>NC_044326.1:18055216-18662716 GCF_007399415.2 Gopherus evgoodei | reverse complement strand
AAGCAAGAAGTCCCAAACGATTTAAGCTTGCGTTAGCCCAAAAGGACATATAAAGCATGTATATTATAACAGCTGGTATCAACTTTTGGAACCTGAGACTGTATTTTATTTGTGTGTGTATATCTTTACCTATCATGAGCCACCCCAGATGGCGTGACAAGCTTATGCTGGCATTTATTATAAATGTCACAATTTACTTTGTACCCAAGACTGTCTCTTCTCCACTCAACCAGTTTGAACTGTTTTTCACAGAATGCATTCTTGTCCCTTCAAAAGCTAACATACATAGGTATTTACACAGATGACTAATATGCAAAGACTGCTGAAACAATTTTATTTACACTGCAAGTGAAGAAAAACGGAGTTTACTTACCTGAATGGGAGGCTGAGATGTATGGTTTTCCCATCTGTACTCCACTGTGGGTACACATACACCATGTGACTGAATCCATACATTTTTACTAAGCTGTGTTCGTTGGTCCACACGCAAGTAGTAGTTCTCTTTGTGCTCCAAACAGAGTATAATTAGACAACGCAGACTGACATCTCCACTTCCTTTTCTTACTGCAAATCTGGCTATCGCATGGAATGGAATACAGATAGGGACCACACATCTTGAAGAACTTCAAGTTACAGGTAACTAACCACCAAAATAGGAGGATGAAAAGTGCTGATTGCTGCCAGACTGACCCATAGAGAACTGATAAAGAGACTTGATGTCTTAAGGGTCAATCAGTAAATTAGGATAGCAGGGAACTCTGGAAACAACTGATGTTGTCGTGACCAAAAGGAGAAATGCTTCCCATTTGGCTGAATAACATTTCCTGGCAGATTCCTTCCTATCTGATTGACGATGGATTGAACTGCTATTGAACATGAATGCTGTACATCTGATGTCCATCCGAATACCATGCCTTGAGCTGAAGATCTCGTTAAGAAAGGAATCGTCAATCTCCCATTCGAGGTCTGTTGAAAAATATATGCTGAGACTGAGGGAATTCTGCGCACCTTATCAGTATGCTGGTGAGTTATGTAATATCTGACTAACTAATTCCAGAGGTCAACTGTCTATACACAGGGGGAGGTATCTTGTTCCCCTGCTTGATTACAAAGACGACAGTTATGTTTTCCATCATCATCTGGCTATGACGAGATCAGATGAGTGGAAGGGATGCATTGTAGGCCCAGTGGACAACCCTTATTTCCAGGAAATTGAACCTGCTGCAGAGGAAAGGAGGTGTCTGGCCCATCCTACTCTCCATGTTGCCACCACGACCCTCACCGGGAAAAGCAGCATAAAGGAAAAAAAGAAGCTTCTCATATGTGGATTCGTATGGGAGTTTATGAAGTATGTCTTTACAGTCTGCAAATTTGACATAATTTAGGAGATCGTATTTTGTTACCACCACCTGGTAGTTAGCAACTCTGAACTGGATACTAGCCAAAGAGAATACTTTCCTACCCAGAAGGCTGAGGCATTTAGTGCCCTTGTCTAATGGAGTAGTTTTGGAGTACTGCATCCTGGACCTTTCTGTAGCCACCTGCACCACTAAGGAGCAGGGCACCAGATGAATGTATAAAAACTCTGCCCCTCCACTAGATGGCACAAAATATTGTTTCCAGGCTCTCTTCAGGGTATGGGACAAGAGGCAGAGGTGTGGCACAGTGATCTGGTGGGTTCCAAAATGGCTTGGATAACTGGAAGGACCAACCTCGAAGGGTCAGATTATGTCCAGTAGGGCCTATTGTGTGTCCTGGACCTTTGCAACAACTTCTGGTATTGTTTGTGATCATTGGGTGGACAGGGAGATGATGATGCGATTACCTCATCCACAGAGGAGGCCAACACAACCATCAGAACTGTTGGGTACAGCTCAACTACCTCGTCTGCAAATTCTGATGGAGCCAGTTGGCATCAGTTGGAAAGGAGGGTCGGTGGGCTTCCTGCACAGATCCAGGGTGTGGGCTGTATGGATCCCACAAGCTTCCGTAAGACCAGAAAGCTCAACTAGAGGAAGAGGCCTCAAGGCATTGGGTACCAGCAGTCCTTTGTGTAGCCATATTTGGAATGAAGCAGCTAGTTCTAATACCATCCTTGGCCTCCGACTAGGCTTGTTTCTCTTGGGGGAGAAACCCCATCTGGAGTATTAGATTTTTCTTGATGAAATGATAGGCTCCTATTCTATCAATGATGCCGATGGTACCAGTGGGAGGATGTTCTAGGTTGTGATCGCAAGAAGGCAGGATACTCTTCCCCTCAAGGTGGTTTTTCCCAGGTGTAGGGATATCTCTAAGAAGAGCTGGGCCCAATACTAGGGGAGACTGTGCACCAGACAAGGTGAATATCTCCTCCAGCAAGGTAAAGGCTTCGGTCCTTCCCTGGTATTTTAGGGTTCCTAAGAAAGGTACCAGAGGATCAGATCATAAGAAGGTCTAATGTTAGGGGAAACCTCATGGAGAACATCAGAGCCATTGGATAGGGTCCCAGCATCAAACTTCCAGATGGAATCATTAGGTACTGCTCATTAGGTTATGGGGTGGAGTTGGAGCTAGTATCACTGAATCCTTCTTCCTTCACACCTTTCTTTCTTGGCCAGAAGGTTTATATAAAACTAATTCTTTAGGATCCATTCCTGAGAACTTGCCTGACTTTGACCAACATGGGGCAGAATCCTTTCTATTAGAGGCAGATATGTACCTGCCTATGTTCACATCCCCTACTCAGCTGTGAGAGTTTCTTAGGCTTCATAATTTTTGCCTTGATGCCAGACCTTGTGTCCGGAGGGCACTGCTTACTGTCTGAGGCTGTTGTATGAGGGAGTCTCCTTGGTCTGAATCTAAATGGAGTTTCATGGCCTACACCTTGTGGTACTTTTGCAGATGGAGTTCTCATCCATCATGAGTTTAGGGAAAGAAGGAGCAGCAGATGCTGCACTTGGTGGCAATATGGGCCTCCCCACGCAATAAAGGCAGAGCTGGTGATCATCACTGAAGGAGATGGAACAGGAGCAGGGGAGACAATTCTTGAACCCCAGAACTCTTGGCATAGTCCCTCTTTACAGGAAGAAGCTCCCTAGGACAGGGAGACAAACTACACTTACTACAAAAACACTAAAAAACTAAACTATTAAAAGCTATTTACAAATTGCATTCATAGGTTCACTGTATAGGAAGATTAAAGCAAACATGGAGGATTCCAACTCAGGCCATGTGGCAATAAGAAAAGAAACTGCAGAAGCATTCGTCTGCACTGCCCTCTACGCTCTTGACTTTGAGTACCAGGAGAACAACTGTGCATGTGGAGACCAATGAACACTACTTGCTAAAAACATCCAGATGCAGGAGCATGCGTACCCACGTGCACAATACATGTAGGAACCATCACTTGAAGAATGATCAGATTCACAGATTAACTGCCAGTGTAAAATGACCTTGCATGAGTGAAGTAAGTAGTGTTTATTCTAACTTCATAATTATCAGCTTTAAACCTCTGTTTTATTTCAAAGTTGCAGCATTCTGCTATACACCCATCCTTGTCAAGTACAACGTAAAGAAAAAAAAGAGGTACCATGGTTAAAACTCTCCTTATTCAGAGGGTGTCAATATATTTAAAGGATTATCCCAAAGTTTTGTGGATGGTCATTTATGCGTAATGCTTGCCTGTCAGAAAAGCAAAATTGTCAATGCACTGCTTAGGTTATACTCTGCTAGATGTCTCAGGAACAAAGCTTTTAATTCAGAGTAATAATAGTAACTAAAGTGTTCTGAACAATTCTCCTGTTGTATATTGTGACATGAGATACTACATAAGCAGACCTGGGCTCAGTATCTTGTCTAAAGAAAGCAAAGCATACATTCCACAAGATTAATTTTTATTTGATTAAAGCTCTATACCAGTTTTGAAGACTTTCCCAATTCCTTTAATTCCTTGGTATCTACTTCCTCTGTCTCCCTCCATATATGGAAACACACGAGCTTGATGTGTCCAATAATAATCCTTAGAACCAAAGAAAAACACTGGAAATTCTCCAATTTCATGCTTCATTTTCTGGATATTTGGGGGAACATTTTTGGGATGGCAAACTTCTGCAGGCCACCATCTATCACAGAAGTACAAATGAAAAAAAAAAAAGTGACAGAATTTTAGTCAAGCTTTCCTCCAAAAGACAATTTAGCAACAGTAGTTTAACAATAAACAATTACTACTTAATGTACTGTGAATAGGGTGTCACGTAGAACAAGATTTAAGGGAGCAAGTCACTAGACAATAAAACACAATAGAGCAGTTTTAAACCTAAGCAAAAAAAATAAAATAAAGGGACCCTGCTCTGAGTGCAATGGCATTTTAAACAACATTGCATCCAATGAATTTTCAAATTTCAAGGGATGTTCTAGGTATCAATGGGCAGAACCTTATGGATTTTGACAAAAGTCAAAACCCTGCAAGGGGAAACTAGGGGACACATAGCTGCTCACATCTGAGTAACAAAACCAACAGCTTTAACCAGGTCTTTAATTGTCTATAGATCAAAGAACTGGTTGATGATTCTATTAATACCTTCCAGCAGAACACTCTGCCCCTCAAACTCAGCTCTGCTCATTGTTCCAATGGAGTTTAAAATGCAGACACACTGCAAGACTTCTCTCCCAAACTGAAAAAATTATAATTTAGCCAGGAACAGATTATACAATCTTAACAATACATATTTACATATGTCTCAAATAGAGGAGGACATGAAAGCAGCACACCAAGAGGAGGTTACTAACCTGTAACTGGAGGTTCTTTGAGATGTGTGGTCCCTATCTATATTTCACTGATGGTTATACTCATGTGCCGTACATCAAGCCAGAGCTTTCTAAAGTAGTAGGGTCTCTTGGTCTGCACAGGCACTCTTGCTCTGCCTCATGGTTTGGAGAGAGGCAATAAAGGGTGAGGCGGACTGACTGCATTCTCAGTTCCTTCACTGCAAATCGTGCAGCAGAGGGTAAGGAGTGAAAGATTGGAATGCAGATAGGGACCACACACCTTGAAGATCCTCCAGTTACAGGTAAGTAACTTCGAGTGATTGTCCCTATTGTACTCCACTGAGGGTGATTGTTATGGATGCCTTATTCAGCGTGGCTGTTCTTCGTTCCATGGTTCTGTCATCTTCATCACATCTTTCTCCTAATTAGTACTGCTTGGCAGAGTCCTGCACCAGGGCATAATGGGAAGACAAGGTATGTACCAAACTCCACGTGGCCTCCCTACATATGTCCATGAGTGGCATATTGTGAAGTGCAGCTATAGTTGATGCTTGCACTCTCGTGGAGTAGGTTCATACCCCAAGGGCTGGAGACAGTCCTGATAATCGATACAGGGTGATGCACACCAAAACCCACTTAGAAACAGGGTCGCCCAGAGCAGGGGGGAGGGTCGGGGCGGGAGAGACAAGTGGGGCAATTTGCCCCCCCCCCACAAGAATACAGTATTCTATAGTATTGCAACTTTTTTTTAATGGAAGCGGCCCCCGAAATTGCTTTGCCCTAGGCCCCTCAATCCTCTGGGCAGCCCTGTTCAGAAATCCTCTGAGTGGAGCTGACCTGCACTGTAATCCTTTCCTCCGTAGCAATAAATAGTCTTGGCTTCGTCCTCTGCAGGTTAAAGGCCACGGACCTACAGACATCAAGGCCACGGACCTACAGACATCAAGGGGGTGAAGGCACCAGTCCTCCACTGAGGTATGCGGCTTCAGAAAGAAGGCAGGTAAGCATATGGATTGGTTGAAATAAAAGCGAGAAACAACTTTCAGAAGAAAATTGGGATGCAAGCACAGGGAAATTTTATCTTTCTGGAACGCGCGTGTGTGTGTGGGGAGGTTTCCACCATCATGGCCCCTAGTTCGCCCATCCTTCTCACAGAGGCAATAGCTACCAGGAAGGTGACTTTCATGAAGAGAACAGTAGCATGAGGCCTGAGGTTTGAAGGGAGATTTCATCAATGCTGTCAAGTATCAGAAGGGTAGACGTGTTAGTCTGGATCTGTAAAAAGCGACAAAGAGTCCTGTGGCACCTTACAGACTAACACGTATTGGAGCATAAACTTTCGTGGGTGAATATCCACTTTGTCAGACGTCTCTTAGTCTATAAGGTGCTACAGGACTCTGTCGCTTTCATCGATGCTGTGAGGACATGGTTGAGGTCCCACTGGGGAGTGATAGGGAGAATAGGAGGATACATTCGGATGAGGCCATTCTAGAACCTTGCAGTCAAGGGGTGAGTGAAAACAGAGTGCCCTTCCACAGGGGGGTGTAAAGCACTTATGGCCACTATGTGTACCCCAGACTCCTTCAAGGACAGGAGATAGTCTAAAAAGAGAGGAATGTCCGCTGCCTCAGAGGCAAGGCCCTTCTGCTGGGCCCAGGAAGCAAAATGTTTCCATTTGGCTTGGTAGGACAGCCTCGTGGACCCTTTCCTGCTACTCAACAGGAAAGTAAGAAAGGATACATCTGTGGGTAGGAGAATGGACATAAGGAGGAAGGGTAATGTTGATACTAGTCTAAGAGGTGATACTGGCAGTAGAATGTCTGTGCCTAATAGGGTAAAGAATGTGAGAGAAACCAAACAGCAAAAATTAAGGTGTTTGCACACTAATGCGAGGAGCCTAGGTAGAAAAATGGAAGAACTAGAGCTACTGGTGCAGGAAGTGAAACCGGATATTATAGGGATAACAGAAACATGGTAGAATAGTAGTCATGACTGGAGTACAGGTATTGAAGGCTATGTGCTGTTTAGGAACGACAGAAATAAAGGTAAAAGGTGTTGGAGTAGCATTGTATATCAATGATGAGGCAGACTGTAAAGAAATAAGAAGTGATGGAATGGATAAGGCAGAGTATGTCTGGGCAAAAATCACCATGGGGAAGAAAGCTACTAGTGCCTCCCCTGGGATAGTGCTTGGAGTGTGCTATAGACTACCAGGATCCGATCTGAAGTAGTGAGGACTTCATAGAAGAAATGGTTGTAGGGGACAACCTTGGTTCGAGTAATCATGCTGAATCATCAGTTCAAACTAAATGGAAGGATAAACAAAAATACATCTGTGATTGGGGTTTTTTTATTTCAAAAGGGCTAACTTAAGGAAATTAGTTAGGGAAGTGGATTGGACTGAAGAACTTGTGGATCTAAAGGCAGAGGAGGCCTGGATTTACTTCAAGTCACGGTTGCAGAAACTATCAGAAGCCTGCATCCCAAGAAAGGGAAAAACTCATAGGCATGAGCTGTAGACCAAGATGGATGAGCAACCATCTCAGAGAGCTGATTTAAAAAAAAGCAGAAAGCCTACAAGAAGAGGAAGATGGGAGGGATCAGCAAGGAAAGCTATCTTATTGAGGTCAGAACATGTAGGGATAAAGTGAGAGAGGCCAAAAGCCATGTAGAGTTGGACCTTGCAAAGGGAATTAAAACCAATAGTAAAAGGTTCTATAGCCATATAAATAAGAGGAAAACAAAGAAAGAAGAAGTGGGACCGCTAGACACTGAGGATGGAGTGGAGGTTAAAGATAATCTAGGCATGGCCCAATATCTAAATAAATACTTTGCCTCAGTCTTTAATGAGGCTAACGAGGAGCTTAGGGATAATAGTAGGATGACAAATGGGAATGAGGATATGGAGGTAGATATTACCACATCTGAGGTAAAAGTCAAACTCGAACAGCTTACTGGAACTAAATTGGGGGAGGAGGCCCAGATAATCTTCATCCAAGAATATTAAAGAACTTGCACATGAAATTGCAAGCCCATTAGCAATAATTTTTAATGAATTTATAAACTCAGGGGTTGTACCTTATAACTGGAGAATTACTAACATAGTTCCTCTTTTTAAGGGAAAAAAGGTGATCCAGGTAACTACAGGCCTGTTCGTTGGACATCTATAGTGTGCAAGGTCTTAGAAAAAATTTTTGAAGGAGAAAGTAGTTAAGGACATTGAGGTCAATGGTAATTGGGACAAAATACAACATGGTGTTACAAAAGGTAGATCATGCCAAACCAACCTGATCTCCTTCTTTGAGAAGGAAACAGATATTTTAGACAAAGGAAATGCAGTGGATCTAATTTACCCTGATTTCAGTAAGGCATCTGATATGGTTCCACATGGGGAATTATTAGCTAAATTGGAAAAGATATGGATCAATATGAAAACTGAAAGGTGGATAAGGAACTGGTTAAAGGGAAGACTACAGAGGGTCATACTGAAAGGTGAACTGTCAGGCTGGAAAGAGGTTACTAGTGGAGTTCCTCAGGATTGGTTTTGGGACCAATCTTTTTATTACTGAGCTTGGCACAAAAAGTGGGAATGTGCTAACTGTGGATGACAAGAAGCTGAGAGGTATTGCCAATACAGAGAGGACCGGGATATCATACAGGAAGATCTGGATGACCTTGTAAATGAAATTTAATAGTGAAAAGTGCAAGGTCATGCATTTAGAGATTAACAACAAGAATTCTGGTTATAAACTGGGGACGCATCACTTGGAAGTAACAGAGGAGGAGAAGGACCTTGGAGTATTCGTTGATCACAGGATGACTATGAGCCTCCAATGTGATATGGCTGTGAAAAAAGCTAATGCGTCTTGGGTTGCATCAGGTGAGGTATTTCCAGTAGAGATAAGGAGGCACCAGTAACATTATACAAGGCACTGGTGAGACCTCATCTGGAATACTGTGTGCGGTTCCGGTCTCCCATGTTTAAGAAGGATGAATTCAAACTGAAACAGGTACAGAGAAGAGCTATTAGGATGATCGGAGAAATGGAAAACCTCTCTTATAAAAGGAGACTCAAAGAGCTTGGCTTGTTTAGCCTAACCAAAAGAAGGCTGAGGGGAGATATGATTGCTCTCTATAAATGTAGCAGAGGGCTAAATACCAGGGAGGGAGAGAAATTATTTAAGTTCAGTACCAATGCGGACACAAGAACAAATGGATATAAACTGGCCATAAGAAAGTTTAGACTTGAAATTAGACAAAGGTTTCTAACTATCAGAGGATTGAAGTTCTGGAATAGCGTTCAAGGGGAACAGTGAAGGCAAAAGACATATCTGGCTTCAAGACTAAGCTTGATAAATTTATGGAAGGGATGGTATGATGGGATAGCCTAATTTTGGCAATTAATTGACTATTAGCGGTAAATATGTCCAATGGCCTGTGAGGGGACACTAGACAGGGTGGGATCTGAGTTACTACAGATAATTCTTTCCTGGGTGTCTGGCTGGTGAGTCTTGCCCACATGCTCAGGGCTTAGCTGATTGTAATATTTGGGGTCAGGAAGAAATTTTCCTCCAGGGCAGATTGGCAGAGGCCCTGGGGGTTTTTCATCTTCCTTTTCAGCATGATGCACGGGTCACTTGCTGGAGGATTCTCTGCACCCTGAAGTCTTTAAAGCACAAGTTGAGGACTTCAGTAGCTCAAAATAGGTCAGGGGTTTGTTACAGGAGTGGGTGGGTGAGATTCTGTGGCCTGCGTTGCGCAGGAGGTCAGACTAGAAAATCATAATGGTCCCTTATGACCTTAAAGTCTATGAGTCAGTGTTCATTGGCAGTACAAGACTCACACTCATTGTAGCGAAGATGCCCATCCAAAAAGCCGGCTCTCAGGTGAAGCATCTGCAGATTGGGATGTCTGATCCTGCCATTGTGTTGTGTGAGCAGTTCAGGGAACGTCAGTAATGGAAATGGAGGATGCTTCAAAATACAGAGAAGAGGAGGAAATCAAAACTGGTGAGGCCAGAATGGGACAATCAGGATGAGCATGGCTCTCTCCTGCTGAATCTTGTGGAGGACCTGGGGAAGGAAGGATGGGATGGGAGAAGGCATAACTTATCTGGTCCTACCAGCAGATGACATGAGCATCACTTTGGGAATAGCCTCCAATCCCATCCCTGGAACTGTCCTGGAAGCATTTTGTATTAGCGTGAGAGGTGAAAAGATCCCTGTTTGGAGTCCCCAAATGGTCAAAAATGCTCATGACCACAGTGTCGTGCAGCTCCCATTTGTGGTCGGCCAAAAAATTCCTGCTGAGAGCATCTGGAATCATGTTCTGAGTCCCCGGGAGATAAGCTGCCAACAACAAAGTCCTGTGTGCGATGCACCATTTCCAGAGGTGAACAGCTTTTGCAAAAAAGCACTGGTGACCCTGTGTCCATTGCTTGTTTATGTAGTAAACAGTGGTAGTGTTGTCTGACATGACGAGAACATGACGGGAGCAGATGGGAGAGGAGAAATACATGACATGCTCTCTTTATCACCTGAAGTTCCAGGATGTTGATGTGCACACTGGATTCCCGAACGGTTCACCTCCATGGTATAATGTGTTTGCCCACGTGAGCACCCCATCTGTCAAGCGTTGTGTCTGCAATCATCATCATGCTTGGAGAGGGCGGAAGAAAAGGCATCCAGGTGCAGACCTCAGCTGGGTCTGTCCACCACTAAAGGGAGGAAAGAACCTTGGGGGTGGGGGACAGTCACTGGTTGTCCATGGAATGGAGCCTCAGGAATGGGCTCTCTGTAGCCACGGCAGTAGACAGCAGAAGGGAAGGTGAGAGAATGGGGTAACGTATGTGCATGTCACCATATGGCCAAGTAGAGAAAGGACTGGGTGGATATCTATGTGGAAGTAAGCATCCTGCATATCGAGATCCGTAAACCACATGCCTCTTTCTAGCAAGGGTATGACTGTGGCAAGAGACCATACGAAATTTTGCCCTGCATATGAACTGTGTGAGATAACTGAGATCTAGGATTGGTCTCAATCTTCCCTTTTTCTTGGGTACCAGGAAATAGCTAGAGTAGAACCCTGCACTCTGAAAGATTGTGGGAACAGGTTCTATTGCTCCTCTCTGAAAGAGGAAGTCCACCTCTAGAGCGAGGATACTGTCATGAAAGTGGTTTCGAAGCTGGGATCGGGACAGGGGATATGGATGAGGTAGTGTCATGAACATGATCATATAGCCATATCTGAATAAGATCCAGGACCGCACTCCACACTGGTAGAAAAAGAGTGATAGATAGCATCCAAAGAGGGTGGGTTGTAAAATCTGTGGGGTGCAAGGTGGTTGATAGCTCTCTTCAAGGAACTCAGAAATATCGCTTACTCAAAGATTGTGTGTGTGTGATGTCAAAGACTGCGCTGATGGACCAGGCAGATGAGGCCATCGGATATTTCAACGCTTATGGGGAAGCTCAGAGGGTCAGATGGAAAAACTGAGGAGCTCTGTACTGTTGTGCTGGAGTGGACAATAGCAATTTATACACTAGCTCCCAAGTACAAAATCAAGCAATTGCAGGGTGGCTCTAGAGTCTTTAAGGGATATCTGGTTAAAGAAGTGAGATTCATCAAAGGGGAAGTCCACAATTGTGTTCTGTATCTCCCTTGTGAAATGAGACTAATGCATCCAGGATTCCCTCCTCATGACAATTCCTGTGGCCACAGTGTGCAAAGATGTGTCCGCTGAATGTACTGCAGCTGGAGCACTCTGTCGCCGACCAGTTTGCCTTCTTCTAAAGTAGCCTGGAAGAGGGTATGATCCTGCTGGAGAATCTTGTCCACAAGGTATGCTAACTGGCCATAATTCAAAAAGTCATATATTGCCAGTAATGCCAGGTACTTAGAGATGCGAAACTGAAGGCTGGCTGAAGAAAAGACCTTATGACCTAGGAGGTCATATCTCTTATCCGCCTTATCGGTCAGAGTGGAACGTAGGATTGTTGCCTAGCCCATTCAGTAGCAGCCTGAATAACCAGGGAATTGGGTGAAGGGTGAGAAAACAGAAACTCAGATCCTTTTTAGAGGAACATAGTATCTTTTTTCTGCCCCTTTGAGGTGTGTGCGCAAGTGGCCAGGGTATCCCAGACAGTACATGGTACCAATCAACAATACCATTCTTCAGCAGGCACCACCCTAGCTGGTAACGATGCATGAAGAATGTCAAATAATTGATGTTGGCTGTCCTGCACCTCCTCCAGTGGAATAGGGAAGGCATCAGCCACCCTCTAACGCCAGTTCCAGGAATTGATATAGTTGGCTGGGACAGGGAGGAAGGAATTGACACTGCTGCATCTGGAGACAATGGGAATCCCTCCAGATCTGGTGGCACCGGATTCAGGCTAGCTGGTGCATCCTCCCAACCTTCGTTCCGAACATCTACTAGATGAAGGCCAGAGTGGCGAGATAGGGGACTCCTTTCAGATGGATTGGGAAGGTTCTGAAGGGGTTATTGGGGCCAAGGCCCCCAATACAGCCAGACAGACAGATCTGGCAGTTGCTGCAATGGATAACACAGACTGGGGTACCAGTGGCTTTTGTGCTGAGTCGGTGAAACCTGCGGCTGTTTATGCCAGCGGTACAGGAGAGGCGGACCTTGTGTTCCATCTGAGTCCACCCATGCTGAGGAGTCACAGCTTTGTTTGAACTGTGGTACTGTCAGAACCCAGTTAGTCACAGGGGTGCACACAGGAACACAATCCAAATGCAGCAAGTCCAATGCTCTTATGAGGCAAATGCACCAAGAGACGTGGCGATCTTACCTCATCCAGGGCAAACAATTCATGAATGGAGAACTGCCTCGGAACCAGTGATTCCTGTGACTTTGGTGGTACCGATCCAGAAGGCACACATGACTCAGTAACTGGGATCAGCAGGTCCAGTCTTCTATGTGACTTCTTGCCATGCTTGTGAGCCTGGAAACGCACTGCTTTTCCATGACTGAACTTGTAGAGGATGAAATGTCCTTCTTGGGCCTTAAGGAAGATTTACTGCCATGCTTATGACATGCTTCCTTGCCCCATGGCTAGTCCCTGGCATGGAGTCCTTAGTACTGGTACTGGCAGAACCAGACTGGGACTCTGCGGTAGGAGGCGTTCTGCTCGACTGCTCAAGCAGATGTACGGGGTGTTCCCTGGCCTGGATCCGACCATGGCTTCATGGCAATCTCTATGAGGTGCTTCTTGAGGCAGAGAGCCTGGACTTCCTAGGTATGGGCTGGGAAGGAGAGACAGATATTGCACCTTGATGCAACATGGTCTTCCCCCAAGCAGTAAAGGCAGCATTGGTGCTCATCACTGATCAAAAACAAGCGATGGCAGGAAGCGCAGATCTTGAACCCAGGTGTCTTCAGCATAATCCAGTACCCAAGCATAGGTGCTGGGGGATGAAGGAGGTCAGTATCCCAAAGTCCTTAAAACCTTGAAAAACACTAATACTAAAACTACTACAAAAATAACAGAATACTGAACTATATACAAGCATATACTGAGGAAAGTGCATCACAAGAGACCAGCGAACAGAAGACACTCTGAATTAGACCATGCGGTGGCGAGAAGGAGTCCGCCCTGCCCTTTATCTCTCAGTCAAAACCATGAGGTAGAGCCACGGCCCATGTGTGAATGAAGGGACAATGCTATTTTCAAAAGCTCTGGGTGCATGTGCATAACCCTCAGCGGGACAACGGGGAACATCACTCAAATGAGACGGGGATACAAGGAACTACTGATGTGTGCCATGAGCCTGGCCTACAGAAGCAGTGGGTGACACTCTAGTCTAGACACAGATAGGCTAAGACAGGAGCAGTTACAAGGGAATGGGGGACACACAGTTCCTAGCATGGGGAAAATGGGGATCCCTGGTAAGGGAGAGGGGGCACACAGAGCCCCTGCATCGGGCGAGGGGAGAATGGGTCACAACAGTATGGGGGAAAAGGGCATGGAATAGAACAGCTCCTGGTGGGGGACTGAGGGGCACACAGAGCCCCTAGTTGCTGTGAGTCCCTGAAATGGAAGAGGAGAGAGTGGCACACAGAACAATTGGGGGGTGCGGGAGGGGAAAGGAGTTGTGCAAGGAGCCCTTGGTTCATGCACTGATCTTGGCCTCCAGATGCACCAAAGCATGCAATCCCCTAGTTTAACAGATTTCCACACACAAAACTTGTTTTCAAGTTACTTTTAGCAAAAGTAATTTTATATTATATTATATTTATATTAAATGAAAAAAATCTAAGTCCATTCATCAGACCTGTAATTTCCAAGTTTGACCCAAATAATATCCTGGAAACGGAGTTTCTTTCCAGCCCTACAGTCGTTGCAGTACCAGCTACCATCTGGCATTTCAATATTTAAACAGTCTGGGTGAAATGCTGCAGGACATGACTCACAGCACAAAAGGCTTCCTCCTGTGTACAAAATAAAAGATTGAAAGTTTAAGTTTCAAAGGGGAAAAAAGTTTAGCATTTCAGTGTGATTTAAATCACAGTAGCATGTAACTAGACTCTACATTTTTTTTAAAACTGGTTGGAACATACTGATCTGCAACAAATGGATATCACTCATTCATATGAAAAAGCCACAGAAAACCTCATTAACTTGGGTGATTAGAAGACTCAGATTACTAAATTATACAAATTAGCAATATGCCGTGTTGTTGTAGTCCTATTTAGCTGTGACACACAGAGTGTTCCAGACCTGAAGAAGAGCTCTATGTAAGTTCAAAAGCTTGTCTCAAAGCAACAGAAGTTGGGCCAATAAAAATATTACCTCACCCACCTTGTCTCACAAATTAGCACATGAACTAACAATAAAATAAAAGCTAGGATAATGCATCACAAATTGTAATTACTCCATTTTATTTTAACAATTGTAGTTTAATTTATGACAATGCTTAACAGTATGTAAATTTTTAATAAAAACTAGCATCTAAAGAATGTTTCCAATCAAATTGAATCAAGAAGATCTCACTATTTAGCATGTGTCACATTTGGTACTGCAAAACAACACCCTAGCACCCCCATAATCACCATATATATATATGGTGATATAATTATGATGTGTTTTGTACAAAGCATGCTTTGTGAGGTATCATTTTAAAAGTACCTGTTGAACATTAATATCCAGTTGGATTGTATGTGCTATCATTGTATGTGAAGTTATGAAGTCTTCCTATATGTGTGTGTTGCTGAAATATGTTGGGAAACACCCACAACCAGCCTTTCAGGTACAACAATGGAGAAGCCAGGCAGCATTGATGGCCCAGTAAGGGGAATACACGCGCACAAGGACTATTCCAGGAACTATATACAACGGAGACCTCTCAGAGAGAGTATGTAGACAATGGAGACTGCTTGACTCACCTCATAGCAAAAGATCTTTCCAGCAAGCTGGAGGATCCTATAAAGGAGGGGAAGTGACATCATCATTTCTCCTCTCTCCCCCCACAACTCAACACCTGGAAACACATCTGGAGGACAAAGACTGAACTGGGGAGGTGGTCCCAGGCTGGAAAGGAGAATCCCAGCTTGTGTATTAAGAAACTATACCGTCAGGATGAGAAACTGCTTAATTCATATCCAGTTTAGTTAATAGAACTCAGATTGCGATTTTACTTTGATTTCTTAACTGACCAACTTTGATCTGTATGCTTACTGCTTATAATCACTTAAAATCTTCCTGTAGTTAATAAATCTGTTTTACATTTTACCTAAAACCTTTTGCTTGAAGTGCTTGGGAAATCTACTCAGGAACAAGAGCTGGTGCATGTCCTCTTCGCATGGAGGGAGGGATGGACTAGGTAAAAAACTTTCCCTGGTCAGAAGCCTGACCATTGTAAGATGGTACAGCTCTGGAGTCCTAGGGCTGGGGAGATGTGGAGAACTGGCTGGAGCCTCTCTATTGTTGATTCAGGAGTGGCTAGCAAAAGTATTCATGTAATGCAGCTGGGTGTGTCCCTGCCTTTGGATGTCTGTGTTAAGTGCAGTACCTGGAGAGGTTTGCAGCTTGTCACAGCATCACAATGTGAGAGGAAGTCCAGGTTGCTGAGACAGAGGGCTCAGTGATACCCCATTTCCAGGCTGCACCCTGTCACAGTGTGCATGAATTTTCAAGTGGGTAGTTAAGCAAACTGTGACTTAACAAGCTTCCACAGTGTTTATTTAATTTGTCATCAGGCCTGGTAGTTTGCTTCCTCCATATTCTAATCACCACTGTGTATAGTGGCTGTACTCATTAAGGTTCTCTGCATAACAATTAAATCAAAGGGTAGTTGGATAAAGTGCAAGTAAAAAAAAACCCAAAAAATTTAATGACATCTGCAGTTAACAAGATATTCCAATACCTTCAACAACACTTTGAAGAAATCTGAAGTTACACTATGTGTCTGGTGTTTTTCTTTAAATATCTTAATAAAATACATTGAAAAATGAATATTTAGATGCTGATTAGTTTATACTTTTAGTAAAGCAATAAAATAAAGATTTGCACATCAATTTACCTTTTGAGCACACAAAACACCAGCTCACATTGATGTGTGCATGATGACTTTTTCCTTTCATGGCCGTGAAATGATTGGTACAAACAATGCTGTTGGAAGTGATCACTGCACACCCTGCAGCAATGCAAACATCTCCAGCATGGTAAGCAACAGGACAGCGAATACACCGCATCATTTTGCCTAGCAGAAGCAGAATACTTTTATATTATCTTTCTAAACTACAGATTTAATTGGTCTGCAGATATATTCAAAAAATGTTTTGTATTACTGCATAATGTAGCCTATAAACATACATACAAAATGTGAAAAACATCGTATCTTTAAAAACCATGCATTTTAAATTCAATCAGAATACTGAATTAATGCAGGTTTTCTACACTGAGTTTTGCTTTTAAGGAAGAAGAGATCCCACACTGAATTAAAGGCACTGTAACATTCTAAGAGCTTCACACATACACAACAGAATGTGTGTAGTAAGTTGTTAAAAAAAATAAGCTTTAAGTACACATTAGAACCAAAGGGTCCCCAAATTAACAGCGTTTCATTGCATGTTATTTATATAAATATTCCCAATTCTCTCTCACTCGCACTCTCCCACATCTGTCCTATCTAATTTCTAGCCTGTTTAGGAAAGAGATGTCTAACTATCAGTATTTATTCTGTGACATGACTGGCACAACTTGACAAGATACAAGTAAGAATCCTCATGATGACAGATAATTATTCATGTACTTCTACATGTAGTTTCCCAGATAATAAACTTTATTTTGTGTATATGTGTGGAGATCTGGAGTTGGCACATACTACAGGGGAAATTCTGCTACTCTTACTCACGTAAGTACTCATTCACATGAGTAGTTTAGCTAACATTAACGGGACTATATATCCAAGTACTGAAGGAATTGGGCCTGAAACAGTAATAAAAGTGGTATAGTGCATAGGTGCCTTATGGCTTTTCAGTCCATTTTAACACTTTTCCCAACCATTTTTCTACTTTAGACATAGCATACACTTCTTCTTGAGTTGTTCTGAATTATTAAGGTGAAAAAAAAACCTCCCCCCCCCAACATTTTATTAGGGTAGTTGATTAATTGCAGCTAACTCACGCGATTAAGTAAAAAAATTAATCGCAATTGCAATTTTAATCGGACTGTTAAAAAATAATATACCAACTGAAATGTATTAAATATTTTTGGATATTTTTCTACATTTTCAAATATTATGATTTCAATTACAACACAGAATACAGAATTGACCGTGCTCACTTTACATTACTATTTTTATTACAAATATTTGCACTGTAAAAATGGCAAACAAAAGAAATTCTATTTTTCAATTCACTTCATGCAAGTACTGGTGTGCAATCTCTATCATGGAAGTGCAACTTACAAATTTATATGTTACATAACTGTACTCAAAATAAAAAATGTAAAACTTTAGAGCCTACAAGTCCACTCAGTCCTACTTCTTGTTTAGCCAACTGCTAAGACAAACAAGTTCGTTCACATTTAGGGGAGATAAAGCTAGACGCTTCTTATTTACAATGTCACCTGAAAGTGAGAACAAGCATTCGCATGGCATTCTGAAATGTAAGTACCTTGTAATGCCAGCAACAAGTTATGCTAAACATTTGTATGCCCCTTCATGCTTTGGCCACTATTTCTAGAGAACATGCTTCCATGCTTGTTAAAAAAAATAATGCATTAATTAAAATTGTGGCTGAACTCCCTGGGGGAGAATTGTATGTCTCCTGCTATGTTTTACCCTCATTCTGCCATATATTTATTGTTATAGTAGTCTTGGATGATGACTCAGCACGTTGTTCATTTTAAGAACACTTTCACTGCAGATTTGACAAAATGCAAAAAAGGTAATGTGAGCTTTTTAAAGATAGTTACAGCACTCAACCCAAGGTTTGAGAATCTGAAGTGCCTTTCAATATCTGAGTGCGATGAAGTGTGGAGCATGCTTTCAGAAGTCTTAAAAGAGCAATACTCCAATGCAGAAACTACAGAACTCAAACAACCAAAAAAGAAATTCAACCTTTTGTTGGTGACATCTGACTCACATAATGAAAATAAACATGCATCAGCCCGCATTGCTTTGGATGGTTATCAAGTAGAACCCATTATCAGCATGGATGCATGTCCTCTGGAATGGTGGTTGAAGTATGAAAGGACATATGAATCTTTAGCGCATCTGGCATATAAATATTCTGCAATGCCGGCTTCAACAGTGCCACGTGAAAGCTTGTTCTCGCTTTCAGATGATATTGTAAACAAGAAGTGGGCAGCATTATCTCTTGCAAACGTAAAACTTGTTTGTCTGAGCGACTGGCTGAACAAGAAGTAGGACTGGATTTGAAGGCTCTGAAGTTTTACACTGTTTTGTTTTTGAACGCAGTTATTTTTTGTACATAGTTCTACATTTGTATGTTCAACTTTCATGATAAAGAGACTGCACTACCATACTTTTATTAGGTGGATTGAAAAATACTATTTATTTTGTTTTCTATAGTACAAATATTTATAATAAAAAATAGAGTGAGCACTGTACACACTGTATTCTGTCTTGTAATTGAAATCAATATATTTGAAAATATCCAAAACTATTTAAGTAAATGGTATTTTATTATTGCAGTGGTCTCCAACCTTTTTACGCACTAGATCACTTTCTGAATTTAAGAGAAACCAAGGCTCTACCCTGTCCCTTCCCCGAGGCCCCGCCCCACTCACTCCATCCCCACCTCTCTCCGTCGCTCTCTCTCTTCCACCTTAACTCACTTTCACAGGGCTGGGACAAGGGGGTTGGGGAGGGTGTTGGGGTGCAGGTGGGGGTGAGGGATGCAAACTCTGGGGGGGAGTTTGGGAGCAGGAGGGGGCTCTGGGCTGGAGAAGAGTGCTGGGGTACAGGAGAGAGTATGGGGTGCTGGTTCCGGGAGGAGAGGATCAGGGCTAGGGCAGGGGTGCAGGAGGGGGTATGGTGTGCTGGCTCTGGGAGGCCTGCCCTGGCCCCTCGCCACTCCCAGAAGGGGCCAACGTGCCCCTGCAGAGGTGTGTGTGTGTGTGTGTGTGTGTGTGTGTGTGTGTGTGTGTGTGTGTGTGTGTGTGTAAAAAGATATGTCTGTGGCTCTGCACGTTGCCCCTCTCTGCGGGCACTGCACCCACAGTTCCCATTGGCCACAGTTCCCCATTTCTGGCCAATGAGAGCTACAAGGGTGGTGTTTACAGGCAGGAGCAGCATACAGAGACCCGTATCCCCTCTTCCCCTGTGGGGGGGTGTGCTGGCCACTTCTGGGAGCGGCATGGGGCCGGGGCAGGAAGGGAGCCCACCTTAGCGACAGCCTCACTACACTGCGGGACTTTTAGCGGCCGGAGATTGCGATCGACAGGGAGAGTCTCTAGGATCGACCAGTCGATCACGATCAACCGGTTGGTGACGTCTGTATTAAAAGTGCAATTAATCACACAATTAATTGTTTTAATTGTTTGACAGCCCTAATTTTTATTGTTATAGATAAAATAAGTACATGAATAAGAAATGGCCATATGGAATTTTACTCGAGACAGAAAAAAATTACTTTTGATCAGGGATCCATCATGAAATACATAAATCTGAAAATAATTTTCTTTCAGATAACTATAAGTGACCGAGGCTCCAAGTGAAAGTGCCTCTTTAATTACAACCAGAGTTGTCCTACCACATCACTATAATAAAGTATGTTGAATAGGTTGAACAAGATTAACAACTCAGTTAGCAGAGGTACCTTTAATTTTTTATGTACAACAATGCTAGTTGGAGCTAAACTCAGAAAGTTTAAGAAAAAAATCTGAAAAAAAAAATGAAGGAATACCTTTTGATATTCTTGGATTTGAGGGGTTAGTAACATGACAGCTTACACAGCTGTGGAAGGGACATCGAAAACCTCTGTTCTCAAATACAGTAAGATGAAATTTTCTCACACAAGCCTCATGGTAGAATTTACCACACTGGGATACAATACAGCGTTTCACATCTGCCTTTCTCTCCTTACACACAAAACATGTGTGAACACCTAAAAATAAAAGCAAAAAAGCAACATTCTATTTTTTACTCGAGTTTCTGTACTTAGATTATATTTCGCTGGGGAGAAAAAGGAACAAAAACAAAACTCTTACTTGATCTAGATCATTGACTCAAATTTAGTTATAACTTTGAGAATTAAACGGCTTCTAATCAACCCATCCCAAAACAAATCAAATATAACTACAATATAAATCAATTACTGTGTAAATTGTACACAGTTAAACTCCAACTCTTCAATCGCTGACTTGCTTACGTGTTCTTAATTAAAGAACCTTTTAATACTAAAGGAGTACTATAAAGGCAATTCTTTTTAACAATGAAGTCAATAACATGGGTTGTCTGTGATCCTGAAGATGACAAGATCAGCCTACAATGTGAGACAGTTTATGAAGCTTATTTCTGTGCCACTTGAAAACCAAGTCATGAAAACTTCATTATTATGAGTCACAGTTTACTTTAACAAGGTTCAGCATCTTTTCTGTTTAAGGATGCAACAGGACTACAATAGCTTTTAAGTCATGTTCAAGTATTATAAACCAGCAGTAGCTATTACAGGAGAAAGAGCAACAGAGATTTATTATTAAGAAGTACAGTTAGTCTTTTTATAGGATGAAGAAGAGATTGAAAAATGAGAAGACTGGGGGGCAGGGGGAAGAACAGGAATTGTTTAAACTACTTCTTTTACCTGATTGTAGGACTTCTAATGCCTTCCACAGGTTTTGAGTCTTCTGGAATTACATATGATGACAAGTATTCTGCAAGTGTTATGATTATGCATTGCACATGCTAAACCAGCTCAGGATGCACGTGGTTTCAACTAAAAATGCTGGGTACCTGGATTTTCCAGCACTTACATGAAGAGACAAAATTAATGGTAATGTGAGCTCCCATCCTGCCTGGCACCAGGAGAAAAATGGTTTCTTCAGATATACATAATCTCAGCTAACAAGATTTGTTAGGACAAATGATATAAACACTATGGCTTTTTATTAACAGAAATGGACAAGACTTGCCTGATGTACATTCACGACAAATGAATTTTCCTGCTGGTCTTCCAGGGAGCCCAAGGCAGCTTACATGAAAAGCTCCAAAGCATAGGCCTTCACACAACAGGAGATCACCTGGTTTTTCACACAGCTTTTAAATCAAAAAAGTATTGAGCGTTAAAAATACGCACATGGGATTTACTGTTTTCTTTGTTATTTCTCTCACCTACTTCTCCTCTCACACTCTTTGTATCTGAAGTGGAGGAAAAGATAATTCTACAACCATCAGATCATCTAGTTTCCAAACAGAAATGTTTTTTCCATTCCTACAAATATTTAGGATGTATTTAATAAATACAAACTATTTACATGTATGCCTTCTAGACAGACACACACAGTGCTAAGTAATGTAGATTCAATCTAATAAGTACAAAAAGATTGTAAACAAATTTTCTACTCTTGGAAATTGCAGACTAAGGAAGGCTAAAAGCAACCTTATTTTCTCCTTACCAGGAATACTTAACGTAATATGCTAGGCCTTGTGATACTTCCAGGCCTGAATTGTCAGCATTAGCACATGAATAAAAAGCGGTTACCTGCCTTTTCAAATCTGTTGTTCTCCGAGATGTGTTGCTCATGTCCATTCCATTTTAGGTGTGTTCACACCCACATGCACAGTTGTCTGAGATTTCTGCCTTAGCAGTATCCAAAGGGACAGCTGTGGAGCCCCCAGAGTGGCGCTCCCATGGTCTGGTACATCAGGCACTGCTGGACCTGTGCCCTCTCAGTTCCTTCTAGCCAGCAACTCCGACAGAGGTAGAAGGGTAGGAAATGCAATGGACATGAGCAACACATCTAAAAAAAACAACAGTTATGAAAAGACAGGTAACTGGTTTTTCTTCTAGTGCTTGCTCATGTTGATTCCAATTTCAGTCACTCACAAGCAGTATCCACGGAGGTGGGCTCGGAGTTCACAGTTAGCGGCTTGCAGTACTTCCCTACCAAAGCCAGCATCTGGGTCAGTGCATAATGGGATGTAAAAGTGTGGATGGATGACCAGGTGGCCACTCTACAGATGTCTTGGATAGGCATATGGGCCAGAAAGGCTGCCAAATAAGCCTGTGCCCTGGTTGAGTGAGTGATGACAATCGCTGGGGGTGGCACTTTCATTGGTCGTAGCAGAAACAAATGCAGGCAGGGATCCAAGAAGAAATTCTTTCAGTGGATACAGAGTGACCTTTCATTCTGTCGGCCACAGCGACGAAAAACTGCGTTGACTTATGGAATGGCTTAGTCCTGCCAATGTAGAAGGAAGCTCCTGTCTGACGTGTAGGGCATGTAGCCTGTGCTCCTCCACAGACTTATGTGGCTTCGGAAAGAAGACTGGTAAGTAAATGTCCTGGCTCGACTGAAACTGAGAGACTACCTTGGGAAGAAATGCCAGGTGTGGCCTTCGTTGGACCAAGTCTAAGACTGTGTAAGGTGGCTCCAAGGTGAACACCTGAATCTCAGATACCTAGTGGGCAGACATCACTGCAACCAGGAACGCAACCTTCCAGGACAAAAGGAGGGAGCAGGAAGCCAGCAGCTCAAAGGGAGGACCCACAAACTGCGACAGCACCAGATTCAAGTTCCACGGAAAGTCGAGATCCCTGACATACTGGCAGAGGTGCTCTAGGCCCTTAAAGAATCTGGCTGTGATATCCTAAGCAAAAACCGACCTGACCTTGAATGGCAGATGGAAGGCCAAGATGGCCACTAGACGGACCTTGATTGATAAGAGGGCAAGCCCTGGAGCTTAAAGTGCAGGATGTAGTCCAGAATAAGTTACAGCGAAGCCCGCTTAGGATGAACACCTTTGCCTGCAATCCAGCAGGTGAATCGTTTCCACTCGACCAGGTAGGTCGCTCTGGTGGAGGACTTCCTACTTCTCAACAGAACGCGATGAACCTCAGCCGAGCACTGCTGCTCCTTCGTGTTTAGCCACGCAGCAGCCAAGCCATCAGATGTAACACTGCCAGATCGGGTGCAGAACAATACCATGGTTCTGGGACAATAGGTTCAACCTGAGTGGTAACTGCAATATGGTCACCACTGAGAGGTCCAGCAGAATGCTGAACCAATGGTGCTGTGGCCACATCGGTGCTATGAGGATGACCCTCACCCTGTCCTGTTTGATTTTCATGAGGACCCTGGGTAGCAATGGCACTGGGAGGAAAGGCATATATCAGAGCCTCGAACACTTCAGGAGCAGAAAGACGTCTGATAGAGCTCTTCTGTCCATGCCACCAATTGAGAAAACGACATGGCATCTCCTGTTCTGCCAGGATTCAAATAGGTTCACCCGGGGAGTTCCCCACCTCTGGAAGATGCAACCGACCGACCACCTCCGAATTAAGAGACCACTTGTGGCAAGACGAGAATGTCCTGCTGAAGCAATCTGCCAAAGTGTTCTTGGACCTTGGAAGGTGAGCAGCCATGAGATGAATGTTGTGATGTAGGCAGAAGTCCCAGTGCCAGAGGGCTTCCTTCGCAAAGGGCAGACAACCTAGCTCCACCTTGCCTGTTGATAAAGAAGTCTGTAGCCATGTTGTCCATCAGGACCTGAAGTACTCTGTGTTGTATATGAGGTAGAAAGGCTCGGCAGGCTAGTCAAACCACACTGAGTTCCCTGATATTGACTGAGGTTTTCGACCTTCTGAATGAGGAGTTGCTCATGAGAAGGGTCCCTGAAGAGGGATGGGATAATGGGGATGGGAAGGATGGTTGGCGATAAACTGCAGGGTGTAGCCTGAAGAAGCCGTATCAAGCACCAGTGGTCTGAGGTGACACGGGACCAGGCTGACTGAAAATGGTGGAGGCAGTTGAGGAAAGGGAGAGCTGAGTCCAGTATATTGACTGGGGTGCGGTTCTCAAGCGCATCTTCAAAATGACTGCTTCTGGCCTCCCAGACTTGTGGGAGGGTCAGGTTGGGCAGCCAGGCAGGAAGAGGACAGGTAGCGTCTTAGGCCCTTTGTCCTTTCGCCTGTAGGAGTCAGACTATGTCAGAAGAGGTGGAGGATGGAACGGCGGAGGGGTGTGCAAGCCCAGGGATTGGAGGGTGACTCAGGAGTCCTTGAGCCCACAGCCTAGAGTCAAATAGCTCATAAAAGAGCACCGAACCCTCGAATGGCAGGTCCTGGATTGTGGTTTGCATCTCTTGGGACAGCCCAGAAGCCTGCAACCAGGAGCTACGTCTTATGGCCACCGCCAACATGACCACCCTGCCAGCCAAGTCCATTGTGTCCCAGGACACCTGGGAGGACTCCCCAGGCCACCACTGTGCCTTTGCTCACCAACATGGCAAACTCTTGGACACGATCCTGTGGAAGGGCCTTTGTGAACTTATTGAGTCCCACAGGTTAAAGTTATAACGTCCCAACAGGGCCCGGTGGTTAAAGACCCTGTACTATAAGCTGGCTGTCAAATAAACTTTCCTGCCAAATAAGTCGAGTCTTTGAAAGGACATAGTATTTCTTTTCCGCTTTCGCTGATGTCAGCGGAACAGATGAGGGGTTTGCCACACCAATTTGGTTATTTTGAGCACTCCTGGGTGGATGGGAAATGCAATTTTTGCTAGTGTGGTGGCCAAAATGACACTGAAGAGGTCGTCTGCCTCCTCAGCGACCTCCTCAACATGCAGACCAAGATTTTCAGACACCCATTTAAAAGATGGCCTGGTGCTCCTTAAAATCGTCCGGAGGACTGCTGGTGTGGGAAGGTCCGGCCACCACCTCGTTTGGGGACGAAGAGGACAATTCTGTTGCCTGAGGGATGGTGTCATCCCCTCCCTTCTCAGGGGAGGACTCCCTCAACTCCAGGGTATGGTGCACAGGCTCTGCTTCCCCCGTGGTACCGTGTTCTGATTGTGGCACCAACGGTAGCTCAGCTGGTTTGTCTGATGCAGCCAGGGAGGTCTGGGAGTACTGGACCGGCATCATTGGCACCCCTCACAGGTTCCAGTATGGCAACTGGGGGCGGGGGGGGGGGGGGAGGGCATGGCCCCTGCTGTGTTGGAACCATGGCCGGGGACCACCTCCGTCTCCCATGTCTCGGCGACAGGCTAAAATCGCAGTCTAACCCTGACTACTGTCCTCCGGTGACCATGGAGGGTCTGTTGAGGCCTGGTTCTGCCTACCGACCCTGGTAAGCGATCAATAGGGGGAAACAGAGAGTAATGTCACCTGCCGGAAGAATGGTACCAGGGCAAGTGCGAATGACACCGAGATCTTGAACGAACCCTCCAGGACAGAGACGAACGACGAGAAAACCTTCTGGGAGAGCGTGTTTGGCATCTAGGTGACATATGGACAGATGGTCGTTGGTACGGGGAGCAGCACCACGAGTCCAGAGTCCCTCACCTAGTAGGAGGGGATCTTGACGAAGATTTAGGCCTTCTGGCTAGCGAGCTAGGCTGGGATGCATGACCCCGAGGTCACAGCGATGGGGACTTGCGCCTTTGATCCGGTGATCAATCTATGCTGCAGCACCCTGGTGGCTTTCTCCTTTGGTGCCGTGAATGGAGTCGTTATTGGTCACCTGGCGTGGCACCTGTGGAGCCGGTCGGCCTTGCTCCTTAGCCACTGGGACCACTTCGGGCACTGAAGGCCCCATCACTGGCTGGGAACCCTTGCTGCTGCCTGGGGTGGGAGGCGGGGCTGGTGGGTCCGACATCTGCGGTACTCCCACAGTGAGTGCATGACCTGACACAAGTCCTTTGCCCGAAGCCCCTCTCTCCTTTGGTGCCAAAGGGCTTCTTTTCTTCAGCCTATTCTTTGGCGCAGGTGAAACGGAACGGTGCCAGGCCGAGTCTGACGCCGGCGGCGAGCACCGAGGCCAAAGTGTTGGATGTTGGTGCTGCCATGGAAGGTTCTGATGCCGGATGATGAGCAGCCTCCATGAGTAACGCCCTCAAGAGGATATCCTGCTCTTTCTGAGTCCGCAGGCAAAAGATGGTACAGATGTGGCACCTGTCTTTCCTGTGGCCTTCACCCAGACACGTAAGACAGCTATCGTGCGGATCGCTGATAGGCACTGGCCTGTTGCATGACGCATACGGCTTGAAACCGGGGGAGTGAGGCTTGCCCGCTTAGGGCAAAGTCCAAAGTAGGACTCTGTTGACTAACACACACTATCAACTGTCTATGAAACTATGTATAACAACCACTAAATCAGTCAAGAGCTGCTGCTCTTGTGAAGCAAGACAAGACGCTCCAACTAACCGTAATGGGAAGTAAGAAGGAACTGAGAAGGCACAGGGCCAGCAGCACATGATATTCCGCCACAAAGGAGTGCCAAGCCAGCCCTATGGATACCGCTAAGGCAGAAATCTCAGACAATTGTGCACCTGGTTGCGCACACACATAAAATGGAATCTACATGAACAAGCACTCGAAGAACTAAAAACTATCAAGCTATAATGACTGCACAGTTAAGTGATCAGTCACCTCAACATTTTAAAATAAATGTAATTTCATTATTACTATATGTAAAGAGTGAGAGATAGAGACAATTTGCTTGTTTGGCCCTTGGAGACAAACCAGATATTCCCTGATGTACGTTACCTCATTTTCACAAGTAATGATCCCTTTTTAAATACGGCTAGCAGCATTTTATTTTATTTTTTTAAAAAAGCCTGACCATACCAATACCATTATTAAAGCAAGTGTTATTTATATTGCAGTCGTGCCCAGAGGCTGTAATCTGGGTCTCACTGTGGTGTCACTGACACTTTACAAATACACACAGACACAAGTCTCTGCGCTCTAGGGTTTACAATCTAACACTATCTAGTTACCTGCCCTCCTTTGAGAAAGGTATTATGTTTGTTTTGCAGTTATAGAAACTAAAGTGGAAAGGCTACATGATTTGCCCATGGTCAAATAGAGGAATAAACTAGAATTCAACAATCCCTGTCTTCTAGTCTAGTGCTCATATCACTGAACTATTCCTCCCTCAAGAGATGTAAATAACCCAGGCTTGGATGAAGTACTAACTCCCCCTCGAGTTCCCAAAACCCTACTTCCAGTCTCAGTTTTGTATCTTTTAAAAAATGTTTCTAGAGAGAAAACGCAACAGTAACAAATGACTAACTAATGTCTCTCACCTGACACACATATTCTTTTTTTGCTGCTGCTCCTCGCTCAGATTTTTTGGATGATATAGATGCTTCTGTCTGAGTCTCATCTGCACTTTCATAGGGTGACTCTGATCGCTCATCTCCTTGACCATCCGAGATCTGAAGATTAAATGTACGCATTAAATCTATCAAATTCACAGAGGAAAACGGTTGAGTGTAATCAGTTTTGTGAGAAAGTTACTAAAGGAAATATGAAGATGGAATTCTAGACTAAGACCGTGTCAGACTATTATTTGCTTTGCCACCACAAAAGTAAATTTTCTTTAAAAAACTAGAGTTACATGATTGTGGATGTCCTGTAAAAAGGACTAACCACTGTTTTCATAGACTAAACAACTAGTGTAGATCAGGGGTAGGCAACCTATGGCATGAGTGCCGAAGGTGGCACACGAGCTGATTTTCAGCAGCACTCAAGCTGCCCGGGTCCTGGCCACTAGTCTGGGGGGGCTCTGTATTTTAAATGAAGCTTCTTAAACATTTTAAAAACCTTATTTACTTTACATACAACAATAGTTTAGTTATATATTATAGAATTATAGAAAGAGACCTTCTACAAATATTAAAATGTATTACTGGCATGCGAAACCTTAAAGTGAATAAATGAAGACTTGGCACACCACTTCTGAAAGGCTGCCAACCCCTGGTGCAGATAAAAATCTCAGGATCTTGCTGCATGCCATTTTAGATTCAATTTTCTATTATAACTAGTCAAAGGTCAACATATTGTACCATATGCACACGAATGGTAGATTTGTCTAAGGACTAGAAAACATGTGTTCTTTGAAGAATGTCTCTGCAAATTCACACTTATTAGATGCATATAATCAGTGCTGTTGAGCTTTGGATACCCTGTGGAAAAGCACTGCCCCACTGGACAGTAGAAACATCACTTCATAAAACTGAACTTTGGAGCCTTGCCTAGAACACGTGAAGACATCCCCAACTACCTTGACTCGGTCCACTAAATCTCCATCTCATGAGTGCAGAGCTCCAAGGAAAAGGAAAAGACAGACCTGTAGTGTGAATATGCAGAAGCAACACACTCAAAAGCACATTTACTATGGTAAATAACCTTTTTTCCCCTTTTTCAGGGTGGCCTATGCATATTCACACCAGTGGGAGTCTAACAAGCAATAAATCCCCCCCCCCCCCCCCCGAGAGCGGGGTGAGGACTTCTAATTAAAAAATGATTGCAAAACTGTCCTCTTAAAGTAAGCATCAGAACCAGAAGCCAAGTCAAAAGAGTAGTGCAGCATTCCTGAAGATTTCTACAATTAAAATATTATGGAGGCAGGCAATCAATGCCACTTTAGCCTACACTGAAGTGAAGCTGAAGACTTTTGGTACTTGTCATCCTAGTTAACATGTTTCAATACACAAATGAATTCTCTTGGAGACACTGAATGAAAATGAAATGGTCCTTTAGGCTAACCCCAATTGCTACAAAACATCCAGTTTACTTCCTAAATGCTCTAGTTCTATTCCAAAAACAGGAATTAAAGCCCTTTTGATATCTATGGTACAGATGTCCTAATGTATCCTGGTGAAATACAGTGACTGGAAAAAACTTGAAAGCTTATCTCACAGATGTAACTGGAATTTTTAAAAAATTCCAGTTACTTAGGGTACATGCTCTACATCTGGTGACACAGCTGGCTCCCTAAAGCATGGTGATTCTTCAGCCCTATTGTTTAAATCTTTGAAAAATTAGAAAAAAAAATCTTTTAAACCCAGATGTTCATGTATTACACCTTAGCTCATCTACAGTGTTCACATTTAAAATATTCTACCTATTTGCAACTTCTATCTGTAAGAGACATTTGTTCTACAGGGAAGACTGCTAAAACTGGTAAAAGCTTTCAAATAGGTAAGAGTAGTGTCCACTCTAAGGCCCAAAATTGTGACCTAATATAATTATTGTAAATATGGGGTGATCATTTGGATTGTAGAGAGTTTCTGTGGTTCTGGAAACTTGGGTGAGAGAGCTGTTTGCTAAACGAAGAAAGACAAAATTGGTAGGCAAGGACATTTTATTTCAAACTGCTAAAGTTTTACAGAAAGGCTCAAATCCATATATTGCAATGGGAAGAGAGGGAGAAGGGAAAAAGGTGTTTCTTCAAATATGTTTAGATAAAGTTTTGGATAACTGAAATAATTTCAATGTTAATTGATGTAAGAAGAGATGATCCTGATTTGGATAACAGGAAGTTTCATAAAATTGAGGTCCAGAAAGGCTGTGGGTTTTTAAAATTACCATTTTTAATCAATCAGTTATTTGTAAAGACAAAACCATAGTTTGATAGTGTTCTTTTAATCCCCTAGGACTATGTATGTGTCTATACTCACAATGATTTTTCCCCATTTCAAAACACTGAAGAATTTTGTTTAGCGGTTTTAAAAATCTCAGAATTTAAATAGTTAAAGGAAACTGTTTCTCTGAGCAAAGTAATCAATCAATTTATATTGGGAGATGTACCTCATATCAAAGAATTCTGAAATAATTAGTTTCATATAGTTTTAAGTTGAAAATGAAATTTTTGAGTGCACCGCTAGCAGCAGCCATCTTGCTGAAAAATGAGTTTGAGATAGACAGTATTGGGAGTTTGTGGAAATACACAACCATTTCCATTCTGGTTTAAATTATCTGACACATTGACCATGTTTATGATAATCATAGCAATTTTAATCTGTATGAGCAGTATTTAAACTGTTTTGTATTCTCATTTTTTCATCCCCTAGTATGTTCACATCCCCCCCCAGACGGCCCAAACTGATCATTTTTAAACAAAACATCCAGGAGCTGTTAGGTACCCTTAAAGGAATGAAAAATTAACTCTGCTCTATATGATTTAACACTAAAATAATACAAACTAAAAAATGTAAAATTTATAAAATACAGCAATACTAGTTGCTCCCCCAAAGAACACCATCAAAAAGCATTCCCTAAAACTTGAGAGATGCGAAGTGTGCCTTAAGGGTTAACATAGCCTTTGCTGCATTAAAGAGAGTAAGAATGTTCCAGAATCCTCACATGGAAAATGCCTTCCTCATTCCCAGTCTCCTTTTTCTTTAAGCCAGAGCAATGTTAACACAAGATTGTCTCTAAATTTTTATTTTTTTTTAAATTAAAGATATGCTTTAGGAATTATTTTGGGGAAACTCTATGGTCTGTGTTATACAGGTGGTCAGACTAGATGATCACAAATGGTCCCTCCTGGCTTTGTAATATATGAAACATTTCAAAATGTCACAACAGCAAAGGGCAAGTGCTAAACTATTTGGGTTTTTATACCTTAAACTCAACCTAGAAGCTAATAGGAAATCAGCATAGAACTTGAAATACTACAACAGTCATCTGCATAAGCACTGGCACCACCAGAAAGGACCAACCCACGCACCTCCAATGCAACTGCAGTGATGACTTAATCAGCCCACTTAGGGTAACAAGGCATCGTTAACACCTTCCTGGGATACTAACACAACATAGAAACTCTCAGCCAAATCTAGTTTTGTGGGAGGAAACCACCTACACAGAACAAAAAAAAGGCACAACTATGCCACCATTCAAATACCCTCCCGGACTGTACCGTATATCTGAACAGAGACGAACCCATTAACAATGGCCCGACAGTGTCCTCTGATTAGATCAGTTATACCTCTATTGTATAACAATGTGTGAAACTGAGGGTAAGCCTGCACTACAAAATTACATCGACGTAAGTTATGCCGACCTACAGCCACCAAAGTAATTAAATCACTTTTGCATGTCCACACTATGCTCCTTGTGTTGGCAGTGAGCATCCTCACCATGAGCGTTTGCACTGATTTAACTGTTAGTGTGAGGCATCGTGGGACGGCTTCTGAAAGGCAGCAAGTGTCAATTAAGCAACCCAGTGCCTACACTAACACTGCATCGAACTAACTACATCAACTTAAGCACTCCACTGAGGTGGAGTTATTAAGTTGGTATGGTGGGTGTGTAACATTGGTGGAAGCTACATTTTAGTGTAGATGCATACAGAGTTAGGTCAACGTAAGCTGCCTTATGTTGACATAACTCTATAGTGTAGACCAGATCTAACAGAACTAAAATCAAACATCTCAGCTTTTCATTATGTCCACAACACAATTTCACATAACTTGCTTATGTCCACAACTGCCATACAAACTGAAAGGGGGAGCTTCCCATAATCCTTCTTCCACCCTCCAGGTGCTTCATGTTTTCAATGCACAGTGGCATTGTTCAACCCTGTAACTGTAAGGTAAGCCTGATCTACACTACAGAGTCAGGTTGACGTAAGGCAGCTTACGTTGACCTAACTAAACATCTATGCTGAAATCTCCCATCGATAACTCGCCCACTCTGCCTACTTAACTCCATCTTAGCAAGAGGCATAGTGCCTAGGTTGATGTAGTAAGGTGTAGATACTGAGTGGCTTACATCAACTATTGCTGCCTTTCAGAAGCCATCCCCCACAATGCTCTCCACTCACCGTTAAATCAGTGCTTGTGCTCAGGTGAGGATGTGCACTGCCATCACAAGGAGCATAGTTTGGATGTACAAAAATGACTTAATTACTGCAGTGGCTGTACGTCGATGTAATTTAAGTCAACTTAATTTTCTAGTGTAGACTTGCCTGTTGCCATTGAAAGGACACAGCTATCAAACTAGGGGAAGACTGCAAACACCTAATGAAACACTCACCCAAACAACTATTAACTACTTCCACAAAGTAATCTCTCCAACAACCCAATTCCATCCAAGCTTCTCTCCAACATCAGTATCAATACTCCTATATTCCACTCTGTACCACACAGCCTCCAAGTGCCTCATGTGGGCTGCTGCTATGAAACAATATCCTTGCTGCCATTTATGGCAGCATGGTAGATGAAATCATTCTGAAGGTGGAGAAAAGCTTAATAATTATGTCTCATAACCATGCTTCATGAAACACTCATATGTAAAACAAGAATCCCACAAATATCTACCACATCATAATCTTTATGTTCTCACCTTCTTTAGCTCTCATCTCATCAAGATTTGTAAGCGAGTTCAACAATTTCCAATCTCCAAAGTTATCCAGAAAAGAGGATGGAAATATCTGGTACAGGTATTAAGAATAAAGCTAAAGGCTCTGCTATTGCACGCATGCTACTGGGCAGCAAGAGGTACATGTAAAAAGGAGTCAACTGAAAAAAATCCTATGTCGAGCACAAGAAGGAAAACTCATGAGACTTGACATACGGGACACATGCGAAGTGTGACCCGGACTAGACAGGGATGGCAGTGCCTTGCTCATGCCCTAAACAATATCTGATATTGTGGGAAGGATTCAGAATAATCTGGGTGATGAAAGAATTTAATAGCACTAAGTGTTTTGTTTTTTTTTTAACTAACAAAAGTATAATTAAGGATCAGTTCACTCACTGTACTGCAGTCACCTCTAGAGTGAAACATAACTAAGAAGATTACTATTTTAATGTGTCTGTTAAAATACTGCATAGTAAAAGCATCAAACAAAAGATCATATGCAGGCTGCATATTTGGGGGGCAGGGGGGGAGAGTGTGTAAGTGTGTAAAATGTAAGTTCCTATTTATTAGAATTTACCCCAAGTCCACTAACTGAGCATGTATTCATATAACAAACAGTAGAGTAATCTCCTTATATAAGGCATAAATTGCATAAAATGAACTTCTCTTTCCTGATCTTCAGTCAAAATTGAGGGTGACTATCACTCACAGTGGCAAGACCAGATATTTAATACTTTTTAGCTATGGGTAGCCTGCAATTTTAATTTTATTATGTGTCTTTTTACACTTACAAAGGAATATTATCCTCCCCACACACTCAGTGCTACTTTTAAAAAATAATAACCAAAAAACACTAATGGGAAAATAAGCTTAACTCAATGCAGACATTTAAAATATTAACTGTAAAAATTGGCAGGTTTCTTCAATGTGACCTTACTCAAAAGTTAAGTGTTCCATTACTCTTTTGTGCATTGTGTACACAATGAAATACATACAAAAACAGAGGATTGCTATTTCATTGTTTTGCCTAAGTTAGGTGGAGGTGTGTCATCAACCTATCTAGAAACTTGAGCAATATCAAACCTACCAGTTGCTATAGGGTAATCATTCTCTCCCTAACTCCCCTCTTCCCCCAAGTTGTTAGGAAAGACTGCCTCTAAAGCATCTACCCAGCATAATATTGACAAAGCAGCAAATGACTTATAGTCAGTTGACAGGGAGAGAGTTTTAGAAATCAAATACATAATTTCTTCACTGGAAATTGGGGGAAAGGAGGAGTGAAATTCTGGCCCTATTGAAGTCAATGAGAGTTTTGCTGTTGACTTCAACTGGGCCAAGATTTCACTCTGGGACTTTGTTCTCAGCTAAATAGCAATGACCTCATTAGTCATTCAATTAAGTCACTTGCAGGAGTAAAAAAAATTCTTCTTTAGTGCCTGAAGATCTCATATTCCCAGTGCATGCTATACACCATATATTGCTTAAGTAAGCAATACATGAGATCTTTAAAAAAGTGAGTCTAGTCAAGAAATTTGATTGCATTGCTTTTTAACATTTAATTTCTCCATAGTTTTATTACTGACAGACTTTGCAGTACTGAGTCAAACTGAAATAAACATTTTCAGATGCATTTATAAAATCTTTTGTTTTAATAGTACCATGTTTCAACTGATTTTCAGCAACTGGAAGTTATGTAAAACTATATAAAATGTGATAGTATATAATCAGGCAAAGCACGTTGTCAGTAAGCCTGAGTCTCTTCTCTCACCCATTTTATACTAGTGTAGTAACATTCTCTTCAATGAAGTTACTCCAGATTTACACTGGTGTATGAAAGAGCATATTCAGGCCTCTTTTCCTACAAAGTTCCCCCTTCCTTGAAATACATCTTTAAGTTGCCATACAGTCTTTTCCAGGGTTACCCTAGGCAGAGGATTGTCTAATGGATTGTCTTTGACAATGGAAAGCATACTTTTAAGAAGGCTATATAAATGATTTTAATAAAAGCTCTCTTCACTATTGTTTCCTTACATAATAAGAATGCTTTGCATACCACAATATTTGATGCACAAATCTATTGTAACTAAACCAGTAACAGACCCTGAATTTTGGTTCATATTAGTCCATATTTATGGGTATAACTTTGCAAGTAGGCCCAATATTTCCCACCTATTCTATTACTTTGGCCGAGCAGCTTTGTGCAGAAGGAGTAAATAATAATAATGCACAATAAAACCTCAATGGGCCTGTACAACACAATGAGACAGTTCTGTGGAATAATGCAGTTTCCTTCCTGAGAAAACAGATGTTGATTAGATGAGGGTGTGCTCATATGCAATTTTTGTGGGGGATGCTAGGGAAGGGTGAAGGAAGAAATTAGGTGCTTCTCTGTACAAGCTGAGATAACTAAGGCCCAAGAACTAGTGTATATTTTCTGGAGTTAGTATTTCTAATTTCAATGTGTCTAGTGAAATTGTTTGGTGGCGTTTTCTCTTCTGGAACAAATGGGAAAGGGGGTTTAAAAGTAGTATTTATGTACAAAAAAGTCATTTTTTCCAATTTTCTTAATTTAAAAACTCCCATCAGGTGCAAGCTATAATTATGTGCCAACTAAAAATCATTCATCAGAAGGGTCTTGAGGGCTCAGAGGATATTATGACACTGCAACAGATATCACACAAATGTTAGGCATTTTATCTAAATTTGAGATAAAACAATTCCTTTTTACAAGTAGAGTCATTTATCACAATGTTTTTGTACCAAATATCTGATGCCAGTTCCATCATTGTATTTAACAGATAACGAGGGAGCAGCAAGCCAATTCACCATACTCTAGGGACCAAGAGCAATTGATTTTTTAAAATTTAGATTATCAGGTGAGCCACACCTAATCTGCGCACACTCACTTCACATAAGGACTAAGTGTATGCACACCAAGTATTAACATGGGCTCCAAACCTGGACAAAGGAATTCTCATGTGTAAAGTGAACTGGACATATTCATATAATCAATTTGGCCTCCAGCCATGTTGTGATAAGCAGTTTGGCAGCAAAGAAAGGAAATTTTAGCCTGAGTTTCAAATGAGCATGTACCAAAGTAAGTTATTTCTGAAGTTTTTTTTTTTAATACAAAAAAAAAAAAAGCAATATTCACTCCCTCCACATACACATTTCTTTACAGAAAAACATACTACCTTTAAAACAGTCAGTTCCAAATATTAAATACAAAAACTGCAAGGGGCCAATGCAAAACCATCAAATACTGTAGGTTCTTGCGGGGGGGCGGGGGGGAGCGGAGCGAGAAGGGTATAGGAATTCTACGCACCTAAATTATAAGCAAAAGAAGGCTGCACTCATCCAATCTGCAGTCCATTTAAAAAAAAATCCAAATTGATTTTCTCAGCTGGCCCTTAGCCAACAGACCTAGAGAAATTAAACATTACGATTTTTTTGTCCTAGGTTTATGATTACCTACAAATTTAAGAATTTTTTAAAATTTATTTCTTCAATGTCTCATTTGCCATGTATTTTTCCTTAAAAGAAACAAAAGCCAACACATCACTTAGTTTTAAATGGCCTAGAAAAAAAAACGCAAAAATTTGCTGATGCAAGAACATGAAAGTCAGGAAGCAGAAGCAACTTTTGAATATTGTCCAACATATGTTAGCAAACGCAGAGCTAGGAAGGGTTAAGTACATTTTCTATGGTATTAGTATTATGAATTAGTATTCTATGGCATTAGTATGGCACGGCATTAGTATTATGAATCTTTCCTTCCTGTAGCCCTGACTTACACAAGCTTTCCCAGAGAAAGGCAAATCCTCTCTAGCCTAGTAAGGCTCAAAACAGCATTTTAAAGTGTAAAAGTGTTAGTAATGTTTTTACACTATTTGTTTTCCACCTTTCATACACACATGGAATGGAATCCAAGGTAGGGTTAGCCCCTCACATAGCCAGTCTCCTTTCAGATTTCCATGCCACTAAAAGTGTAATTTTAAAGTTTCAACTATTTTTTCCTTAGATTGACATGTCATATTTTTATTATTTAATTTTTGTATAAAATGCTTGTTATAATACCAACACTGTGCATGTGTAACAGCACTTCCCCAAATGCTATACAGCATGATTCTATGTGGCCTTAGATCTCACACTGTACCCAAGACATGTTAAGTCACAACTTCCTAGTCAGGTATTGCTTGCTTTTATTATCTTTAACATTGTGCATATGCATTTTATAGAGAGACAGATATCCAAGAAATTAAAGAAAAATGTTCCAAGTACCAGAAAAGCTAGCCCTCCCAATTTCCCATTTTAACCAAGCACTGATGTTTAGAATCACAAGGAACCTAGAAAAATACTCAACAAATTCATTTTTTAATGGATATTTAAAATGAAAACAGGTATGTCAGAAAGGTTTCATTTGCTCCTACTGTTGTCTGTTAAAACAATCACCTCTACAGAATTACAAACAAGACTAACTCAAATACCTTGCTTTCCCATAGACCTCCGTGAACCTCCCCCATTTCCCCAATTAAATAGTTTATGAGTTTTCTCAAGACACTGGGCTGGCTTAAGTGGCATCCTCTTTCAGGCACCTTCCCTCTCCTTTATAAACACATTAGTAGGATTACAATCACACAGAAATCAAGGTTTAGAAGTTTCTTCAAGAAGTCTGGGCTTGAAGGCTGGCTATTCACTTCCACGACTCTTAAGACTAAGGACATCCACCCTTCAAGCCCTGAAGTAACTTCTAAGACCTGATTCCTGTGTCATAGTAAACCAGGAAGTGGTTTTCTGTATAAACTTGAGTATGAGGGTATGCCTATGCTACAGTGTCACATATACAGCACTGCAGCTGCGCCACTGTAGCGTAGATGCTTCTTTCAGTGATGGAAAGGGTTTTTCTATGTAGGTAAACCCCGTCTACAAGAGGCAGTAGCTAGGTCACCTTAAAAATTCCAGTTGAGTCTACAGGGGGTTAGGTTGACTGCATTCCATGGGGCACAAAATTTTTCAAAGCCCTGAACAATTTAACTGGGTCACTCTAATTTCTAGGTGTATACCAGGCCTGAGACTTCTGACAAACTAATGTTTTCTAAGGTAAAGAATCTACTTTAATTGATTCCTCACCTTTTTGAATGGCTTAACTATTGTGGTTTTTCAATCTAAGTAAAATTGATATGGGAATCATATAGCTCAACGTGCAAATGACAGACTGTATTCAGAACACAAAAATCTATTGTGGAAAGAGACAGAAAAACTGACAGAGCCAACTGAGTTACAGTTAAATTTTATTTTATTTCAGTATAGGAGATCCTGAACTGAAGATGTATCTTTTGGCCCGAACTGTTAAACTGGATACGTTATTCTCTAAATATATTGTGTCATAAGTGTACACGGTACTATGATAGTAAGAAATCTAGTACATGTTCCACCTTTACCATTAGCAATGGCTTGAAGTTTCAGATAAGGTATGCATTGCTGAATATTCCTGGAATATAAACGACAACTATGGAACTTTATTTAATATTATTGATTGCATACAGGTATTCAAGACACCATGGTGATGGATGTGGAATAAAAGCCTACATTATGTGAACATGTTATAAACAGAATCTCAGCTTTTGGAAGTTCAAAGAGTTTACAAGATGAGAATAATACATGAGAAATTCAATTATCTATTTAAAAAAAACATGTTGCCAAAAAACAACATTCAAGCTTAGAACTTTCTCATGTGAATGTGAAAGCATCTAAATAAAACAGTAAGGTATGGCAGGCAACGCCGGTCTCTTCAGTTACTGCAGGCCTTGGGTGATGTTAAGTAGTAAAAGACTAAAATTCTGTTACTTGCAATGATCCCTCATTTCAGATGTTTATTGGTGGCATGAAATAGGAAAAAAAAATCAAAAGTTAATCCCCTCCCCTACCCTCCCCATTTCTCGCTAATGCGCACAGGACAAAGACAAGAAAAACTCCAGTAGACATTAGATTTACAGGTTGTGGATAACCTCCAATGATTTTTCATTCTGGTTTATTCTTAAATATTATTTTGCAGAGGGGATTACCTAGAAGGATAGCTAGAAAAAACAGTGCTAGAAATACAGATTTTAGTTTTCCAGGCCTGCAAGAACAGCTTGAACTACTTTTCTTTAGCATAGTAATTTCTTCAAAATCCTGTGGTCTCATTCCTCTCTATCTTCTGGGATATCTCCTCCTAAGATAGTATCTTTATATGTTTTTAATTGTGGTATTTTGAGGATTCTATCTGTATACTGTATAAAATGAGACTTCTGCGTAGATAAATGGAATTGAAGTGGTGTTTTAATTATAAGTTGCATGTGTTTTATTAGGATTGTCTTCATAATCAAATATCTTACCTTGTCTTAGATTTCTTCATTGTGTGCGTATTTGCTAGCACCAGTAAAAACAAATGATATAACAAATCTGCCACAAATTGATAGTGATAGAATTATTTACTGTATGCAAAAACAGTACAACTTGCAGTCGATGTTTTGGAATATTATGTCATTCTAAACACTGTATGTTGTAGTTATGAACAGAAATCCAGCTTTTGATACTGGGTGTTAATGAAGTTAAAATTTTCTCCGTAAGAGGACAAAATTTACTATGCAGTATTAATATAATACTGTTAAATTCCTTGCATGGGAAAAACCCTTTCACAGGTTTCTTTAAACTGCTGTGTGATGGCCAACTCAATTCATTCTTCCCGTGTGTAGGAAATGACAGCCTGACTAAGAACTTAAAGTATTCTAAGTCCCATACTTCTCACTTCCACTTTTCTGTGTCAAAGTTTGAGAATGTACCTATACCTTAAACTGCATGAAATTGATACTTTACCTGTTCTGAAATATTAAAAAAAAGTCTACCCATTTTACTGAATGTAATCTATATCCATAAAATTTGATTGGAATGTTGAACCAGATATGCCTCATTGCAAACACAGTGAAAGATGTGTGCCAATAATCTAGTAGTCCTAGGGGCCTGGAGCTTTAAAAACAAACAAAAAAAATGGTTGCACTCTAAGGGCACCCACATGCAATACATAAATATTTACCCATCTACTCCATTTTTTTTTTTAATCAGAGGGGTAGCCATGTTAGTCTGGATCTGTAAAAGCAGCAGAGTGTCCTGTGGCACCTTATAGACTAACAGACGTTTTGGAGCATGAGCTTTCATGAGTGAATACCCACTTCATCGGTTGCATCCGACAAAGTGGGTATTCACCCACAAAAGCTAATGCTCCAAAACTTCTGTTAGTCTATAAGGTGCCAAAGGACTCTTTGCTGCTTTTCCATTTTGTATGTAAAGAACCAAAAAGTAAAACTAAACACCACTTGTTTTATCCTCTAGAAAGAGATCAATGACATAACATGTCTTCTCACAAAGATCATGCAACTTTCATGGTGTTATGCCAATTTGTTCTATATCATATACAAGCCTTTTCTCATTCTCTATAGCCTTTGCAGTGTTACAATAAAATTCTAATTCTATTCCATCATAGGTAATTCGTTTAGAATTTTACTTCCAAAGTAACATTTCACATGAGATATAAAGACAAACATTTCTGATGCAAAGTGCATATACAGAAAATTAACTACTTTTGTCTCAGAAGTAGATTCATCTATAGTTTTATTTCTGAGGTGGTAATCTACATTAACAACTACAAAATAATTAAAAACTAAGTTTCATCTGGTGATGAAGTCTAAGATTTTCAAAAGTGATTAGTGATTTTGGGTGCTCAACTTAAGACACCTTGAAGGGCCTGATCTTTTGAAAGTATTAGTACCTACCGTCTGAAAAATCAAGACCCTTTAAAGTATTTCAAGTTAGGCACCCAAAGTCACTATTAACTGGAAAATTTTGGACTTACTTGATTGTTCATGTGACTTTATGCAGAATTTTTTTAAAAGCTCCTTTTAATAAATAACTAATTTACTTCCCCTTGTTTTAAACTAAAATACTTCCTTTATAAAAATTAGTAGCAATGAAGACAAATTTAAGGGCTCAATGCAGCTTCCAACAATCCCAGAAAAATATTTTGTTGCATTTGAATCTGGTCCCATCCTGGAATCAATCTACATTCATTTATTGAAAAGAGCACGAAGGACAGAAGTTTTTCCACATTGCACTGTGAATGTGCACGTGCGCGCTTATGGAAGCAAGATGTGTGTTATTTTTCTCATCCACCTTAAAAGACAATGTCTAACTCAACATTTTAAGCTATAAAAGTGACCACAAAAAATATAAAGCAGATCAAATATATTTAATATAAAATAATTGCTTCCTATAAATTAGCTTGCACCTCTGTCCCATAAAAACAAATATCAATTTGCTTAATCACCTCATCTTTTGTTTTATATTTATTTTTAAATGCTCCCCTTCCTTTACCAACCAGGAGATTTTTCTGTTAATCAACAACCTTAGGCCACATGTCTACATTGCCAAACATGCAAGCACTAAAGTAACATTACACTTTTTTTAAGCCACCCACAAGATCCAAAGTTTATTTACATCTTACTTTGTTTCATGGAAGAATCACTAATAAATTCAGTAGCAAATGCCTGGCATGTTTCGTTTATTTACTGGCATAATAGCTATCATCATAGAAAACTCACTAGGACAAATCCTTAGTTGGTATAAATTAAAGTCAGTGCTGATTTACACCAGTTAAGGACCCAGCACATGACCAACTATTACTCTGAAGTCTCCACTGTTTGTGAAAAATTTAAGATAATGTTAAGTTGTCAATAAATTTCTTTTCAACCTTCCTTAGAAACCATTAAAATAATTCACTTCCTTGTTTGCAAACCTCTATTGTGTTAGCACAGCTCTGGTAATAGTGTGTATTACTTTTCCTCCTATCTCATTTGCAACAGAGTTTGCAGCGGAGATTTCAGAGAGGCTCCAGCTCAGCCCATGCACTTGTACAATTTGGCTCACAATCATTTGGAGGCGGAAAAAGAATTTGATCCTAGATTTTCCTAAGTCCTAAAACAACTGAACCTTTGAAGAAAGATCTCTGGACAGTGAATTTTTTTAATTGATATTTAGAAATCAGAGAACATGTCTTCCCAGATTACAACATCGAGAGACGTACATTTTAAACCAAATAGATTGACAATTTCCTCCTTACATATATTTGATTGACAAGTCAAATCCCACAAACACATAACAGCATTAGGTAGAAAGCCTGAACAGTTGCTCCAAAAAAGTGGAAAGCTTAAGCCAAAAGAAGGAAAACAGCTGATTCAGATAAAGACGAGAACTAGTATTAACTAGGCTGTCCTTCCTGAGGGTTGTTGTGGTTTTGGTTGTTTGGTTTTTTTGTTGGGGGGGGCGGGGGTGAAGAGCGGGAAGTAAAACATTTTTGAAGTCATAGTAACTATACACAGCAGTTAATATGCTATCATTCCAATTTGTAAAAATAAGCCATTTTCGGAAAACAAACAGTCTAGATACTTATATTGCACTCATGATGGTATCTGAGCACCTTAGGTTTTCAACAAAACAGTGAAATGGGAGAAGTGAAAGGAACTGAAGCTTGAAGTTCTATTGCCTCGCAAACAAAACATTAATTCTCTTCTTTGACTAACCTAAAACCTTCATGATTTCTTTTATGTCTGTTCCTGCTAAGTGTCTGGAATCCCCTTTTAGAACAGCATGCAAAGGTTGTTCTCATTATACCATTCTTTGGCTGTTTGTTTTAACAGTACAGATGACCAGTAGAATGGATTCCATTTATTGTATATGAATATACACTTAATTTACTGTATGTCAATGGAGGAGAGTTACAATACCAAATATGCAGACCTAAGACTACGATAAGTAAATATCAAAAAGATACATCCTTCACTGCCTGTTTAAGTATGCTGGAGATTAAGCTACTTGCACCACAGAAATAGTACCCAACTGAACAGATCGAAAAAGAGCACATAAAAGGTCACTGCTCAGAAAACTGACCAAGACTGGTGTAGACCAAATACAGAGGATCAAGAAACTTGCTTCAATATAAAACCTATGGCAACATGACATTTTTCTTACACGATGTAATTAACATAGTCGACACTTGAATAAAATCTGTAGAAGAAAATACACAACACACTGGCTTTTACTTTGCTTCTAATAGAGGGTTACAATTCAAATTTTTTGGGGGTAAATACATTTAAAAAACACAATATCTGAAGTCCCTAAGTGGACGTTTGTTACAATAAATGAATTTGCAATACACACACTAACAGGTTTTACAGAGGCCAGAACTGTAGCTCATCTAGAGCAAGGTTAGAGAATTTAATCTGTCTTTTTTTTTTGTTCTGTATTTTTAAAAAAGATTTACACCTGATACTTTTTGTAACTATATGGCTGTGTGTGAAGACCACTTTTTTTTTACCTCATTCTCAGTTAAGGAAGCTGAAGGAGATGAACTCTTGCTAAAAGCAAGAGTTGAAGATTCTGCTGCTGAAGCCCGATTTCGCTTCTTCAGTGGTTTACATGCATCAGACAGATTTTTCGTTGCTGTAAAATAATTTTGGTTTACAAAGTGAAGTTTGGAACTTTAAAACGTTATCTCCCTGAAGCCATTTAAAATATTCCCTGAGATAAGGGAAGGAATTGTTTAGGTTTGTCTTCTGGGTGCCTATGTAGTACCGAGTAAGCAGTGTACAATCAATCAGTTTTGAAATAATGATGTGTTTTGTTTTGAAGACTCAAGAGATCTGCAATTAAACAAATATGTACTTAAGATATTGTTAAAAATTTCCCAAATAGTTTGCTAAATATTTTTAAATTATAATACTTTGTAATTTATGACTTTTTTAAAAGAGATGTAACACTAATTTGCTCAAACACTACACTAGAAGGCCTACATGAACTCAGCAAAATCAGATTCACTTTGTTAACAAACATCCCCTTTTTCAAAAAAAAGTTATATATAAGGAACTGGATGCTTACATTAAAAATAGCAACAATATCATGTATATTAGTTTAGATCTTTTTGCAGCATATTAACACTTTTGAAACTGAATGTAAGAGTTAAATACGTGTGTTCTTGTGCTCTTATAAAAAGTTACCTTAAACCTGCACATGATTAACAAATCTGATCAATGAACCATTCAGCATACAAGATTGTTTTACAACTCCCTCTCAACTCTCCACATTGCCTCCCGTCAAACAATTGTTATAAAGAAGTTCTTGAATCACATATTAATTTAAGTTTGATGGTCACTATTTAGTAAATACACTTATTTTATTGGATAAAATGTATAATTAATCATGCATTTGAACAGCAAGGTTTATATTGCTACTTTACAATATCAATGGGCAACAGCTTTAATTTGGTGCCATCAAATGGTGAACTTCAGAACTGCTGCTTTAAATCAGCAATACACAATTTCAATCAAATATAGTACTGCAAAATGCTGGCAGTGCAGAAAAGAGTGCAACCCCTCAAACTGAGGTTTAATGAGTATAACTCAGTATCGCTTCAGCAAAGTTTAGATGGCTGTCTCAGACAACCTGTTTAGTTTCAATGATTTAACTGAAAAAGTTAATTAAAACTTATTCTGACCACATTACCTGACTGGTTCTTTTGTGAAGAGAAGGTTTCTGTGACCTTTGTTTTTGCTGTTTTGTCATTGCTTGTCTCCCTCTGTCACAAAATAAAAATAAAAAAAGAAAAAAGAAAAAAAACTCCTAATTTATGAGTGATTGGATAAAGGTGGAAATTACGTTTGGATTTCTGCTATTAGAAAGAAAATGTCTTTGCAAACATCCTGGTCTATATTGTAATGTAGTTCAGCTATGGTAAGTTCCCATTTCAGGCATGTTTATTTTTTATAAACCACCAACAGCAGAGGCTATAAAACTTGCAAACAAAAAAACCCAACCCCAGCTTGATATTCAATTTCTAATCTATTCACCTGAAACTGAAATGTGAACCCCTGCATGAAAAGGAAAATGCTATATGAAGATAAATCATTTCAATCAGCTTTATTATTCTTGTGTCCAAACTGGTCAAGTTAATACCTTTAAATTACTAATGTAACTGCAGCAGAAATATATAAATTTGAGGACCCTGAACTGAATTTTAAATCTCAGATACTTGTTTTCAATGTCAGTACTTATAGCAGTGTCATTTTTTTGCACTGTTATTGTTTAAGGTTGTGCTAGCATTTCCATTATAAAATACTATTTTCAAGGGAATATTGATATTGCATAAATTTGCGCCAGACTGAAACTTATCAAATATTCTAGGCCAAGAAGTATTTTGAGAAATTTGGGAATTTACATTCAGCTGTTTGACTATGGACATTGCACCTGGTCAAAAATAGGGCACCTCCCTTAATTACTTAAGCAACAAGGATAGCCATGAATATCTTAACTATAAGCTATGGATCCACTGAAGTAGGAAATCATGCAAATACACCTCTACCCCGATATAACGCTGTCCTTGGGAACCAAAAATCTTTCCGTGTTATATGTGAGACTGCGTTATATCAAACTTGCTTTGATCCTCTGGAGCGCACAGTCCTCTCCCCCTCCCCCGAAGTGCTGCTTTACCGCATTATATCCAAATTTGGGTTATATCGGGTCACGTCATATCGGGGTAAAGGTGTAGTAGTCAACGTTGCTTAACCCTAAACTGATGCAGATCTAATCAACAAGATGGACACTATGGAAGGACCCAACTGCCAATATATTTTGATTTTGAAAAGCAGATTTAAGTATCTATTGATTTTCCTCGGTCAATCCATCGTTGAGCTGGTAAGGTTTTGTAGAATACCTCAAAGCCAGACTACAAAGGAAGAAGTGGCCCTGCTGGATCAAAAAACCTCACCATAATGGAAACCAATACTATCCATAAGCCATACTCTTTGCTGAATAAGTCAGTCTGTATTTATATAAACTTCCTATCACCGAGACAACTAGAAGCTATAGTTCCATCAAGTTAATAAATTTCTTGATTTTTTTTTTTTTAACAAGATGATTGAGGATCCATGGCCTGATTCACTCGTCACTGAAAGTGTCCTTGCTTTTGTTACATAGTTATGCTCCTTTAATGCAGCTCCCATTGTGCCGATGTGATTTCTATATGCACCATAAGTTCCGAAGTTACACATTTTTCAGATAGAATCTATGAATATGTATTACTACCTAATCATTTTGTTCTATAGCATTTAAATTTCATAAAGAATAATTAAGGACACAGAATAGCAATAGCAACACACTGATCCTTTGCAAGGAACAAAGGCTCATGATCAATCCCAAAGCTTCTTGCTCCCCAGGACAGAGGACATTAAAAATCTGCCACTGAGTTGAAACTAAAGAACAGGAAGTGCAGTTTCAATGCTCTTCACTACTCCACAGGTGGATGACAGCTAAGTGATCTTTAAACTGTTTATGGTGATAAAGTGGACAGCTGGAACTATTCTAGGTTCGAGGAGAAAACGGGTAAAAGGTGATTCATACAAAGTAATAAGAAAGCAACCATTCTGCTATGTCTGAGACCTTCTGGAGCCAAAGGTATAATGAGAGCATACACATATGTATTCAAATTACTTAGTAAGCACTGGATCACAATACTCCTTCCTCCAGAGGATTCACAACACTATTTTACAGTATGTCTTCATATACTATATTACTATGGTCTGATCTGGAAAACACTTACATACATGCTTATGTTTTCATAAGATTAGTCACACAGAGTTTGCAGGGTCTACTCACATGGAAAAGGATAAGTACATGCCTAAATGTTTGCAGAGTATGGGCTCACTGTTATAAACAGAATCCCTAGTGATCTAGTCAAATCCATAAAAGAAGTTAGTCACCTTGTGTAGTAAAGATGATTCTTTAAGATGTGTCCCCTAATGGGTGCTCCACTGTAGGTGTGTCTGTGTCCCTACAGTGGAGCACCCATTTGGACACTACTCAAAGAAGAAGGAGAATTATCTAATCCTGACAAACAAGCTAGAAACTGAAGAGGAGCCAGTTAAAGGCCTGCTATCTGAACAAGTTGTTATATATACCGCAAATTTCTAAATTTGACAGATTGGAGTTCAGGACACCATGCCAGCCTAAAGTGCTTTATAAGTTTAAATCTGATTCTTAAAAGTGTTTATTTGTACTTTATTCATTTTTAAGGACACAATCTTTGATTCAGACAAATGGTGGTAACAATCACATACACATCTCTACATTTTGACACATAGAAAAGGGGTGAAATTGTAAAGCAAGAAAACCAGTGGACTAAACTCTTGCCCATGGGAATTGAATTCTATTCGTATATTTTTTCAGCTAGGTTCAAGTAACTAGCAAGGACCTCTTTTCAGATGTCTCCACCTCAACACTAAATTAAAAAAATCTGTTTAACAAGTGCATCCAAACAGACATCTTGACAGTTGCTTCATTTGATGCAGTTAAAAACCAGTAAATATTAAATCCTGAAAATGGAAATGCTGACAAACTTAACTATAGCAGAGTGACTGGTGCTGCTATAATTGACTTAAACAAACCAATGATATAATTACCTTCCGATTATTCTGTTTATCCATCCTGAGTCTTTTCCTAGGTGCTTCCTGAACTTCAAAATCTTCTGAAGGTTCCTTTGTCCTCTTTTTTTGGTTTCTTTTATTTCCATGTAAGTTACCTTGGGGTGGGGGATGGGGGAAACTTACATGAAAAAAAATCTAATGCTCACTTCGAAATTATCTTAAACTGATCTAAATTATATTTAAATTGTTACTTTTTAAAAAACGGTTAAAATTTTTAACAAATTTGATTAACCCCTTGATGCCCAGGGTCCAGTTTCTATTATTGAATGCTAGTTCTAAAACATAGCCAAACTCCTAATTGCTAAATGTTCCCCTTCAGTAAGACAGATCTATCTGCATAAGCACTAGTTTAAAATCTGAATATGCAATTTTCCACATTTGTGTCTTATCAGATAAGATAGAGCTGTTCTATAAAGCTGTAACTGTTATTCTCCATAACAGTGCTTTACCATTGAACAAAAGTTTTGAATGTCTCCCTCATTCTTTTATTAAGTTTTCCCAAGGATATAGATGTAGGTACTGGAGACTGAAGACATCTATGAAGGGGCCTCTGTCAGAGACAGGATATCACCAATCATATGGACCATTGGCCTTTTCTTGCATGGCAATTCCTATCTTTAAACATACAAGTGCATAGAAGGCCTTAAAATTCCATTGTGCTTCTCTTTTGTTCTGTTTAAGATTACATGAATTCTTTATATAATAATTCATTTGCTTAATTTCAGTGTAAAGCTCCAACACAAAAGGTCAGTGACTGGTCTAAATAGCCACTTACTAAGTTTAATTATCTACCATTTTGAGGTACAGTTGGCATGATAACGGCTTAGAATGAAGTCTGGTTCCTTTATGATGCATGATGAGACCTAGTACACTTACTCTTAACATTGACCCTCCAGTAATTTCCAAGGTCAGAGGCAATATTGCATGTTTAATATGGAGAAATTACAGAGTCCTAGACCATAAATATATTATCTAAAAATCTTTCACAAAAGTTAGCATTTTAAAATTGTTCTACAGCTAGAAGTGTGCTGTTTCAATGGGAACTGATTTCTGATAAACATTTCAAAGAAAGGCAACAAACTTAAAATTAAGAATAGTTTTCAAATTGTTTTTTTTCCACATTCAATTGATTTAGGACTTTACTATCTTAAATTCAAAGCAGCTCTGAATCTGCAAACTTAAATTAAAATGGCTCCAGGAGAACCTGCTATTTACAAAAAGCCAGCATTAAAAAACAAAAACAAAACAAAAAAAATCCAATACGTTTTCTAGTAGGGTCTGGATGGGGAATGATTGAACTGTCATGTTTTCATTTATAGAGAACTGAAAACGTACACAAAGATATGTACTAGAAACACCTGGTACAGGTACAATTCCAATTACATTTCTTGCAATATGACACTGAGGAAGTTGAATAAAATTCAGTACTACAATGTTTAGATATTTAATTTGGGATCTATTAAAACTAAGTCAAAGACGACAACATCTGAGAAGAAATAAAGAGGTTATGATACGTGGGTGATTACAAAAAAGGTACACTCCATAGCTACTTATAATGATGAACTAATTGCACATAACACAAATTTCAATTACTTCTGGATCTTGATCTCCTTTTAGGTGAGTCTTGAAACACTTTACGTTTGGCCTCTCCAATATTCTTCAGAGATGAACCTTGAGAGATACAGAATGTTGTTGTTTTTTTTGTTTTTTTTTTTTTAAACCGATATCCTAATATTTGACACTTAAAATTCTGTTAAAAACTTCACCAATTTTCCACAAAATGTTATTTCACACACAGAAAGATAACAAAAACTGACTGCCGTTTTTATACATTTTTTTTGTTTCGAATCTGACAATCTTTCAAACACTTTCTCTCATTCTTGTCACTGCCCAAAGCAGCACCTGGTAGCTTCAAATACTTCCACAGCAGGCCTTCCTATAGTGCTATAAAATACTATGTATACCAGACATTTGTAACTGGACTGAGAAGGGTCAAGCAAATGCCACACACCCTCCATTCTTTCTTTTTAAGGAAGCTACTCCAAAGAATGACTCAAATTATCATATCAAAATTCTAAATAAACTGTTGTTTATCAAGACCATGAATCTTAGCCAACAGCAAAAAAGTTATCCTACAATTTCTTATGCGGTCCTAAAAGCTTTGCAGTACACCACAATAAAATGCCAAAAATGGAAGAAAGGTTTAGAACATAGTTTGGAATACTTGCTTCCTGAGCTGATGAATGTTGAGGTAACACTTTTTAAAAAGCGTGTATGTGTGTGTGTGTAAAGAAAGGAAAGTACTGGTTATATTTTATAAACCACTTCTTAAACTATTCTTAAGAACTAACCCATAAGTTTACATTAATAAAAATGACTGATTTTCCCATTCCCACCACCCACATTTAGTGGGCAGTGAAGATAATGGCAGCTGCTTATGGGCAGAAGAAGAAGGAGAACCCACCAATCTCTAAACAGTAGAATGTTTACATATAACAACTTTGTAGAACAATGAGTAAGGAATGTAGACTTCATGGATTGCTTTTATTGTAACCATTGGCATTCTTTGCCTATTGGCACAAACACCAAGAATTAAAACCAGAAAACAATGATAGCTGTTTTCCCTACAGGTCTCAAATATGTGCTTAGTTTAACATCACTATGTATATCAAATTTAGTTAGAGTACACTAGCACAGTTTTACGTTTACCAGAGTCTTCTTCAGATTTGGGAGAGGTCACTATGGCAAACTTTGTGTTATAGCGAGCTTTCTGTTTTTCACTAAGCATGTTCCACTGCGATTCAAGCAGTTCTTCAATCTCCTCACGCGAAGCATCTGGATGTTCAGCAACCACCTGTTTATGCAAAAATGGGGCATACATTAACAAGACAAAACATTAAAGGAGTGCTGTACAGATCTGTATTATTCTAATACAGTGGTTTAATACACAGAAACCCACTTATAATTTGTACTATATTCATAAAGAACTACTACAGTAGAGACTGGAAGATTCCCTGCATATCCCATTTATCCCAAAAAATAAGGTTTTAGCAACACAGATTTCAGCAGCATGAATTTAAAAGTACAATAAATAATTCTAAAAAATTACTTGGATACCTTTTAACATTCACAATACTGAGAATGAACGAACCACCTCATTGAAAAAAAATCTTGTAATTTCACAGTTGGCAAAATTTAAATAAATACCACAATAAAAATTAGGTGAATATTAGTGGGAAAAAACCAAGTGATGGCTTTCATAGATTCCACTGAAGTAATTAGAAGTATTCAGAAATAGTTTGGCAGATATAATTATTATATGTGCTGCAATAATTTAGAGTTAAGCTTTTCCCAAACCACTTTACATATTTTAGAATATATTCTATATTTAATTCTATTCTATACTCTAACTACTCTGTTTAAATCCAATCAAGTATGAAGAAGCCCAAGTGTGGTAGGTATCTTTAGGATACAAAAACATTTGCGTTTTAAGCATACTGGCTCAGATTTGATCATATACTCTTCTTGGAAAGTAAGGTAGCATAGAAAAATCTGTTTAAGAAAAATGGAAAAGCAGATACTAAATTTAAAAGCTTAAAAATATTACATGGGATACTAAAGTGAAATCAATATGTGGTTTAAAATCATGCAAGTCTTCTGGTCTACAGACCTGGAGAATTGACTCATAATCACATTCAGATCTGGACTCCAAGTATCATGCATCCTCCCAAATCCCAGCTATCACTGGTCTGAGGCGGCTTCCCTCAAAAGCACCACACAATAGGAGAAACCCAAAGGCTAGGCCCCTAAAACCACATTCTCAATCAGAAAAATCATTAAATGGAGAAGGAAACAACAACCACCCTAATCTTCTGCTGATGAATACAAGATCAGCCACCAATAAAACCAGCACCATTCATTATTTTATTTTTAATAAAGCACCCAGCCTTGCTTACATCACTAAGATTTGGTTCAATGTTACTTCTAACCCTATTGTAATACATCCAACCCCACAGCATATACCAGTGTTTCTCAACCAAGGGTTTGCGGCCCCAAAGGGGCCATGAGCAGGTTTCAAGGCCCCATGGCTGAAACCTAGAGCCCCGAGCCCCAGTACTCTCGCGGGACTGAAAGCTCCAAGCCCTGGCACCACCCATGGGGCTAAACCTCTGAATCCCCCAACCTGTGGAGTTAAAGCTGGGAGCCCCGAGAGGCAGAAGCTCCTGTGCCCCTAACCCCACAGGGCTAACGCCCCACGCCCTCCTCCCTGCTCAGTAAGGGAATTCCAGAGCCCTGAGTGCCCCCACCCTCACCCATGGCTGAAGTTGGGAGTGCCAAATCCCCTGCTCCGGCAGCTGAAACCCAGGCCACCTTCCAGCCCCTCAATGGGCCCTGGAATTTTTATAGCATGTGCAAAAAGGGTTGAGAACACCTGCTCTATACATTACAGGACAAAGACAGACACCTAGAGGGGCAGGAGGAAGAAGTTGCAGTCCTGTTCCCCAACCATCTCAGTTGCAGAAGACATCCCTCTCAAGATAAAAATATTTATCCCACCCAAGACAAAAATATTTGAATGCATCTATGAAGAGAAGGACAAGACACACTTAGGACTCTTAGGCCATGGCTACACTGGCACTTTACAGTGCTGCAACTTTCGCGCTCAGGGGTGTGAAAAAACACCCCCCTGAGCGCTGCAGGATACAGCGCTGTAAAGCCTCAGTGTAATCAGTGCTGCAGCGCGGCTCCCAGCGCTGCAAGCTACACCCGTAAGGGATGTGGTTTACGTGCAGCGCTAGGAGAGCTCTCTCCCAGTGCTGGCGCTCCGACTACACTCACACTTCAAAGCGCTGCAGCGGCAGCGCTTTGAAATTTCAAGTGTAGCCATACCCTTAGTGGTATACACAAGTCCATAAAGAAACCTTCTCAATTTCCTGGAAGAACTAATGAGGACTGCCCAATAGTACTGGATTCTCCCTAACTCCTTGTCCTGTTACTTCAATCTCCATATATAGAATGCAAGTTATACAATAGTACTTGATCTAATGGCCTACATGAAAACCATGGGATTGTCCTGGAAGTTTCTGCACCTACACATGCAACTGGACATACATTTAAACCAATCTTCAGCCCAGGAGTAGATATGGGAGACGTTGCCAACATATTACTTTCCTGGTCTCACCACCACCTCATGTAGGCAAAATCAGAGCCTTCCTTCCTATTCATTAGCACAGTGAACAACCCAACCTTGCCTACTCCCAGAGACTCTCCAGGTTTTCAACTTAACCTAAGAGAACAAGCCACACAAATACAAGGGCAAAGTGTCAATAAGTTAGCTCAGCAGTCCAATCACATGATGTCCATTACTACTGATACCAGCCCACACCCCGAGATAATTATGGTTCACAAGATGAAGTGTCCAAGCAGAAAGAGCGCCAGTGGTGCAAATCACATTCTGAATCCATTTGCCAGCAGCACAAATCTCTCCTACAGGAATGCACCACTCCAATAAAGGATACAAAACAAGTATCCTATTCCTCCACATCAACCCAGCAGAGTCACATCCAGTAGAGCTATTCCATGTTGTGAACCAGCTCTTATCAAACCAAACTGCACAGCTCAGACACCAGACCCAAGCATGGGCTGATGTTGAGAGCTGTCAGCATACTTCATTATGAGATCAACTGAACATGTATGGTGACAATCAGTAACAAGAATTCCACCCGAGATCCGAGTATTATCCACCAAATCACCCTTACTGAGTTTGGCCTCATCACACATTTCAAAACTCAAGCACCCAGGAAAGTTTTAGAGCCACAGTTTGTGAATGAGATCCATGCCCCTCCTTTCTAGTAAAAACTAGCATAGAATAACTATGCCCACTATCAATTGAAATAGTCAATGCCTTCCCTTCAGAGAAGCCCACCTACCAAACTCCTTGAAAAACACAATAAGTGGCCCAATATTCAAGCAGCCATCACTTCATCTTGAAGTTTACGCCACAATAATTGAGGGCCAATTTCCAAAGCATAAAATAATTATGAGCGAATTCAGCCAGGAAGAAGAATTTAATAAAAAACTTGAGTGATAATTGGGAATCATGTAAGAACACCTTACTTGTACAAAAAGCCACAATCTCACTAGGCTGTGCTGGTTAAAAAAATGAACCTGATTTAGAGCGGAAGCAAAGGCAGCTATAAAAAATAAGATACAAGACATGGAAGAAAGAGGAAGTTGATAGTAATCAATATAATTCTGAAGTTAGGAATTGCAGAAAACTGACAAGGAAGCAAAGGGATACAAGGAGAAATTAATGGCCAGCAAAGTTAAGGACAAGGAGCTTTTTAAAATATTAGGAACAAAAAGAATGGCATTGATCCATTACTAGATGGAAATGGCAGAATCATCAATAGTAATGTAAAAAAGACAAATATTTCTGGTTTGTATTTGGGGAAAAACATAATATAGCCTCATCATATGGTGATGAGAACACACTTTTGATTCCACTGTTACCTCTGGATAATGTTAAACAGAAACTACTAAAACTGGACATCTTAAATCACCTGGTCCAGATAACTTGCATTCAAGGGTTTTAAAAGAGCTGGATCAGTAGCTCGCTGGATCATTAATGTTGATTTTCAGTAAGTCTTGGAGCATTGGGGAAGATCCAGAAGACTGGAAGAAAGCTAATGTTGGGTCAATTTTTCTAAAGGGTTCATGGGATGACCTGGATAATTATAGGCCTGTGAGCCTGACATTGATGCTGGACGAGATTGATGCTGGAATGGCTGATACAGGATTCTATTAATAAAATAAAGGATGGTAATGGAGATAATCAACATAGGTTTATGGATATTATTAGGTCCTGTCAAATTAACTTGATTTTTTAAAATAAAGTTACAGGTTTGGTTGACAAGATAATAGTGTTCTGTAAGTCATCTGACTTGGTACCACATATTTTGATTAAAAACTAGAGCGATATAAAATTAACAAAGCACACAAACGAATTATAAATTTGCTAACTGATCTCAAAATATAATTGTAAACAGGGAACCATCATCAAGTGCATGCATGTCCACTGGGGTCCCGAAGGGATTGGTTTTAACCATATGCTTTTTCACATTTTGATCGCTGACCTGAAAGAAACTGATAAAAAGTTTGCATATTTAAAAAAAAATTAGGGAAGTGGTAAATAATGAAGAGGATAGGTCACTGATACAAAGTCTGGATTGCTTGATAAACTATGCACAAGCAAACAAAATCTGCTTTAATACTGTTAAATGGAAACGTATACATCTAGGAACAAAGAAGGTAGACCATATTTATAGAATGCGGGACTATCGTGAGAAGCAGTGACTCAAAGAGATTTGGGAGCGGTGCTGCAGTCAGTTGAACATGAGATTCCAATGTGATGCTGTGATCGGAAGAGCTACTGCAAGCCTGGGATACATAATCAGGGAAAACTTCAGTAGGAGTAGAGAAGTTATTTCACCGCTGTATTTGGCACTTGCAGCGATGTCCTGGTGCCTGTCCTGCCCTCATCCACAAGAGCTAAGAATTCTGGCTTTGAGTCTGGTGGGACAAGGTCCAAAAAATTGGACATTGCACCCCATGAATTAAAGTTATATCGGCTAAGGATCGCTACTGGTTTTCAGTCTGAAGCTGGAGCCCTTCAGTGAAGTATATCTTCTTCCTAAAGAGGTCCAGCTTCTTCGCATCCTGAGCTCGAGGAGTAGCTCCTTGCCTCTCCTTTTCATTGACAACCGCAACAAATAGTCATAGCCTTTGGAGGGCATGAAGTACTTTCTCTCGACTCTTTTAGCTGTGGGAGCCAGAGAGGCTGGCATTTGCCAGAGTTTTTGCATTCTCCTGAATGGTTTTAATCAGGGGAAAGGCCACCCTGATAGGTCTTGCTGGAGATAAAATGTCCACTGTTGGGCCTGATACCTCAGTGTTTTCTTCCATCTGTATGCTGAGGTTCTGAGCAATCCGCCTCAGCAGTTTAAGGTGGGCTCTGCTGTCAGGAGGGGGAGGCCCCGAAAATGCTCCTGCCACCGCCTCATCTGGAGACAATGATGATGAGGAACCCCGAACTAGGGAGGGCCCCTCCTGCCCATCCGGTTCCTCAAAATGCTTCAGCTCCACCCCCAAATTGGAGTCCGCATCTGTGCTGGCCACGGTACTGGCCATTGTGCTGGCTGCAGTGCCTTCCACAGCACTGATCGTAGCCGCAGTGCCAGACAGGGTGCCTGGTGTGATGCCAGCTCTGTTGTCAGTGCCAGGCATGGTACGATTGTGGTGCTAGCGGTAGTAGCAGCGGCTGACACTCAAGAGAGATCCCTGGATGAAGTCTCTCTCTCAGAGCATGCCAAGGCGGACCCCTGTGACTGATGGTAAGCCTACAGGGTCCAGAAGGGCCACTGAGTCTGCATCTGAGCTGGTACTTCCATTGTGGTGGTCATGGTACCAGGGGGAAGGTTTGAGTCATCCCCGCAATCTGAGAGTGCCAGCAGCTACGGTGCTGGCTTCCATGGAGCACATACGAGTCTGTGTCCGATTCAGACTCCCAGTAGTCTGCGCAGAGAGACTATAGCGGCATTGTGCCCGTTGATGCCAGGGCAATGAAGATCATTGCCAAGTCATGGCCACCTTGCCCCTGGACTGCACAGGTAGCCTCTGTGTTGTCTGGGGCCTTGGGGCTGGTGTAGTGCCTCTGTGATTAGGAGAGTAAGGACCCGTTGGAGTTATCAGGGTGAAGGCAACCTCATAAGTCTCAGGTGTGGAAGGGAGTTCAAAATCCTCCACCTGGGTCTCCTTCAGTGGCACCAGATTTAATGATCCCTCCCATGGGCCTGGAGTCAACGGTGATGGCTGTTGAGCAGGAGGGGAGGTTTGTTCTTGCAAGTGTCGCCCTCCCTTGGGTGGTTCCTGTTCCCTTGCTCGGGAGGGGGAGCACCTCCTGTCCATCTTCCTATGCTTCTTCCTTGGGACAAGAAACTGTGATCGGTGCCGTGACTGTCACCGTGCCGCGAAGATCAGTGCTGGGGAGTGCCGGTGCCAAGGGTCTCTGACCCCAGAGTCCTTCCACAGCACCTCCTGGATCAAAGCTGGCACACTGTGCACCAATGCTGAGGAGCCCAGTGCAGTCTCCATGGGGCTCGACTCGGACTGAGGGCGCAGCGCTGCTTCCATTAGCATTAACTTTAACCTGTGGTCCTTCTCTTTCTTCGTGCAGGGACAAAACCTCCTACAGATCTTACACCTGTCCATTTGATGGGACTCCTCCAAGCACTTTAGACAAGCCGAGTATGGGTTGCCCTTGGGCACAGGCTTTTAGCAAATCCCACAAGACTTAAACCCCTGGGAACGAGATATGTCCCAGGCCTGGGAAACAGGGGAGGGAAAACACCCCCCAGTACCCTGACCTCAAATATTTAACTAACTACAAACAACTTCTTAAACTGTCTATTTAGAGAAATACTATGCTAGAAGATTGCTCAAGAAAACAAGACAAAACCCTCCAACGACCATCACTGGCAGTAAGAAGGAACTGGGGAGACAGCAGGTTGACAGGGCCCTATATACGGCGCCATGAAGGCACGACTCCAAGGGATGCAGAGCCAACCCGACAGATGCTGCTAGGGGAAAAACCTTCTGACGACTGCGCATGCAGCATGTGCACACCTAACTGGAATCGATATGAGCAAGCACTCGAAGAAAAACTTTTCAGACTTTATGAATTTAATAGTCTTAGACCCAAAATAGGTCTCCACTCTCCATCTTTCTTTTGTACAAAGTACTTTGACTAGAACTCCTTTCATCTGTGAGGAGCTGGGACCGGCTCTGTCACTCCTAATTGAAGGAGAAAGTCTATTTCCTCTCTCAGAAAAGGCTCGTGAGAGGCATCCATAAACAGGGACAAGGAAGGGAGTGATGTAAAGTGGATAGTGTATCCAAGTGTTAGGACATCTATGACCCACTTGTCTGCAGTGATCTGCCTCCAAGCATGATGGAAATGAGGAAGAATGTCACTAAAAGGGGTGAGGTGGGCAAAGGGTTGCAGCTGCTCAACTAGAGAGAGAATCTGAACCCTCCACGACCAATCAAAACTATTGTTTTGATGATGATGACTGGGTACATGTGGAAGGAAGGTGAGAAACACTCTCCCTCTGGAACTTCTCTCTCCTCCTGGTGGGATTCAGTGGATCTGTAAAATCCAAAGAACTGAGCCAGGTGAACTTTCCAGGCTGTTTGTGACTGCTATACCCAGAGATCTTAACATGGCTCTGGAGTTTTTCAGTGAAGCATGTGAAGAGATTTGTTCACAGTTTCTGCAAAAAGCTTTCAATCAAAGGGGATGTCATCAGTGGTATTCTGAAGCTCCCTCAGGAACCCTGAGAGTTGGAGCCATGATACCCTACGCATAACCACGACCGTAGAGACAGACTTGGCAGTGGTGTCTGTAGCAACTACAGACACTTAAAGAGACATCCTGACTAATAACTGACCCTCCAAAATGAAAGCCTGAAATTGTTCCTTCTGTTTCTGTGGAAGACCATGAATTTATTATAGTTTGTGAAACTGTATTTGGCCATAAACACTGATGGTGTGAGATCCAAAATTGAAGCGTTGTGGAAGAACATGACTTCTGTCCAAAGAGGTCTGTATGCTTTTGGTCCTTGTCATAAGGGGCACACTTGGAGTAGTGTTGATTACCCTGTTCATTCACTGAACCACTACCAGAGATTTAGGTAGGGGGTGGGAGAATAAAAATTTGGAGTCCTTGGAGGGGACATATTTTTTATCTGTCTGTTTGCAAGTTGATGGAACAGTAACAGGCGTTTGCCAAACTGTCTTTCCTGGGTCCAGGAGTACTTCATTAATGCATAGCACAAGTCTAATGGTATTCCTGACTGCAAAATGTCAAGCAATTTGTGTTGCAAATCCTTGGCCTCTTCAAGAGGTATTTGAAGAGACTGTCAGCTACCTGCTTTATAAGATCCTGAAACTTACACAGATTATTGATCATGGATTCTGGTGGAGGCATGACTGCCTCATCTGGAGATGAAGAAGAGACAGGAGTATGAGGCGGCTTCATGTGCCTACGCTCAAACATCTCCTTTTGTTGCAGAACTGGCTGGGGAGAAAATGGCTAAACATCTAACCTCATGTGTTAGAGCCAGTGATCTGGTAAACTGCAGTCAGTATGCAGCCCAGGGATCCCAGTATAGCCATTGAGGGCCCAGGTGGGAGACACGTGGCATCCAGGATTGGTCCCACCACCCTTGGTGTCAAGCATCAGGGTCTCTCTTATGGGAGTCAATGAATGAGTTCCTGTATGGATATGTAGGCGAATCCTCCATGGAGATGGATGAGACTGAAGAAAGGTCTTCCCCTTCTTCAGTGTCCTCCAACAGAAGGTAGCCATCAGCAGAAGAGAATGGAGAGTCTGACAATACCGAAGGGTGATGGTAGATTGGACACTGGGGTCTCAGTACCAAGAGGCATTCAGTACCCATGAACTGAGGAGATTCTGGTTTATCTACCACTGATAAGTTCTTTGAGTATCTGAATTCCTGCAGCAATGAGTGAATGATCGGAACCGACATAGTAGCGTGCCTGGCAATGGAAGCAGATGGTACTGTAGATTTTAAGCATACTGAAGAAGGAGCAATGGTATCTGATGCTTCAGTTTGCATAGTACTGAGGGTCCTGACTAGGGAGGTACTGATGACTGAGTCATGCTTGATCGTACCAGTCTGGATGACTGCTTATCCTTGCCCTTCTTGCCCCTCTTAGACAGAATGGGGGGAATGGAGGATCCCCAACAGGGCAAGCATGATGAATCCAGTGGGTGTTGCACCAGGCCTCAGGGTGTAGGGAACTATTGGCTCCTCTGCAGCTGTAAACGAGGATAATGCCACAAATGTAGACCGCCTCTTTAGGTACTTGTAGAAGCAGTGAAGGATGGGCAGACCCTGTGCTTCTTCCAAATCCTCTGAGAAAGGAAACTCAGATCCTGGTTCCATTGGCAGTACCATCGGAACTGGTGGAAGTGTGTGGACCACTGGAGGATGTGGTGAAGGCTGTCTTGACTGTGGTATGTGTTGGGTGGAAGATCTGATGTCCCCAGAGGTGGATGGGAGTAGAAGGCATGGAGATCACAGGGCAAACAGTTCGTGGCCCTCTGGCACTTTCACAGCCAACCTGGTGTTAATGGCACCCTTTCTGTAGCCAGAGGGTGGACTTCCCCAGAGCCAACAGGTCTCATACCTTACTGGAAACCAACACTGACAATGTGCATGGCTTGGTACCTGATACCAGCAGATCCGCCGGTACGTGCATTTTTTTTTGTCATGTTTGCGTTTCTTGAAGTGCGCTGCTACCCCATGGCTGGAACTCATGGGAAGGTGAGTCTCCCTTCTTCTGTTTAGAGGAAGACTTAATGTCCTGCTTGTGTGAATTCTTCCTTACCTCTTGACCGACCCTGCATGAGATCCATAATGGTGGTATCACTGGAGCTGGACTCTATCTTCAGAGCCAGATACACATTCCTGGCTATCTCAGGCCGATGTATGGGCGGGGTTTCCTGACCTGGGTCTGACTGAGGTCTCATGGCAACTTTCATGAAGTGCTTCTTGAGGTGGAGAGCCTGGCCTTCTTGGGTATGACTTGGAAAGGACTGGCAGACTCTGCACCAGGATGAAATATCGGCTTTGCCCAAGCAGTAGAACCAGCACTGATGTTCATCGTTGATCAACAAGGAAAACTGGTAGAAGGTGCAGATTTTCAAGCCTGAGATCTTTGGCATAGTCCAGTACCCATGCATAGTGCGGGGTGGAGGGTTTAAAAGTAAACAGATTCGCCCTAGAAGTCTCAAATCAACTCTAAATAACTACTAAAATGAGTAAAAACTACGTAAAAACAGCTAAATATTACAAAAAATAACTATACATACAGGTACCTATCAAATTCATAGTCCATTTTGTCAATTTTATGGTCAAAGGATTTTAAAAATAGTCAAATTCATGGTTTCATATGTTTACATCTGAAATTTCAGTGTTGTAACTGTGAGGATCCTGACCCAAAAGGGAGTTGTGGGGTTGGTCGCAAAGATGTTGTAGGGGGTGGTCATGTGATTGCTGCCTTTATTTCTGTGCTGCCTTTGAAGCTGGGCTCTGAAGGTAGTACAGCCAGAGCACTTCCTGAAGGGAGGGTACATAGAGGTGGCTCTGATCTCCCCTTGAGAGCAGCCATGCAGGGGAAGAGGAAGTCTCATTCCTCTCCAGCCCCCCACCCAGACTAGTACTTGGCCCCCAATGCACGGTAGGAAGCCCCAGATGGATGCCCCAACCCTGTCCCTCTTCTTCCCCTACAATAGTCAGATTTCACAGTCTGTGATGCATTTTTCATGGCTATGAATTTGGCAGGGCCCTATATACACACACACACACTATACTCTTTTAAAGGTGCATCATACACAGGAGGATATGAATAGCGCTGACCCAGACCATGTGATGGTGAGAAGGAACTGGATATGTGGTCGGTACACCCTGCCCTTTGTCACCTCAGACGAAACCATGAGGCAAAGCAAGGGTGCATGCGCGGACTGACAGACACTACTTCTTTTAAATTCTCCAGCTCCGGACACATGGTGTGCATACGTAAACCCTCAGTGGAATACAATTGGGACCATCACTCCAAGACGAACTGCTTTATTTGAAAGGGGGCTTTTGTTTTTAATAGGTTTCTGACCGAAAGAGCATTCAAAGAGTAGTAATCCAGATGCTCCTAACTAACTGAAGACTATTTCACCCCATTATTAAAAACTTCCAAAACCCAACTGGCTTTCTGTAAATGTAAAAATGGTTATAATATTGGAGTATAATGGATTTCAAAACCATTTGGTTGCTAAGATATTCTAGGCAGACTTCGTAGCAACATCTAGAGAATTACGGTTGCTCAACAATTTCCTTTACAAATCAGTTTTCAGATATGTATAACTTTGCTGAACTTTAACCGTCTGGTCAAACTCTCATGTTCCTTCAGGATGATTTTTTAAGTATCAGCAAACTAAGTTGTTTCCAAAAGAGAGGGTAAGGGAAAAATAAATAAATTTTCCCAATGTTAATTTCTTCCTTACTGTTTCCTTGGAGAGCCTTCATGTTTTGGAAAAGGAACTTGAAATCTGACCTGGGGAATAATTCTGAAGTCAGAGGAGTGCTTTTGTTATCATGTTGAAAAATTTAACCAGATTTGTTCAAGTTATAAACCTCAGGGGGATGATAAAAAAATCATAGTTTACACATACTAAGTAGAACTTTTGCTTGCCATTAAAAGCTCTGAAGATTTCAACTGTACTGAGCATGCTGCCATCTCCTCAGAGCTTCCTACAGACCCACTGCCATGGCATTCCCTAAACTGCTCTACATGGTACACAAACAAAGCAACAGCTGCTAAATATCTTTTGGTCTATGGGAAGGTGGGCTCTGCTGGGAATCAGATCAGCAGCTATAGTCTCTGCTCTTCCACTGACTTGCTATTAACCTCATTCACGTTACCGCCTATATTACTGGGCAAACCCACATACCCTAACCTTAAGAGGAAGGAAAGTAACATGTCTCCCTGCCATTTTACAGAGGCTGCACAAGGGGATTTCTAGCACAGCTGGAAATAGAAATCAGAGGTCTAATATGGCAGACCCAAGTCTCATCCCCTCATCAGAATGAATGTGCCAAATCTATATGCTTGACTAGGCTGTCTGTAAGCACTAGAGCATTCTCCTCTCCACACAGAGAACCACCACTATCTACTACTGTTAGCAGTCCTTCAGCTTAAATGGTAGAGATCTATAAAGGTCCTGGATTCATGCATTGGTGAGGACCCATACTGCAGTTGGTCAATATGGATCCACACAGTGGAATTTGTGTTTCACTTTTTTTAAAGCTTAGGAAATAACTGTGAATGCTGGGCCTGCTCTGACCTATGACCTTATATGTTGCTATGCAGAACAGCTGTGCAAGAGACGTCCGCTGATTCTTAGAACAGCGGATGAAATACGCTATAACTGAACAGGATGCGCTTAACCGCAAACCGCAAGACAAAATGTAATTAGCATAAGAAGCGCTGTTGACGTGTTTGTCTGTATTTCTAAATCGCATAAAAGACGCTCGGGGACACACATTCGGGGCGAGCCACATTGGGGTACCTGATCCTCGGTGAAGGACGTGCCAATCGTGGTCTCTGCCCGGTCCACGGACCGTAAGGAAATCGCAGTTAACTGGTAGCCGTGAGAATCTCGAAATCCTTGGAGACAAGGCCTAAGCTCAGACAGACACATCCCCACCATGGGAGATCTGCCTTGAGTGGCGGTCAAGAGCCCAAGTGAGCGGGATTGGAAAGGGTCTCGAGACACATCCCCACCAAGGGAGATCTCGCATTGATCCCGGACCACCCTAGAGAGTATCCGGTTCCACCAGAGGCGTCAGACGATTGGGGATACAGGCAAAACAGGGGCAACAGTGGACTCAGCTTTGCTGCGTTTAAGCCATTCAAAGAGTAAAAGCCTGTTGCGATAACGGAACATATATAAGCGCTTATTCTAAAAAGATAAGGTTATTACTAAAACGTACGGCCTGATCAGCTGTGACAATAGATTGCTGCTAAGTATTGTAATACTAGTTATCGTTTAAATATTATTGGAAGAATAAATAATAAAAAATTGTTTTTATTATAATTAAGCCTCTCGAAGTGTCAATCCTAAGAAAGAACTTGTGTGGAAGCAGCCAGCCGCTTAAGGGCTACCCCTCATTGGATATAAGAGGAGGCTCATGGCTGGGCCACAACTAAAAGTGGTGTCTCCACAGGAAAAATAGCGGTGCAATAACATTTAAAAAACTGTAACAAAATGTTACAATAATATAATAAAGACTATTACATCAGAGAATACATTATTTGTCCTAGAGGACACCTGCCTCATTCAGTGCACAGAATAAACAGAATGAGGAAGAGGGTTGCAGGAAGAGACAATGTTCAAGTGTTTAATGCAATAGCCTAGGACCCAAGTAGCTAGGTTTATTTCTGGCTCCATCAGACTTCCTATGGGATGCTGGGCAAGACTATTATTTAAACACAAGATCATCCTTACTCCAGAAGGGTGTAAGGAGGGCCTTTGTCCACATCCCATTAGACTACAGACTTTGGACAATTGTTGAGAGATTCATTTATTTATTTAGGGAAAGGCTGCAATTTCCCTTCCCTCCTAGGTAGCGAGGAAGAACATTTGGGGAATTGGAAGACAAGGGAACAAGTAGTGTTGAGTAAATCCACTTACTTATGGGGAATGGGTGGGTTAAGGATAAACAGAAAGCCAGAAAGGTACTTGGGAACATAAGTTTATGCATTAAAAATAAATGTAAAGAGGAACTAACAACGACTAGATAAAAGATCACTAGAGGATAAATATTTAAACATAAATTAACAAAAAACAGCACTAGGATAATGGCACTAACAAAACCACTTTATTTTACATTCTATTCTGTCCTTATCCTCATCGCCACTTTTTGTCTATGTCTTTAGACGACAAGTTCTTCGAGGCAGGGATTAGCTTCTTAAATATCTGAGGACTATCTCATAGGTTTTGGCTGCCATCTTAAAAAAATATAACTTACTTTTCAGATGTTCTTCAGCTAAGAGAAAGAAGATACTCTATACATGTGAAAAACAGAACACGAATAGAACAACACTTACACTTATTCACGCAACAAAAAACTAACCTCATCTCTGTGCTTCTGACAAAAGACCAAAAACTGAGACACGGCATCTCCCTTCCTGCTTCGTGGAGTGGATGCTGCAGCTTTCTTTTTACTGATGGGAGAGCCTATTCCTCTTTTGGCTTCTCCTTGTTCAAATGCCTTCTGGGGAGTAGTATTCTTAGTCCCTGACTGACCACTTTCTTGTGTGCCATTAGTCGCAAGCAATTTTGATGTCCTCCTCCTTCTCTTGCTAGGAATGCCAGACTCTTTCATCGATTTCAGACTTTGACTGGTTTCTTCATTCGAGTAAGATGACTCATCTATTTCTTCCAATGGTTCCACAGCAATACCAGCCTCCTTTGCAACTCGAGGATTAAGATGAGGTCTGTCCCTAATGTAGATAAAGGTGAACTTGGCTTTCCGTTCTTCCACTGTCATGCCTAGTGCTTCAGTGGCTTGCTTAATGCCCATCTCCCACTGAGGCCGTAGTTTCCCGGAAACAGGCTTTAACATCTGCAAGAAAAATATAAGCCAGTTTGAGTTGTTTACCTTTTATTACAGAACATCAGTAATAATTAAAAACAATTAGAAGAAGATTAAGTGTACAGTATGTCTATATTGCAAATATTCCAGTGAAATCTGTATGAATGGTCCTGATATAAAGGAAGAACTATTAAACAAATCTTTCTGTGCGTGAATCAGTGACATTTGCCAATTTGCAAAAAGTAATGAGCACTCACTGAGCCATCATGTATTCTATGTTTTTAAATGTGAAATGCAAAACTAAACGATGCTATAAAACAAGCAGTCATGAAAGCTCTCTAGATTGTTTTAGAAATGTCATCTGATACCTAACCATTGGAGAGAAACAAAGTAAAAAGCCTGCAAAAAAATGGGAGGGGGGTTGGGGGGGGAAGGAGGTGTTGTAGCCTCTTACCTTTATTTTCTCAGCTTTAAGGAGGGCTTGTTTTGCACTTTCCTGGCATAATTGTTCAAACTGTTGTTCTCCTTTGAATGACACAAGGCTCTTCTCAAATATCCAAGCTCGTTCTGGGGCATCGCCAAAAAACTGTACATGATACTGACGAAAACTCTTTTTTTGTCCTGAAAATTTAACAGTAAGTTTATACAAGTTACTGGGTTGGTTCTGGTTTTAGCATTTTACATACCTTTCACACTTTGAAATCCTTCAGCAAATTGCAGTATGCAGAGCAATGACAAATACTTTTTGTCCAGTTTTCCTTCTAAAAATCTAATAGATTGACATTTCTCAGTAAACTAATCTATGAAGCTTCATGTAAAAGGAATGACTCCAATTGCTATGTTAATCCAAAGAGAACCCACAGATGGAAGGAACAACAGTATGATCATCGTGCTGTTTATTTTGGAAAGAGGAATGTTGGTCTTATGCTTAAGACACCAAAAATCAGTTTCTTCTGATATAAACCAGGTGTTAATTTTAAGATTAATTTAGAGGATCTAAACGGGGATTGGAAAGGCTCTTTCTTTTGCCTTCCACAATAAAATGTTTTGTTTAAGAAATAAATAAATAAGGTAGTATAAATTTAACTAGAGAAAAAAAAAGCTGAATTATTGTATTGGATAGAAAGTTTCTCCCTTCACCCAGATGCCACACAAATCTTTTGTTGAAGTGAAGTTAAGTTTGCAGGCTTTGGGAAGAAGACAGGTAAACAATGATTCAGATAAATTCCAAGACCAGCTTGGGGATTAATTTTGGGTGAAGTTTCACTATCGCTTTATCTCTCTGGATTGTTGTGTAAAGAGAATCAAACAAACTGCTATAATTCACTCGCTCTTCTGTCCAACAGGATGGCTACTAGGAGACTGCCTTCAGAGTAAGATGATGAAGTGTTCTGAAAGATCCTCAAAGAGAGGCTCCAGGAGCCTCAGGAGAACTATACTGAGATCCTAGACAGAAGTAGCTTCTCTAATTGATGGGTAAGTATGGAAGATCCCTTTCAGAAACTTGGACACCTCTGGAAATTATTGGAAAAGACTGCACTAAGTGATGGCAAACAGATTACTACAAGATAGATCTTAATCAAACTAAATGAAAAGCCAGCTCTTTAAATGCAGTAAGTAGTTGAGGATCTTCAGTACAGACACCTACACTGGGTCCAGCCCCTGCTGAGCTGTCCATATTGAGAATCAATCCTATTTTGATAAGTAAGTCTTTCTGGTTGATTACTTCCTGCTCTGTATCAGGATTTCTTGGATTGACAGGGCATAGTCTCTGTCCATGGTACTTAACCAGCCAACACCTGTGCTGTGATTTGAGGTCTGGATGGCGTATCTGGCAGCAGTGTTGTGATATCAGATGTAGGCAGTCTGGGAGCTATATGGACGGTTAGATGGACACACATACTAGATCCATCTACCAAAACTGCCATGACCAGTAAGGAGTCATGAGGCTGATCTGTCTCACTTAATCTAGAATATCATACTGAGAAGCAGAGGAATCAGTGGAAAGGCATAAGGAGGCCTTGGGACCATTGAGAAAGGAGGAGTCCAGTAACAAATCCAGGCTCATGCTCCCTCTGGAACAAGAGTTCTGACATTTGGTATTGTTGTTGGTGACATACACGTCTACCCTGGAAGTTTCCCACTGAAGGAATATCTGTTCCAATGATGGACATCTGCGGTGACCATTCGTGATTGGTAACTGCATGCCTGCTCACAAAGTCTACCAAGTTGCCGCTATCTTGTGAGAGGTGAAGAGCCATAAGGGTTATCCCATTTCAGTGGCAGCATGATCAGAGCTCAATATCTTCCAGACCAAAAGAATGAAGAAAAGCATGCAGCTCCTTATTTATGTAGTGCATTGGGGACATATTAGCCACCAGTATCTCCACTGTGGAATTTGGGAGAAGTAGTAGTATGGCTATGCAAGCTAGCCAGATGGCCTTGAGCTTCAGGGCCTTTACATGAAGCTTCATGTCCTCTGTAGGCCAGGTCCTTTGCATTCATAGGTAGTCCAAGTGGGCTCTCCAACTTGTCCCTGACACAGCCATGATTAGTTACTATAAGGAAGGGAACCAACACTGCCACTCCTCCATGTATGTTCTTGGGTTCCTGCTACTACCTCAGTTTTGTGATGATGGGAAAAGGGAACCATGACATTTTTTGCTCATATACAGTGCTTCAGAGTATTGGACTTGATATAAGCCAGAGTCACAGGATGAAGCCTGACAAATGGCATACACACGGACATATGGCCCAAACAGTCCCAGATGCATCAGCACCATCATACTTGGGTTTACCTATCCCAATTAATAGAGATTGCATTAACAAGAACCTACCTTGGGAAGCTATGCTCTCACTGATGTGGAGCTGAAGACTCCTATGAACTATCATTTGTGATGAATAGGGTTAAGATTTTGTCATGGTTATTTTTAGTACAAGTCATGGACACGGGCAATAAACAAAAATTCATGGATGCCTGCGGAAGCGGGTGAGATGAGAGCTCAAGCCCCGCTGCAAGGGAACGGGGAGTCTCCAGGGCCCCTGTCATAAACATACCGTTAAGGGTTAATTCCACTTTAACCTGTAAAGGATTAAGAAGCTCACATAACCTAGCTGACACCTGACCAGAAGGACCAATAAAGGGACAGGATACTTTAAAATCTGGACAGGAAAAAAAAAGTATTTTGGCTGTGCGAGGTGTGTGCTTTTTGCCAGACACAGAGAAAGAAAAAGCTACCCCACTCCTATAGGGTAGTGAGTATTTAGAAAAGGAAGGTATAAGATTACTTTTATTTTCTATTTGTGACTTCTTTTGCAAAATAGAGGGAAGATAAAATTGGGTTCTTTGTGTAACTTTAAAGTTTGGCCCAGAGGGAAACCCTCTGTGTTTTGAATCTGTTTGTCTGTGAGATTATCTTGCATTTTAATCTTGCAGCTGTATTCCTTTCACCTTTTTCTCTAATTGAAATTCTTCTTTTAAGAACTTGATTGATTTTTCATTGTTTTAAGATCCAAGGGTTTTGGATCTGTGTTCACCAGGACTAACTGGTGAGGGTATACTCCCAAGCATACCCAGGAAAAGGCTGTAAGGACTTGAGGGGAGGGGGAAGACAAATTAGTCTCAAATCTGCCCAGGAAAGGGGGGATTAGGGACTTGAGAAATATTTGGGGAAAGGCTGAGTTCCAAGTGGTTCTCCCCTAAGATTTGGAACATGGTTGGTGGTGGCAGCTTACTGTTAACCAAAGCTGGTAAATAAGCTTAGAGGGTCTTTCATGCAGGTCCCCACATCTGTACCCTAAAGTTCAGAATGGGGAGAGAACACTGACAGCCCTCACCACCAAAAGGGCTCCGTTTGTAACAGGCTCTCATGAGAAGAGTTACTGAAAAAGGATGGGAAATGGGAGTGGATAGGATAAGGAGTAGAAACTGATATGGTAGCCTTGGTCAATGATGTCTACTACCCATTTGTCGGCTGTGATGGTCACCCAGGTCCTGTGGAAAGGGACAAGGTGGTTCATGAAGGTGGAAGCATGCTCTGGATTGGCACATGTGACTCGATGTTCCTCTCAAATGGTGTTAGGTTAATCACATGAAGTATTTAGATCTTTCTTTTGTGGGTAGTCTGGCTGTCAACCATGGGAGTACTACAGTGTCCTCTGTTCTTTGGTTAAAGAGCTCCATTCCATCAAAGGGTTGATCCTCTACTGTGGCTTCTACTTGCATGGTATGCCAGATACCTGAAGCCACAAGCCCCGGCTCATTTTGACAGCCATGGCCATCAATCTTGTAGCTGTGCCATATGTGTCCATAATTGTCTGCAAGGATGTTCCAGCAACAATCTGGACCTCTCTGATAACTTTCCTTTCCTGCAGGAGTTTTGACAGGGAGTGGATGACCCTCTCCCAAATGAAAAAGGGTTATTTTGCAAACATATCCTGATAGTTCACAGCCTGGAGCTGCATATGGCAAGAAATGTGCCTTGCATCCTAATAAGACCAGCTTCTTAAGATCATTGTCCTTACCTATGCCATTGGCGGACTTGGAATTTCCCTGCAGTGATAACACAGCCAGCAACCCTCAATTTGGATAGGTGCATAAGTTCTCAAAGTCCTTTGGAGGCATCAGGTATCTCTTCTCCACTCATTGGGAAGTGGGAGGAAGAATGGCAGGGGTTGCCACAGTCCTTTACCCAGTTCAAAGAACACATTGCTGATAAGAAAGGAGATCCTAGTCAGAGTTGTAGAGCTTGAGACGTCAAAAAACAACGGGACTTCTATATGAGTGTTGCTTCAACATCTGTGATATTCTCAGGGTGGGACAGGAGGTCCTGGAATGCTTTAAAGTTGTCAGTTGCTGGCATGAAGACTAATGCCTCATCTCATGATTAGCATGACTCCTTGGGTAGAGATGGGAGTTGCCATTGTCCTATTTGCCTCATGTTTGCAGAAGCTATTGTCTTACTCCAGTGTTGGTGGTACAGCCAATGATGACACTAAGGAATGATACTGCCTCATCTTTCTAGGTGCCTGTGAACCACATCTTGCTCCTAGACACTTGCAACAAAAGTAAGGCCAATATAGGAATACTGGCCTAGTTGAGGCTGGCTGGCCCAATGCCATTCATGGGTGGATGTCTCAGTTAGGATAGTCTACTGTGCTCCCTAGTGACTCTCTTCAAAGGTGGAAGAGGGAGCTCTACTAGACATTGGAGAAAAGGAGTGACTCAACAAGAGGAGTAGATCTCTTCTTCAAACTGCTGTCTCATATGGCGATACATTTCCAGTGCCAATCACCACTTCAGTGCAAAAGATGTCTCCACAGGGAACACTGAGTTCTCCAGGAAGTAATACAGCCCTCTGCAGGGCACAGTCATGGGAAATCAAGGTCAGTACCTATTCCTGGACCCCACGTGCTCCTCCAGTTTTTGTGGAGGATATAGGAAGAGTTTTGTTTCAAGTCCTCCTCCTGGGACTGTCCTTGTGGGGCTATGTTGAGGCTCCATCTGGCTCTGTCTCACCAAGTCACCTTTTCATGAGGCACTAGTGCTGACTTTATTGCCGTATCTGGCTTTATGACTGTACTCTTAGCATTTTCACTGACTGAACCTAGATTGTGATGCCTGCTTGAGGGAGTGCTAGCTGATGCTGTTTTTTTCAGCCTCACTTCAATTGCTAACAGGTGTACCATGAACATCCCCTGGATTTGCAGATCCTTGTGGACAAGGACTTATGCACAGACCACATAGCTGGCATGTGGCTCTCTCCTAGGTAGAAGAGATATCAACTATGTCCATCCTTAAAGGAACCAGTCCTTTGCAGAAAGGAAGGGTTTGAACCCTTAGGACTTAGAATCCACCACGAAGTGTGGTGGTTGGCACAAAGCATACGGCTCTGCTGTAAGAATGTATACAGAGGGTACTGATTTGTCCAATTGGAGGAAAAAGCAAATGGAAATGTGAAGGTAAAGTTCCTCCGCAGTAGATAAAATCAAGTTCAATTCTCTAAAGAGAACAGCAGGTCAGGCACTTGTTGTGCTCTTCCTCACTTACTGGGTGGCAAGAAGGAAGTTTGTGATCGCTCTGCTTTTTATGCTCTTACCCAGAAGCATGAGGTGACACAGGACATATGCACCCAAGAGAAACTGATCTCAGGTGCATGCACACCTACAGTGGAATCTGAGATTCACACTGAAAACACACTCAAAAATTTTCCTTCTTTACTGGCAAGATATCTCAGTACTCTGTTTAAATTTGAAATCTCTTTGTGCAAGAAAAAGGGCTAGTCCACCCTCCCTCCAATAATGTAAAATATAGGCCTCCAGCAGCCATTTGACATCACAGACAGGACTGGAAGGGACCTCGAGAGGTCATCTAGTCCAATCTCCTGCACTCATGGCAGGTCTAAGTATTATCTAGTCGCTCCCTGACAGGTGTTTGTCTAACCTGCTCTTAAAAACCTTCAGTAATGGAAATTCCACAACCTCCTAAGCAATTTATTCCAGTGCTTATCTACCCTGACAGAAAGTTTTTCCTAATGTCCAGCCTAAACTGCCCTTGCTGCAATTTAAGCCCATTGTCTCTTATTTTATCTTCGAAGGTTAACGAGAACAATTTTTTGCCCTCCTCCTTGTAACAACCTTTTATGTACTTGAAAACTTATGTCCCCTCTCAGTCTTCTTATCCAGACTAAACAATTTTTTCAGTCTTCCCTCAGAGGGCATCCTATACAATCTTGCAAAAACTTATGACCTATAGAAATGTTTCTACTGAGACGAATACTTTTCAAATATATTGTAATCAACTAAAAATTAGTCCTAGACACTAGATCTCAGCCTGGGAAGCATAGTAAACTAGGTTCTCTCTCCGCCTTTACATAACTTGCTGAACAGTAGCCAAAGTTTGAAAAAATTCTAACTCTGTTGAACCCTACAGTTTTGTGACATAATTCTGAAACTTGTTGTCCAATTCATTTTGAATTCCATAGATTTTTTTTTCTTTTTTTTAAACTTCAACTTGTTTTGAGATTGATAAAACTCTCTGGATTTTAGAGAAGACCCAAACTGGTCACTCCATAATGAAAAATGTAAGGGAAGAAACAAACCAGAAACTCTATCCTCCTAGAAGGCAGACAGGATTTCTTTTATTACTTCACTAGGAAAAGGAAGATTGTTTGATAAGAAAAGCTACAAGACAAAGCCTTAGCTATGTTCCTGCCCTGATGAAGAGCAGCAACACAATTATGCTGACACTAAAGAATTTATTCTGTTCACTGTTGATGTAACATAGGGAGTTGTAACTTCTCTTTGATTTAACTGAAAACACAAACATTAAAATATTGAAAACAAGTTTCAAACTTTAAGGTATACTGTGAATTTTCTCTCCTACTTCAGTCTTTTGTTTCTATTAATTCATTGTTATCAAAGGTTTTACCTTCATATTCTCTAACCTATTTTTCTAAATTTCCATTTAAATTAAGCTTCCCCAGAACATCACTTCTTTCCAATGAAACCTGATGTTACTAGCCAGTAAGAGGTAATTAACAAACAGCATAACCAAGTGCTGAAGCACAAAGGATTTTGGTTTATCAATTTATCTGAATGGACAAAATGAAGAAATGAAACTTCCAGAATGTAATGTCTCTATGTCCATGAAGATGTGTGAAGCAATGAAGACATACCTTTTAGTTTAGTGTAGGAATGAAGAAGAGGATCAGCTGAAACCATGCATGGCCACCAGGGGTAACCAGACACTTTAGACCACACTAAATCCCCTATATTGTACTTCAACACATGGATTTTGTCTTCTTTCACAGTACTTGGAATTGAATCTTTCTTAGCAGGAGTCTTTTAAAAAAGAAAACATACACTGTGTTACCATATTTCCCCTTTCAAAACTGTACCTTGATTAATTAATAGTATACGCATAACAAATACTAATTAATCAACTAACACAGCTTATAAAGTACATCTTTGAAGTGTGTGTGTGAGAGAGAGAGAGAGAGAGAGAGAGAGAGAGAGAGAGAGAGAGGCAGATTGGGGTGATAGCAGTGGGTTGTGACAAAAAATAGCATGGCAGAAGAGAAAGCAATAATGTTTGCCCAAAAGAGTAGTAAATGAATAGTATTTCACATGTATTAGAAAGGGGACTGAAAAAGATTTTTTTTAAAGTTGTTTGCTCTTTTGTTTGTTTCTCTTTCTTCCTTTCTGTATATAATAAAATATGAACTTTGGTTGGTTGTTGAATTATTATTTTTTAAACCTTTGAAATATCAGTAATGTCAAATTTGCTCTTTTCTGGTTTTAGTGGATGACCGCTGGGAAGTTCACTGTGAGCTCAAACACCTTAACTGAAGAGTATAAGACATGAAATCTTAAACAGTCTTTCTTTGTATAAAATGTTGTTCACTAAAGTTTAGTAAATATTAAGATAAGCATGTTAAATGAAGTTTAAACACTACTGTAGATTCTTCCAGCTGACATAGGACCTACATTTCTAAGCAAAACGAAAATGAGTATATTTCAGGTCTTCTTCATATGTCAGAACATCAAAATACAGCAAAAGGCTAGAGGTTTTTTTCCTTTTTGCTAGACACTTTTTGAAAAAATGCTTTCAACAGTAGAAGTAAAATCTTTAGAATTTTAGCTGGTCCCTCCCAAAGCTATTTATTTTAAATAATATGAGGAAAGCATAAATACTTCTGCTTTAAGGCTCTTTGTCAAGTTAACTGCAAAGCATTTAGAATAAACTAAAAACAATTTTCCCCCTGTAGCTATGACACACATACTAACAGGTTTGCCATATCATAGTATAGTCGAGTTATAATAAAGACAAAGATTCACACACCAGCATAAGTCATTACATGTTTTATTTCTACTGTGTCTAACTTTCACTTTATCCATAATACATTATTTGCCCGTATTCAATATCAACAGGCATGTAGATCTATAGCACATTTTCAAATCTAGCATTACAAGTAATTAAAGTTATATTTAAAAGAAACGCTACATTTTGAATCATCATTTCCAGTGGTCTGTTACTATTTAATTATGTAAAATGTGACATCATTAGCCTTTTCCAGCACCATTCCAACGTTCAGAAAGTGGACCAAAATGTCTAGATTCTAGGCTTTTACACTGTAGAACTGAGCAAAAAGGGAGAGAAGAGATGACATTATGAAGTATCTAGAGTGTTTAAAACAGAATTAAGAAGCCTAGTGTTTTGAGATGTAGTACAAATCAGGATATTCATAGAAGGTCAGATGAGAATAGTACCTCCTGGCTTTAAAAATCTATGACTAAGACATGATTTCCAAAACACAACAAACCTTAGCTACACCATCATGATTTTAGATTATGGTACTTTAAAACAAATCATTATTTAAAAAGTTATGTCTAGTTGTGAAATAATGCCTAAAGCTTATTTTTGAAAAGCTTTCCAGGGTTGAGAGGAGGGGAGCCCTTCTTGTGATGAATGGGATAGCTACTCATCTTCTAATTAAGCTTTTCTGAAGATCTCAGGACTAACTCTCTTGGGTTCATACCTCCAGGAAGAATTGTGTTCCCATTGCTCTCAAGCTTTTTGGCCTGTACGATGGCCCCAAGTGTTCCCTCCCACTGAGGATGCTTCAACTTCAGAAATCTCAGAAGACTTGGAACATTCCAGCAGATATTTTTCAAAAGTGAGAAATAAAAAGCTCTCCCTTACAGTTAAATACAACATGAAAAATTACATTAAAACCATGCATACAAAATTCCAAAGAACATGTTGGAAAGAGTTAATACCCAGAATACATAATTTCAACATTTGAAAGTAAGTGAATGAACAACAATTCTGAAAGATAACAGATACAATTCTCAAAAGCAACTGATTTACAAACCTAACACCCATTTGCAAAAATGACCAAAGTGCCTAATAATTAGGGCCCTACCAAATTCACAGTTCATTTGGTCAATTTCACAGTCATAGGAATTTAAAAATAGTACAATTCACAATTTCAGCTATTTAAATCTGAAATTTCACACTGTTGTAATTGTAGGCGTCCTGACCCAAAAAGGAGTTTGGGGGGGGTGTCACAAAGTTATTGTAGGAGGTGTTGTAGTACTGCTACTCTTACTTCTGCACTGCTGTTGGTGGTGGTGCTGCCTTCAGAGCTGAGCAGCTGGAGAGCAGCAGCTGCCAGCCAGGAGCCCAGTTCTGAAGACTGAGCCACCATCACCTAGAAGCGCAGAAGCTATGATGGCATAGTATGGTATTACCATCCTTACTTCTGCACTGCTGCCTGCAGAGCTAGGCCCTTAGGCAGCATCCGCCACTCCCCAGCTGCCCAGCAGTAAAGACAGTGCAGAAGTAAGGGTAGCAATACCATGCCCCTCCTACAATAACCTCATGATCCCCTTGCAACTCCCTTTTGGCTCAGAACCCCCAATTTGAGAAATGATGGTCACCCCTCTGCAAAATCTGTATAGAATAGGATAAAAGCCACAAAAGAGATGAGATTTCGTGGTCAGTGACACATTTTTCATGGTCTTGAATTTGGTAGGGCCCTAATATCAGAACTATGTGCTTTTGACAATTGTATGGGGTACCTCTGTAGTAAAATTACAAGATAGTTTGCCCTTCTTTAAAAGGCACCACGTGCAGAGGATTCTATGGCCTGGGTCTATACCAAAAATTTAGGTCAACATATTTATTGTGCTTAGATGTGTGAAAAATCTACATCCCTGAGTTCTGTAACTAAGTCAACCTAACCTCCAGGGTAGACACACTTAGGTCAATGGAAGAATGCTTCCGTAAACCTAGTTAATACTGCTTGGGGAGGCGGTGTTCCTACAGCAATGGAAAACCCTTTCCATCGCTGTAGGCTGCGTGTACACTATCTAGACTAGCTACAGTGCTGTAGTTATGCCACTAGTCCCAATACTATAAACACGGCCCTAGCCTTAGAGGAAAAAGTCACAAAAAAAAAAAAAGGTAAAAATCTTTATTTCTAGATTATTTAATTTGTACAGGAAAAATAATTCAAGTACTTTGACACAAATGTATCATCAAATTTCTTACAGGCATACAGCCAGCACATTAACAACTGAAGCAGAAGCAGCTTAAATTTGAGCAGTGTGTACGCCCTGTATTGTTAAGGAGATGGCTAAGGAGAAGGACCTGTGTAGAGTGAGAGACTACCAGAGATATTCTTCCCAGATTGATCTGATTGTTTTGCCTTTGAGAAGAGCAAAAAGTTAACACACCATTCTGGGATCAGACCATCTCCTTTCTCCCCTCCTCAAGTATCAGGACAAGTAGCATAGGTTCTCCTGTAGCTGACAAGTAAGGCACAATTTACTGCGCTGCTCATCTTCATCAATTATTTTCTTCCAATTATTTGAGTGAGTGCAGAAGAGACAGAACTCCTGAGAAAGATGTTACTGGCCTTTCTTACAGGACAAAATGCTTAGATGCCTCCCTTGGAGAAGGAGGGAAGAAGACAGCAGAAGAAACTTCTCTTCTGTTTTGGGATAGGATAAAAGTTACTAATCTTTCTGTAAGTGTTGTTCTTTCAGATTTGTTGCACACGTCCATCCCAAGCACTTTAGACAACTTGAGTGGTGATCACACATGGGCGTAAGTTTTGTGCATGATGCACATGGCTTGAAACCCAGAGATTGGGGCATGCCCCGGCCTGGGCACAAAGTCCCGAAAGGGGACTAACACACCACTACTAAAACTACCAACTATTTACAACAAGAGTTCGGAAAAAATCACTGAAAGAAACTGCCAAAGCACAAAAGAAGACTGTTCCAGCAACTGTCGTGAGTGGTAAGAAGGAACTGAAAGGGCACAAGGTCAATGGCACCACTTATTCTGGCGCATGAGCATAGACCTCTAGGGGGCAATAGAGCTGGCCCTATGGATACCACTGGGAGAAAAGATGCACACCTGACATGGAATGGACATGACCAAGCACTTGAATGATAATGAATTTTTCGAAGACCCTGAATGTCTGCGGCCGGACTGTGCAGGACTTGCCAAGAAGCATGGGGAAGGGAGGTCTGTGCCTGAACCCCCTGCTCAGTTTCCTCCGCTGCTCTCATCTGGCTGGTTGAGTAAAGTAACAGCCCATCTCCTCTGGCCTATACTGCCAGCACAGAGTCCCAGGAATTTCAAAGTTGCCTTCGGAGATCCTGAATAGTGTGTCATACCTCATGAGGGAGCCCTGTGGACTACAACCAAAAGCTCCTGCACACTTTTACTGCTGTCACCATTGATCCGACCACCCAATCAGCAGCGTTTGCGGCTGCTTGCAGAGAGATATGAGCCAGTCTTCCTCTCCTCAAATTAGGGAGGAGAGCTGTTTAGAGTCTTGGGGGAGTATGTCTTTGAATTATAACATGGACTCCCACATATTAAAATCATAACAACTCAACAAGGCTTGCTAATTCTCTATGAAGAGCTGCAGGCCCCCTGTGGATGTGGAATATGCTTTCTGTCTGAACAAGTCCAAATTCTTTGGATCCTTTGCTTTGGGCATAGAACCCACCTATCCTTGTCAATTTCTTTCTTTGGCGGCTGTTACAACCAGAGATCCCACCAGAGGATGCAAGAAAAGGAATTCATACCCTTTGAAAGGAACGAAATACTTGCACTCTTTGCACTTTGCTATCAGATGGAGGGAAGCTGGGGTTTACCACAGGGTCCTGATTGGGTCCATGATGGCTTCATTAAGTGATAGAGCCACTCCAGAGGGCCCCGCAGGTGACAATGTTCAGGAGACTATGTGTTGTCTCCATGACCACTTCTGCTTGGACATCCAAGTTCAAAGCTACCTGCTTTAACAATTCCTGGTAAGCCATGTGGTAGTCTTGTGGCGGGGGCAGTCCTGGTCTCATTATCACCTCGTCCAGAGAGGAGAACGAGAAGGCTAAAATTGGGAGGAGCCACTGTTGATTCCCTGACATGTGCAGGAGCCTGCAGGGCTTCCTCTGGAGGCTCGGTACCAGAGTCCAGGTACTGAGTGTCTCTGCGTGGTGTCAGGGGCGCTCTAACCTCCAAGACAATGGAGTATGAGTGCCTTGCGGTGGTCCCTGAGGTGGGGGGAACCCCCAAGGTTTCCAGAAGGGTCACTGCATGGCTGCCAGACCCCATGCACCTGGTGGCCAAACGCCTGGGATAGCTCCAAACTCAGGGCCATGGGGGGTGGGGGGGAACGGAAATAGGAACGGACTGGGGAGCAGCAAGGTTGGCTGTGTTGACGAGGAGAATATGATCCCACTTCCAAGTCTGGTGGAGATGAGAAGCTGCGGTGCAGAGAGAGTGCCTTGCCACTCAGTTCCAGAGAAGATCGCTGAGGTGACACCAAGTTACAACATGAGTTTTCCCCTGGACGGCGGCCGCAGCATAGGTTGAGGTTTGGGTGATAACTCTCTGTTGTTCAGTGGCACCTGAATTCTGAACCTCCAGGGACCCGGTACCAGCAGATTGAGAAGGTCCCTGGCCCCTGCAAAAGCTTCACGGGTTGACAGCACCACAAGCTGGCTAGTGCATTGTCTGCTCTGAGGTGGTTCCCAGTAGGTGTCTAAGGGGCTTGCTGCGGCACCTGAGGTGCAGGCACCTGATGATGCGGTGGCCAGGGATGAAGAGTGGCCTGACACCAGTCTTGCTCTCTCCCTGTCTCTTTTTGCCATTCACACTGGCTCTTCTCTTGCTGCTTGTTTCTTAGATGCTGGGGAAGACGATCAGTGCCGAGAGTCCAGAGCCTTTGAAAGGGTGCTCTCCATCAAGGCTGAGGTGTTAGGTGCTGAGTCCGAGCACGGCTCTGAAGCAGGTCTTAAGGCTGCCTCCAGGGGAAGACCTTACGTTGTGCAGCTTAGTCCTTCTTGGTCTGGGGCCTAAAGTCCCTGCAGACTTGGCAGCTGTCTTTCATATGAATTTCCCTCAAGCACTTGAGACAGCTCGGTTGTGGGCTGCCAAAAGGCACAGACGTACTTCAGGAGGCACATGGTTTGAAAGCCAGCAACCGAGGCATGCGCCGGCACTGGGGGAGCAGACAACCCCACTAAGCATGGGGGCATCCAAAACTGCCTAAGTTCTAAAAACTACTAAAACAACTGATTAGACTAAAAACCTGGAGAAACAACCACTAGGAGGAATGCCTGAGCAATGAGGTTCCAGCAACTGTCACAGGCAGTAAGAAGGAACAGAAGGAGAGCAGAGTCGCCGGGGCCCTTTATACCAACATTATGAGTGCCTGGCACCAGAAGGCGCTGGAACAGATCCAATGGATACCACTGGGGAAAAAATTCTGGCAGCTGTGCTTGGGGCACGCATACACTTACATTGGAATGGACAGGTGCAAGCACTTGAAGTGTGAGGAAATCACATGACAATTGAATGCTTGGAGTGTACAGAAGATGGCTGCCTGCTGGATCTCTTCTGTCGCAGTATTGGCAAGTCCTGCAGCGCTTTTAGATGGCCAGTAGCTGGTATGATGGATATCTAACCCCAAAAGAGATATACCTTGCTTCCTGGATAAGTCTCCAAGAAAAGTCTTTGATTTGGAAAGCGGTTGGGCTGCTTTTCATCCATTTTTTCTTAATTAAGAGAAATGTAGTTGCTTCATAATCACAATTAAGTTGAAGTGGAAAGTTATACTTTAAGGTACCAGCTTTATGAAAAAAAGATGAAAGAGAAATGGGTAGGAGAGGGCTCAAAAGTAAAAGTTGTAATTTTGGATTACCTTCTCCCCTAGCCCTTCACATTTCAAATACCTTGTTTTTTATATTCAGAAATTTGATAAGCAACCACTGCCATTCTTATGGTTCATCCATAAGAATGTGTGACAGCACTAGCTATGTTTTCCTCAAACCAAAAAAAGGTGAAACATGACAGCTTGCAACCTGATGACATTGCTATGTAGTTAACATTACAGTTGAGTAAAGAATCCAGCCTATCGACTGACTGTATTAACCTGGATCTGGTCCAACTCCCAAATAGGGAGGATTCTGTTTCAGGATGTCAATGGGATTGAAAAGGTTACTTTATAAAATGATCATAAACGAGGACATGTGTAATCTATGCCAAGTTGCACCTTTAACTTATGGCAAGGGCTTCTGGCTTCTAGAGTCTCCCTGTGTAGGAGACCGGAAATTCTGCAGATTTGGATAATCTGAAAAGTAATAATGCAAATTAGTTTTTCTTTGACTTTTGATAGACTATTTTATTCTGCTCATATATATTACATTTTGGAAGTATCACAAATGTTTGTATCAACAATGTATAAAATTATCACAGAAGTTGTCTTATGAGTATGTAGTGGTGGGAGGAAACTGAGCATATTAGTAGCCAGTAAGGGACAAATAAAGCTTCTTTTTACACCAAGAGAGGAATGAAAGGTAGTTTGGGATTGTGGAATAAATATACTGTCTGAATGTTTCTTCTAAAAATGATGAGCAGTGACATTGTTAACTGTGCTAATATCTAAATTGTCAATAGGAACTATTGTTTCAAACTGACTGCAGCATCAGAAAGTTAGTACTTCATTACTTTGTCATTCACATTTAAAAAGGACCTTCCCAATCATAGGAACTTAGAAATAATTTAAAAAAAAAAAACAAAAAAAAAGAACACTTACATTCTGGAGAATAATTCTGCAACAATGAGTGGATTCTAACCGCAAGTTCTGAGACTACAAAATGCACAAGGCTGTGTCTAGGTATAAGAGATGCTGCAGGAAATTTAGTCACTCCCAGCAAAGAATGTCACTAGGCAAAAAGAGTTGATACTGGATATCCAGTAAGTCAGAGGCAGTTGTTAAAGTAGATGAAAACAGGAGGAGAGAAGTCAACAAATTTGTCCACGAGGGTTGTGATATTATATGGGAACATGATGTTACATCATCATGTGGCAACAACACACAAAAACAAGCATGGGAACAAAAGACATCTGTATCCAAAGTAGTTCATGCAAAGCCAGCCAATTCCTAAAATGGTAGACGGGTCAGGATTCTCTATCACAAAGTCTTTCAATCAAGACTGGAGGTCCTTCTAAGAGACATGCTCTAGTTCAACCATGAATTATGGGCTTCATACTGGGCAACATTGCAGGGTCGGTGGTACACAGGAAATCAGACCAGATAATACATTTGTAGATTTCAAGGTAAAAAAGGAACTATGAAAATACATTTAGAGATTTGAGCTGAATGAAAAATATGTATTGACAGAAATAAAAACAAAAATGCAGGGCCAGAGGAGTCTTCCTTAAACATTTTTAAGATACACAATACAATATAAAAGGTTAGAATTTTTATTTTTTTATTTTGTTTAAAGGAGAGACTTTTTTCATAAATAACATGTTTAGTTTTAGACAACGCAATTTAAAAAATGAGGGCCCTGTTTTTTTACCACTGCATAATTCGGTTGCTGGTGAATTTGTTGCAGAATGTATCCCTTGCCACAGAATTGAGTCCCAGGACCTCAAGCTTGCACTTTTTAAAAACCTGCATGTTTCTAGCATTCATGGCTGTGAAGAAAACTTTATAAATGAATGTAAAACTAATACAGTGATCAGTTCCCAAGTCTGCAGATAGCCTGAAACAGCTATAAGGTACAAATAATCCCAAACATATTAAACAGCACATCCTATCTCATAGTACTGGAAGGGACCCCAAAGGGTCATCAAGTCCAGCCCCCTGCCTTCACTAGCAGGACCAAGTACTGATTTTACCACAGATCCCTAGGTGGCCCCCTCAAGGACTGAACTCACAACTCTGGGTTTAGCAGGCCAATGCTCAAACCACTGAGCTATCCCTGCCCCCCCAAAACTTGGAAACCTAGAAAAAGAACCCATGACATACTGAAAATTGAATGATATCAAATAACTGAATATAAATATCTGTGTTTATTGTTTTATTCAATAAAACTTACATTAAAAAAATTCTTTGACGCTCCCGCAGTATTTCCAAAGTTTCTAGCAGAGAGCCACAGAATACACAGATCTTGATACATAATAAATGTCCAACTTGCTGGCATGCCTTATGTTAAAAAAATAAATTAGAAATATGCAGAAGTTAAAACATTACAGGTAAGGAATGTAAACAGAACGTACACAGTTTTAAAACAACACAATCAAAATCAAGTTGCATACTTACTAACCTAGGCTACCATGTTCCTCCTCTGAATTTGACCATCTGATTATACCCAACTTATTGCTTCTTGGTTTCTTAAAACCACACAGTTAGAAGAGACCACCAGGATCATCTAGTCTAACCCCCTGCCAAGATGCAGTATTTGTTATTTCTGAACCATCCAAGACAAATGGCTAGCCAGGCTCTTTCTGAAAACCTCCAATGACAGACCTTCCACAACTTCTCTAAGCAGTTTGTTCCACTGTCCTTTTACAGAAGGAAGTTACTCCTAAAATTTAATCTAAATCTGCTGTGCAGTAGTTTGAATCCACTGCCTTTTGTCCTGCCCTCTGTGGCAAGAGAAAAGACTGTTAACATTTCTGCAACTGGTGTTCTTCGAGATGTGCTGCTCATGTCCATTCCATATTAGGTGTGTGTGCTCACCATAGGCACTGGTGCCAGAAATTTTTCCCTCAGTGGTATCCGTTGGGGATTGGCTCTGGCGCTCCCTGTAGTGGCGCACACATGCCGCAGTATGAGGGGTGCCGCACCCCACCAGTTCCTTCTTGCCAGAAACTCCAACAGTAAGGAAGGAGGGTGGGTTATGGAATGGACATGAGCAACACATCTCAAAGAACTCCAGTTACGGAAAAAGGAAACTGCCTTTTCTTCTTGGAGTGCCTATGTCCATTACATATCAGGTGACTCCCAAGCAGCGCCAATGGAGGGGGGTAGGAGTTCACAGACATGTAGTTTGCAACACAGCTCTGCTGAACCTAGCGTTGTCTCTGGCTTGCTGAGTGATGGTGTAGTGGGCCATGAATGTGTGAACCGAAGATCATGTTGCAGCTCTGCAAATGTCCTGGATCAGAACCTGGGCCAGGAAGGATGCCAAGGACACCTGAGCTCTGGTCGAGTAGGTCCTCACAATTGGCAGCAGTAGGACCTGTGCCAGCTCATAACAGGTCTTGATGCAGGATATGATCCAGTTGGAAATCTTCTGCAATGACACCGGAAGACCCTTCATCTTGTCTGCTGTCATGATGAAGAGCTCGGTCAACCTGTGAAAGGGTTTGGTACACTCTAGGTAAAATGCCAGGGCATATGTGACCTCCAGAGCATGCAGCCTTCTTTCCTCTCCAGTGGTGTACGGCTTGGTTCACACACTGTGGGGAAGATGTCCTGGTTAACATGGAAGGAAGACACCACCTTCGGCAGAAAGGCTGGATAGGATCATAGTTGAACTTTGTCCTTGTAGAACACTGTATAGAGTGGCTCCAATGTCAGGGCTTTAAGTTCCGACACTTGACTCACGGATGTTATTGCCACAAGGAATGCGACCTTCCATGACAGATGGGAGAGCCAATGCTCAAAAAGTGGACCCGTGAGCCTGGAAAGAAAAAAAGTAGTTACCTTTTCCGTAACTGGTGGTCTTCCAGATGTGTTGCTCCTGTTTATTCCACAATAGGTGTGCGTGCTGGCCACATGCACTGGTGCCACAAGTTTTTCCCCTAGCAGTACCAGTAGTGGGGAGCGCCCCCCGCAACCTCTGGAGTGGTACCTGCCTGGCACGGTATAAGGGGAGCTGCACGCTCCCCTCACCCTCAGTTCCTTCAGGCCAGACAACTCCAACAGAGGGGAAGGAGGGTGGGATGTGGAATAGACCTGAGCAACACATCTCAAAGAACACCAGTTACGGAAAAGGTAACTTTTTTATTCTTCAAGTGATCGCTCATGTGTACTCCTATCCTGGATAGGGACACAGGCCACGAAGGCAGCCAATGAGGCCTGTGCCTGGGTTGAGTGTGCCCTCACAATAGGTGTTGGGGGAACGCCTGCCAGCTCATAACAGGAACGGATGTACGAAGTGATCCGATTGGAAAGCTGCTGAGTGGAAATCGGCTGGTCCCTTGCGCGCTCAGCTGAGGCGAGACACAGTTGCGAGGACTTTCTGAACAACTTAGTCCACTCGAGGTAGAAAGCCAGAGTCTGCCGCATGTCAAGAGTGTCGGGGTGGTGTTCCTCCCTGGATGCGTGAGGCTTGGGGCAGAGGGCCAGCAGAAAAAATGTCCCGACCCATGTGATAGGCAGAGACCACCTTCAGGAGGAACGCAGGGTGTAGGTAGAGCTGGATCTTGTCCTTATGAAAGACCATGTACAGTGGTTCAGAGGTCAGGGCCCTGAGCTCCGAGACTTGCCTGACCGATGTGATAGCAAACAGGAAGGCCACCTTACACGAGAAGTGAGACCAGGAGCACGTGGCCAGTGGTTCAAACGGGGGCACTGTGAGACGAGCCAACACCAAGTTTAGGTCCCACTGTGGAACCAGGGGTCTAGAATATGTGAAAAGATGGTCTAGACCCTTAAGGAACTGGCCAGCCATAGCATGGGAAAACACTGTGTCCTTGCCCCGGTGGATGGAAGGCCGATATGGCTGCCAGGTGCACCTTGACGGATGAGGGCACCAGGCCCTGGGCCATAGGTGGAGGAGGTAATCAAGGATAAGCTGGATTGGGGCGGTCACCGGACAGACACTCTGGTCTGCAGCCCACCTAGAAAACCGGCATCACTTTGCCAAATAAGCACAGCGAGTGGAGGACTGTCTACTTTTGAGGAGGACATGCTGAACTTGCTCTGAGCACCTCCTTTCCTCCTCACCTAACCACTGAGTGGCCACGCCGTAAGATGAAGAGCCGCTAGATAAGAATGGAGGAGGCAGCCCTGGTCCTGTGAGAGCAGGTCTGGGCGGATCGGCAATGGCAACGGCCACAGCAGAGCTGCCGCCAGGCCCATTAGGGTCCTGTACCAGTAGTGCCTGGGCCACGCCGGTGCAATCAGGACTCGGGCCTTGTCCGACTTTATCTTCCCCAGGATCCTGCTGATTAGAGGGAACAAGAAGGCGTAGAGAAGCAGGTCTGACCAGGACGAGAGAAAGGCATCAGAGATAACCGCCTTCCCTAGACCCCACCCCCGGGACAGAACCGGGGGCATCTGCTGAGTCATGAATAGAACTCCCCAGGTGGACCCCCACCTTCGGAAGAGCTGGTGGGCCTCTTCCCCGTGGAAGGACCACTCGTGTTGCGAGGAGAAGTCCCTGCTCAAGCAATCCGCCCTCTCGTTGCGGGCATCTGGTGTGGAAGGCCTTCAGGTGGATGTCGTGAGCTATACAGAAGTCCCACAGCCTGAGGACTTCAAGGCAGAGGAGCAGGCCCCTCCTTGCCTTTTCATATAGAACATCGAGGCCGTGTTGTCAGGTTTACCTTGCACTCCAGGTGCAAGCAGAAGGCCATACACGCCAGCCGCACCACTCTGAGCTCCTTGTCGTTTGTGTGTAGGATCAGGTCCTGAGCCGACCACAGGCCTTGGGTCTGAAAGCTCCCCACATGGGCCTCCAAACCCAGGTCCGATGCATCGGACACCAGCTTCAGCAACAGGGCCCTGTCCCTGAATTGGACCCCTTGGAGCATATTGTTCGCGGTGGACACCATTGCAGGGAGGTAATCACAGTGTCTGGCATGGTGAGGGCCTTGTCCACCCTGTACGTGTCCTGGGAGAAATTAGAGGCCAACCAAAGCTGGAGGGGCCTCATTCTGAATCTGGTGACAGACCACGTACGTGCATGCTAACATATGACCCAAGAGCTACAGGCAAACCCTAGCTGTTGTCACCAGGAACCTTGCGACCAAGTTGATGAGACCTTTCAGTGTCTGGAACCTGTCTGGCAGGAGGGAGGCCCTGGCCGACACTGCATCCAGGAGCGCCCCAATAAACTATGCATTGGACCAGGACTAACATGGACTTGGTGTTGTTTACCAGTAGGCCCAAGAAGGTGCACATGGACAGGAGGAGCGCCATGTGATCCCTCACCTGCGACTAGGAGGTGCCCTTGACCAGCCAGTCGTCCAGATAGGGAAATATCTGTACCTCCCGCTGTCTGAGGTAGGCCGCTAACACCGACATGCATTTTGTAAACACTTGGGGGCAGTGGACAGCCCAAACGGAAGGACTGTAGATTGGTAATGATTCTGTCCCACTACAAAATGGAGGAAGTGCCTGTGCTCCTCAAATATGTGGATACGGAAGTACGCGTCCTGTAGATCAAGGGCAGCATAGCAGTCCTCGGGATCCAGGGAGGGGATGATGAAGGCGAGGAAGACCATGTGGAACTTGAGCTTCACCATGTGCTGGTTCAGATCCCGTAGGTCCAGTATCGGCCTGAAACCCCTTTTAGGCTTCGGGATAAGGGAATAACAGGAGTAGTACCTCTTGCCCATGAACTCCTCGGGCACCGCCTCTATCGCTCCTAGTCCTAGGAGCCGCCCCATCTCCTGCTCGAGCAGAGCTTCGTGTGAAGGGTCCCCCAGGAAGGATGGTAGCAGGGGGTGGTTGTGTAGGAAGGAGGTAAACTGGAAGGTGTAACCTCGGGAGATGGTGTTGAGGATCCATCAGTTCGAAGTGAGCCAAGACCATTCCGAAGGAAAGCACACAATCAGTTGGAGAATGGAAACTTTACTGTGGTTGGATCCCTGATGAGTCCTGTTGCTTCTTCTGGGCAGCCTCGTACTTCGGGAGGTCAGCTGCGGTCGGAGTCTGCAGTACTCCTTCATGTAGGGGTAAAAACATCTTGGAGGGTGCAGTGGACAAAAAGACATCAAACAGTGAATCTGACGGCTCCTCGAGTGCCTCTACCTCAAGCCCCATATTAGACGCCTGATGAGCCCTGGTGTCATCTTGAGGAACTGGGTGAGGGGGACCCATAATAGCTGCGTCTGGCAACGAGGATGAAGCTAGTGCTGAGAGATCTACCACATCCTCTCATGGTCCAGCTGAGTGCTCCCCTGGGTCCTCACGGGCTTGCGGGTGCGTCTTCCCCTCTGGGGCTTCCACCTCCAGAGGGCAGGATGCTGTGGCTGATGGCCTATCTGAGGCCCTGCGCCACTGATCAGGCAGCCTGTGAAGGCTGGGTAAACTCCCAAGTGTTCTGGGGTACCACACTGCCAGCCATTGGCCAGGGGGTCTGTTATGGTGCTGATGTTGAGGGTACTGTCGGTGCCAGGGCCTGTCCCGCTGATAAGACTCCTGTTCAGTGCCGGAGTCGTAAGCGGACTAGTTGCTGCGGAGTGACCATGACTAGACTGGCGGCCCTCCTCTGTGCAGTGCCAGCTGCTGTGCCTCAACGTTGACCTGTGATCGAGACAAGTCCCTCACATGGGCCCTTGAGTATCTTTGGTGTTTGGCATAGGTAGACCAGTGATCTACGCCTCATGCTGCTCAACTGGTACCAGGACCTAGAGCGGGCCAGTCGTCAGATCTCCCCGACCACAAGGACTTGCGTCTCAGCGACAGGTGCTGGCGGGTGACCAGTGGATCCATTCAACCAATAGGTTGCATGACTGGTGCCAAGGCATTAGAGATGCAAAGGGTCTGTCTTGACCCTTATGCTGGGGGGAAGGGGGTCACACGTGCCTCTGCAGTCTGCGCCACATTACCGGCAAGCCTCACCTCGAATCCCGCTGTTGGTGCCCAGAGTTCGGAGATCAAAGAGGGCTTCTCTGAGCCTGCCTCTCTACTTCTGAGGCATGGCAGCTCCATGTTATCGAGTACTGGTGGGACGTGCCCTGCAACTGGGCAAGGTACTGCTGAGGTGGGGCACGCGGAACGGTCCCAAGGTGGGTTTACCCCTGGACTTGAGCACTGTCAAAGCCAGTGCGGGTGGTACCAGTAGCTTCAGGATTTCCTGCACTACCTGCAGGGCCTCGGGCATCAACTGGACTTCTAGTTGACAAGGCCCTTGTCACTGTCCAGCGTGGCAGACACAGTAGGATAGGGACTTGAGAGCTTGACTTGAGCTGGGGCCCGATTGCCTGACGGAGGTGTTGAGCTGCCCAGTACGGGCATTGGCTCTCCTACAGCCCTCTTCTTATGGGAAGTGGGAGTTCTTCCCCTTCTTGGTCCTCTTAGGCTTCTTGACCAGGATGGGGGATCAGTGTTAGCTCATAGATGGCGTTGGCGGGAGACACTGCACCCATGCTGTGGTGCTCAGGGCCAAGTCGGACTCTGCTCTGGAGTCAATGCTGACCCCAGAACCATCAGAAGTGCCCTGAGACGGATGTCCCTTTCCTTTTTTGTCACTGTTTAAATGATTTACAGATGTGACACTTCTCGCTTATGTGTCCTTCGCCTAGGTACCTTAAATAACTAACATGCAGGTCGCTGATAGGTATAGGCCACTTACAGTGATTGAATGGCATGCCCCATCCCTAGGCTGAGTCCCATCCAGGAGCAACTAAGTAGAACTAACACTAAGGGTAACTACTAACTATATACAATATTTTACAGTAAAAAAAGTTTGAGACACACACTGAACGAAGTGAAAAGCTAGCTGAAGCAGCAGACATTTCAGCACTGTCACTGGTGGCAAAAAGGAACTGAGAGTGGGGGGAACTGGCGGCGCGCCTTATACCACAGCATGTGTGCACTACTCCTGGGGGGTGCCAATCCCCTACGGATACCAGAGGGAAAACAAGCACACACCCCTAATATGAAATGGAAATGAGCAAGCATTTGAAGAACAAATTTTCTCCATCTTTTTTAAAGCAGCCTTTCAAGCATCTGAAGACCACTATTATGTCCCCCCTTAATCTCCCCTTTTCCAAACTAAACATACCCAGTTCCTTCAGTTTTCGCTTACATGGCTGGCATTCCATCCCTTTGATCACCTTTGTCACTCGCATCTAGATCCTTTCCAGTTTCTCTACATCCTTTCTCTACATTGGTGACCAAAGCTGGACACTGTACTCTAGCAGAGGACTAACCAGTGACAAGTTACCACCTCCTGTGACTTGCATACCTGTTAATCGCTGTTAATGCAACCCAAAATTGCTTTTGCTTTTTTTTTTTTTGTGCAACATCACATTGCTGACTCATGTTGAGGTTGTGATCCACCAAACTCCCAGATCCTTCTCAGCAGTGCTGCTGCCAAGCCAGTTATACCCCTGTAAGGAGGCACCCTGGCTCCCGCCGCGCCTGAGAGGGACGAGCCAGAGCAGGCGCCTCAGTGGGCGGAGCCACCGTCGCCTGTCCTCACCCCCCAGAAGTCAAGGGGCGGGACAGGAAGTATAAAAGCCCGGCCTAAGCGCTCAGTTGGTGGCTGGCTGCTGGAGAGGACAGATGCTGGTGCCCAAGCTCCCGTCGGGCCCAGCCTACCCTGTGCTCACTACCCAGAGGAGCGCTAGCCTGACCTGCCTCGTGCTCGGTATCCGGAGGAGCGCTGGCCTGACCTGCCCCGCGCTCACTACCCGGGGGAATGCTGGCCGGACTTGCCTCATACCCGGTACTTGGAGGAACGTCGGTCGGACCTGCCTTGTAACCGGTATCCCGAGGAGCGGCCTGAGCTTCCCTACGACTGGTATCCCGAGGAGCTGCTTGAGCCTCCCTACGACCGGTACCCGGAGGAGCCCATGGTCTGGGACCCCCCAGACGACGCTGGCGAGAGACAGGTACCCAGAGAGGGGGAGGTCGGAAGTGGCCCGGGGGTAGCCGACCCTGGTTTGGCTCCTGAAGAGCCTGAACCCATGTCAGTGTGTTGCGGCCAGGATCCCCACTGACAGCAGCGTGCCTTTGCTGCTGCTAGGGCCCCGGGCTGGAACGCAGTGGAGTGGGAGGGCCTGCGTTACCCCTGCCACCCCCCCAAGGATGGCAGACTCCCCCTCTCCCTGGCCTGAGGAGGCCTTCTGTGTAGACTTCTGGGTTACTGTGTTTGCTCAGCCTGCTGAAGGCCTGAGCCTGAACTGCTACTGCCCGCCCTGCCCAAGGGCCTGGGCTGATATACTGTGGTTGCTCAGCCCCTGCCTGAGAGTCTGAGCTTGAACTGCTTACTGCCCCGCCCTGCCCCAGGGTTTGGGCTTATGTACTTTGTGCTTACCCGACCCCGGCTGGAGGGCCGGGACTCTGCCTTGTTTGCAGACCCTTTATTCCCTCAACGCTTGCTGAGGGGTTAGGCCTACCGGACTGCTGTGTGTGTAAGGAGGTGGCCTGGCTCCCCGCCGCGCCTGAGAGGGACGAGCCCCGACACCACCGGCTTATACCCCCATTCTGTATTTGCACATTTGGTTTCTTTCCTAAGTGTAGTACCTTACATTTGTCTTTGTTGAATTTCAAAGTTCTCCAATTTATCAAGATCCTTTTGAATTTTAGCCCTATCCTCCAAAGTGTTTGCAACCCCCTGCCCCAGCTTTGTATCATCTGCAAATCTGATTGTTATGCTTTCTGTTACTACATCCAGGTCATTAATAACGATGTTAGGACCCAGAACAGACACTTGTGGAACCCCACTTGAGACCATCATTCCATTAAGAGTTACTCGTTTGTGATTGTTTAACCAACTATGTAACCACTTAATGGTAGTTCTATTGAGTCCACATTTTTTCCAGCTTACTTATGAAAATGTCATATGGGACCGTGTCAAAACCCTTGCTGAAGTCAAGGTATATTATGTCCCCTGCATTCCCCCTTATCCACCAAACCAGTTACTCTGTGAAAGGAGAAAATCAAGCTGGTTTGGAATGATTTGTTCTTGGATGCTGGCTGTTAGTGATCACCCCATCATCCTGCAAGTATTCACAAACTGAATGTTTTATACATCGCTGTAGTAGTTTCCCAGGTATCATGGTCAGGCTGACTGGTTTATAGTTTTCCCGGATCCCCCTTTTTAAGATGGACACAGTTGGCTCTTTTCCAGTCTTCCAGGACCTCTCATCCATCAGTTTGCAAATATAATTGTCAATGGCTCAGGGATTTCTTCAGCTAATTCCTTCATCATCAGGCCCTGTGACTTAAGTCAGTCAAATTAGTCAAACAATACATCAGAGATCTTCTACTTATCCTGATCTGCATCCCTTCCCCTTGTCTATGATAACATGTGATCAGACTAGCAAAACTGTTTTTTGTGTGAAGACTGAAGCAAAGTAGGCATTGAGCAGCGCCACCTTATCTTCCATTACCAGCTCATCTTCTTTACTGAGTAGTGGACCTATATACCACCTTTCTTTTTTGTCTGATATTTTTGTACAACCCTTTCTTATCTCATAACTAGCAAGAAATGTTAAACTCATTACTTTCCTAATTTTGTCTCTACACACTGGTGCTATTCCCATGTATACTTCCTGGGGACATGTCCCTTCTTCCATTTCCTGTATGTATCCCTTTTGATGTTTAGACAGCAAAAAAAACTCCTTTTGCAGCCACGCTGGTCTCCTGTCTCTCTTCTGGCCTTTCCTCTGCATCAGAATAGCTTGATGTCGAGCCTCTCGTTTACATCTTTTAGGAACTGTCAGCGAACTTCGATGCCTATTCTTCCTAACTGGTTTCTCCATGGGAACTTGCCTATTATTTCTCTGAGTTGGTTGAAAGCGGCTTTTCTGAAGCCCAGTGTCCTTGTTTTGCTGTTTTCATGTCCTCCTTTCCTTAGGATCTTGAATGCTATCAGATCATGATCATTTCATCCCATGTTCCTGACCACTTTCACATTCGCAACTAATTCGTCCTTGTTGGTCAAAACCAGACCCAAAATGGATGACCTCCTAGTTGTTTCCTATACTTTCTGAATCAGAAAATTGCCCCCTACATATGCTAAGAACTTGCAGGACATATTACATTTTGCTGTATTATTCTTCCAACACATATTTGAGAACTTAAAATCCCCCATTAATACCAGCTCCTGTGTGGTAGCTAATCTCGATACCTGCTTGAAGAATATCTCATCCACTTCCTCTTCTTGACTAGGCTGTAAATTCTTCAGAGGGCAAGAACAAGGTCTTACTATGCATTTGTGCTTAGTCCAGCTTCACTGGGGCCACTGAGCATTAGTGTAATGCAAATAACGTAATAAAAATATTGTCTTCCCTGCCCCTTCTAATCGCTAATAAGCAGGAAAGCTGATGGAGGTGGTTGTGTAGGCCAGAAGCAGGTCCCCTTCTCCTGTGGAAGGAAAAGGAGGCTCGCTGGGGGAGGAAGACAACAGAAGAGATCTTCCTTCCTTTAGAGTTTTTGATTGTGCTGTAATTTGCGTTAATTGATGGTCAAATTAACTAAAACAACTGCAGATGCTAGTGTAGATACTCCACAAATGTGGATTTTACAACTCAAACATGTGTTTCAAGGATGATGTTTAGGATTTATAGCAGAACCCCATTTAACCGATCTAACTGGAAACGGGGCGAGATCGGATAATCAAAAAATTGGATAATCCAGTGCTGCCACAGGAGAGATCACCCATTTATGGCACTATATGTGTTGGTTGTTTGATTAATACAGAGAGCTGGATAGTGGAGGATCAGATAAACAGGGTTCTACTGTTTTTAGGGGGTGAAGGGGGGTGAGATGGAGGGGAGAGCTCCTGCTTCCTGAACAATTCAGAAACTAACTGGAAGAATCTAATGTAACCAAGGTAGAGTTGAATTTGTATAATCAGCATGCAACGTCCTGGGAAAAAAAGCTTGTATTAAAATAAGCTGCCACCATCTCAGAGGTTCAAAAAACTTGGACCTAGAGGAGAGTTGCTCCATCCTCATTCTGTGACTAAGTGACAATGAGAATTCCATTAAGCAATATATTTTTAAAAAACAAATGATCAAATTTTAACAACATTCATTTGTTTCTCCTGGTTTTAATTTTGTTGCAGTATTTAGCGTCCAGTAGCCAAGTAGCATTTTCTTAATGGTTTCTATTTTTAGAAAAAAAGTCTGTTTAAATCACCAGTTTGCTACTGCACAAATTCTTAATGAGCAGGTATCTTGGTAACCATGGTAACACTGCATCTCAGCAGAAAGGATAATTTTTATTTCACTTTGAAAACAAAGGTATAAAGAGAAAAATCTAGAATAGTTTCAACTAATTACAGATGGAGCGGAGAGAATTTAAGTTCTGGATCACATTTCCAGCACCGATTCCAAACAGAACTTAAGTGCTTTCTCCTTCAAGTATGACACAAGCTTGTTTCAGCCACTTCACTGGAGTTTCGCACTACCATTTAAATGGTCTATTAAATCAAATGCAACTATTTGAAGAGTTCCATGTTTAAGTAACCAGTACTTAAGCTTCATCAAGCTAAGAGAGCGTAAGACTCTTTAAGATTTCTAAAGAGAAAGTAACACACCTCTACCCTGATATAATGACATAATATAACACAAATTCGGATATAATGTGGTAAAGCAACGCTCCAGGGGGGCAAGGCTGCACACTCCAGTAGATCAAAGCAGGTTCGATATAATGCGGTTTCACCTATAACGCGGTAAGATTTTTTGGCTCCCAAGGACAGCGTTATATCGGGGTAGAGCGTACCTCCATCCACACCAAAATATGTACTTAGACATCATTGCCATGACACTAGATAGAATTTTCTACAGAAATTTAAAACACATTCCTTTAGAACAAAAAACTTATTTAGAAACTTCTGTGATGAATTTAGTTTGCTGTAGGGTCACAAGAAAGATTGGAGCACCTGCATCCTGAAATAGGTAGAAAAAGCCTAAATGAGTTTCCTTTTGGTTTGGGATTCTTTTAGAAAAAGGATTTAACAAACTAAGCATTTGTCATTGATCTGTCCTTCACACAAACACAACATGCACCTAGTATGTCCACCACAAAAGGAGATATCTGCTCACATGAGGTAGTATTTGAATCCCAGCAGTTTTTGAGCAGACATAAGGGCTGAAGATTAGTACTAGGTAAATGAAAGAGGAAAAACTACCAAGAACAGAAACCAGGTAAGAAAAGCTATCCTAAACTAACTAGTAATCTATACTAAATAGGCAACTATATATAAAAACCAGTTTTAATCATAAGTGTGCAAGAGACAGGGCTTTCAATTCTGTCTCATAGTCAAAGACAGTAAAGAAGAAACTGAGTGCCTGCTGACCCATTCCACTCTTTATGCCTTCCTACGTGTGTGCGCGTGGGGTGGGGGTAGAGAGGAGCGGGGGCTTACATGTGCACGAGTGCACAAGCAGCACAGTCTCAACAGACACTGGTGACTAAACGACTTTAATCAAGAGCACGGAGCTCAAATGCACCACCAAGAGTGGAATATATACACCCTAAAAACCATCCTTCCTTTTGTCCCTTACATTTTTTTTTTTAACTGCACAATTCCAGAACCTCTCTATGAAGGATCCTGTCTTTAATGCTAACACCTAAAGTACGGTACAAGCAAGAGAAGCAGCTGAATGCAATCTTTTGTGATCCTCAGATCAATTTTACTCTGCTTTTTTTTGCTGGAGAAGCACAAAATACAAGAACAGTATAAGGAAAGATCCTTCACTGTGAGTGCTCTGGAAAAAGGAGACAGAGAACCTCAAATCCTAAGGTGGTTATAGAAAGAACAGTCAAAAGGGACTAGAACAGAAAACTGCTGTCCTGAATTGGTGACCTAGATTAGTGCACAGTTCAGGGACAAACTCTAACCCCGGGGTTGGCAACCTTTCATCAGTGGTATGCCAAATCTTCATTTATTCACTCTAATTTAAGGTTTCGCGTGCCGATAGTACATTTTCATGTTTTTAGAAGGTATCTTTCTATAATTCTATAATATATAACTAAACTAGTGTTGTATGTAAAGTAAATAAGGGTTTTTAAATATTTAAGAAACTTCATTTAAAATTAAATTAAAATGTAGAGACCCCTAAGACCGGTGGCCAGGACCCAGGTAGTGCGAGTGCCACTGAAAATCAGCTTGTGTGCCGCCTTTGGCATGCATGCCATAGGTTGCCTACCCTTGCTCTAACTTTAACTCTCCGGCCAACACATCATATTAGTGAAGTCATTAACAACGCAATTTTGTACTGATCCCTTCTGGTCAAATGAAGGATTCCAGTGAAATCAAAGTCCAACCCCACTGAAACAGCATTCTACTGTTAACCTTTTATAAAATAAGCCTATTAGATGAACAATCTTTAGATGCATTCACAAAAACAATAGTTATTACAATACAGCCACTAAACCAGAGTTTTCTCAAACTTTTGAAAGCTGCACCCCTCTTCAGGAAAATTAAATCTATTACACTCAGCCCAAATTCTGCTGAGTGTTGTTAAAGGCCTATCCAAAATACTCATTAGAGGGATAGCTCAGTGGTTTGAGCATTGGCCTGCTAAACCCAGGGTTGTGAGCTCAATCCTTGAGGGGACCACTTAGGGATCTGGGGCAAAAATCAGTACTTGGTCCTACTAGTGAAGGCAGGGGGCTGGATTTGATGACCTTTCAAGGTCCCTTCCGGTTCTAGGAGATTGGTATATCTCCTATTATTATTATGAGCAGTCACTCAAGAGAAGATTGTGTAGATCTGTATAATACACTTCCTCTTCTTTGTTTTAATGAATAGTGAAACGGTTAACAATGCTAACATTTCAAGTATCATCACTGGCATTTAAGTTACCACCACTGAAAGGAATGTGGCTTACCCCTCAGAACTTTCTACAGACTGCATGGTTAACCTTGAAAATAAGAAGTAAGTGCCTCTTCACAGCAAGCTATATCTTTCCCACTCAAGGGCAGAGATGTGAGGGAAACAACCACCATCTGGGAAACTGCATTAAACAGTGAAAGTAAGTGTGCACACACTCTTCCACAACCCAAGAACCAAAAAAATGATCACATCTTCAAAGTATCTGCAGTACTAGAACTATCTCTGACAATAAGACCTTTGCATACTGTTTCAGATGGATGAGAGAGAATTCTGAGGACGACCTAAAGTCTATCATCCTCTCAGCTTCCAAGGAGGATCTGGCCAAGTTAATATCAGGAGAAGGGTAACAGTGGCTTACAGGTCTTCACCACTCCCACATGGAACCAGATCTTTCTTCTAATTGTTAGTCAGTGTACACCAAATAAGGTCGTCTACTACCACCACCACCTACCAAAAGAAAATTTGCACTTAATTCTGTGATTAAGACTGTCGGTAGGGGGATTTGGATTAAGATCTGAGATTTTATTCCCCATGCTACATATGGCCGATGATTGTGTACTGCATGTATCCTACCACAAGAGCTCCCTAACATCCAAAATCTGCTCTAACTGAATACCACATTTGACACCAGTCATGAAGTGTTTATCTTGAATTGAGGGGGCTGAAATTCAAGTGCAAGAATTTATCCGGCCTGACATTACTTACAGGTGCAGGGATCCATACAAGTTGTCTATACTAAATTCTATAAGCTCTGTTCCACATGTTTAGTAACCACAGATGGTACCATCTGCTACCTAACCAGGAAAGCACCTGAAGCAAGGGCATTACAAAATAGTACATTATACTGACTGAGCTCCTTGAGTTGATCTATGTAGCTTAACAAAGAGAAGGTTAAGGAGTGACAATTACAATTTATAAAGTACCTATATGGGGAGCAAATATTTAATAGGCTCTTCAATCTAGCAGAGAAAGTTATAACAGGATCTAATGGCTAGAAGCTGAAACTAGACAAATTCAGACTGGAAATATGGCATTATTCATTCTAATCAATAATTTATCCTTGGAACAATTTACCAAGTCATGGTAGATTCTCCATCACTGGCAATTTTTAAATCAAGACTGGATGTTTTTTCTAAAAGATCTGCTCAAGAAATTATTTTGGGGATGTTCTATGGCCTGTGCAGTACAGGAAGGCACACAAGATAATCACAATGGTCCCTTCTGGCCTTAGAATCGATGAAAATATTGCCGCTTTCTCACTCTGTGAAACATTGCTGGAGCAGCGAATGTAAAAATCAAGTGACAGAGAGTCACAATCAGCCATAGAGCAGGAAATGAGGATACAATCCCAGAATATATTAACTGAGGTCAGAGGTTTGGGACTTTCCCACATGGATCTGAAAGCCTCATGGGAAAACCACACGCAGATCACAATCGCTGGAAGCAGTAGATGTAGACCACAATCCCTGGATTTCCTGCTGGCTTATATTTTTCCTCCTTTTCCCCCAAACAAACGTCTTATCAGTGATCATCCTAGCGGTGCCCAACAACATTGCATAAAGAATTACTGGTGCTGGCAGTTGTCCCATTCCTTCACATGCCCATTAGAGCAAAGACTGGTCTCATCATGATGGCAGTAGAAATGGAGCATGTCGCCACGTCAGCTGCATCAAGCGCAGACTAGAGAGATGTCTTAGCGGCCAATTGGCCTTCGTTGTCTATGGCCTTGAATTGTTCCTTATGTGAATCAGGAAGCTGTTTTATAAAAGAGCTCAGTTTCAAATGATTCTTGTAATAGTATTTTGCCATTAAGGCTTGATCGTTTGTAATGAGGAACTGAAGCGTGGCAGAGGAGTATGTTTTCCTGCCAAAAAGATCCAAGCGCCTCCAGTCCAGGTCATAGGGGGTGGATTTAAATTGGGGGTCCTTTGAGTTGACCACATCCACAATGACTGAACTGAGAGGTGGGTGAGAGAAGAGAAACTCAGTGTCTTCTGCCGACACTTAGTATTTTTTATGAACCTGCTTGCATGTCAGTGGGACAGATACAGGGGTCTGCCATATGATCTTGGCAGGGTTCAAGAGTGTCTCGTTAATAGGGAGGGCTACTTTCAATGAGGCTGAAGAATGTAAAATATCCACTAGCTTGTGGTGTGACTCAGTCACCTCTTGTAGTGGTATCTTTAGTGCCTCTGCTACCCGCTGTGCCAGTCCTGGAACAGTTTAAAGTAATCTGTCATAGATTGACAAAGGGGACATCACGGTCTCATCTGGTGAAAATGAGAGAAATGGGCATGAGAGGTAACTGCCTCCTCACCTTCAGCCTCCTGTTCCTCTTTTGCCTGATCAGGGGGTTCAGATGGCCTTGAAGCAGCAGCTGAAGGAGGGTGTCTCCCTGGTTGCTGGTAGGAGACACTGGAACTATGGGAGGCCTGTTATCTTTGAGCCTGCCAATGCTCCCAATAGGGCCACTGTGATAGAAAAGGATGCAGTGGTTGGTATGATGGCTGACCAAACCAGGGAGGCCGTGGATAAGGATGACAATATGACTGAGGTCCATAGTGAAATTTGGCATCATACAGCAGGTAAGAAGAGAGGCAGGAGACCACATCCTCTTGCTCACTTTCTGACTCAGAAAACGAAAAGGGTGGGGCACAGCAAGAGGTTGTCAGCAAGTCAAAGATGCCAGGTGAACTCAGTACTGGAAAATCAGACATCAAAAAGTCTGTCACGCACCAAAGTCTGGCGGCACCGAAGGCATCAGTACCAGTGGTGATTGTCAGTGCCAAGATGCCTGTACCAAAGAAGCCAGTGATTCGGACCTGATAGTATAGTCTGTCAGTGCCTGGCATACCACAGGCAGTACTGATGTTGATATTCATATCGCAAGAGCCTTCCCCAGGATGGATTATCTACGGTTCTCTTGCCCATTGAGTCTTTAGGCAATCCAATGCTCTCTGTCGGGACAGTACAACGAGTCCTAGGTACCAGATTAGGCGGTTTCAGTGCCATCAGTACCCATGATTACTGATCAAACTGATTGTTTTCAGGTCGATCGGGGCTGACTATGAGAACTCACAGACCTTTTCTTAGAGGCCTTACGTGAATGGCTGGTGGGTGTCCCTTTGGGCTCACCTCCCTTCAGAATAGAGTATTGTGGTGAGGTCTCCCACCATGGCTTGGGTGGTTGAAGGACTGATGCCATGAGGAGGAGTTTAAGCCTCAGTTCTCCATTCTTTCTGGATCTGGGCGTTGGTTGCTGACACAAACCACATTTCTGTGGGATGTTTCTCTCCCCCAGGCAGCGGACACACTGAGTGTCCCCGTCAGTCAAAGGAATAGATTCCTTGCCACTGAGACTTTTCTTGAAGCCCGGGGAACAAGGCATACCATGTCCAGGGGAGTCCTCCCCAGCCAGGTTTGATGAACAAAGTTTTTTTTTTTTAGCAAACAGCCAAATAAAAATGTAAATGAAGTAAAGAAAGAAAAGAGGCTTCAGAAGGAAGCTAAAAATTAACAATTCTAAAAAAAGGTCACAATCGGCGAATGGGTTCACCTGGGCACATTAGTTAGCCTCACGGCAGAGCCAGGGCGGACGGGTGGAGCTCATGTGTGGGCTGAACAGACCAAAGCTCTCTGATCAGCAGCATAGGAACACAGACACATCTACAGCAGAGTACCCATAGGGACACTACTAGAAGAACAACCAACTGTTAACTTCTTACCTAAGGTGTTGTTTCAGTTCTGCCTAAGTCAAGAAGTTACCCTATTCACTTTGTACCTGAATCCTCAAAATCACAAGATGTTCCATAGCCATGGTGTAAAAAAGGGCACTGAAGCGTTATTTCAAGAGGTTGCTTTTTTTGGGAACCACCAAGAAAGGCTTGAGGGCAGCAAATTATTTAGTAGAAAGTTATTAGGGAAGCCTAGAGTCTTAAACACTCTGCAGCAGTAAAAATGGACTCTAACGAGGGGTAGGCCACAGTATCAGTGAAGAGATCAGAATGCTCTCCACAAATTACACAGAGCAATCATTTGGGCTTTGCATACGCATAATACATCACTTGATGTTGAACACTCTGGGCCAAATCCTCAGCTGATGTAAACTGGCATAGCTCCATTGAAGTCAATGGTATTACCTCAGTGGTGATGAGATCTGGCCCAGTTACTTTTATGATGCTACCTTCTGAACAGTAGTTAATAAATAATTGTTGAGAAGTACTGTTTTTGAAGTCCCATTTATCTGGGCAACACCAGACAGGGTAATTTCTTCGCAGTTCAATTTGTTTCCCCCAAAACCTTCTATACAACAAGCAGCAGGCACTCATCTAGCATATGGAAAATGTAAAGTGCTGTACAGACATTAAGTAATTGTAGAAGTCCAATATAGCTCTATTTAGAGCTGATTATATGCAGGTAGGGGGAATACATGGAAAATCTGAATAATATATACTCGTGAGGTCCACAAGAATCATTCCCCATCTGTGGGCTCCAGACCAACAGTGGCTTGTGGCGCAATTCCTGGTGGTCCACAAAAAAAAAATTTGGTCACATGGAGCAGGCTCCCCTTGTTTGAATCTGCTACGCTACCTTAAAGTCAACTAAAAATGCAATCCTCTTCTAGTATTACTTTTCAATGACAACTGCTGTGGTTGGCACGAGGATGTTATTGGGCTGCAAATATAACAGATTATGGGAATCACAAATGTGAATGGAATTTGGACTTATTATGAAAAAAAGTCTGAGAGCCCCTGGTCTAGATATTCAACATAAGATATTAAGGGTGCTAGATAGCGAACTTACTGAACCACTGTCTATTTTAAATGCAGGGATCTGGTGGAACCAGACTGGAAAAAAGGAAATATACCATTGTTTAAAAAAAAAAAAAAAAAATTGTAAAGCAAGTGATTGACTTAACTACTCAAAAAATCCAATTTCAGTTCCTAAAAGAATAATGAATCAATTATTTCTTCAAGAACTGAAAACCTACAGTAGGACAACAGAACTATAGACCATAAATAGCATGTTTTAAAAGGAATCACGCTATAAAAACAGTAACACTGGATTGAGAGGTGAGAAGGAAGTAAGCTGATGTGAAAGAAAACTCATCTCTTCAATACCCTAAAGAACATCTTTATTAAATTATCTGTAAGAAGAGGTAAACACTAAACAGCACATTTAATTGGCAGCTTCCTAAATATGGGAAGCATTGTTAAGTGAAGACAAGTTAAAACGGGACTCTGGGTCCAACTGTATGAGGGGCCACTCCTTTTTGCAATCATTTCAGCCAGCTGAAGTATTTTGTTCCTTGTTGCCTGAAGCTCTCTAATCTCTCCAGGTCACTTTACAATTTGGTTCTGTTCTCCTGGCTTTGCTACCTCAAATTTTATGTCATCCACAAATATGACCAATGGATCACTTCAGACTCAAATTTGCAGGGGACATGATCCACTGGCAAAATTTACAGCTGATAGATACAAAGCTGTTGTGTGAAGATGGTTTATAGAAAAGCAATCGGTTGGTCTGCTACAACTCAAAAGATGTGTCAGATTTTTTGGTTCTCTCAGACTGAGATGCTTGCTGAATACATTCAAGTGGGCCACAAATCTACTTCTATAACATCAAAGCCATCAGTGGCTCATGAGTCACTGTCTCAAACAATCATGGAGATCACTGTGCCAAGAAGTCAAATATTAACTTCCACTGAAGTAAGACTGCATTCAGTGTTCACTTTGTGCTTAACTGTTAGATATCGGTTACAGTCTTATTTTATCATTTTATGCATTTTCTGTAGCTGGAAATAACTTTCTAATTAGATCATTTTAGCATAGCATTTTAGAGAAACTTAACATTTTAATTTAAAGTTTTAAGTCTCAAGTTTTAACTTAGTAGATTTAGCTACATTTATATACTTCCTTGTACGGCACAATAAGCTATTTTATGCTTTTTGGTCCGCAAAAATTATTAGAAATGTTTTAGTGCTAATGTTTATTATTCATCCTGTATATTAGATCTAAAATTTCTTAGATGAACATGAGTAACATTCCTGATACTTATGAAAATGGTCCAATTGATGCGAACTTAAAAAAAAATTAGTTACAAATTATTTCATGGTATTAATTTAAAAATTTTGAGGAAACAAAAACATAAAAGTTCTTGTAATGTCAGATTTAAGCTCAGGATGACAACAAAAAGGACCAAAACATGGCCTTGATAGAAAATAAAGCCATTATTTATTAAGTGTTTATATATAATCATTTAATTTTATAACTTTTATAAAGAGTTCCTTTCAATGAGTAACATCTTTCTTTTGGCCATACTACTAATAAATGTTAGTCTTGATTTCTCTATACAAACTATTCCAAATTTGCCATTGAACGTTATGAACAACATACATATAAGGAACCTCTTTGCAGGGATACTTTCCTGTTAGATGAGTGATGAGAACAGGTTCTCTTCTCATAATGGGAAATAAAAAAAAAATGAAGCTATTTCCTCACTTTAAAATATAACAAAATGAGCTCTATTTAAACAAGCACTACTGTTCACATTTTAAAAATAGAAATAATAAATTAAGTTCAGCAAAAATGTGGAGACCTTTGATGAGTACATGTAACATGAATCCATACCTATTTAGTTGTGTTAAATATAGCTAATTTAAAATCAGCACATAACCTCTGATTATGTTGTGGCTACCTTTTTCAGATACCTTTTAATTTCTGAAGTTTAATAGGCAAAACTTATGTTTATGTAATCAATTCAAGAGCAGATAATGAAGCAACTCTATCCATTTGTCTTTTTAAGTCATTCAACTTCATCTGAAGCCAGGGAAAATAGAGTAATGGTCAGAAAACATTCAAGGTATTAGGAACTGGGCACAGTGTGATGGTCCAAAGACCTAAATGGCTCTGGATTTAAGAACATCGACAAGACTAACTTGCTTGAGAGAAGGTGCATATTCAAAATACTTGAAATAGAAACACCTGGTATGTTCATGGGTCCAGCAGCAATAATCTGATTAACAAACAAGGCTAGTGGCAAAGAGATTGAAAAACAAGACTTACTACCTTCTTTTCAGAGGGGCTTGAAGTCTTCGATACTAACGCTGCTTCAACAAGACCCTGCTCAAGTAAGGAGTCATATTTTATGCTTCTTTTTCTATTTCTCCTCTCCTTGTTTGCTGGTTTTTGTTCATTTTCCTCTGACTGGGACACAGCTGCTCCACTGTCTCCACAAATGGAAGATTCAAAAAGAGGCTTTCCATTCATGTAGGTTTTAGTGATTTTCAGCTTAATCTCTGGAGAGCCATTCTTGATAGGAGTAGTGTTGGGTGGCGTTCCAACTGCTTTTATCTCCTGGGGATCAAAGTGCAGCTTCGCATCTTGTGCCCCGGACTCGCCATTAAACACACGAGAAGTCAGATCTTTCAATTTATCAGCTGGAATAAATGGAAGGGCATCATGACCATTATATTTTTGCATGACACCCTCCTGTAGAGCGGCAGAAAGTTGTGCTTTGCCTAAGTAGACAGAACACTCACGATTCACTTCACAATTCTGTGTTTTCCCATTGGCATTTCCAAGGATCTCTGGTACCTGCTTCATTTTGATGTGGTTAGCAATTTTTCGAGTTAACAGAGGAGAACTTCTTTTGATGCTAAAGTCCATTCAGCCCAGATCTTTCCAGTTTTACACTGCTGTAACAAAAACAAAAAGATTTTTTGAAATATAGAAGAATATGCTAAAAGAATTGTCATTTTAGTGCCTGGTTAAGGCTGCTTCTGTAAGGTTTTAATCTCAAAAATCTTTTTAAATAATGGTTTTTTTAAAATGTAGATTTCTTTCTACAAAATATGCAACCTAAGCATTGCAGTGTGTGTTACTTATTGCCAATGCATAAGTACCAAAAATTCTAACAAGTAGTAACTGACAATAAATCATTCTAATTTCACTAAACATGTTCTAGCAAACTCCAAATAGGAAAACATAGTGATTTTAGAGTATTAATTTTAATCATCTACAGCCCAAATCCTTCTCGCATAATTTACACAAGCAGTTCCATTTACTTTAAAAACATTAAAGTGTGTAAAGATTAAAAATTTAAACATAACATCGTATTAGTAACAAAACTATGTAAAAAAAACCTGTTTAATTCTAGTAAAGTGTACCAGATTAGACTTAAATTTCCTGTGTATTCATATAATAGATACACCAGTAATTCTCAAACTTTTGTACTGGTGACCCCTTTCACAAAGCAAGCCTATGAGTGTGACCTCCACGTTGCCGCCCCCCCCCCCCCCAAGAATTAAAAGCACTTTTTTATATATTTAACACCGTTATAAATGCTGGAGGAAAAGCGAGGTTTGGGTTGGAGGCTGACAGCTTGCAACTCCCCACATAACTTCACGACCCCCAGTTTGAGAGCCGCTGAGATACACTATGGGAAGTGGCGAGACAAACTTCACACTACATTGCAAATGGTGGCCAACCCTGCCATCAAAGCACCTTCCTCTAGGGAAAAAGTATAGATCAGTCTTCATGATTTATCCTTGGTTTCTCTGCTAAAATTGTCACTAATTAATTCCACTTGTGGTGGTGGTTTTATTATGTGGATATTTGTCCACTAGGTACTGGATGGGCCAATAAGATCCCTTCCCTCAGGCCAATGACCAAACTGCAAAATTTAAACCAGCAATCTAAGGTTAAAATGAGGGGTTTTATTATGATTTTACACCATTTTGTAACATCCATTCTCCAAAACAAAAGGAGATTTGAAGAAGTTTATACACGAATGTGGTTTCGACTGCATAATCAGATCTAGACATGTTTTAAAAATTAATTTAAAAAAGAAAAAACCTAGCACATTTTAGTGTTAAAAACCCTACATCAGGCCTGGACAACTCATAAAGCGGCGAGGGCCACATTACTCCAAAGAAAACAGCTGAGGGCCGAAACCCCCCCGACCCCGCGGAAACACTCTGCCCCAGCACCACCCAGCCCTGCAGAAACAAACCCTCCTTTCCCAGTGCCGCCCCACCAAAACAGCTGTGGGCCAAAAAGGAAGGTTGGAGGTGGGGAGATGATACTTGATTTTAAATCAACCAGGGGCTCCCAGCTGAAGAGCTGGCTGGGAACCCTCAGGGTCAAATTAAAGGGCCCGGGGCTCCGGGGGCTGCGGGAACCCGGAGCTTTGTGGGGCCGGGGCAGGGATTTAAAGGGCCCAGAGCTCCTGCTGCTGAGGGGAGCCCGAGCCCTTTAAATCCCAGCCCCAGCGCATCCGCTAGAGCCGCCACTGGGATTCAAAGGGCTCTGGGCTGTCCGTGGCGGCGGGGAGCCCTGAGCCCTTTAAATCTCAGCCACGGCCAAGAATCTCTGTGGGCAGCTCAGAGCCCTTTGAATCCCAGCTGCGGCTGAGATTTAAAGGGCTCTGGGCTCCCCACGGCTGTGGGGGCTCAATTCGAACATTTTCGGCGGGGCCCCGGCAGGGATGACTGAAAGAAAAAAAAATGTTAAAAAAAGCCTTTCATTTCTTAGCAACCGGTTCCCTATAAAAAGTTCTGCCACAGTACGTATTTTTTGTACCAATAGGGTTACCATATGTCCGTATTTTCCTCTTGGATGGCGATTTAAGATCCAAAAAGCCTGACATGTCTGAGAAAGTACAGATGTATGTTAACCCTACCTAAAGTTCTTTTTAAAAAAGATGTGTCTGAACTAGAAATGAGCTCCGCCACTCCCTGGGGGTGTGCTAGGGTGCACATGTGGGTCCCAGCTGCTCCCTGCCCACCTCATTGAAGCAGGTGTGCAGGGTTACTTCCCTAGGAACTACAGGGCACCAATGGATATGGGGCTGGCTGGAGGTAGGGTCTGGCTGCAGGCTGGGCAAGGGGTGTGGGGCAGGCTGGAGATGGCGTGTGGGATGGGCTGGCTGGCTTGCTTCAGGCAGGGCCACGGGGGGGGGGGTGCAGAATGGGTTGGCAGGGCTGGAGAAAAAGGAGTGCAGGACTGGCTGGCTTCAGGCAGGGGTGCGGCAGGGGCTGGCTGGAGATAGGGAAGAGGGTGCAGGGCTGGCTGGAGACAGGGGTTGGTGCAGGGCTGAAGGCAAGGCAGGGGGTGAGGGGCTGGCTGGAGACGGGCTGGCTGTGGGCAATGGGAACAGGGCTGGCTGCAGACAGGAACTGGTGCAGGCAGGGCAGGAGGTGCGGCAGCGGTTGGCTGCGGGCAACTGGTGCAGGTACAGGGGGTACAGCTCATCCTGTATGGTGAGTGCCCCCTCCTCCTGCCTCCCCCACCAGGGTAGCAGTAGCAGCTCTTGGCTCAGGAGCTATTTAAAGGGCCTAGGGCTCCCCTGCTTCCACTGCCCCAGCCCTGTAAATAGCTGCAGGAGCCCTGGGGAAGTGGTGGGGCTCCAGAGACTATTTAAAGGACCAGGGCAGCAAAGGCATCTGGAGACCCTCCCCCCCACTACCCCAAGGCTCTGGGGGCTATTTAAAGAGCCCGCGGCTCCCCTGCTTCTACCGCCCCAGCCCTGTAAATAGCCGAGGGAGCCCTGGGGAAGCGGTGTGGCTCCAGCGACTATTTAAGGACCGAAGCAGCAGAGGCAGCTGGAGCCCCGGCCCTTTAAATAGCCCCCAGTGCCCCCCCATTACCCCAGGGCTCTGGGGGTATTTAAAGGGCTTGGGCATGTGGCCCTCTTAGGGGCGGGCTGATTCAGGGGAATTGGTTGAATTGGCCTAAAGCCGGCCCTAGTGGCTGAGATTTAAAGGGCTCTGAGCTCTCTGCACCTGCAGGCAGCCCAGAGCCCTTTGAATCGCGGCCGCGGCTGGGATTTAAATAGCTCTGGGCTCCCCGTGGCTGTGGGCAGCGCAGAGCCTTTGGAATCCCTGCTGCGGCTGAGATTTAAAGAGCTCTGAGCTCCCCGCTGCTGCGGGCAGCTCAGAGCCTTTTGAATCCCGCCGCGGGCCGCACAGTGAGCCTCTGCAGGCCGATGTTGTGCAAGCCTGCCCTACATTTTCAAACAGAAAGCATCAGGAAAAGCAGTCCATTTGCATCGGCTTTACTTTCCTTTCTCTTTCTGGAGAAGAACAGTAGGAAATATAGAGGTTTATGCTACAATAAAAGTATCTATCAGTGGTCCCCAAACTTTTCAGCATCACACCCCTTCTCCCCTGCCTTGAACCAAGCCACAGCTCAGGAGGGGGGAGGGGAAAGAGAGCTGAGGCTGGGGCCACAGTTGGGGTGAGAGCTGGGGCTGGGAGTGGGGCTGTGAACGGAGCCACAGCCAGGGTCCAAGGCTGGGACTGGGTTCAGAGCTGGGGCCTGAGGCTGAAGGTAGGGTTGGAGCAGAGCTGGGAGTGGAGTGGGGCTGGGTGGCACTCCCTCCCTGCCCTCCGGGGGCTGGCCTTGGCCACCCCAGTTTGGGAACCTCTACTCTATATGCATACACCATAGTTTAACTTTAGCAGGACCCAGATCAGTATTCTAATTATAGATTCATATATAATTAATACTGGCAAAGCACAACACAGCTATGAATTCAGGATGAATGGAATTAAAGCATCTATTCACAAGGTAATCAAGTTCTGCTTTGACATAATCAAATAGGAACTGCTATATTGGATCAGATCAGATTCACATCATATCCATCTAGCTTAGTATCAGATACTTCCAATGAAGGTGTAAGAAAACCCATAATGGGCAACCACTGAATAGCTGTCTACCATAGAATACTTTTGTCCAAACTCATATCAATTAACGATTGACTTATGCATGACAGTTGATACCTCCTTTGTGACATTCTGTGCCACAGCACTAGATTTTGGTGGAATTTCTTCCTCAAAGATGTTGAGCTGAGTTATACTGAGGTCTCTATTATTTAGTGGTTCAGCCTATCACTTCTTGAACTCCAATATGTTACTTAGGATTACATTGAGAATAGTCTTTCCTCTTGTGTGCTCCGGAGCCAGCTGTTCCCTGAAACAATAATTTAAGGTATCAAGAAACTGTTTCTCTAAACCTTGTCTTTATGGGATGTTTTGCCAGTTTACACATATAGCTGAAGTCACACTTTTACTGTTTTATTAGTTTTAGATGTCTCTGATTCCATCAGTGTTATACCAGAGTTAGCAAAAATAAAGTAAGGTCTGGAGGCCTTTTGCACAGATAATTTAAGCCAGTGTTTTTCAAATGCAGCCACCGTGGCCGCATGTGGCCACCACAGGCTTTTCTTGCAGCCACTGCCTCCTGAGTGGTGACAGGAGACAAAGCTTCCCTCAAGCTCGCCCCCCCTCAACACAAAAGTTGGAGGAGCACCTCTCCATACAGGGCTTAAATTATTGTCCCTGGGCTTGCTGGGGCTGAGTAAATCTGCTGTGAAAAAAGTGATATTTGTTAATATCACTTTTCACAGCAGATTTAGTAATTAGCTTGGAGGCTGTGAAAAGTGATTAACATAAGTATCATGTTGCACAGCAGCAGACTTACCAGCTAGTAAGCAACCAAAGAAGCAAAAGAAACTACAAAAAAAAAATACAAAAACGTGCAAAGCACCTTATTTGTGTTATTATTCTGTTTAGGTCCAGTAAAGAAGAGAGACATTTTTATAGTTGAGTCTGAAAAGAAAAAAGAACCCTACATAAGTAAGTTACAATGATTTGGACATGTGTATGTGCATATTTACTTGTTTTTCCTAAAATTAACTTTTTAGGAAAAGTTTTCAGAGTGGCCACCAGCAAGAGTTGGTGGCCACACTCTTGAGGCCACCAAAACTTTTGTTGGGAGAACCCCTGATTTAGGCTACACAAAGGAATGCCATTTCTTGTGCCTAAACAACTTCTTTTCTCGAATAAATCCAATGAATAGATAATCTATTCTGATTACGCCTATCTAAACAGTCATCATTCTACTCCTAGAGTCAAAGAACTAGATGGAATATGTGATCCAAGAAGACAAATTCTGATTGCAAATAAAGTGGTAGTGAGATACCCAGGAAAAAGTGTTAGGAGTAAGATGAAGGAGAGATGTGAGAATCAGCACAGATTTGGATGGCGACAGAATTTTTAAGGTTAAAAAAAGCAAACTCCATGTGTGAAGATTTAAAATTAATTATATTAACCAGGAAGTTAAATTCAACTAAGGTCAGGGGAAATGCTGTGTTTTCACCACATTTCATACTCCATAACCTCTCTAGTTGTCCCTTGGAATTGTATAGAGTCTGAAGACTATATCTACACTACAGCTTATATCCGCATAATTTATGTCATGTGGACAGCCATATGTCGGCGGAAGAGCTTCTCTCCCATTGGCATAGAGCATCTTCACCAGCGCACTGCAGCTGCACGGCTATATGTGTAGGAAAGCCCTAAAGTTACACATCAGTTCGTATCTCTAGATTGCTCCTCTACAGAAGCACTCCCCCAATGGTATAATTGGAAGATGTTTGAAACTGACAATTTGGAAAGCACTACTGTGAACAAACAAATGAAGCATAGTACCTGATAAATGATTAGACTGATTAATGCTGCTGGAAGCAGTATTTGCAAGGCAAATTTAAAGAGTTGGTAACTGTACAGGAAATTTGTGAAAACGCAGAAAACCAAACCACCTCAGAAACTCTCCTCTAAAAACAGCGGTTCCATTTTTTGACAGAAAAATGAAACTGAAAACCTAATGCACATTAGTAAATTCCAGTCTTTCATACTCAAATTCAATGGAATTTTTAGCATAAATTGTTCCTACAAAAGAATAGCGATTCCAGCCAAATTACATAAGGAGACATAACCATCACAGAATAAACTATGAAATTTAAAGTTATTGCAATGAGCACAACTTTTCTTTTTGAGCATTTATTTTTACTATAAATGATATATGTATGACTAATTTTGTACTTCCCACCCAAATTCTTAGTGTAATTTTATAGTACAAAAAGCCAGTAGTTTATTTTAAATATCTAAATTGCCTTAGCATACAAAAAAGTCTCTGAAAACCTGCCATATACAGAGACCTAAATGAGGCTAAGAGCTCCCTCTAGTGGCTAATTGAACATCGACTATGAGGCCTATTGGATTAAGAGTTTGTATTTTACATTCCTGTTGTGTTTGTTCTCACTAGTGTGAAAGTAGAATGAATTATATTGTGAAAATAGAAAGGATTAAAGAAATGCCGTCTGTACCTTTAAGCAAAATTGTTGGAATGCTGCAGTCCAGGTGTCAGGAATACAGACATTAACATAGAACAACGGCACCGTTTAAGGGCAATTGGTGAAGTATTAGCCTTAGATGGATAAGAGTTAGTAAGGAAGTAGGATATGCATGCTGTGCCCCAGGTGAATTTTACAGTTTTGCTTTCTTTGTCCCTTTGTCTAATTCCCGCTCTTATCTGTATAAATAAGACTGTTTGGGTCTTGCATGGCCACTCACATTATCTGGGTGCTATTGGCGGAGCGCTCTGCTAATAAAACAGAGTGGTCTGACAAACTGTGAGTCCTGAGTTTTAACTTTGACACTAGTAATTCATTAACATTTTTCTTTTAGCAAAAATGGATTCTTATTCTCACTTTTTTTTTTTAAACTAGAAAGTCATCTGACAAAAGAAATTTAACCTACAAAACCAGACAGCTAGAAATTAATTATCTCAATAAACAGATTCATAGACTAGGACTGGAAGGGACCTGGAGAGGTTATCGAGTCCAGTCCCCTGCCCTCATGGCACGACCAAATACTGTCTAGACCATACCTGATAGACATTTATCTAACCTACTCTTAAATATCTCCAGAGATGGAGATTCCACAACTTCCCTAGGCAATCTATTCCAGTGTTTAACCACTCTGACAGTTAGTTAGGTACTTTTTCCTAATGTCCAACGTAAACCTCCCTTGCTGCAGTTTAAGCCCATTGCTTCTGATTCTATCCTTAGAGGCTAAGATGAACAAGTTTTCTCCCACCTCCTTATGACACCCTTTTAGATACCTGAAAACTGCTATCATGTCCCCTCTCAGACTTCTCTTTTCCAAACTAAACAAACCCAATTCTTTCAGCCTTCCTTCATAGGTCATGTTCTCTAGATCTTTAATCATTCTTGTTGCTCTTCTACGGACCCTCTCAAGAAAGATGTGGAGAAATTGGAAATGCAGTGCCCAGAACTGGACATAATACTCCAGCTGAGGCCTGACCAGCAGAGTAGAGAGGAAGAATGACGTCTCGTGTCTTGCTCGCAACACACCTGTTAATGCATCCCAGAATCACGTTTGCTTTTTTTGCAACAGCATCACACTGTTGACTCTTATTTAGTTTGTGGTCCACTATAACCTCTAGATCCCTTTCTGCCATATTTCTTCCTAGACAGTCTCTTCCCATTCTGTATGTGTGAAACTGATTGTTCCTTCCTAAGTGGAGCATTTTCCATTGTCTTTAATAAACTTCATCCTGTTTAATAAAGACAAATGCAAAGTGCTCCATTTGTTTAATCAATAGTACTAGGCATAGTAGATGAGCACTTACAGCATCAGAGACTGTCAAACATATTTCTAAATCATAGTCCAGTCTCTTTACAAATATTGGTTTTTCAGTTGAAACCTGATATATTTCACTTTTTAAAATTGCCTTCTTCTATCAGCTTTCATTTTATTATGTTAGAGGCCAGCATTTTTTTTTAAAGCAGGTAATTTGAAACCAGACTTAACCTTCCCCACAGGTTTTCTATCATATTGAAGGTAGCGAGCCTTCACAACTCTTCCATCCTGCCGGGCTCAAATTATAGTGGAGTCTCATCACATGCATATTTCACTCACGCAAATTCAACTATATGCGCTCGGCAAAAAAAAATGTATATATATACAGTAGTGCGGGTGATTCCAAGCACCATTCCACTCAATGAGCGTATGCCCCAGAGTGAGTGTGAGATGGGAGATGTCAATCTGCTGTTCCCTCAGTTGGTCTCAGTTCCTGCACACCTCTCATAGTATGAGCATCTCACTGTGCTGAGTATGATTCTAGTGTTTAAAGATGCGTATTTTTTGTACAACACGGCCCCTAAATGCAAGCCAACTACTTCATCTGGTGCTCAACCAAAGCAGCAGCTATCTGTCCCAATGCTGGAGGAAAAACTGGCTGTGTTGGACTTACTGAGAGACAGTATGTCAGTCTCCAACACGGCGGGTAAATTTGGCCACAACGAATCTAGCATCCATGCCATCAAGAATCGAGAGAGAGAAATTCATCAAGCCGTGGCATCAAGTGCTCCAATACCTGCTAAGGTGACAAGCCAGGTGCATGATAAGACTTTAGTGAAGACTGAAAAGGCATTAAACTTATGGTTGGAAGACATGAACCGTAATTGTGTGCCTATCGATGGCAATAGGTTTTGAGAAAAGACTCTTCGCCTCCATGCGCTTTTCAAATCTCCCGCCGAAGAGAGACAGCCTTCTGATGAGAAGGAATTCAAAGCTAGACAGTTTTAGGAACTGCTTCAACCTCAAAAACGTGCAGACTACTGGTGAAGCTGCATCTGCCAATGAAGAGGCAGCAAAAGCCTACCCCGAACAAAGAAAATTATAGAAGAAAAGGGATATCTTCCGGAACAAGTTTTTAATGCTGATGAGACTGGGCTCTTCTAGAAAAAAAAATGTGTAACCGCACTTATACTTCGAAATCAGAAAGACAAGCCCTTGACTTCAAAGGAGCTAAAGACTGTGTGACTGTGTTGTTTTGTGACAATGTGGCTGGGCATTTAATAAAGCTGGGCTAGCTCTACAGGGCTGCAAATCCCCAAGAACAAAAATCTCCTGTGTTTTGGCAACCAAATAAAAAGGCTTGGGTGACGGCAGCATTATTTCTGGATTGGTTTCACAAGTGTTTCATTCCAGAGGTCAAGCGGTACCTTGCAGAGAAAGGACTTGACTTGAAAGTGTTGCTGATCGTAGACAATGCTCCTGGCCACCCTGAAGTACTCCAGTTTGTGCATAACGACACTGAAATTATCTTTCTCCCCCCTCCCCCATTCCCTTCTCCATCCTCCAACCTCTTGACCAAGGCATGACTCGCTATTTCAAGGCCACGTACACGAGGCTTACGTTCTCATGGATACATAGCACTATGGATGCTGATCCCAATCTTAATGTGATGGAGTGTTGGAAATCCTTCAACATTGCCAATTGCATCACTTATATTAAACAGGCAATGGATGCAATCAAGCCTGAAACAGTCAATGCATGTTGGCGAAACCTATGGAAAGAATGTGCAAACGATTTTAAGGGTTTTTCAACCACTGATAAATAAGTGAAACGCATTGTTCAGGTGGCCAGGCAAGTGGGTGGTGATGACTTCGTGCCCTGCTCTGGTACTTGGAGGGGTGGGAGGAGTGTGCTGGGGCTTGGGGTTTCAGCCCTGCAGCGGGGGACACCAGGGCTCAGGCTCTTGGCCACAGAACCCGTTGACAACCGCTGTTTTAAAGCACACTAACATGTTGCACATTAATTGATCCACACTAGAAGTTCCCAAGTGTGCTTTAACATAACGCTGTCACCAGGCTAAAATGCACTAGGGTGCTTTTAGTGTACACTAACAGGATCTATGCAGACCAATTAATGCACAATACATTAGTGCATTATAGAAATCTCCCCTCCCTTCCTGGCAGTGTGCATTATCCCTCCAAGCAGATAAGCCTTGAGGAAGTCAGCACACAGGTATAAAAGTTAAGAAGGAGGAAGTCAAAAGGCAGCATACAGGAGACAAAGGGTGTGAACACTGGATTCAAAGGAGAGTGGGGGACAAACTAGTTAGAAAAATGGCAGAAAATTAAAGAAAAAGCCTTTATTCACTGAATAATCATCATCATCTGCTTAGTGTTAGGTTTCCATTCAGAGGTCAGGTTTCCATTCAGAGGTTTTCAGCAGCTAAGGCAGGGGTAGGCAACCTATGGGCACATGTGCCGAAGGTGGCACACGAGCTGATTTTCAATGGTACTCACACTGCCTGGGTCCTGGCCATCAGTCCGAGGGGCTCTGAATTTTAATTTAATTTTAATTGAAGCTTCTTAAACATTTTAAAAACCTTATTTACTTTACATATAACAATAGTTTAGTTATATATTATAGATTTAGAGAAAGAGACCTTCTAAAAACTTTAAAATGTACTACCAGCACGCGAAACCTTCAATTAGAGCAAATAAATGAAGACTCGGCACAGCACTTCTGAAAGGTTGCCAACCCCTGAGCTAAGGAATAGATGAAGCAAGGAAGCAAGATCTAAGGTGCTAGCCAAGGATGGAGTTAAGTGGAATAATGGGAGAGAAGAACAATTAATTAAGAGTTGAGGAAGGAGGGACAGGAGAGAGAGTCAACAGTAGCAGATACATCAGGAATGCAGTGATCTTAGAAGTTATGAATGAGAGTGTAACGATACTGAATGAAATGAGATGGTCAGAAAGAGATACCTGACTGAGCAATGTTACAAGAATATATCATGATACAGTGGTTAGGGTTACCATCATTCTGCTCCTCTTGGAAAACCATGTTGTACAAGTTTCAGAGTAGCAGCCGTGTTAGTCTGTATTCGCAAAAAGAACACGAGTACTTGTGGCACCTTAGAGACTAACAAATTTATTACAGCATAAGCTTTCGTGAGCTACAGCTCACTTCTTCGGATGCACAGAATGGAACACACAGACAGGAGATATTTATACATACACAGAACATGAAAAGGTGGAAGTATGCATACCAACAGGAAGAGTCTAATCAATCATGTTGTACAAGCGCAGCTACAAACCCAACCTCTAACTTGGAGTGCTCTGCATGGGGTAGAAGAGGAAGATTGGAGAGCTTAATACAAAAAATCAGTAATAGCTAATGAGCTCAAGTTAATGCCTTAAATAGGATACTGCCCAATGACCCAAGCAGCGCCATCTACATCAGCAAGTAGGAAAGACGGGAAAGTCCGGGGCCTAGTAGTTTGCTGTATGAAAACAGTGGATACTTAGTTTCACAGGAACCCATTTAAGGTATCTGAGTACACCATTTTCTTTGAATGAAGTGGGATTTTGTGTGTTTTTGTTTGTTTTAAGGGGGATTTGGACAGAGAAGCAAGTCTTTAATGGGACAAATGCATGTTCTTGCAAGGGCTTTGTATTTACTGTTTATAATTAATGGAATGCTTCTACATACATAGAGTAAGTTATTTTGTGTACATTTTAATAGTTTTATTAACTAGCGGACCATCTATTATATGACAGCAAGTCAGGTGTCAAATGTGTTTATTCTGCATATCAAAAACACATTCCAATATTTTACTGTCCAGATTGTTAAGAGCATTTATATGGTATTATTTCTTTCTACCACCTTGGCAGCAATCTCAGAGATGCTTTTTCTGTGTCACAGAAATTATGAGCTAGCCAAGTGGGATTGTTTTTCTGCCAAGCCAAGGAAATGGAAGAAAGTTATCAAAAGAAAACTTAACGTGAACTTCCTCTATAGCTTCAGGAAAACATCTAAGATGAACAGCACAAAAGTTGCCTGCCCTCTACCATATCGATGTGTATAAACTTTTAAAAACATTTATCCACAAACACCACCTTTAACATCTACAAATCAGGCTTTCAACTGATGTTGAAAAATGCCTACAGATGGAAGATTTTCTGTAGGAAGTCTTTTGAGAAGGAAAACATAAGATGAAGCTAGTTTTGCAATCCTAAGAGATTTCTCTCTTCCTCTTTCATTCATCTTGAGATCATCCAAAATTTGTGCTTGTTCTCAGATGAGAATTAAATGAATCCATACATGATTCACGTATAAATACAAGGATTAGGGATGGGATAAGACCATCTTCTGAATAATGCATTTGATATCCTGGACACTTGTTCATTCAGATTCTCTTGTATATAAAATCATGATGCCAAAGAAACATCTAGACTTTTGTTTGTGTCTTGCAGTACAGCACTAGTGTGCAGCTCAGAACATTTTTAACATAGACCCTCACTCCCCAATTGTTAGGAAGGCAAAATTACTGCTAACTTCAATAGAAATTACTTTGCACAAGAAAAATACCAGACTGGGCCAGTTTCTTTCTAATCCAAATTTATCCTGTCACAACTAAAGCATTTGACCCATTGAATACTAAATATATGCAAGATTGATGTTTTAAATATAATCTGAGTTATCTAAGTGCAAATTAATGCATTAAAAACTTTAAGAGCATGACACACACTGATAAGACTGTCAAAACAAATTTTACCAAAAAATGAAATGTGCCATTTGTCTGAGAACAAACTGGGAAAGTTTAGTCCAAAGGGTTAAGTCCTAAAGAAGTTATAGGCACCTAAATGCAAGAATTTTAAAGTACATCCTTAACCAGAACCATATAACACTAATGTATCTGAGATGTAATGCCCGATTAAAAAAAAAAACTAATAAAAACTGGGATAACTGAAACTTATGAATGCGTAAGACACTGAAGTTGACCAAACTCTCTCTATAAGTTACATTTACATAGAAAGATTAAATCTTAGTACTTTCTTAAAAGAAGATTTGAATGGCCAATATATGCACATATACAGTAGCTATTCATCAAAAGTGCTAAGATGTTCTAAGCAATACTGAAAGTAGTTCTAGCAATATAGGTCTGGCTCCAATTTTTTGTTTTTAAAGAAGGAGCAGAATTTAAAACCCTAATATGAAAGCATGTTTTCATTTAAGAGAAATAATGTTTACATGTGGCTTATCCCTGCCTGAACAAAAAAAGGGGCTGAATCCCTTCTCTATGTGACAGGAGAAAAACAGCCTTTTAAGTGCCAGAGCTGCCTAGCTTGGAGAGAAGGAACTGACAGCTGTGGCCTGTTAGGCTACTGAGACATGTAGCCTAACAACAGCTATGCCTAAGTAAGGAAGCTATAAAAATAAGACACTTCCAGAGAGAGAAGGGGAAGAGTGCTCAGATTTCCTCCTAAATCAGAAGACTCAATGAAAAGCAAAGAGAAACTGGAAAATTAATTTTCCCACACTAACTCCCAGAATCAATAAGCACTGATGGCAAGCAGGGTTTCTTTGGCAAGTACTAATATTGTGTTTCTGGTGCAGCAAAGATAATTACAAATATCTGATCAATGTCACTTTGCCAAACATTTTCCTGACAATCGCAACAATAGAACCACTGCTGGGGGTGGAACTGGAAGTGTATATGATAGGAAAGATTACATATAATCTCTGCAAAATCATGAGGAAAGTGTGTCCTCTAAGTGTCACTCCTGCTGTTCAAAACAACAGGAAATTTGACTGAAACTGATCAGATTCTCCAGATTGGAGAGGAAAGAAAAAGACTTTGGACAGCAACAGTGGTACGAGCACAATCCAGGGAGAGGACCACAAAAAAATCTAAGGAAAGAGGAGCCCCATCTTCACTCTAAATACCCACAGGGAAATAGATGAGTCTCCTTGCTCCATGGGTGTGATTGGGAGGAAGTGAGAATAACTACTCTTTTCCAGCCCAGCAAAGAAACTTCAAATTGACCACACACACACACACACACACCCCCGAAGATGTGGGCATCTACAGCAGGATCCAAGCATCACACTCTAGCGGCAACATCAGCATGCCATTTTCTTCCCTAAGTCCTGTCCACCCAAAACTACAAGGGAGCAACTACACTGGATTTCTTATTAGGGTACAGCACCTGATATAATCACTATGAGGTTGTATCCTCTCTCTCTCCCCACCATCACCTCCCAATACAACTGGGTCTGCTACATTTTTCAAGACTGTACTTGAAGCTTCCCTTATTTTCCAGGCAGTCACAATAGCATCACATGACAGTAGCCCTTCCTCTAGCAAAGGAGGGTTGGATAATATAGCCCACTAATGCTACTCCTCCAGTTGTCTAGGGTTCACTAGTGAATTCAATGAGGTGACTCTCCCACAAGGGCTCTGAGTGTTGTGTCTGTTGTATTCCTAAACCTCTATCAGTCCTTGGATGACAAACTAAGTTTAATCTCAAATTAGTTATCCTGCTGGTGCAGCTCCTTCTCCTAAACCATGTCTCTCTCCTACCTCTTCCCACCCTTTATGCCCCACTCCTTTTTCCTTCTAACCACTTTTTCTTTTCACCATCCCAATTCTCTCCCCTCCACCTGCTCCGGGGGGCAGGGCCAACCAGCATGGCTGGTGGCTAGGGGGAGAGCAGCGTGGCCAGAAGCGGAGAGAGATTCTGGCCCCACCTCTTCCCTTCTGGCTCTGCTGCCTCTCCTTGCTCTCTCTGTTGGGGGGGAGGGGCTGTGTCCCACCTTTCCCTCTCTATACACGCTCATAAGCTGACCCCCTTCTCTGGTGCTTCCCTTTTTTACTAAAAAAAATTTGGTTTATGAATGAATATATAGTACTCTCTACCCTCAGAATGCCACCGCCTAAACTTCCATTGCATTGGATTTGTTCAAGCACTCAATCAAATCTCAGATGCCAGAAGCACCCTAGCATAAGCCACTGTGAAAACTGCAAAAGGCAGTACTGCTGTTTAAAGGCTTTTTTACAAAAGGAGGGTTTTGCCAATATAGTAATACCAGCAAAACCCTCTAGTGCGGGCACAGCTATATCAGTATAATTGTGCTTATACTAGTATTTGGCAGAAACTACACTGGGATAAGCACAGTTATATTGCTATAGCTGTGACCCATACTAGAGGGTTTTACCAGCGTAGCTAGTGATTTGGTGAGACAGGCACAGATAACAATCCTGAACAGCCATTTAAATTTAACTGTGGGTGGCTATCAAGATGATCTCCACTGATCTGACCAACCCATTCTAAAAGACTCATTGCAGGGAAAATCATGGTAGTGGCAATTACCATACTAGAAATAGATCTGAAAAGTGAATCTATTAAGGAATCCCATCTCTAATGACATACTCATAAAAAAAAGAGTAAGAGAAAAGTGAAAGCTCCCGTAATGTCATCAGCCAACTTACCATATACCTGCTGATATAATATGGAGATGTATTCCTCATAAGAGTTTTTGCTAAGAATAACTCTTGTTATGCAACTGCTGATGAAATTTTTATTTGCTTAGTTCTTGGAATCTAAGCTTTTTCCATCAGTAACATCCTGTACCAGGGAGTTCCAATGGCAAATACACATTGTGTATGCATTGTCTTTTATCCATTTTTAATCTGCTCATATAATTTCACTGATTATCCTCATTATTCTTTTACTATTGCTTAACTCCAAGCAGGCTGTTGACTGGAGCTCTCTGATACTTGTTAACATGACTAGAGTAGGTTTTTACACACGTACCTCAAACTCACAAACATACTTACTTCCCATTACTAACCACTAAGAAAAGTGGTGTGTAATAGTCCACGACCAAGTACACCGAGATCACCCTGACAGGTGTTTGTTCAACTTGTTCTTAAAAACCTCAAGTGACAGAGATTCCACCACCTACCTGGGTAACCTGTCCCACTACTTAACTACCCTTATAGTTAAAAGACTTCCCAATATCTAGCCTAAATCTCCCTTGTTGCAGATTAAGCCAATAACTTTTTGTGTCCTACATTCAAGTGGATACGGAGAACAAATGATCACTATCTTCATTGTAATATCCCTTAACATATCTTTCTTCAAGTGTGGTGGCCAGAATGGGACAGAACTCCAGCTGAGAGCTCACCAGTGCCAAGAAGAGCAGAACAGTTACCTTCCATGTCTTACATATGACATGCCTGTCACCTCAAAATGACAATACCTTTTTTCACAACTGCATCACATTGTCAGCTCATGTTCAATATGTGATTCACTATAACCCCTACATCCCTTTCTGCAGTACTGCTGCCTAGCCAGATAGTCCCCATTTTGTAGTTGGGCAGTTGATCTTTTTTCTTCTCAAGTGTAATACTTTGCACTTTTCTTTACTGAATTTCATCTTGTTGATTTCAGATCAATTCTTCAATTTATCAAGGTAATTCTGAATGTGCAAGTGCAAAGTGCAAGCATCTCCTCCCAGCTTGGTGTCATCCACAATTTTCTAAGTGGACTCTTCATTCCATACTTCAAGTCATTAATGAAAATACTAAATACAGTTGTACCAGACAGGATAGATCCCTGCAGTACCCCACTAGATATGGCCTACAGTTGACAGCAAACCACTGATAACTATTCTGAGTATGGTTTTTCAAGCAGTTGTACAGCCACCTTATAGTAATTTCATCTACAGTCCACATTTCCCTAGTTTGCTTATGAGAATGTCATGAGGGACTGTGTCAAAAGCCTAAACAAAATCATGATCCATCACATCTACTGCTTCTCCCCTCTCCATTCCCCACATCCACTAGACCTGTAACCCTATCAGCAAAGGAAATTAGGTTGATTTATCATGATTTGTTCTTGGCAAATCCATGCTGGCTATTACTTTTCAGCCTATTATCCCCTAGGTACTTATGATTTAATTGTTTGATCATTTCTTCCAGTACCTTTTCAGGAACACAAGTTAGGCTGACTGGTCTATAAATCACTGGGTCCTCTTCATTTCTGTTTTTCAAGATAGATACTATGAATTGTTGGACTACTGAGCGCCTCTCACTGGGAAAAGAAAAACTGCCCAACCATAAAGGAATGGTTCAAAAAAAAAAAAAATACAGGAAGTTGTAATGGAAAAGTTAATACACTAGTTATGTACTTGGCAAAATAGGCAGAGGACAGATAAATACATGGTTACCTTTTATTCAATACTCAGGCAAAGTACATTCACTTGCAAAAAACCCAGCACATCTTTCCAATTATTTTTAAAAATATTAACATTTTACAGACATGCCTGGTCTGTTAAATGTGTGTATAGAGATATCACTCAATTTAATAAAGCCACCAGAACAACATTGGTGTTGTAACAATGCTCACTTTGTAATATGGTAACACTCTGGTAAATAGAAAGCACTGACTATATTCCTTTATAATGTCTCTTCAAATAAAAGCTAACTGTTTTAATGATTGTTTTGTTTCTGGTATTTATATGGCAAGGTTTTGTCAACTGGTCAAAACTTCCTAAATAAATAGTAGGTACTATGTTTGCCCTTCTCCAGTCCTCTGGGACCTCTCCCATCCTCCATAAGTTCTCAAAGATAATTACTAATGGCTCAGATTGCTTCAGCTAGTTTGTAAGTACCCAAGAGTGAATTTTGTCAGGCCCTGCTGATTTGAATACATCTAATTTATCAAAATAGTCTTTAACCCCTTCTTCCCCTATTCTGGCTTGTGTTCCTTCCCCTTTGTTGTTAACATTAATTGTGACCAGATACTTAACACAATGAAGCAGAACAGGCACTGAACATCTCATCCTTCTTGGTGCTGTCCATTAGCAGCAATCCTTCACCACTAAGTAGTGGATCTACACTTTGCACGTCTCTCTTGTTCCTAATGTATTTACAGATTTCCCAAACATTATTAAGATAGTCTGTTTTCAGTATGGGTTACATCATCAGCAAAAAGGTTAATTTAGAAAGTAAAATGGATTTCCATTGAACAAGTACTGAGAACATTTTCTTCAGAACTTGCTTCGAGATCCTACCCCAGTAAGATTAAAATACGTGATGCCTGACAACTTTTGACAATGAAGTATCTAGAAGTTTACACAGGGATTTTATATTATGCCCTTATAAAACCCAAATACTACACTGATCGTGCTCAGTTTTTTGTTCAGCAGTATTTTGCCTGTTGAACAAACAAATCTGTGTTTTCAGTTCACTCATAAAAGCTATCAAAACAACTTTTGGCAATCCATATTTCTCATAGGAATTTCTTCAATTAGAGCAGTAATTTTTCTAAATTATTTGATTCAAAGTTTGTAGTGCTACCACTTTTGAACTTAGAGTGAAGTGACCCATATTCTAACTTTATATTCTGTACCGTTCCTCAAGGCCCATACTGGCTTTGCTCTCTTGCGGATTTATGTGCTTCCTTTGTCTCCATTATGAGATTATAACCTGGGCATTCATTTCTATAGAGATAACACTCTGATTTAGCCTTTTCTGAATGCCAGTGTGGACAGATCTCCTGCTTCAATAGCATACCATCAAAGTGGCAAGTTTCATGATCTCAAACCTTTGCTACTCAAACTAATCCATACTAGAATAACATTTTAAAGAATGCTTGTTCACTATTTATCACAAACCTGGCAGTAAATCATTCAGGATCTGTACACTATGACAGGAGATTATGTGCATGCACTGTTTTGTTTACCATGGTTCTTAAAATTATTAAGATTTTCTTTTATTCCTTTATTCTTCTATCACATCAGTTTTTTCATAATATTTCAAATGGATTTTAAATATTTTTTAAAAGATCTCCTTTTGCCTCATCTTCTATTCCTTTAATGCAGATTCATTATAAAACACACAGAGAGGACTAAGACAAAAGGATAATGCTCATGTTTCTGTTTGCAATATAATCAATTGTTGCAAAAGAAAAATGCTACTCCTAGGTATCTTTCATATGACCACCATCTGACGCTTTGCACCTCCCTATGCACATATGTTTTTCGCTTTCTCCCTCCCTCCTTACAGAAGTGGAAACTGAATTGATTTTTAAAACATCTTATGTTAAATTAAAGAAAGGGTAGTTGTAGTGTAGAGGGCAAAAAAACAACAGAAACAGGAGAGCCACCTGTTGGGGAAACCTTGTAACTTTACACTCTTTAAACCACCTATATAATTTATTGCTTAAGTTTCAAATTATGTCAAATACCAGTGCTTATATGTCAACTGTGCCCCAAGGCTAAGGAATTCTGCCCAACATTATACAGCTTTGAAATATGTATAAGCTAACACTTTGCATTTCCAGATCTTTAGCCAGTTAAAGCACAGAATATACTGCTACGACGCTTTAAAATGTCTATGTCCAACGTTATGGCCCATTATAGCAATGGTCTGTCTAAACAACTCCCATACAACTTTGTTATTTTTAACCACTAAAAAACACAACCACAGAAGACTTACTTTTGGTGTAATTCAGTTAACAGGTATTTGTTTATGGCAAAGCGAAAGCATACTTAAAATGTTTATTCTTTCATTGGATACTCTTATTATATTTTTACCTTCATAGTAAGAGGTAGCTTTTTATATACACTAAAGAAACACTGATTTCTTAAGCCTAACATTGAAATTCAAATATCTTACCTGATGATAAATTTAATGGTGAGCACACTAATAGTACACATTCATTTAACATCAACAGGCACAGGGTATTAAGACGTGCAAGACATCTATACTCCAGAATTCTTGGGTGTCTCAGTATTTTGCCTGTCCTTTTAGTTATGAGAATGCAGGGTATAGAATAGGTATAGGTACACATGATACACATGATACAAAGCCCAGCATTCAGTTTGCAATTGCATGCCACCTATCCTATCTTAAAATTTTATATATATATTATATATTATAGCCCCCCTTTAAAAAAAAAAAGTTAAGTTTCCCTAAATTAATAGGGTAAAGTCAATATGCTCATTTTAAAAGGGTCACTATCAACTTGAAATGTAGTCAGCCGAACAAAAAGTTAAAAGTAGTTTCAAACTTTTACTATCATTTTCCCATTTATTCATTATTTTCTCAATTTTTGACAAATGCACAAAGTAATCTGAAAAAAAGTAATTGATTTTTGTACAATTATATTTTATCTTAGGTGCTACTTGTAATTGTAGGTTAAAAAAGTGAAAGAAGTATGATTTTGAAGTTGACAATATCTCTATGGATTGAAGGGACATTTCTTACATTTCGATACACTTTTCTTCTGTTTTCTTTCTGTTGTCAATCACAAAGGCCTCCCAACTATTCATTTTCTACTTTAACTATAAAATGAAACCAACCCATTCACAATTTGCTAGACATGTACATTTTTTAATTTGGTTCTCCTCCCTATTTGGCCATTCATCCTTGGGTGCCATATTTCACCTTCTCTTCGTCAACTATACAGCAGAGATGTCAAGCTTTCTTTGGTGAGGACACACTTAGGCTTCAAAGCCACTCCACTGACAAGAAAATAAGATGCTTGTTAGAAAAGTAGATGTGCCTATCCACTTTATTCTGCCTCAATATTTCCATTCTTCATTGGTCAAAAAGTAAGACACCAAAGCTATACACTCAGATCTCTTACACAGATGAATATACACCAAGCCACAAAGACACCTTATTTGTATTTTGTGCTTGTTATTCCTTACAAAAATGTAACGAAGTTAAAAGATTTAAATAGGTACAGGATAGTACAGTGATGAGCATGGCACAAAAACATAGACAAATAAGCAAACAGTCAAATTTTCTACTGAATATCAAATGTATTCCATTAGAAAGACTTCTTGAATATCAGGGTATGCATATTGCTTACACTGGCACCAGCTCAGAAGAGTCCTACAGTGCAGTGCTCAGCTCTTCTGGGGATTTGAGTTTTTTCCTATAAGTAGTCAGATGCTTTACAGAGTTCTGTGGAGGAAATGCCTACAATTTGCATAAGTTTCCAAGTCTTTAATATTAATACTGTAAATTTAAAATTCTGTTGTACTATTATGCAAGCATCAGAAAGAAGAAATGACTGGAGATGGAAGGGCTGCTATAATATTTACAGCATACACATCTTCTCCAGCAATCTGAGGCAGGTGCAGCCTTTTGCCTCTATGGAGTACCAGTGAAGTAAATTGGCACCTAATGAGCACAAGGGTCCACACACATCAGATTGCAGGACTGAGGCCTAGATTTAGATACATATTAATACTAGTGGCATGAAAGAAACATAATACATTCAAAGCAAAAGCGAGAAGTGAATGAGCTACAAACAATGGGACATAGTAACAGCTCTCTCTTTCCAGGCCTGCACTGTTTTGTTGAATGCATAATTTTAGAACTCAGTAAGCCTTTTTAAACAAGATACATCATAGCCCTTTTTAAGTTCCCAGCCTAAAATAATTAAACCCCATGTCTTAGAAGTCAGTGTCTCATAGGCCTAAAACAATTTTTAAAGGTAATATTCTGAGAGTTGAAATGATACCAAGAGAAAGAGAGTTTACATGCTTGTTACGGAAAATGAAAAATTATAGTATTTAATATCTTTACATCATTCCTGTTGGATTCTTAATTATTTGAGAGTAGTTTTAATATAGTTATATTTTTAATTTGATTAATTTCAACTCTAAAAACTTCTTTGAACTGGCAACATTAGTACTTCCCCTACACTCCAATTACCTGAAATAATGTAAAGGTACTTATTCCTTTTTGACATTTCCATTTAAGGTAATTAAGGTAAATTTATGTTTTATTAGCCTGTCAGTGTTTGCGTATTTCTAAAAGAGTGTTAACAGTGGCAGTGAATGTTTATTCCCATATCCTTAACAAGAAATAACTTATTTCTACCTGAGAGGTGAAGATTATTTAATTATAAATTAATATCACTTAAAAAATTTCATCAACACTCCTTATGGCTCTAAACTGGCACATAATCCAACATAAATTGCATTTTAGTTTTCAGTGCATATCTGAGCACTGACTAGCACTGCTCCACAGCAGTTTTATTCACCATGTGCATCCAACAGGTCAAATAATTTAATTAAGCGATACTGGAGAGTTTATTCAGATATATTTGTTCTGCTTCTGAGGCACTACCACAATAAATAATAATTTCAATTAGTTTATAAAGATTCCATTGCAGTAGTATTTAGATACTATAGAAGAGCAAATTTATTTGATCAGATTTAATAGTATTTCCCACATTTAAAAGACCTTTACTAAGCACAACAATGATACATGAATTACCAGCAAGCTGATCTTGCAATATGGACACAAACCCTTCATAGGTAATTTACGCTATGGAGCTGCTGTCTTAGGTTTGAAAAGACTCAATCTCCCTTTCATAAGAGACCCTTTTTATTCAGCATAGACAGCATTCAATCTTAAATATAAGATTAATTATAAACCAATTTTAATGCAAAAAGCAATAGGAAAATATTCAAGAAACAGGCAGTGACTTATACCTGCCTCATGTTTGTCTAACTAGTCTGTTAGCAAGCAGCCCTTCTTTCCTGAAATCTGTTTTAATACAATATCTATTTACTGCTCCTATACTTTTGATAGTATTTGGCCCTCCTCTTAGCAGACATTTTTTGAAAGACCAAGTATAAATACGCTCAAGAAGCATGGTGAATTCGCTCCCCCACTCCCAGAGCTATAACCCACAACGGATGAGCTATAACTATGGCCTTGGAAATGCAAGTTCCCCTGCTCCTTTTAACATACAAATATCAATTCAAATTACGAAAGATCTATCCTCTTGTACTTAATAAAGACTGAGCCAAAGAGCACGTAAAGCTTAGCAGAAACATTTTATTTCCTCTTCTCTAATAGGGATTGCCTTCGCTTCCCATACAGGTCCGGAATGAACTGAAACAGGGGTAAGTATAAGGATCATCACACCAGTCTTTGGTGGAGGAATAAATCAAACATGGCTTCCCTCTCCATACATTTCCAGAGTTACTCTCTCACTCCTACTGCCATGGAATCCCAGTTCTACCCACAGGGAAGGCAGCAGTAGCAGCCCTCAGATGATTACACCACACACAGTCAGTGCAATGGAGGGGGGTACGTTTATACCCACTACCCCCATTTAGCGAGATATTTTAAAGCCTCAAGCAGATCTTTCTCCCATTTGTGTATATATTGCACTGATTGATTTTCACCCTGAAAAGGGAGGTGACACCGACAGGCGCCTTGTCCCACCCCTTACACATTTTCTCTCGCCTCCTGCAGTAGCGATGAAGAGATTGTGTGTGCAGGGCGGGGGGGAAGGAAGGTTGTATTAGAAAGAGGATGAAGCAGCAACAGCCGGGACTCCAGCCTCGGCGTTGCTCCTTTCCGCTCCTCCAACACCCAAGAATCAGAGGCCCAGCCAACACCAGTAATCCTGCTGCAGCCTTCGGCGGGAGGATGGGCAGACACTGGGGGGAAGCCGGGGGTACATGCGGGGGGGGGGGTCCGAGAGCCACTCGAGGGCAGGAGGTGAGCAAGGGGTGCCGGCGAGGTAGTGGAAGCCTCCCCCTCAGCCCAGGAGGAGGCTGGGAGAGCCGGCTAAGCGGGGGGGGGGGGGGGGGCTAGACTCCCGCGAGGGCAGGAGGCTCGGGAGACCGGGGCGGGGGGGATAACGCCGTCGAGGGATGGAGAAGCTGGGGGGGGCACTATCCCTCGCCTCAGCACCGCAGACCACCCCCGCTGCCAGCCGCTCGCCCTCCCAACGGCAGCGCACGGGGCCAGGGCACAGCATCCCTGCGAGCCAGCGAGGTAACCTCACCGCCGCTCCCGCCTCCAGCCGGGGCCTGCGGTAGCGTGCCCGGGGCCTCCCCCCCGCCCCAGGAACACCGGCCGGGCCCGGCCCGCCCCGCTGACCTGTGCTCTGGCACATCCTCTCGCACAGGAGCCGGGCGAGGAGAGAGGCGGTGGCTCAATGCCCGCGAACGGCGGCAGCCGAGAAGACGCAGCGGCACTAACGGCAGCAGCAGCGGCGGCGGCAGCTCCGGGAATCCTGCGCGGAGGCCCCGCCCCCTCCTCCGGCCAGAACCAGCGCGAAAAATCCTCGCCGCTGATTGGACGCCGCCGCCGCGCGGCCCTTGGAGCGGCTGTTTCAAATCCCCCCGCACGGAACCGCCCGTATACGCAGCCCCGCAGTCGGGAGCGGGGTCAGGCTCTGCCTCGGGCCGGGCTCTGCTTCGCTGGCCCCTGCGACAGGCGGTAACGGGACCTGGAATGCAAGGGGGTCTGGAGGATGGGGGAGGGAAGCTGCCGGAGGGCGCCCCGGAGTGAGGGGGGTGGGGACTCCCGAGATCCGAGGCGGGGCGGTGTCTTCCCCACCTCACGAGTCACGGCTCGGTAGAACTGAGGCTCTGCCCCTGTGAATCCCCGACACGCGTTCACCCCCCTGCTAGCCCAAGGCGGAACAATTCGCCTCGGCACCCCACACTCCCCTGCCCCCCGAGCCCGTCCTGCGGCTCCAACCCCAGGCGCTGCCCTCCCTGTCCAGGCTGGGCCTCTGCGCGGAGTCCCATGCGGAGTTCCCTCTCTGCTGCTGCATGGAGAGACTCTTGCCCTTGTACTGGTTCCTCTAGCTACCCACGGCTCAGCCTGCCAGGGCAGATGCTCCTCCCTAATATTGCCTCCTTTTCGGAAGTCTTTTGCAGGTCAGTAGTTGTAAACTCTGCTGCCTCTCACCCTCAGCTATAAATTCACTCCATTTCAACCTGAGGCCTTTCCTTTCCCAGGCATTTAGACATCCCTCTACAACTGTGGAGGATTTGGGTGTAAACAATACATAGAAGGCATCGTCTCCATCATCAGAATCCAAACAACCTTAACTCTACCTTTTTGGCTTTGTCTAGACTAGGATTTAAAGGTGGGATGTTATGTGTTAGCTAGTCTCTCCCTGTGCTTTAACTTGATCAGTTTAACACCTTAAAGGCAGCATGGATTGGCCTGGAGTCTCCTGGGATTGGCATCAATCTTCCAGTGACTATTGAAAGCAGTCAGGTAGATTTTAATAGGATATTTTAAGAAAATGACTTTTATGTTATGTTGTGAGGGAAATTTCTCAGAAGAGCTTCAGTCAGAGTTGGCAACCCTACTTGCATACTAGACTTTTAAAACATATTAGCTAAGGGTTAACATCACCTTTTAAATCCTAGTGTAGGCAAGGCCTAACAGTCACAATAACTGCAAAGTGTAAATGAATCCTAGCATTCATGGCACAATTTCATCTGAGAATGGTACACAAAAATAGTATTCTGGTCTTCCATACAACTACTTAAAAATCTAAAACATTTTAACCACTCCGGCAATATGGAAACCTTTTAGATAGTCATATCATAGTACTATATAAGCATATCCAGGTAGCATTTTTTTCCCTTGGAGAGCAAAATAATTCCACCTCTAACTAGACAAATATAATTAGAGACAAAGCTAATCTTGATACCAGATCATAAATACGTCCATTACATCAGAACAGGAACTAATGTTGTAATAAACCATCAAACTCAATAATGCAAAGCACATAATAGACTCAGACTCTAAGGTCAAAACGGACCATTATGATCATCTAGTCTGACCTCCTGCACAATGCAGGCCACAGAATCTCACCCACCCACCGCTGTAACAAACCCCTAACCTATGTCTGAGTTACTGAAGTCCTCAAATTGTGGTTTGAAGACCTCAAACTTCAGAGAATCCTCCAGCAAGTGACTCGTGCCCCATGCTGCAGAGGAAGGCAAGAAACCCTGACTGAGAACTAGTTTAGCCCAGGTCAAAATTTTCAAAGTGTGTTTGCCTCAGTTTAGACACCAGATAAAAACATCATGAATTTCAAAAGTGCTTAGAGCCCATAGCTCCTATTTAATTCAGTGGGAATTGTAGGTAATTAACATTAAGGATCCTACTTTGGAAAATTTTGCACAAATTTATATTATTTAAAAGGTCATATGCAACTCCCATTAAAGTCAAAGAAAAAAAAATTCAGCAAAGAGTCCTGTGGCACCTTATAGACTAACAGACGTTTTGGAGCATGAGCTTTCGTGGGTAAATACCCACTGTGTCAGATGCAAACAAAAGTGGGTATTCACCCACGAAAGTTCATGCTCCAAAACATGTTAGTCTATAAGGTGCCACAGGACTCTTTGCTGAATACCCACTTTTGTTTGCATCTGACACAGTGGGTATTTACCCACGAAAGCTCATGCTCCAAAACGTCTGTTAGTCTATAAGGTGCCACAGGACTCTTTGCTGCTTTTACAGATCCAGACTAACACGGCTACCCCTCTGACACTTGGAAAAAAAAAATTGACGGGAAAAAAACATTAAGAACCACACTACAGGAATAACTAGGTGAAATTCTGTGACCTATGTTATATGGAAGGTCAGACTAGATTGGGGATCTCAGCCTTTTTTTAATCAAGCCCCACTCCCTATTTATTTTAGTAGGAGGCCTCCTCCTCCTCACAAAATGGGTCTTTCCAATGTAATCAAGAATGGAACTGGAGTCATTAATGCTTTGATTCTACTTTAACTATATCAGTCTTGCTGATCATCCTGCCCCACCCCAAATACTACTGGGCAACTTTCAGCACCCTGGGATCATCACCTGGCCTCGGGCTGCAGCAGCCCTGAGAGGGGGGCTGCCCCTAAGCAGCCTCTTCCTGACCTGGGGCAGCTGGTAAGCACTTCAGGGTAGGAAGGGGGATTATTCCTGCCTTTCAAAGCAGAGTCCTAGAGGAGCTGTGTAAAGGAGAGAGTCTCTGCAGGACACCTTTGCAGCCAGTGCACCTGGCCCTCTGCCAGTGGCTGGGTCCTGTGGTGCCCTATGTGTTCCCGTGTAAACTTCACCTGGCACACTGGGTGCTCGTGATGGGACTGCAGCTGCCCATACACATGCTAGCAGAATCACGGGGTTTCTCTTGGGGGCTGAGCAAGGCTCGCTTTGAAGTTGGGGGCTTGGCACACCATGTTCGGCCTTTCCTGAAAAGCTGGTAAAGTTGGATAGCTCAGGGGCAGCCTGCCAGGTGCAACATCCCACAGAGAGCTGGATGCAGTGGAGGCTCTAGGTCTGCGCTCTGCTGTGGGCTGGTATCATGCTCCTTGGGAGGCTGCACAAAGCACCAAGTGATGGGTGAGGAAGTAAATGGGGGAGAGGTTATAGTGATTGCAAGGTTCATGACAGGGCTAAGGCTGCATATACAAAGCAGCAAGTAGGAGGGGATGCTGATACTGTGTAATGGGTAATAAGGATGTTGGGGCCAAAACACTGGCATATTTTCGACTTAAGCTATTCATTGGTTGGGCTGAACTATCAGTATTTACAAATGGATCCTGGTCCAAAAAAGGTTGAGAACCACTGGTTTATATAACTCTTAACTTTGTATTTCCATAGCTTGTAAAGTTTGTGGGAGTTTTTACAGATGTGTTTAATGGTACATCTTCTCTTGAAATGCATTTAGCAGTTAAGTAGTTAGCACTTAAAACTTTAAGTACTCATTGCTTGGTAATGGTAACTTTAATCATCAGGTGATTAAAGTTTTAATCACCCAACAATTAAAGCTTTAATTTCAAAATGGCTGGAGGAGTTCTGTCCATAATGATGAAGATTCATTAATAACTTGTTTTTTAAATGGCTTTTCTATGAAAACTACCCTATGCCCAAGTGTATAGAGCCCTGTCTACAAGTATGAAATTTGGCGTTCTTAAACACTTCTTGTGCTGAGAAAAAGGTGGCCAAAGAAATGTGACACTGGTGTAAAATTTTAATATAGCTTAATTTGGGAAAAGTACTACCTGAAAGGTTTGGGTTTTTTCTTTTTTTGGTTATTGGTAATTTTCAATTTCTCCTAGCATGTTTTCAGTCAAATCACTTCTTCCAATTAAAATTATTACAGCCGGGTAGGACTTAAAATGGAAGTCTGAATTCAACCCTAACAAAACTGCCATGCTCCCAATCTGTGTATTTACACACAGAATTTCCTCATCTCTTTTCTTGTCTTCAGTTTTGTACAATGTTTCATGGAAATATAAAACTCCCAAATGATATTTTTCGCGAGATGAAGCACACTGGTGATTCCCACAGGAAAACACTGAAGTAGGAAAACTGGGTTACTTACCAGTAACTGGAGTTATACAAATAAATTGCCCACCTAGTCTTGGGGGCAAATTCTGTGCTCAGTTACACTACTATAAATCTAGGTGTATGACAGCAACTTTAATAAAGAGAATCACATTTTTATTCTGCACATATTAAAATACACAAGATCCTTACAGTCAATGTGGTTCTCACATGTGGTTTCCCCTCCCCTTCTTTCAGTAGTCTTAAGATTCAGGGTATGTCTACATCTAAAATTTTGCAGTGCTGCTTGTTACAGCTGTATTAGTACAGCTGTATAGGGCCAGCGCTGCAGAGTGGCCACACTTACAGCAACCAGCGCTGCAAGTGGTGTTAGATGTGGCCATACTGCAGCGCTGTTGGGCGGCTTCAAGGGGGGTTCGGGGAACGCGAGAGCAAACCGGGGAAGGAGACCAGCTTCGCCGCGGTTTGCTCTCGCGTTCCCCGAACCCCCCTGCAAACCGCAGGGAAGGAGACCTGCTTGCACGGAGGTTCGGGGAACGCGAGAGCAAACCGGGGAAGGAGACCAGCTTTGCCGCGGTTTGCTCTCGCGTTCCCCGAACCACCCTGCAAACCGCAGGGAAGGAGACCTGCTTGCTCGGGGAACGCGAGAGCAAACCGGGGAAGGAGACCAGCTTTGCCGCGGTTTGCTCTCACGTTCCCCGAACCACCCTGCAAACCGCAGGGAAGGAGACCTGCTTGCTCGGGGAACGCGAGAGTAAACCGGGGAAGGAGACCAGCTTCGCCGCGGTTTGCTCTCGTGTTCCCCGAACCACCCTGCAAACCGCAGGGAAGGAGACCTGCTTGCTCGGGGTTCGGGGAACGCGAGAGCAAACCGGGGAAGGAGACCAGCTTGATTACCAGAGGCTTCCTCAGGTATGCTGGGATACCTGCTTATTCCACGGAGGTCAAGAAAAGCGCTGGTAAGTGTCTACACTTGATTACCAGCGCTGGATCACCAGCGCTGGATCCTCTACACCCGAGACAAAACGGGAGTACGGCCAGCGCTGCAAACAGGGAGTTGCAGCGCTGGTGATGCCCTGCAGATGTGTACACCTCCTAAGTTGCAGCGCTGTAACCCCCTCACCAGCGCTGCAACTTTGTGATGTAGACAAGCCCTCAGTTAAAGGGTTTTACTTTAGTGAGATAAGCTCAAGAAGACATTCTTATAACAAAAATGTTGCATGCACTTACTTATTCAAATCATAGGCCTTGTCTACATTAGAGAAATTTGCACCAAAGTTAACTACATCTGTATAGTTTGGCTGTAATCTGGTTATATGAGTAAGCTGCACCAATGGAAGCTCCACTTCACATTGTGTAATGTGTCTACATAGGCGTAGTTAACACTGGTGCAAATTTCTCTAATGTAGACAAGGCCTATAATCCATTTGCCTAATAAATGAATGCAACAAATTTTATGTTAAAAAGAAAAGTCTGTTTTCTTTAGCTTATACCATACAAGCAAATCCTTCCATTTATCTACACAATAGATGTTGGACGTGATTCTCCACTGCCATCTGCCTTGTGTAGTCATTTACACTTTGCACAGGTTTAAATCACTACATGGAGCAATGAAGAACGAGGCTTTGCGTATTGTTAATCAAATATGATGCATAGTATATATGTTTTTCAATGGTGTGGTTAAAATACTTGAAGCAAAAGGCTTTGATTTGTTTTCAGTAGTTGCAAGTTCCTGTAGTTTCCAGATCAGAGCTTTCTGTGTTTTCATTCTTATTTCATTTGCATTTCTTATGATTTTGAATTAGCCAATCGTTTTTTTAAAACAGGTTGATGTTCTGGTGACAGAACAGATCACTAGAGCTAAATGGTCTCTGCCTTGAGCAGGCAATAGCATTCATTTGCTAATTACTCCTTTGTTTAAGTTAGTATCTGCTGTTTCATTGCTCCTTACTTTCAGTTTTATGGATATACTGTATAAAGATAGTATCACGCTAGGTAGTCCTTTGTTCATTTGAAATAACAGATTTAAACAAATGTAATGATTGCATATTTTTCTGGAAACATTTAAAAAAATGAATTGGTCTATGCTATGTGCGGTGCAGAGTTTCACTGCCACAGTGAGACCTCTAGAAGGAATTGTATATACACTGCACCTTCCCTTACAAAGGTGCAATTTCGTGCAGTGTTAAGTCACTATAGGACAGCCAGAGAAATGACCTCACTTCACTCAGCCAGAAATCAATATTTTAATAAATAAACCTTTTTTATAGTCTCAAGTGATCTCAGTAGTGAGATCACACATACTCTTCAAACACTTCATATAGTTAAAATTCACCTTTATCTCATGCATAGGAATAATGGTAGTTTTTGCTGCTGTTCTTTATAACTAAGTTTCTTCTTCAGTCTGAAAAATAATATTCTCTAATAAAAACAATGCACATGATTGTTTATTTGCATTAACAATCAAAATGGTTATTATATGGTATCACTATATGACAAAATTAAGGCAGTTTAGTTGCCCTAACTGAGCATTTCTATACCATAGCTTGTGTAGATTTATTTTAAGTTTAACTTTAACTCTCTGGATTTCCTGGATTTATAACAGTAGTTTTGATAATTACATCCTAATAATGTATTTTACGTTAAATGACTGACACACATGCTCTGACTTTTAATTTTTTTTAACATATTTGTCTAGAAATAAATAAGCCAGGGTGAATTCCACATACGAGTAATTGAGAAAAAATTTGCTTTTTTATACAAGTAGAAGAGAGATTACCAGTATTTTCACTGTATTCCATTGCCAAATAATAAAATGTTTTAAGGGTTAAATTGATAAAACAAGACTATTGTCTTACAACAGGTGTAGGCAACCTATGGCACGTGTGCCAAAGGCGGAACATAAGCTGATTTTCAGTGGCACTCATACTGCCCAGGTCCTGGCCACCGGTCCGGGGGGGGACTTTGCATTCTAATTTAATTTTAAATTAAGCTTCCTAAACATTTTAAAAACCTTATTTACTTTACATACAGCAATAGTTTAGTTATATATTATCGACTTACAGAAAGAGACCTTCTAAAAACATTAAAATGTATTACTGGCACGTGAAACCTCAGAGTGAATAAATTAAGACTCGGCACACCACTTTTGAAAGGTTGTCGACCCTTGTCTTACAATCTTCTGCTCTCCTTAATGATGATGAGCAACTCTTCATTTTGCAAATATGTTCATCCTTGCTATCTCGGTGCTGAATGGGGAGGATGAATATACCCATTCTAAGGGTTAATTTCACTCTTCTTTTAAGCATGCCATTGTCCTGTTAACAGTAATTGTTCTTGGAGTGATTATGATCAGAATAACCGGTTGTAGTTATTATGTTGATCAATTTCCTGTTTTGAGGGTTTGCAGCTCATTCTCTTGATATGTTTGTTTTCTTCTTAGGAGGATGTCTTGGCAGCCATTTTCAAATGAATCCACTATGTTTGGGTGCTTCAGTATTTGGGGCCCAACCTGAGATACCTATGACCTGTTCTGCTGGGGTACCAAGCCCCTACATAACCAGTTGACTTTAATGGGAACTGTGGATACATTGAGCCAGATGTGATAGGTATCTTAAATTAGGCACCCAAAGCGAAAGGACAGCATTTGAGAGAATGTAGGCCATACTGTTGAAAGGTCATCTCTGCTGACCTTGTCTCTTGCTGTGAACACTGAATAAAGTAGGATTTTTCTTCCCTCCCGCCCAATGTTACTATCCTCATCTTCACCCTAGATATGTTTTTAAAACCTCTGAACTATATTGGTTTGTTTCAATGACTGTAGGTAGGTCACTCTCTGTAAGAGGCTGCAGGAATGACCCACAGGTACTTCTTATGATAGTTGTGTTGGTAACTCCAAATCTACAGGCATTTGATATAAATACATCACTACAGAAACATTGCCTCTCTGATCCCCATTTACCCAGTTGCAGAACTAATTACTGTCAACGTTAAGAATGTACTCAATAGAGAAAAAGATTTAAGGCCACAATGTGCCCAGCCACTGTTTGGGTGCTTACGGAGGAGTGCACAAGAAGACTCCACACCTTACTCTTCCTCACACAGCCTCTGGGGACAATTCCAGTTCCTTCTATCACTCTCATGGGCACTAGCCATCCCTAAGGGGTATGGTCATGATCCTCAACTCTTCTGTAATGGCCTGAGTATCTGGCTAGACATGTTGCATTTGTTGAACTGGTTTGGTTATCTGGATCCTCTGCTGGAGCTACCCCTGTGGCTTCACACCACCGCTAGGGTGGGACAATGGAAAGCCTTTTATCCTTAAAAGATGGGTGAAGCAGCAATTCAGATGCATCCTTTTTTCAGTGTAGTTTGGAATGATCTCTTCTTTTTTCCCCTTCTATCCATTTCTTTCATTTTTTTCCTCTGTCTTTTTTCTCTCCAGTTCCCTTGCACATTTGCCTAGTTGTGGATATGGCTTTGGGTTTTGCCCCTATCAGAGTATAGAAAGATTATGAAATGACATTTCTTTGTTGTGCATGTTGAGGGAATGAGAGCTTGTCTTTTTTGTGGCCTAGGATTGGAAAAGAAACTGAGTAGAGTTATATCCTGGTTGATGTGGAAGCAAGATCTAACTTCAGGGAGGAAACTGCAGCAGCATCTAAAAACTATTCTCTTTGGGCAAATGAGTCTGAGGCAGGAGAGAACTGCCAGTTTGCTACACCTCTTGCTGAGGTTATAGAATCAAGGGAAAATATTTTGTGTGTAATAGAATGATTCCCAGAAGCTCAAATGAAATTCTGCAGAAGATCAGGTTAAAGTTGTAAGAGGAGACCAGATATCTGATCAGTAGCCCAAGCCTCACATAACACACTGACCACAGGACTTGGATATTAGAGACTAGCTTCAAATGATAATTATGCTTCCTCTGAATGCTGCTACTTGTGTTCATTGGGCCTGTTCCAACTCCCATTCTCTTTAAAACTTGCCAAAACACTTCTGCAGGAATTCTAAGATGGAAAAAATAAAATTGCTTACTCATTTAGTGAAGTGAAGACATCTATGTAACTGTGACTGTGTATATTGTAATATAGAACATGCCTTATATGAAGTGCCACACTTTACATAATTCTAAAGTTAAAAAACAATAGAAAGCAATTTGTTCTTAATGTTTTTAATAAGATACCCACTTAAGAAATCGCATTTAAACTTCCTGTAACTCCAACTGCCTATTTCTGTTCCTCCTTTAAAAGGTATGAGTAAAATATTCTTTCAAATCATTCTGTTGCAAATATACCTATTTACTATATGTATTCTGTATTAAGTATTTTACTGGAATTTTAAGTTTTGTTCTGAGTTCTCACTGTGGGCTTGGCTACACTGGAGAGTTGCAGCGCTGGTGAGGGGGTTACAGCGCTGCAACTCAGGATGTGGCCACACTTGCAAAGCACAGCCAGCGCTGCAACTCCCTGGTTGCAGTGCTGGCTGTACACCTGGTCTGCCTCGGGTGTAGCGATTCCAGCGCTGGTGATGCAGCGCTGGTCATCAGATGTGGACACCAACAGCGCTTTTATTGGTCTCCGGGGTATAAGGAGGTATCCCAGCATATCTTTTCAGCCACTCTAGTAATCGTTTCACACTCCACTGCCCTGGGCTCAGCTGACCCCCCCTTTAAATGCCCCAGGAATTTTAAAAATCCCCTTCCTGTTTGCTCAGCCAGGTGTGGAGTGCAATCAATCAATCAATCAGCGACCATGCCTCCACGCCCCAAACGAGCCCCAGCATGGAACAGTTCTGAGCTGCAGGACCTCATCAGTGTTTGGGGTGAGGAAGCTGTGCAATCACAGCTGCGCTCCAGCCAGAGAAATTATGATACCTATGGGCAGATATCAAAGTCCTTGCTGCTAAGGGGCCATGAACGGGACGTGTTTCAGTGCAGGGTAAAAATAAAGGAGCTGCGCAGTGCCTATTGCAAAGCCCGTGAGGGAAATCGCCGCTCAGGAGCTGCCCCCACGACCTGCCGTTTTTACAAGGAGCTGGATGCCATACTTTGGTGTGACCCCACTGCCAATCCAAGGAGCACAATGGAGAGTTCAGAGCAGGGAGAAGTGGGGGAGGGTGTAGAGGAAGCGGAGAGTGAGGCTACTGTGGTGGAGGGAGACACCCCAGAGTCCCAGGAAGCATGCAGCCAGGAGCTCTTCTCAAGCCAGGAGCAGGCTAGCCAGTCGCAGCAGCTGGAAGTTGTTGGTGAAGAATAAGCAGAGGAGCATGTTTCGGGTAAGCAGATTTTATGTTTTGGGAGAGGAGGGTTGGGGTTATGGCTGCCTGCATGCATGCCTAAATGTGGAATAGCCCATTGATTTGCTCTATCACGTCTCTGTAATCGGCCTCGGTAATCTCTTGAAAACTTGCAGCCAGAGTGTGGGCAATGTGCTTGCGCAAGTTTATAGGGAAAGCCACCGTGGTCCTTGTCCCGGTCAGGCTAACTCGTCCGAGCCACTGTGCCGCGAGGGGTGGGGGGACCATTGCTGCACACAGGCAAGCTGCATAGGGACCAGGGCGGAATCCACATTGCTGTAGAAGGCCCTCCCTCTCTTCCCAGGTAACACGCAGCAGTGATATATCTGGCAGTAGGAAACCCTGTTGAGAATGTAGGGATACTGCTCAGTGCAGGGCACCAGGTTCGCGGCCCCCCCTCCCTTGCAGGTCGGCAGCTTCCCGGTCCGCCCCTCCCTTGCAGGTCGGCAGCTTCCCGGTCCGCCCCCCCCTTGCAGGTCGCCAGCTTCCTGTTCCCTCCTGTCCCCTGTGCAGGCCCCCAGCTCCCTCCTCTACCCAGTGCAGAGAAACCCCAGTGAGCCATCAGGCAGTTCCCCTTACCAGGTGAAGTCGGGGCAGAAACACTCACCCCATTGCTTGCCATGCCTTTGCTTCTGTGGCCTCTCTGTGCTATGCTAGGTATACGGGAATGATGCCACAAAAAGTCTACAAACTCCTTCACTGTGTGATAATAAACAATGTAGCCTCTGTGTATTACATGTTTCCATCTATGTTTTTTTAAGTGACCTTGAATAATGCAGCTGGATCACCGCCTGCCTGTCGCTTGCAGAACTTGAGGAAAAATCCGCGAAAATCAAAAGAAGAATTGATCAAAGCAGTTATGAATCAGTACGCCAGAGAAAGTAGGAAGATGCAGGAATGGAGAGAGAAAATGCATGAGTGGAGGCAAATAGAAAGCAGGAGAAAGGAATTGGCTACCAGAAAAACCTCGAAGCAGTTGATAAGCCTCCTGGCTCGCCAAACTGACTCTTTCCAGTCTCTCGTAGCCATGCAGGCAGATCTGTACCGTGGTAACCCACACCCCTCCCAAAGCTCTCTTTCTTGTTCCCCAGTATTTGCACAAAACACCCTTCTCCAGCAGCCTGTTTCTTACTATCCCCAGCTGCCCCCAACACCTGTATGATCACCTACCAGCCCTGATAACTACAATCCTTACCCTGTGCACTCCACCCCCATGACACTGCAGCATATTAATCCTGAAGTGCAGCAGACATTGAACAGCAATCCAAACAGGACATATTCAAACCTCTTAATGTACAGTCCACCACCCTACCCCCTTGCCCTTTTATGTACTGTATTTTGAATAAAGGATTTCATGGCTTTTACAATAGTTTTTATTATTGCAGAAAGTGGTAAATACTGTACCCCAAGGGAAAAACGAGCACAGCAAAGGCACCAAACATTACTGTTGGCTCTCAGCATCAAATTGCTCCCTTAAGGCATCCCTAATCCTTGAAGCCCTTTGCTGGGCCTCTCTAGTAGCCCTGCTCTCTGGCTGTGCAAATTCAGCCTCTAGGCGTCGAACCTCGGAGGTCCATTCTTCACTGAATCTTTCACCCTTCCCTTCACAAATATTATGGAGGGTACAGCACGCGGATATAACAGCGGAGATGCTGCTTTCCCCCAAATCTAGCTTCCCATAAAGACAACGCCAGTGGGCTTTCAAACGGCCAAAAGCACACTCCACAGTCATTCTGCACCGGCTCAGCCTGTAGTTGAACCGGTCCTTGCTCCTGTCAAGCTTCCCTGTATGCGGTTTCATGAGCCATGGCATTAAGGGCTAAGCGGGGTCTCCAAGGATCACAGTGGGCATTTCGACGTCCCCTACTGTGATCTTGCGGTCTGGGAAAAATGTCCCGGCCATCAGCTTCCTGAACAGGGCACTGTTCCGAAAGATGCGTGCATCATGCACCTTTCCAGGCCATCCTGAGTAAATGTCAGTGAAACGCCCACGGTGATCGGCAAGCACTTGGGGAACCACGGAGAAATACCCCTTGCGATTAATGTACTCTGATGCCAGGTGGGGTGGTGCCAGAATAGGAATATGCGTCCCATCTACTGCCCCTCCACAGTTAGGGAAACCCATTTGTGCAAAGCCATCCACAATGTCCTGCACGTTCCCCAGAGTCACAGTTCTTCTTAGCAGGGTGCGATTAATGGCTGTGCAAACTTGCATCAGCACTATTCCAATGGTGGACTTTCCCACTCCAAACTGGTTCGCCACCGAGCGGTAGCTGTCTGGAGTTGCCAGCTTCCAGATTGCAATAGCCACCTGCTTCTCCACTGGCAGGGCAACTCTCAATCTCATGTCCCTGTGCCGCAGGGTAGGGGCGAGCTCAGCACACAGTCGCATGAAAGTGGCTTTTCTCATCTGAAAGTTCTGCAGCCACTGCTCGTCATCCCAGGCTTGCAGGACGATGTGATCCCACCACTCAGTGCTCGTTTCCCGAGCCCAAAGGCGCCGTTCCACGGTGCTGAGCATGTCTGTTACTGCCACACGCAATTTACTGTCTTCAGCGTCAGGCGAATCAATATCATCGTCTGACTCCTCACTGTCACTTTGCAGCTGAAGGAATAGCTCCACTGCCATGCGTGATGTGCTGGCAACATTCATCAGCAAGGTCCTCAGCAGCTCGGGCTCCATTTGTAACAGAAATCGCGCTGCAGACTCACAATGCCGCCAAACTGCTCGGAATGTGTAGCAAAGCACCACGGGGCGTTGGAACAGGAAGCGGAAAGACCCGCACCCTTCCGTCCCCTTCCCACAAGCCACAGCGCCAATATGGGACGAGGTGCTCTGTGGGATAGCTGCCCACAATGCACCACTCCCAACAGCGCTGCAAGTGCTGCAAATGTGGCCACACTGCAGCGCTGGTAGCTGTCAGTGTGGCCACACTGCAGCGCTGGCCCTACACAGCTGTACGAACACAGCTGTAACTACCAGCGCTGCAGAACTGTAAGTGTAGCCACGGCCTGTGACTTTCTATGAATTTCCTCTTAATTCCCTGGGGGTAAATCCTTCAATCTCTAGCTGCCTTTGGGATAGCTCCATTCAATACCTAGGAGTTCCTCTTAATAACTGACTCAAGCTCCTACCTAGTAACTAGGAAAACTAAACACCACACCTGGGCATCTGTAAGAGGCAATACTTCCTGGCACACAAGTGCTGAGTCTGTGTATTTAAAAAAAAAAAGGAAAAGGAACCCTTATTTACAAAAGCACCACAACTATGGTTTGAAAGCATCGTGTGTAACCATAAGCAAACATGCACCCCACAGTATGTTGGGTAGTGTCCTTTGCCTCAGTTTCCCACCTTGTGGTGTGAAAGTCTGATAAATGAATGTACCTTTAAGATACCACTCCTCTTTCCCTCCATAGCACCTCCCTCCCCTGAAAGGAGGGAGAGAGGGCATTAAGCAACATCTCTGCTGCTGCCATGTGCCTCAGCAATTGGCTTATTGCTTCTGTTATCTCTGCCACCACTGTTGTTGTAACGCAAAGCTGTTTGGACATTAGGTGATGCTGTGTATAAAATACCTTATTTAACCTAACTTCTGTTCACACACCAGGTCTCAGACTTAGGCCCTAGACCTGCTCATCAGTGTTTCATCTCTAATCAGTCTAAACAGATGTCTTTAAACACTGGAGAGGAGAAGGTCAAATGGTGTCTGAGGACTTGTCTTCACATACAGCAATGCAGCTTCTCCCATCAGCATAGTTAATCCACCTCCCTGAGAGGTGGTAGCATGTCAATGGGAGATGGTCTCCCATCGACAGAGCGTTATCTACAGAGGGATTTAGGTTCGTATATACCAAGGATTTTTCATGTTCCTGAGCAAGGTAGTTATACTGCTAAGGTCTGTAGTGTAGACCTGGTCTGAGACTCTAAACAGAGTCCACTCCACCAGACAGGAGCATTTCTCTTCATCCCCTCTTTCTTTCACTGGGATTTGGCATCTCTAACCCCCACTTAGCAAGTGAAATTTTGTTTAGGTGACCCCTCAATTGGGGCATGCTAAGTACAGTTAGGGGTGGCAGGCTTGTATAATTTTTGGTGATGCCCAGAATGGGTCCTGCCCAAGGCTCTGGAAGGGAGTTTGGCACAGGAAGGGGGAGGGGGTCAGGTTCTAGGAGGGAGTTTGCGGGTTCTGGGCTGGGCAGGGGGTTGGGGTGCTTACAGGCTTCTGGCTGGATTTCTTCAGGTTGTCTTCTGCTTTTTTTCTGGTTCTGTGGTCTGCCTCTTCTTTCCTCCACCCTTCCAAAAACACACACAACAATTCAGTAAAAACCCTCTGTCTATACAGTCCAAAACACACAGGTGGGCTCACATAACCCTTTTGTTGGAGAATTGTGATTATCTTTACAGTAATGTTAATTGAAGGGTGTGTTCATCCCATTGTCTCACTGAGGTTTTAACTCAGCTCATAACAAGGTTTCATTCTGCTCATAACCGTTTTAATAAAAAAAGATTCAAACCACTTGCACAGTTGTTCTAACACTCAGTGTGGTAAGGCCATCAGATCACTGTAGCATTCTGACCATGTCTTCCCACCCCCATGGAAGGCCCCTAACGTGCACCCCAGGCCAAGGTCATCAAGAGGGGATAGCATATAGAGTGAATTACAGTGGGGGGAATTCTTAGCTATCTCTGATGGCAATTTTGTGCTGTTCATTGGCACAGAGAGGCTATAAAAGGGGCATAGCAGGGATCAGGATCTGGCCCAGTTTTTCTAAAGACTTATTTTTCTAAACATTTTCCTGTGATTTATAGGAAGCAATTGGTTTGTACTTTAATATAGTACTGTGCACTTAAACACACCAATATAGTCACTGGGGATTTCTGAGCAGTTGAGAGAACACATCTGCATAATGCTTTTCACTTGCTTTCAGAGCAGCCCAATTTGTGGATTGGCTATATAAGACAATGTTTGGAGCACAGTCACATGATCAGCCTGCATTTTCTTGCAGTCTTTATGATGTGTTGCACCATTCTGTTACAAGCTGTTTAGTCTGTTGATGTATAGATCTGAGCATCTTCCTTTAAGAGTAATAAATCAACATTACACAATGTTTAAGATTTCATTAAGAGATTTCAGAATTAAGACATTGCTGAGTGAGGGTCATATAAATCAATCTTTCAATTATTCCATTTTCAGTTGTACTATAGTGAGCAGTAGCCTGCTTGTTGCTAGAAAGCTTATGGTGTTAGAATACTGATAAGATGATATTGCATTCTGAATACATTTTCTGCTGTTGGAGGAAATCTACAATGTATTATGACATGCATTTGGATTTATGTTAATACGCCTTGAAATTGCCAAGTTATAACATTCTAGAGATGAGGTTGGTTTTGAAAAATTAGAATTATTCCGGGGAGAACATTTAATAAATGAAAATTCTTGCAATGGGAAGAAAGCATAGTACTAATTTTGTTACTAATCAATGTAATAATGAGTCCTGGTGCAGTCTTAACTGTGGAGCCATAATTGTTACCTCTAAATAATGGCTAATACTCGAGAGCTCATATTCATATTTAAAATGTTTCCCAAACATTAATCTCTGCAAGATGCCTATACAATAGGTAGCCATTTCAACAGATTGTATCTCATTTTCATACAGAGGTTATGTGACTTTATCAAGGCTACATCTAATGTTAGTGGCAGAGCCAGATTAGAACACTTAAATTCTTGGCTCTCATTCCTGTGCTCAGGCTACTAGACTACAGTACCCCCCCCCCTCTCTCTCTCTCTCTCTCTCTCTCTCTCTCTCTCTCTCTCTCTCTCTCTCTCTCTCTCTCTCTCTCTCTCTCTCTCTCTCTCTCTCTCTCTCTCTCTCTCTCTCTCTCTCTCTCTCTCTCTGGAATAAAACTAAATGGAACTCACATACAATCCAATCAAAGGGCCTGTATCAGCAATGTAGGCTTCCATATGTATAGTTATGCAGTGATTTCCAGATTAAATGTTCTCAAAAGGAAGCAAGAGTATGTCTTTCTAACTACAAGCTCAACCAACACAACCTGGGAACCAACAGTCAGGCTGAGCTCTTTTTTCCTTACACATCACTACCAGAAATAAAGGTTCTGCAAGCTAGATTATCCCTTCATTTATTTTGTGCAACACCACTGTCTTCAAATGGTGCCCTCAGTGACACCTGTATTGCTCCATGGGTTTGCACAATCTATTTCCTTGTATGATGACTTTTTAGTGATAAAAGGAGCAAAAAGCAGTAAATAATTGGTTGTCACTGAAGTAAGTAGATGGGATTTTGCAGACACATAGGGAACAGATTAAAAAATGTTAGTTTCTGTTAATCTCTTCCGGTCATACCTTAGAAGCTTGAAAAGCAAATCTTTTGCAGCTACTCCTGTTTTCTATTTGGCAAATATTGGCACCTTTACCTTGCATTTCAAGTAGTGTTAAACTTAAAACAGCATCATAGTATTTACAGAAAGGCAAGACCCTTGATGTCATAGAGTCAGATTTATCCTTAGTGTAATTTTATTGTCTTCAGTGGAGTTACACCAATGAGGTCTTTGGACTGTACATCACTCTGCAAGGGTAGAATACAGTCTTACTGACAGAAAACATGCTCTCGTTAAATCAATTTTTATAGCATCTTGTCTTGACATATGAGAGATCCATCTTTCTCAATTAGCATCAGCATGGTTCTGGTAATAGTCTTTAGTAATTAACTGGTGCTGCTGCAGAGTCAATTTTAGACACGACACTGATGTCTAGTGTATTTTGCTATTAATTTTTTGGTGACTGTAACAGAGGTCACTTACCAGTGGCACCTCCATCTGGGTACACTGGGGACTAGCTTTATCCTGGTCTGGCATCCCCTCCTTCAGTTGCTCACCCTCTGGTGTCTCTCTTAATTCAGGGTGCTCCATCTTCAGTAACCTCCAGCCAGGTCACTATGTAGTCTTCCCCTTCTGCAGTATCATAATACCTCCACACCAACCATACACCATCCCAGACAGTCTTCCATGCCTATTCCCACTCTGGGCCACTTCCCCAGTGACTGGTAGGGGAACCCAGGCCTGCTCACTGGAACCCAGAATAGCGCAAGGACCCTATCATCATCATTGCTACTCATTCCCTGGGCTTCTTACTCTGCCTTCCATAGGTTTTCTCCCCTACAACTCCTCTGATTAAACTCCCCTCAGGGACAGGATTCCATAGCTTTTGCACCTCACTCTACTTCTGCTCAGCTTGGCTTCATCATCAATTAAACCTTATCAGCCCTGACTCTCCTCCAAGTCCAACCTATAAGGTTAAATGACCCTATCTGTACTACCGTAACCCTCTCAGGTGTGGTGTGAACACCCCATCACAGCAACAGAAGAGCAAATTTTAAAATAAACCAATCAAGTAACAAGCTAGAATCCGGAATATTTTCTCAGTCAGATGAACTCAGTTTTAAGGTTGACCAAATTTGGATCATGAAATCCTTTACAGTGTTTCTAGAGATAAAAAGTATTAGTAATCAACCATAGCAAAAAATCTAGCTCAGGGCTTACAAGCTTCCATGCACCCAAATTCCTAAGTCTCTTAAACATCTGAGGCCACGTCTACACTACAGCATAAAATCGAAATTATTAAAACCGGTTTTATAAAACTGGTTTTATAAAATCGATTTTACGCATCCACACTAGGGCACATTAATTCGGTGGTGTGCATCCATGGTCCTAGGCTACCATCGATTTCCGGAGCGGTGCACTCTGGGTAGCTCAGTAAAAGAATGAGACCAATAACTTCGATTTCCGTCCACACTAACCCTAAATCAATATAGTAATATCGATTTTAGAGTTACTCCTCTCGTTGGGGAGGAGTACAGAAATCGATTTTAAGAGCCCTTAAAATCGATTTAAAGTGCCTTGTAGTGTGGGCGGGTACAGCGTTAAATCGATTTAATGCTGTTTAAATCGATTTAACTCTGTAGTGTGGACTAGGCCTGAGGGCTGCACAGGATGGCCATTTTAGAGGACTAGCTTCCTTGGGATGCTTTGCTTTGGATCCATTCTTATATTGCTCTTCCCAATCATACTTCTCTGCTCTCTTGCCAACATGCTAGCTGTCAGACATAGATGACTGAAATCCTGCTCTTAACTGTACAACTACAAGAATATGAGAGCAGAGAAGATGATGTTTAAATAGGAAGAAAGGCAATGAGACAACACTGAATTGGTTTGGGGAGACAGATTACAGCATAAAATTAAAAATGGTAAAAGATGCTGATAAGCAAAAGCCAGTGGCAGGAGCAAGAGAGAGAGAAATTTCTGTGTACACCATAATGCAATTTTATATACCTTCACTGTTTTCATGGTGATGACCCACTAGGGGGGGATAAAGGGTAGCTTGTTGCCAGGCAGATTATGGTACTGAAGTCTGGTCTGTGGTCTGCATAAATGATGCAAAGGGGTAGCTGCGATGGGAAAGCTCAGGAAACCGTAAGTTCCTTACCCCTGTGGAGCTTATTGCTGCAGTGTTCTTGCCGTAAGCTATCAACTGAACAAACGCTCTTCCCCTTTCCAACCTTATTTCCATTAGGCTTTTGTTTGAATAATTTCCCACAGTTGCTGCCTTGCTGGTGGTAGCAACAATGAGAGCGAAGTGCGGGTTGTGACTCGTGTGTTTGCCACCATGTCATTTAGAACTTCCCTAACCAGGTAGTGCTTAAAATGCTGGCTATGGTCTGGTGCCTTGCCGATAGTAGGGCTCTCAGCTTTCACACGTTTTCAGAGCAGACTTCAGCCCTTACAAAGTGTTGGACTGGCTAGTATATCTCTAGGTGAATCCTTCACTGGGACCTCACATGTACCTACTGAGCGTGTCCTGTCTCTATCAGCAATGACAACAATCTTCTTCCAACTATAATCTTGCCATTTTGTGTAAAAGTTGGTAGACAAAATAAATCATTATTTAATTATTTGTATTACCACAGCGCCTAGGAGCTCTAGTTATGGACCAAGACCCCATTGCGCTACAAACCCAGAAGAAAAAGATGTTCTCTGCCTCAAGGAGCTGGCAATCTAAGTTTAAGACAAGAGACAGATGGACAAAGACAGATAGGAGTGTACAAGGAAACAATGGTCAGTATGACAGGCAGTGATCTTAGCATACTAGCAGCTTAACAGTTGTCACATTTTGTGTAAGTATCACTGCAAAGGACAGTTGCTTGGGGTCACATAACTAGGAATTAATACTGGGAATTAGAGAACAAATGAGCCGAAGGAATAATTTTACTCCATTGGTTGTACAGGGTGAGTGCAGCTGTAATAGTGCAATGGTACAGATGGGGGTTATAATCTCACATGCTATTAACTCACTAAGAGTCAAAGGAGTAAAATCAATGGGGAGTGAAAAGGAGAGACCAGAGATTGGTGATAACGGGCAGAAGCCAGACAAAGTGTCCCATGTATGCAAGGCATGAAATGCAGCCACATAAAGGAGAAAAATGACACTGGCGAGACACCACTAAGACTTAGATGTGGTGATGCCTGTTCATTATTTTGCTATTGAATCACAACACATCTTGCCAATGATTTCTCAAAATTACCATAATGTACCTGTCTTTTAGGGCATGGCTACACTTGCAGGTGTAGAGCGCTGTGAGTTAAACCCGCCTTCAGAGAGCACAGTAGGGAAAGCGCTGCAGTCTGTCCACACTGACAGCTGCTTGCGCACTGGCGTGACCACATTTGCAGCACTTGCAGCAGCATTGGGAGCAGTGCATTATGGGCAGCTATCCCAGCATGCAAGTGACTGCAACGTGCTTTTCAAATGGGGGTGGGTGGGGTGGAGTGTGACAGGGAGTGTGTTGTGTGTATCTGGGGGGAGAGTGAGTGGGTTTTGGGGGGCCTGAGAACATGTCAGCATGCTGTCTTATAAGATCAGACAGCAAAAGACTTCCCACTACCCTCCGCCTCTCTCTCACACACACAGCATTCCCAGCTGTCAGAAACAGAGCTTTCAAACTGCATATCCGCATTCCTACAGTGACTCAAAACAATGACAAGAGTGGCAACTTAAGGGGACTATGGGATGTTTCTGGAGGCTGATCAGAGCGCAGTGTGTAACACCTCATCCACACTGGCACCATGGAGCTCCAGCAGGGGCGCAGCAAACATTATTCCACTTACCGAGGTGGAGTACCAGCAGTGCTGGAGCCGCAGAGTCAGAGCGCTCTACGTGCCTTGCCAGTGTGAACGAGGAGTGAGCTAGGACGCCTGGGGCTCCTTTATTGCGCTGTAAGTCACAAGTTCACCCTGACCCCGATATAACGCTGTCCTTGGGAGCCAGAAAATCTTACCACATTATAGGTGAAACGGTGTTATATTGAACTTGCTTTGATCTACCGGAGCATGCAGCCCCATCCCCCCTGGAGCACTGCTTTACGTCGTTATATCTGAATTTGTGTTATATCAAGTCGCCTTATATCAGGGTAGAGGTGTGTAGCCAAACCCTTAGCCTATCACTTTCTCCATGTCTAAAGTACAAAGATAAAGTATTTCACTCTATTTCCAGCCCAGCCCAACACTTATAATTTATTTGCCAAGCAGCAAGACCTTGATTCAACAAATACTTGCACACATAGACTCACAGACTCTAGGACTGGAAGGGACCTCGAGAGGTCATCGAGTCCAGTCCCCTGCCCTCATGGCAGGACCAAATACTGTCTAGACCATCCCTGATAGACATTTATCTAACCTACTCTTAAATATCTCCAGAGATGGAGATTCCACAACTTCCCTAGGCAATCTATTCCAGTGTTTAACCACCCTGACACTTAGGAACTTTTTCCTAATGTCCAACCTAAATCTCCCTTGCTGCAGTTTAAGCCCATTGCTTCTTGTTCTATCATTGGAGGCTAAGGTGAACAAGTTTTCTCCCTCCTCCTGATGACACTCTTTTAGATACCTGAAAGATACCTGAAAGGTATCTTTGCTACCACAAATAGTTCCATTGATATTCACAGTAGTAAAGTGAAGTGCACATAAAAGTGTTTGCAGGATCTGCCACACAACAGTGTGCTCACTGCTTGAATTGTATTGCTATCGTGTAATAAATACTAAATCTTTTTGGGGGCATGAATGTATAGGTAGCAATGTAGCATGTATGTTGTGCGGAGAGCTGCATATGCAGCCCACAATGATAAGGTTGAGAACTACTGGTCTAAATCAATTTGGTCATCACTGTCATATTCTTTCTTTCTTGGTCTAAACCAGTTTGGTCATCACTGCCACATTCTTTCTTTCTTGCTAGCAATCTAGCCTGGCACCCTCTCTCCTTCCCTGCTGCTCCATTCTTGCTCAACTATCTGCTTCTAGTTCTTTCACCACTTCCCCTTCCACTCAGGCAGAGGGTGTGGCTAGAATGAGAATGCTCCACACAATGTCTTCTACTCTCTTCTGTTTGCTCCCTTAGACTCCACCTGCTGGTCAAAACTGGAATCTGAACGATTTTCCACACACTGCTAAATGTCAGCATGAACATATTTTTCCCCCAGTTTGAAAGAATTTAACAGCACGCATGTTTATACCCTCCCAATTATATTCTCTTTCCCTGCTCATTTGTAAGAGGTCAGTACTGACAACATTCAGCTGCTTTATGGGGAGATTCAGGTCAAACTATATAAACTTTTTTAAAAATGTTGCAGTTTGGCACTTTAATAAATCAGTGTGCTTATGTGATGAGTGATTGTTTACTGTTTATGCCTATCAGCATGGAAACCAGCAGGTTTTGCTCACAGTCTCTGAAGTAGTGGAGGACACAGTTTATCCTCATTTAGACTTTCAGCTAAACTGTGGTCAGTGCCCGCTTAGCTGATATACCGAAATAATTTTGCTTGGCACAGACAAGGCCTAAGTGAGTCAGCTGCCATTCACAACATGGCTGTATATGGAGAATAATTCTGCAACCCAGCTATAACTTGAACTTTGGCCTTTAATATTTACAAGCAAGCTGCCTCTGTATTCTGGTAATCTCCTTCAAAAACTGTAGTTGTGATCTGAATGAGAAATCATTCTTTTAAAAATATCAATAATTTCTTTGCCCATTTTAAGTGTTAACTTAATACAACTTCCTGCATTCTAAAGAAATTTGCCGGATGGTGGTGAATAAAGATAAGGTTAATCCTATATAGTTAAACTTATTCAAGGAGACAACCTGGAGATTGCCATGGAAACAGATCATGCAGCCTTAAAGCTTAATGCTACTTTTAAATATTATACATCCCCGAACTGCAATGTAGTTTGTAAAGTTATTCCATGCATACAAGCATAGTGCTGTAGACAGATTTACAGGGTACATAGAGATCAACATACATGGCAATCTGCCCATCCCAAGGAAATAACAGCTCAGGGGAAAAACTACTTAAGAAGCTCAACTTAGTAAACCTCCTTAGGGGAAGGGTTTACAGCCATACAGATGGGGGAGGGGATTTCCCCCTCTGATTGTGGAGATGCCTTGAGATCCACTAGGAAATCCAATTCCACCAATATAGATTCCTTGAGGAGATAACCAGATTTGCTTCCCAGTCCATGGTTACACGCTACACCTTTTGGGTTGGTTGGATGGTGAAGGGAGCAGGAATAGATAGAAGCTGTGGATAGAGAGCTAACAGCGTTATTTTCCCATGGAAAATCTGCTTCAAATGATGTGTATTTTCCAGGGGATAATACTGCAGTGAACAGCTCCTTCATAGCTCTGCTTCTTCTCCACAGCAATCTGTCTTCTGAGGTATAACTCAGTGGTTTTTTTCTGAGGTATAGCTCAGTGGTTTGAGCATTGGCCTGCTAAACCCAGGGTTGTGAATTCAATCCTTATGGGGGGGGGCACTTAGAGATCTGGAGCAAAAATCAGTATTTGGTCCTCCTAGTGAAGGCAGGGGGCTGGACTCAATAACCTTTGGTGCCTTCCAGTTCTAGAAGATAGGTATATCTCCAATTATTATAAACCTGGGAAGCTGCTGTATGAACATACTCAGTGTTAGCTTTCCATTTAAGTCAGATCTTGTTTAATGCATAGTCTAATATTGTCCCTTGGGATAAGCATGTGCTGTGCTTTCAACTGTCCCATGCACATGTCCACTCAGAACTGCCAACATCAAGAGATCAAAAATCAGAATCTCCCCCCCCCCCCCCAAAAAAAAAAAACCCTCATGATTTTTAGGCCAGTGACTATATTGTGTGGTTTTTTTGGTCTGTCCTTTGATTTGTGAACTCCCCCATATGTGCAAGTGTGAGAGAATTAGTGTTGCCCACTCTCTCAAATGTACTGAGGAAAGTGACGATGGTCCCTATTGCAGGAACTCTCACATCCTGCCCAGCATTTAATCCTGTCCCACGGACTCCACACATCTGTCCCCACCATAAGTTCAGTTCTTGTCAGTTCATACCCCCACCCCATTGCCCCCCCCACACCCTTAGTTCAGCCTCCACCCCACTTAGTTTAGTCCCCACCAACCCTGCTCAGTTTAATCCCCTCCATCAACCCTCACCCCCCTTAATTCAGACCCACCCAGCTCCATCAGTCCACTCCCAGTTCAGCCTTCCTCCCCCACCTGACTTCTGCTCCTTGGGTTTTTCACCTCCTATCCCAAGGCTGGGGGGAGGGGCAGCTGCAGCTGAGTCCCCTCTCCCCTTTTCCAAGCTTGGGGGAGCAGCTCCAGGGGCTCTTCACTCCATCTCTGTCCCTTCCCAGGCTGGGTGATGCAGGGGGAGGAGCAGAGGCATCATCCTACAAGTGTTTCTCACAGGTGGAGAGTGGGGAGCAGAGTTGTGCTGAACTCTTTGCTTCCTCCTGCCCTTTCTCCTTTTGTGAGAAAAACAAGCAGAGAGGAGATACTCTGACGGCTTCTGGCTGGGATGAACTTCAAAAGGGGGCTGAAGCTTCTCATGTCATTGTGAGATGAGCTCCCACAAACTCCGAAATCCCATCACTTGTGGGGGAAAAAATCACAAGAGTTGGCAATACCCCCCACTAGAGATAAGAGTGAGAATTTACTGTTTAGTTGTTGCATCGCTGGGCTCTGTTCATGCATCAGTTTAGATTCCCATTAGGTCATTTCAAGCACCATAGTTTGTTTGCTTTGTTTTGTTTTTTGTTTTTGGACAATTTCTAGTTTGCTTTAACAGAAGTCAGAAGGTAATATGATCTAATATGAACCAGACGTTTTGTTTAAATATTGTATTCATTTTTATTATTTTTAAACCATTATTAAATCAGGTTGGAAAGAACTGCTTACAGTTCTTTTTCACCAGGCTCTCATAGTGCTAGTGTCACAAATGACATTTTTCAACAAGATGGCTGACCAATAACCCTTTCCAGCAAGATGGAAAAATTAGGCTCCAAAATGCCTATTGCTGAATTTACATTTGTTTGTTTGTTTTAAACCCATGCATTTAATAGGTTATTCTTATGGACAAATGCTTCTTATCTGTGAACTCTCATACTCCTGGTCTCCACAGATGGGAGACTGTTTTTCTTTAAAGGAAGAATGAACCTGAATTTATGCCCCTTATGTGGCCAACAGTCACTGGGCATTTTTATAAGGGGAAAACACTATTACTTTTGAAGCCAATATTACCCCGGGGCACTTCGCAAATGTATAAAATGAATTATTGCTATTTTGAAACACACTCTCTCTCTCTCCTCAGTTAATTTTTACAATAAGCAGAGTTACTTCCTGTATATACAGTAATAGGCTATATTTCACAGTAATAAACCAGCAGATATTTAGAGAGACTGCTGTACACAAATTATTGGCTCGATTCTGCAAGCATTTATGCATGAGAATACCTTTACTCACACTAGGATTACCAGATAGCAACTGAAAAAAAGGACAGGGGGTGAGGGGCAATAGGCACCTGTATAAGAAAAAGTCACCAAAAAAACTGGAGTGTCCCTTTAAAAACGGGACATCTGGTCACCCCAATTCACACTGAGAAATCTTACTGAAGTTAATGAAACAACTCCATGTTAGTAAGGCTACTCACATGAATAAGTATTTGCAGATTTGGGGCCTAAGTAATCAGCGGTGCACTGTTTGGTATCAGTTGTCAATAGCTGGCTGCCTGCACAGCATACTATTCTTCAAATGCTTATTTCCTTTTGTCAGGACTTCCCATAATCTATTATAAACAACTTCGTAAAAGGAGGCATTATTAGCTGTCACATTTCATTTGTTTTTTTTTAAGTTGTTAGCCAAGAAACAGGATAACAGAAACAGGGGAATCAGAAGAACATCACATATCCTGATTAGTGAGGGAATGTGCGGGCTCAGAAGGAAGGAGCAGAAATGATTTTTTTTTAAGATAGTGTTTTATCATTAAAGCGTAATTATAAATGTTAACAGTTTAACTATTAGAACAATTTATGCAGGGTGTGATAAATTCTCCATTGCTTGCAGTCTTTAAATAAAAACAGTTATCTTTCTAAAATACATCCTATAATTCAAATAGAAGTAATGGGTTTGATGTAGAAGCTATCAGTTGAGATTCATAGGCCCAGTGGCAGATTAACACACGAACACATGGGGCCCATGCTCAGGGCCCCCCACTGGAGCACTGGAAACCATGTAGAAGTGAGAGGGCTATGGTGCCAGAATTGGGGCCCTTCCCTCTGCTTCTCCTCCTCCCCAGAAGCTGGAGCCAGGCTATGGTAAAAGCCGCCCAGGGCTGCTGTGGGGAGCCCCATGGCAGCTCTTACTATGGCCCACCTCCAGCTTGGCCAGGGGCAGGCCTCAGGGAAGAAGAGGACAGGGATCATGACACCATGGTGATTGTGGGCTAAGTCCCTCATTAGTCCCCTACCTGGAACCATTTGCCATTAGCAAAAGCTGTATTTCATGGCAGGGGAGTTGATAAGGTGATCAGCTCCTCCACCATGAAGTGCAGACTCTGACACCGCCACTCTACACCTGCCTGAGGCTACTACGTTTATGTTAAAAAGTGGGAGGGCTGTGACCCCCTGATTTCCCACCCCCTCCAGTTCCAGAGGTTCAAATATTCTTTGTACCCAGGGCCCCAATAAATCTTAATCCCCTCTGCATAGGTCTCTGTTATGCAGCCAGATGACAACAATGGACCCTTCTGACCTTAAAATCTATTAATCAGAAAGTTCCAGAGAATGTAATAGAGACTAAAACTGTCTATAGGTTTTGTTTTAAACTATCCAATAAATGTAATGGAAAACTGTATTACAGACTGTAGATTTTAGAATACTGTCTACAGTACTTCATTATTTTCTATGTAACCCTATTGGTTTCTTTTCTAAGCTATTAAATTTTACAAGACTTTGTCAACTGTTTGAAATGGGTCATCCTGATTACTGCTACAAAAGTGATTTTTCCTCCTGCTGATGATAGCCCACTTTAATTTATTTGTTTCATTAGAGTTGGTAAGACAACCCCCATCTTTTCATGTTCTCTGTGTGTGTGTGTATATATATCTTCCTACTATATGTTCCACTCCATGCATCTGATGAAGTGGGTTTTAGCCCACGAAAGCTTATGCCCAGATAAATTTGTTAGTGTCTAAGGTGCCACAAGTACTCCTCGTTCTTTTTGCTGATAAAGACTAACACGGCTACCACTCTGAAACCTACTACAAGAAGTGTACCCACCTCCAGTCTGATCCCTTTGCTTATGTGCTCCTTTCTCTGATCCTCTGTCTTTGTCTATTTAGTTTGCAGCAGGGCAGGGACCATATTTTCACATGTCTGTAAAACATCCATCACACTAATAAACAGCTGGTAAAAAAAAATCAATTTTTTTCTCCCAACAAATTTTGGAATTTTTCAACCAGCTCTAAAAACAAATAATAATTAATAATACAATTTCAACTGGGGAAAACAGTATGTTACCTTAGAAACAGTTAAATTTGAAAATAATTTGTTTTAGAACTTGCTGAATCCAAATACTGCTTCCTTATGTATTCTTTGGAGTGGAAAAATAAAGCTGCAGGAAAAATGTGTGAGGATTACTTTTAGAGAGACACATATTCAATAATTTTAAAATATTAGCCATTCATTTACTACACTTGCAAAGTCTCTAATGTTAAAGGTGAATTAAAAAAGATTAGTATTTTCCTCTCCTGTATATATTCAGGGACTGTGCTAATATTATCAATCGAATTTTGGGTCAAAATGCAGATGCTGACTTCCATTAAACTTAAGGAAAAACAGCCCCTCTCTTATTCAGGACAGCAGCAGTAACTATATTCACAGATGAAAAAGCATTTATCATTGTGAATAACCTGTGAAATACAAGGCTTTGAAAAACAGTATGTTATTACCATTTCTGAGTCTGGTTCTGAGGCAGCCATCTTGCTGGAAAGGGATGTCAGACATCTTGTTGAAAAAATACAACAGTTTTGTTTTTCCATGCTATATAGAATGAATAAGGTAGTCAGTGTCACTCAGACCTAAAATAAATAGTGTTTCATATTTAACTAGTCTCAGATTCAACTGTACATTTTACAGCTTGATTTCTGCTATTCCGTTTCTGTCTGCATGATATACAAAATGAAGTGTGGCAGCTAATACTGTCTTTATAGAGTTATTCACTGTATGGTAAAAGATAATTGGAATGCAAGGAGCAAACTGATATTTTAATAATTATATGATAGCAGGTGTTAAACTTTAACAATACTACTACAGAGTACATTGTTGATAACATAATTTGTATATTTTCTCTAAATGTCTGTATAGTATTATGAGAAATATGCCCTACTGTATGCAGTATAGTAGCAGGTAACTACATTTGCTTAGGGAAAAATGATAAAACTCTCAGTTGCGGTTACTGGAAGCAGCCACCTACTGCTGATAATACATAGGACTAGCATCAATACTGAACATCTTTTTCTCTAAAAGGTACCTGTAACCAGCAGTCACACAGATCTGTAGTATATCACTGTGTGCATGCCATAGAATATGATTTCCATTAGAGGATATTTCTTATGTTGAATGAAGTGTTTGTTCTTCAGCAGTATTTTATTAACACTCTGCTTGAAGTCAATATCTATGGCCTAGTTTACACTTAAAACTCAATTTAATGTTATACTAACTAGAGTCCATCCTGCTCTGACTGAACTCTGTGGGAGTTTTGACATTGACTTCAGTCATAGAAGGATCAGGCCTAGTGTCTACTTATAGAGCTGCTGCATCCATGGAAAAACTGCTGCTTCTTTAAAAACAGGTTTTCATATACAAAAGTAAAAATCATCTCCTTCTCAATTGTGTCTAAACTATCTGATCCTCATAAGGGTGATTAGAGCCCTGTGACATTGCACTCCATATGTTTTATGGAAATAAGCTTATGAGTGTGACTGATGTAACTGGAATATGCTTTATGCAAAAGGTCTCTTGTAAGGTATCATAACAAAGGTTATAAACTACTGAATATATTCTTCCTGTTTGTATGCATGTATCATTCTTGTATCTGAAGCTAGAAATATGAAGTATAACTCTGAGATCCTATTGTAATTATGTAAAGTATGGACCATTAATGGTGGTTTAGCATCTTGATGGCTCCCATTGACTAGGACAATTGGTTGTAAATAGTTTATTTACTTTCAAATCTTCCTGTATACCTGTGGGCCAACCCAGGAAGAATGGAGACTATGGGTATTACATGACATGTGACTATGTCACATGATACTGGAATCCATCTTAATCTTTGTACTTTTCCATTGATGAGGCGGGGTAGGGAGAACCACAGACAAAAGAGTCCCACCTTGTGCCAAAGCTATAAAAGGGGGTGGAGCAGGACAAAAGAGGCTGCCAGTCCTGAGGAAACCCTGCTTATCACCAGAGATGTCTGCTGGCTCTAACAAAGACCGTACCAGGCGAAAGGATTGGACCCAAACTAGGAAGGGATCTGGCCTGTGAAAGGTTTCAGCATGGTAGCCATGTTAGTCTGTATCAGCAAAAAAGTTAGTATCAGACAGCACATCCCTCGGCCCGCGCTGCTTCCTGCAGCCCCCATTGGCCTGGAGCGGCGAACCGCAGCCAGTGGGAGCTGTGATTGGTCAAACCTGCAGACGCGGCAGGTAAATAAACCGTCCTGGCCCACCAGGGGCTTTCCCTGAACAAGCGGCGGTCCTAGTTTGAGAACCACTGATATAGAGGGCGAACAATTTACAGATTTACCCTGTATAAGCATTATACAAAGTAAAACAGATTTATTTGGGGTTTGGATCCTATTGGTGTCTGGGTGCTGGAGACAGGTAATTTGCAGAGCTGTTTTTAGTTAAAGTCTGCAGCTTTGGGGGCGTGGTTCAGACCTGGGTCTGTGTTGCAGCAGGCTAGTGCATCTGGCTCAACAAGGCAGGGTTCTGGAGTCCCAAGCTGGCAGGGAAAGCGGGCTCAGAGATAATTTCACCACATCAGGTGAGAGTCCCAAGGGGATCTCTGTGACCAAACCCATCACAAGCCCCTAAAAGGGGCTCGACTCAGCACACAGAAAGTGACAATCCCCTCAACCAAAGAGAGGGGCCACAACAAACAAAACCCCCACAACAACCACCCAGGATCAGTTCAACAAGGGTGTGTGGGAGGAAGGGATGACAATAATAGTAAAAGAATGGGAGTGTGGTTACACGGTCAAAATTCACATGTCTATAAGGTTCTATGGTTGCTGAGCACTACTGCATTGACCTGCCACATGCAACAGTGCCAGGGCCAGCTCTAGCCATTTCGCCGCCCCAAGCACGGTGGCATGCTGCGGGAGGCGCTCTGCTGCTCACCAGTCCCGTGGCTCTGGTGGATCTCCCGCAGACGTGGCTGTGGAGGGTCCGCTGGTCCCGCGGCTCCGGTGGACCTCCTGCAGGCGTGCCTGCGGATGCTCCACCAGAGCCGCGGGACCAGCGGACCCTCCACAGGCCCGCCTGCGGGAGGTCCATTGGAGCTGCCTGCCGCCCTCCCAGCAACCGGCAGAGCGCCCCCCGCGGCATGCCGCCCCAAGCATGCACTTGGCGTGCTAGGGCCTGGAGCCAGCCCTGAACAATGCAGATTTTATACTCCAATTGTTCCTCAATAGCAGGAAAAAATTGGAAATATTACAACTACCACCTTGAATTCTCTACCAGGTTTCCTTCCCGATTGAGGGATCTAAGCTGTTTAACTTGCCCCCTTTTTGCCAAAAAACTACATTTCCTTCTAACACCACACAACAACACTAATCATATGGAGTCATTCGAGATGGATTAGATTACAAACAGGTAGCAGTCCATTCCCATGGCAGGCATCCATATCCATTTACTCTAAGGTTACTGTTATTATGCTATCACCTGCCTGAATCGCCTCCTAACCTGCATCCTTGCTTCTTTCCCTCTCCCCTCCACAAACGCACAACTAAGGGCTTGTCTACATCAGAAAGTTGCAGCGCTGGTGAGGGAGTTACAGCGCTGCAACTTTGAAGGTGTACACATCTGCAGGGCATCACCAGCGCTGCAACTCCCTGTTTGCAGCGCTGGCCGTACTCCCGTTTTGTCTCGGGTGTAGAGGATCCAGCGCTGGTGATCCAGCGCTGGTAATCCAATGTAAACACTTACCAGCGCTTTTCTTGACCTCTGTGGAAGGAGGAAGCCTCTGGTAATCAAGCTGGTCTCCTTCCCCAGCTTGCTCTCGCGTTCCCGGAACCCCGAGCAAGCAGGTCTCCTTCCCTGCGGTTTGCAGGGGGGTTCGGGAACGCGAGAGCAAACCGGGAAAGGAGACCAGCTTCGCCGCGGTTTGCTCTCCCGTTCCCCGAGCAAGCAGGTCTCCTTCACTGCGGTATGCAGGGGGGTTCGGGAACGCGAGAGCAAACCGTGGCGAAGCTGGTCTCCTTTCCCGGTTTGCTCTCGCGTTCCCCGAACCCCGAGCAAGCAGGTCTCCTTCCCTGCGGTTTGCAGGGTGGTTCGGGGAACGCGAGAGCAAACCGCGGCGAAGCTGGTCTCCTTTCCCGGTTTGCTCTCTCGTTCCCGGAACCCCGAACAAGCAGGTCTCCTTCCCTGCGGTTTGCAGAGGGGTTCGGGAACGCGAGAGCAAACCGCGGCGAAGCTGGTCTCCTTCCCCGGTTTGCTCTCGCGTTCCCCGAACCCCGAGCAAGCAGGTCTCCTTCCCTGCGGTTTGCAGGGTGGATCGGGGAACGCGAGAGCAAACCGCGGCGAAGCTGGTCTCCTTTCCCGGTTTGCTCTCTCGTTCCCTGAACCCCGAGCAAGCTGGTCTCCTTCCCTGCGGTTTGCAGAGGGGTTCGGGGAACGCGAGAGCAAACCACGGCGAAGCTGCTCTCGCGTTCCCCGAACCCCCCCTTGAAGCCGCCCAACAGCGCTGCAGTGTGGCCACATCTAACACCACTTGCAGCGCTGGTTGCTGTAAGTGTGGCCACTCTGCAGCGCTGGCCCTATACAGCTGTACTAATACAGCTGTAACAACCAGCGCTGCAAAATTTTAGATGTAGACATGGCCTAAAACTACAGCTCCCAGCTTGCAGCGCTCGCCATTCATTTCCGAGTTGCCCTTGAGTTCCCGACTTGCAATGCGACACTGGGATCCCTAGTCCAATGGGAGCAGCAGGGGGCGGGTCTATGCAAATATTGCCGGCGGTCGGTCACCCCACAGGCGGCGCTTCTGTTTCCGTGTTGAGGCGCAGCAGGGTTCAGGGACATGGCCAGGCCGGGAATCTGCCGTTACCCTTAGCGTCACCTCAGCCGCCGGCGAGAGAGAGAAGATGGCGTCCATGTTACTGAGGAGCTGCAGCCGGCGGGTCTCCTGCCTGCCCAGGCCGCTGCGCAGGGAGCCCAAGTGGGGTAAGGCTCGGCTCGGGGCCGGGCAGGCGCAGCAGCGCTGGGCGCCGGATCTGGGGGACCCGCGCCGCCGGCTCCCGAGTCCCCGGCCTAGGCCCTGGCGGCCTCCCTACAGTGCGCCCGCACTTCCAGCGCAGGGGGGCGCGGGGCCTGGCGGAGCCGGCTACGGGCCTGACGGTTCAGGGGACAGTGACCGACCGGCAGGCGGGCGGGGGAGCGTGCGCGGTGCGAGGCCGCCTCCTTTCCCGGCTTCCAAAGATCACCGGGTGTCAGAGCAACCTTGAGCTCACGTGGGCGAGGCGTGTGGGGGGCCCGCGCTCGGTGATCTCATCCTGCCGCCTTCATCTCTAGCGCCGGAGAGCCCATGTCAGTGGCCCGGGGAGGCGTCTCCTGTGCCCCTGGCTCCTTTATTTCTGTTAGCTGAAGCCTTGGGCTATGATGTAGAAGTGATTTGTTGGCGGTGCTCCTGGGCTGACAAGTCATCGGTGCTTTGCTTTATCTTGTGGCTGGAACCTCCCAGAAGTTTTTCCTGTGTATAAACTATGTAGTTCATGCTCTACACTAGCAGCAAAGAATCCTGTGGCACCTTATAGACTAACAGACGTTTTGGAGCATGAGCTTTCGTGGGTGAATACCCACTTCCTCAGATGCATGTCATGGAAGTGGGTATTCACCCACGAAAGCTCATGCTCCAAAACGTCTGTTAGTCTATAAGGTGCCACAGGATTCTTTGCTGCTTTTACAGATCCAGACTAACACGGCTACCCTCTGATGCTCTACATTGTCATCAGCTTTATTTGGCCTTTGAGTTAAGGTGTCATTGGCTTTAGTTTTCCAAGTGTTCTTTTTTCAAATAAAGTGGGTTATCTATCTAAGCTACACATCCCAAGAGTAAATAAAAACCTAACTGACTTCTTGCAAGTGGCTAACCAATCTTGAAATTGAGTACAATGAAATCTGATGTGCTTAATTTGTTCTAAGAATTTGGCAACAGACTGAGGTTTCCCAAATGAGGAATCCACATTTTTGTAAAATAGTCAATAACTTGTGGCAGGTTAGTTTAGGAATGGGCAAACTTTTTGGCCTGAGGGCTACATATGAATGTAAAAATTGTATGGCAGGCTATGAATGCTCACAAAATTGGTGGTTGGGTGCAGGAGGGGGTGAGGGCTCTGGCTGGGTGTGCGGGCACTGGGGTGGGGCCAGAAATGAGAAGTTCAGGGTGTGGGAGGGAGCTCCAGGCTGGGGTGTTGGGGGGTGGTGAAGGCTCCAGCTGGGTGTATGGACTCTGGAGATGAGCGCTTTGGGGGTGCAGAAGGGTGGTCCGGGCTGGGTGGGGGCTCTGGGCTGAGGCAGGGAGTTGGGGCGGGGGACTTGGGTGCAGGCTCCAGGCGACACTTACTTCAAGCAGCTGCTGGAAGCAGCAGCATGTCCCCCCTGTGCGGAGACAAGGCCCCAGGCACCACTCCCGCAGCTCCCAGAAACAATGGCATGCCTACCCTCTGGCTCCTACGTGGAGGCACGGCACCGGCCCCTGCAGCACCCATTGACTGTGGGTCCCAGCCAATGGGAGCTGCGAGGAATGGCACTTGGGGTGGGGGTAGCATGTAGAGTGGAGCTCCCTGGTTGCCCCTACATGTAGGAGCTGGAGGTCAGACATTCCGCTGCTTCCGGGAGCAATGTGGCAAGCCCCTGACCCCACTCCCCGGCTGCAGCGCTGGAGTGGGGCAAGCCTCTGATTCTGCTCCCTGGTGGGAGCTCGAGGGCCGGACTAAAAGGCTTGATGGGTCGGATGTGGCCCATAGTTTGCCCACCTGTGGGTTAGTTGCTTTTAACTTCAAAAAAAAGATTTGGCTTTAGTATTTGTGAAAAGGGTTAGCTTGATCGCTGTGAAAGCTTCAGTATTCTAGCCACAGGACATATAACAGCAGTTCAAACTTTCTTGCAGTGCTTTACCAATTACCTTCAACCTTGAGCTGGAGAAATCAGTCACTGTGAATGAAGGTTAAATGGCTTTGCCAATTCAATTCATGACCATTGCTGAAGTTGCCAGTAAAGTTTCCACTTGTGATGGATGCTTTCTGTAATGTGGCATACTGGCAAACAACAGCCATCTGATATATTGATCTCTTATAGTTACTGGTCTTTGCTCAGATATTGAAGTAAAGGGCGTGATATAAAAACTAAGATAGATTTGGGCTGAATTTGAACTTGTTGACATGGACCAAAGGTTGAATTTTATTACCATTACTTTGTGCCATCCAGTCCTTCTGCCAACAGCATTCTAAATCTTCAGAATATAGGGAATATATTTCATCTGTACCCTAAATTACAAAAGGGTAAATGGGCATACTGCTAGCATTTATGGCATAACAATATTTTCTCACAGTGGTAACTGGTTAGAATATTTCATGGTGGATGAGTTTTGATGTAAAAAGTGCTTTAATAACACAGTTTGGCATAATTTAAAAACTCTTCAAGTATTCTGTAGGTGCCATGTACACTCATAGATTAAGGCCAAGAAGAGGCCATTGTGATCATCTAGTCTGACCTCCTATATAATAACACAGTCCATAGAAGTTCCTCAAAATAAATCCTAGAGCAGATCTTTTAGAGAAACATCCAGTCTTGGTTTAAAATTGTTAGTGATGGAGAGTCTACTATGAGCCTTGGTAAATTGTTCCAATGGTTAATTACTCTCACTGTTAAAAAAGAAAAAAAAAAAATTGCATCTTACTTCCAGTATGACTGTCTCGCTTCAGCTTCCAGCCTTTGGGTCGTGTTATATCTTACTCTGTTTGTTTGAAGAACCCATTAGTAAATATTTATCCCCCATGTAGATTATTATAGGCTGTAATCAAGTCACTCCTTTATCTTCTCTTTGTTAAGCTTGAGCTGCCTGAGTTTATCACTGTAAAACAGGTGTGCTAATCCTTAATCATTTTCATGGCTCTTCTCTGAACACTCTCTAATATATCAACCTCTTTCTTGAGTTGTAGGCACCAGCCTTGGACATACTATTATGATGTCAGTGCCAATCAGAGGTAAAATAACCTGCCTACTCCTACTCAGTATTCCTCTGTTTATGCATGGAAGGATCTCATTGGCCACAGCATCACATTGTGAGCTCCTGGTCAGCTAATTATCCACTAGGCTCCCCAAATCTTTTTCAGAGTCACTGCTTTCCAGTGTAGAGTCCCTCATCTGTATTCATTGTTCCTAGATGTATACATTTCCATTTAGCTGTATTGAAATGCATTTTGTTTGTTTATGCCTAGTTTACGAAGTAATCCAGATCACTCTGAATCAATGACCTGTCCTCTTTATTTACCATTTGCTCATTTTTTGTGCCATCTGCAAGCTTTCAGTGGTGATTTTATATTCTAGGTCATGTTGTTAAATCGCATGTGGGCACAAACTGATCCCTGCCGGTTTTCACTGGAAACACACTCACTTGATGATGATTCCATGTTCACAGTTACATTTTGAGGCCTATTAGTTAGCCAGTTTTCAATCCATCTAATGTATGCCATATTAATTTTATATTCTAGTTTTTTAATCAAAATGTGTGATGCCAAGTCAAATGCCTTAGAGAAGCCTATAAGTATATTTATATCAGCACTGTTCCCTTTGTCAACCAAAATTGTAAACTCATTTAAAAAAACTTAGTTTGACAGGTCTGTTTTCCATAAACGCATGTTGAATTGCACTAATTACATTACCCTCCTTTAGTTCTTTATTAATCAAGTCCTGTATCAGCATCCTGGGATTGATGTCAGGCTGACAAGCCTATAATTACCCAGGTCATCCTGTTTATCCTTTTTCAAAACTGGCAGAGCATTCATTTTCTTCTTGTCTTTCCAAGTGCTCCAAGACTTATTCAGAATCCATGTTAATGGTTCAGCAAGCTCCTCTGCCAGGTCTTTTAAAACTCTTAGCTGAAAGTTATCTGGACCAGCTGATTTAAAAGGGGAACAGAGACGCAGGCAGGCTTTGCGGTGTCAGAGCTGGGAAGAAGGATACGGGGTAAACGCTCTACGGCATCGGAGCTGGGAACGGAACACTGGGGAACAGGCTTTTTCGGCATATAGAGATAAGCCTGACTGGTGCGAAGGGCTTTAGAATATGCTTGCTTGGAAACTAACCCCGATAAACATTGCATTGTCTGCACTTAGGACTTCTGATCTTTTGCTGCTTACTTTCTGTGTGGCAAGAACCAAGGAAGTGGGAAGGTGGAGGGAAAGCCCTCTAACACTGAGCTACTGGAGTTGATCAGTGTTTGGGGAGAGGAGGCTGTGCAGGGACCCAGGATGCTCCACAAAAAATAGTTGGCAAGTGTAGATGGTTTTTGCACAAAAAAGGGACTTTCCCTCTTTAAATGGCAAGTGTAGACATTGCCTAAGCCTTATTAAAGTCAAGATATTACCACATCTACCCCCTGCCGCCATCCACAAGGCTGTTACCCTGTCAAAGAAAGCTATTAGGTTGATTTGACATGATTTGTTCTTGACAAATCCATGCTGTTACTTATCACCTTATCTTCTAGGTGTTTGCAAATTGATTGCTTAATTATTTGTTCCATTATGTCTCTGGGTACTGATGTTAAGCTGACTAGTTTATAATTCCTCGATTTGCCCGTATTTTCCTTTTTATATATTGACACTATATTTGCCCTTTTGCAGTCCTCTGGAATCTCTCCTGTCGTCCATGACTTTTCTAAGATAATTGCTAATGGCTCAGTTATCTTCTCAGTCAGCTTCTTGAGTATTCTAGGATGTATTTCGTCAAACTCTGGTAACTTGAAGACCTCTAAGTTGTCTAAGTAATTTTTAACTACTACTTTCCCTATTTTAGCCTCTCTTTCTTTTATTTGGTTATATATTTATTTTTTACAGCTGCCTTCACTTGCTCTTTAAACCAGCACACCCTTCTTCCTCGATTGTGGGGTTATAGCTTCTTGGGTATCTAGTAAGTTATTAAATGATTCTCAATTATCAGTCTCAGTTTTCTGACCAAGTTCTTCCTCCCTGCTGATTTGTCTTATTATTGTTTCATGTGCTCTTTCAGCTGGAATGTACCTCTCTTGTTAACCCATTGTTTCATGACAGAAATCCAATTTAATCTTAATTCATCTTGTTCATTCAGCAAGTAAGTAGTTTAAAGAACAAGAGTACTTGTGGCACCTTAGAGACTAACAGACTAACACGGCTGCTGCTCTGAAACCTGTCATTAAGTAGTTTAAGTACTTCTTAGAATCTTAAGTATTCTTCTAGTAAAGATCAAGCCTTTAAGCACCACAGGCTTACACTTTTGGAGTTACTTTTTTCATGAGAGACATCTTTCACTTGAATTTTAAAAACAAAGACATAGTATGTAAGTTTTTCTGTATCTGAAGCCGTTTTTAGGGTGTATAAATTTTTAAAAGTAACCCTATCATTCTTGTTACTGGTTTTACAGTAGGGGAAATTTCTTGCTTCCTAAACAGGTAATCCTGGTTAAGGTTTCCTAAGGGGGCAGTGCCAAGTACTTTAAGATGCAGATATTCTCTTTGCAAATATCTCGATTAAAAATCATTCATATAAGTATAATGCCCTGGTAACAAAGATCACGAACCTTCTTTTTTCCTTTCTGTTGGCCTAGAGCTGGCTAGTTCTCATGCATTGCACATTGCTTCAGGGCTAAAGTTGCACATCAGAAGGGACTCTTCAGATCTAGACATACTTCTAAAAGTTAAAATGAAGAAAAATTAATAGTTTTGTAAAACCTTTAAACCTACATTTTGGCCTAAAGTGCTATACCTGACAACGTTCATTTCTAAAGTAACAATTGGCCTTTTAAAATAATTTAGTTCATTATTAATGTTATGGGTGAATTGTCTTCCTAAATTTCAATCTGTTTGTGAATTATTTGTTGTTTTTTTTTTTTCTTTTTCAGGTAACTTGGGAGACCGTACTTGTCTCAGTTGTGTGTCTCTAAGGTTGATAAGCCATACGTAAGTAAGCGTAAACATGACACAATTATTTTTCTAGTCTTTTAAAACTCTGCCAAACTATCCTAAAAGCTTTAATACATCATAACGGAACATAGTTACCAGTCTTCTGGACAAGACACAAAATTACTAGCCACAACCCATATTATAGAGCCACAAACCAAGGCCCAAGAGTAGTACCTTAGTCATATGCCTATTATGTCCCTTTTGGGAGTAGGAATATGTGACACGTTTTGTTTTTCACCCAATCTATCTTTCTAGTCTTATGCCAATGCAGTAAACAAACACTGCTTTTGTGAAAGCAGTAAAAAGTGAATTCATTTCTGATAATCAAATGCAAGTGATGCCACTGGAAGTGAAAACTCTCCTTCATAACACTGCTGGTCCAAACTCTACTATCGCATACACATATGTAAATGTTGGTCTCAATCCATTTTGAGCAGTAGTTGATAGGGCCCTACCAAATTCACAGCCCTGAAAAATGCGTCACGGTTATGAAATCTGGTCTTTTGTGTGCTTTTACCCTATACTATGCAGATTTAATGGGGGAGACCAGCATTTCTCAAATTGGTGGCCCTGATCCAAAAGGGAGTTGCGGGGGGGTGTTGCAAGGTTATTTTAGGGAGCTTGTGATAGTGCAGAAGTAAGGGTGGCAATATCTTCAGAGCTGGGTGGCCAGACAGTGGCAGGTGCTGACTGATGACCAAGTTCTGCAGGCAGCAGCACAGAAGAAAGGGTGGCAATGCCATACCATGCCATCCTTACTTCTGCGCTGCTTCTGGTGACAGTTCTGCCTTCAGAGCTGGGTTCCTGGTCAGCAGCTGCCAATCTCCAACTGCCCAGCTCTGGAGGCAGCGCTGCCAGCAGCAGCAGCATAGAAGTAAAGGTAGCAGAACTGCAACCCTCTTCTCTTCTCCCCCCCCCTCCTTTTTGGGTCAGAATCCCTACACCTACAACGCTGTGAAATTTCAGATTAAAATAGCTGAAATCATGATTTTTAAAATTCTGTGACCTTGAAATCGACCAAAATGGACTGTGAATTTGTTAGGGCCCTATTGATAGGCGGCCGGCACAGTTCACTTTAGTTCCACATTCAATAGGCCAAGGCTGTATGTACTCTGTGTTATGGTCCTGGCTGAATCCTTCAAACTAATGGTTGTTATTGCAGTCAACCTTTGGATCCTGTGCACTTCCCAGGCCTCCTGGGTCTGGGCAGAATCCAGTCACTGTTCATAACTTGGGGCTTCTAAGGCACACTCCTTGGTGAAGACCTCCTGTCTTGCACCCGTCTGATGTGGGACTCCACGAGCCAACTGCCTTAGGCCCAGAAACCAATGCTGAGTCCTCCCAAATCTCCCCAGTCACTTAGAGGCTCCCCAAAGTTCTACCTCTCTGATTTATAGTTTAACCCCTCAGGGACCATGTGATATGTAATGCAAGGAACACAGGCTTTGCACAGGAGTTTCTTGGCCACAATAACTTTTGCTCTTAGTGCATATAAGAGTTACATATCATTAGGAAAAACAACAAAGCCTATACACTGTGTCCCCTAAGTCTGTGCACACCCCTTCCTGTGAGTCCTAAGCCTCTGAAAATGTTGGATGGGTGGGCCCTCTTCTGTAGTCCTTTTGTTGTCTGGGAATGGACAGCTAGTGAGAGTGAGGGAGGCTAGAGCCGTCCTTTCCCGTAGATAAGATATCTGCCCCTTCTGTCAAGTAACCAGCCAGTCAGCTGCAGAACTCCTAACAGGTGGTTGGCTTGGAAATTCCAGGCCCCTGGATCCAAACTGGGAAAATCCAGTTCACTCCAACCCACTCCTATCTGTAGTAAAGCCATTGTCTCGGGGTAGACCCCTTTAATTGGAACACAGTCCTAGTGGATGTGTCTTGTGTTCTGGGAGTATAAAGCATTAAAATAAGCCGCCCTGGGTCTGTCCTTGACACCTTTAGGAAGCTATAGTTACCTGCTCAAAATGTAGGTCAAATTCTTCAGGAAGGTGGCTATCAGTGGAAGGACACGCACGCATGCGCGTGCGCTGTCATAAAGCCAGGGTCTTCCTGTCTCTATCATTTAGGTAAATAATTGTAACCAGCTCATAAGTAATTTTATTAGGTGTATTATACTCAAGTTTTACTTTTATATGGGGTTTTTTGGGTGTTGCCCAAGATGGTAGATTTGTATAGGAAAAGATTTGAAGTGTTCCGAAAAAAATATTTTGCCAACAGCTGTGATACCTGCAACACCTCTCCCGAAAAGGACCAGAAGGATGAAAAGACTTGACTCTTGTAATGCACAAGTTTAGGAGAGCTTCTCCTGTTTAAAAATAACATTACTCTTCCCAATCATGAGTAAGGCTGCGAGTCTGTCACAGAGGTTGCAGAAGTCATGGATTCCATGACTTTCTGTGACCTCCGTGATTTCTGCAGCGGCCAGTGTGGCTGATTCCTGGGCAGCTAGCCTGGGGGACCACTGGAGCACCAGCAGCCCCAGAGGCAGTCAGCCACTGCCACCGGAGCAGGGGCCATTTATCAGCCCCGGCAGCCCCCCAGAGCGGAACCATAGTATCAGCTAAGGTTTAGTCAGGGGTATTTATAGTAAAAGTCATGGACAGGTCACTGGCCATGAATTTTTGTTTAGCGTCTGTGACCTGTCTATCACTTTAAATAAAAGAACTCTTGACTAAATCTTAACCTTAATCATGAGTAGCATTGGCACAAAGTCTTCCTCGGTGCTGAAATCAGATGGTAAATACCAAACTGAAGGTGGTTATTTTGTAAATGGTGGCCCTTAAGGAAGTATTCAACTGCATTCCACCAATTCACAATATCAGTCTTTTGGATGATGCCAGTGCTTGATCACACAGAAGGGAAGTGGTATTCTGTCAAGGATTACATCAACAAACCTAGACAGGACGCTAACTTTAGGGTGGCGGCTTGACTGGTTGATCAACATTTCCACAAATCTCACCCTTTGAAGGGTTTTGTGGAGTGTCTGTTGGGGGGTCTTAGAAGAGTCACTGGTGTGAACTCTGACCATCCGCATGATCAGTTGGACACGGTCAAGTGAAATTTTCTGCAGTGTATTTGCTCCGAAGCTCTGGCACAATATGGATGCATCCTATATATTATAGAAGCTAGAGTTCTGAATAAACCTATACCATAGACTCATAGACTCTAGGACTGGAAGGGACCTCGAGAGGTCATCGAGTCCAGTCCCCTGCCCTCATGGCAGGACCAAATATTGTCTAGACCATCCCTAAAAGACATTTATCTAACCTACTCTTAAATATCTCCAGAGATGGAGATTCCACAGCTTCCCTAGGCAATCTATTCCAGTGTTTAACTACCCTGACAGTTAGGAACTTTTTCCTAATGTCCAACCTAAATCTCCCTTGCTGCAGTTTAAGCCCATTGCTTCTTGTTCTATCACTGGAGGCTAAGGTGAACAAGTTTTCTCCCTCCTCCTGATGACACCCTTTTAGATACCTGAAAACTGCTATCATGTCCCCTCTCAGTCTTCTCTTTTCCAAACTAAACAAACCCAATTCCTTCAGCCTTCCTTCATAGGTCATGTTCTCAAGACCTTTAATCATTCTTGTTGCTCTTCTCTGGACCTTCTCGAATTTCTCCACATCTTTCTTGAAATGCGGTGCCCAGAACTGGACACAATACTCCAGTTGAGGCCTAACCAGCGCAGAGTAAAGCGGAAGAATGACTTCTCGTGTCTTGTTTACAACACACCTGTTAATGCATCCCAGAATCACGTTTGCTTTTTTTGCAACAGTATCACACTATTGACTCATATTAAGCTTGTGGTCCACTATGACCCCTAGATCTTTCTGCCATACTCCTTCCTAGACATCACTGAATCTGTGGGGTTCATAGTTCCTGCTGGTCAGTGGGAGGTCGTCATGAGAAACTTGCTAGCCGTGGGGCTGTGAAACCATGTCCTGAAAGAGAAAAAGGAGTTTATTTACAAACAGTAGTTCTTGGGGGGGGGGGGGGGTTATTTTTATTTTTATTTTTTTTTAAATTGTATTGTCTCTGCAGTGCCTCTCTGATCCTTTCTTCTCCCAGCTAAATAGAGTTTCCACAAAGAGAGGCGAGTTGGGTATTATAAGTTTGGCTTTTTGGATGTAGGGCTTGAAGGAAACACATGCACCTCCTAACTTCCAAGTGTTCTACAAATGTAGACCTAACATTTAATTTCCCATTGTATGGGGGTCTTTTCTATACCTCTATTTTCTTTGTCCTTTTCTGGACCACATGTATTTCTGCTATACTTTTTTGAGATATGGTGCCCATAATTTTACACTGTAACCCTCACCTTAAATACTATCTAGATAATGGTGTTTAAATTTGCTCATTTTTTGACCACTCCTGGGCACAGATAAGATATCTCCATTAACTGTCCAAAATAATACTGATGTCTGAGTGCTTAATTTAGAATCTGTCAAATATCAATTAATAGAGCAAATGTTCCTTTAAATGTGTATTATCTTGCACTTTTCTACTTCAAATGTCATCTTCTATCATGTTGCCCAGTTTTTTTAGGTCCTTTCTTAACGTGATTAAATTTAGTCATCAGCATATTTTACTTGTTCGGCTTTTCTCTTCCTATACTAGACCATAAATACATACATTAACATCAGACATAGTACAGATCCTTTGGACAACTCACTATAAGCCAGCTTCCACATAGAAAATAGACCATTTTGTTTTACTCTCTTCCTATATCAACAAATGTATAATCTGTGTTAGAACTACTCCTGTGGGAATTCTGCACCCAAAAATTAAAAATTCTGAGCATAATATTTGAAACTCATATGCAGAATTTTAAATAATTTTGGTAATATATTTCAAAATACCTGTCAACAAATATGTCTGTAACAATACAGACACATAAAAAAATTCCCACAGGAGCAGAGAGTTAAAGGAACCCCTATTACAACCCAGTTCCTGTTTCTCTGTTATGCTTTTGTTGGGTGCCTCAGTCTGGGTGTGTCACACATGCCAGCTGGGCACACTTTGGAGGAAGACTCTGCCCCTCCGGTCTCAGACACCTGGGGAGTAGGGGGTGCAGGTGTCTGGGCTGGGGGTGGGGAAGTGTCCTGCAGCTGGGCTCTGGTGGGGTGAGGGGGCCAGCAGCAGCCCCTAGTGGTGGCAGGCATCTTCGCAGCACCAGTTCTGCAGCGAAAAATGAAATTTTGCACAGAACATTAATTCTACACATATTCTGCATTGTGCAGTGGCACAGAATTCCCCCAGGAGCGTAGAACATATCATTTTATTGCTGTTTAGTTTCTATCCCTCATTAGACCCAAATTTATCTTTTCTGTACAGGAACTTTCAGTTACAAAGAATAGTACCAAAAGGTTACCATTAAACTCTTCTTCCCACCTCCCACTTCAAAACAAATCTGCAAATGTAGCCTGTGCGTTATAATTAAAAGTAACTGATATCTATGGAAAGTTTGAAGGGTTTGTTTTGTTACTGTGATCGTTAAGGACAAAAGTATGGTTTGACACAAGTCTTAAAGGACCCATTTTAAAAACTAACTGATGAACTAATAGATTTAATTGTAAATTTTCAGAAAGCTCGTTCTATATTCAGAGTAAGTGGTGTTATCTTTGGGAGGATATTATTCTTCATGAGTAACGAAGTGGCTGAATCGCTGCTTTAAGTGCAAAACTCGGCTCAGCCTTAACTGTAGAAAACTGCAAATAACACTTCCATAATATAATATTAATTAAATCGTAGTGTAGGACCATGGTTATACTAAGCAATTTTGAAAACATTTTCATATGTTAATGGGCAGGGGTAGTCTTGAATAACTTTCTTGGAGAATACCATATCCTAGGCACCTTCACAGCATACTTTTGTTATGACCTGCTATCTTGAGCTATGATGGTTATCAACCAGGGCTGCCCAGAGGATTCAGGGGGCCTGGGGCAAAGCGGGGGAGCTGCTGCGCTTGTACTCACCCGGCGGCGCTCCGGGTCTTCGGCAGCAGGGAGCCCTTTAGTCGCTCTATGTCTTCGGCAGCACTGAAAGCCCTCTCTCCCCTCTTCCCCCTCCCACCCCCCCGCCACTGAAATGCTGCTGAAGACCCGGACTGCTGCTGGGCCAGGGCTTGCAGGGCCTGGGGCAAATTGCCCCACTTTCTCTTCACCCACCCTCCCCCCGAGTGGCCCTGTTTTCAGCTGCCTTTTGGGGATTCCATCATCAACTATAGTTCATAACATATCAAGTTAAAGTACAGTTCTACACTTAACAAAAAACACTGCTGGGATCCCAGTTCATGTCTCATTGATTAATATCAAATTTGCTTGCTTTATAAGTAGAAAGAAAAGTTCTTTCTAGCTGCCAGCCCTGAAAATTTAAGCTGGGAAAAATAAAAGCTATTTCAGTCCTATAATTTAGCAGAAGTGACTTCATGCTTGAATTTCAGTTAATACAGAATTAACTGCAGTTAAATTAATTGTTACATTTAATACTTCAGTTTCTAGATGGTAAGAAAAATGCTAAAGTACAAACCTGATTGCATTTAGGGAGTGGTTCTAATTTTGTACATGTAATGAGCACTTTTGGAGCAATGCCTTTATGTTCATTTTCAGAATACATTTAATTCCCCTTTTAGAAAGGGATCAGAAGGGGTTAATGAAATAGGAGTCTGTTGTCCTATACAGACCATTGATAAGATTGAGTTTGCAGTTTCAGCAGACCAAGTATTTGCTGGAGAAAGAAGGTTAGAGGTAAAGAGATGATAAAGGGGTAAACTTTTTAAGTAGGTTTGTCTGATACTGATTTCCTTTCTCCCCCTTTATCCTAGCAGCTTGTACTTTGTGTTCCTTCCACATAGTATAGGTGATCTGAAATGCTTTAGATAAGTTACTTCTCAGTGATTTCTAGTTTTACTTCTGCACTTAGCTTTCTAAATGGAAAGCACTTCTGGTCACTATTTTTCTCTTTTTTTTGAAAATTTGAAACAGCAGTTTTTTTTCCTCCCTTGAAAGTAGTTTACAGGAAAAGAACTTGTTCGTAAGTTATGACGTTGTGTATATAATCACTGTTTTCAAGTGATAGTGACTTATACCTTTTGATCTTCATAATTGTGATTTTAAACATATAGTAGAACTTTCTCCTTTAGCACATATTGTTGGATCTCTTAAATGCCTTTTTCTTTCTTTCTTAAAGGAATGTACGCTTCAAATATTGCACTAGTGTCCACTCAGTTTACATTTACTCCAAGAAAGAGCAGTACAGTTGTTGGACTAAAGGACCTCAACAAATGTACTTCAAAGTTGTGAGCTCTCCTGGCTCATGGACTCAGCTTGCAAGTTTGGGCATTTTGGGGCCCCAATACCTTCCAGTACGATGGTGGCATTCTTCACTTCCACGTAATGATGACTCTGTGGTGGAAAAGTCACTGAAGTCTTTAAAGGATAAAAACAAGAAGATGGAAGAAGGAGGCCCTGTATATAGTCCAACAGTAGAGGTTGTTAAAAAATCTCTTGGACAAAAGATTGTGGATGAGGTGAAGCACTATTATCATGGCTTTCGATTGTTATGGATTGACACAAAAATTGCTGCAAGAATGCTCTGGCGAATACTTCATGGCAACGTTTTGTCTCGCCGGGAAAGGAGACAGGTAATGAGTGCATGTAGTCTGCTCTATATACTATTGAGTGATTAGACTCCTTGCCTGGGTTAAATTGAGTAGGTTCCCTGTCTTTTTTTTTTTTTTTCTTCCTTTGTATTTAGAATCAATAAGGTTACCTCTAGCATCCCTAGTTAAGGGAACTTTTACCCAGTATCTGATGCAGCCAATTGAAAAAAAAAAGACTTTATGTGTTATGAATAACGCTCACAGTATCTATATTTATGTGTCTATTACTTTATTTTATTGACTCTCCCAAACATAGGACTGGCCTTCACTATGGAGCTAACTCAGCACAGCTGCAATTGATGCAGTGGCATTGATTTAGTGGGTCTAGTGAAGACACGCCCAACTGATGGGAAAATGCTCTCCCATCGATTTTCTGTACTCCGCCTCTCACTGAGGCAGAGTAGCAGTGTGGGTGGGAGGGTGTCTCCCGTCGACATAGCATAATGTGGACCCCATGGTAAGTCTATCTAAGTTGCGTCTAATTGTTATGCTGTTCACGTAACTCAGATTGCGTAGTTTAAATCAACTAGCAGCTGTAGTGTAGACAAGCCCTTACTTTTGATCAAAGTTGTGTGACTTAGGATCAGAGACCAAGCTATAGACACTTCAGAGTTATGACTGTTAACTAGGCAAAATAATTGTATTTGTGCTTTCTTATTGTTCCATTAAATAATTGGACAGTCACCCACATTTAATGCATTGTTTCGAGATTAAAACTAAATGATAATTTTACATTTTTTCCACAGCAGCATGTCTGCGGTTTATCAATTTGCCACAATATGAACACTATCAACATTTAGTGATTTATTTTTCTATTGACTATCCCTTTTTGCGAAACCTATTTATTGAAGATTATAACTAAATAATGACAAGATCTCCTATACAAAGGAACAATGTAGGGGAAAAGTACTGTATCGTATACAAAAAATGAACATGCATACAGATGCTGCAGCTGTTCTATTCAATAGGTGGTTGCTTTTTTTTTTTTTTTATTACACCAGTTTTTTTAATGCACTTATGCAACATGCAGTAAACATTTCTTCTGACAAATGGGACATCTTTTACTAGTCAACTGTCAAAATATAATTTTTCAGGTTTTTTATGTACAAAAAATAATTATGCAATACCGTGGACCAATTGCTTACCAGAAATCATGTTTGAAAGTTATTTGAGCTATTATAGTGGATGCTCTGAGTGTAAAATGGAAAAATGAATATTTTATTTGTGTACAAACAAATTAGACTAATTTGAAAACACTTGGAACCACTTGTGTGAGCTATGATTCAAACCAGAATAAATCTTAACTCAATTTAGAGGTTGATGTTAAGAATGTTTCCCATTGTGCTTGGATTTGAAGGCATGTTCTCAACTCTGAATTTAAACCAGGCTTGTAGCTTTGATTTATTTTCTTAAAACTATTTTTAGTACAAGGACTGAAAATGGACAGGTTCTTCTAAAAGGAAATGATTTAACTAAATTGTAGTTGTTATATTGTGTGACCGAGAACATAAAGTAATACATTCTCAGACACACAGAAAAATTTTGTCAAATAATGCATTGAATGTCCTTAGATGATCTTGTTTTGGTTTTCTTCAAAGTAAAAAGTGCATTAAGTTTAAAAAACAATAAAAAAAAAATCAAAGCTGTCTCTTTATAACAATAGAGCACCTACAAGAGGGCAGTGTTTATACTGTATCGGACACAGGGGAGGCAAGTAGACTGAGAGCATATTTGGTACATTGTCCTTTCAAATATTTTGTCAGCTCAATGAAGCAGCTAAGTAGTCTTGACATTGTGTGTTTCAACTCAAGAAATATCTGAAATTTATTTTTTAGGCTATTGGCACATATAGGTAAGTCATGTATTAAAGTATTGGATATGTGTTAGAAATCCAAGAGGAATTATTTCTTTTCAGTTTTTGGCTTTACATGTACAAATCTATGAAGGTTTATAGGTGTTAAATTGGAATATCTTTATGTGAGATGTTTTCAAGAAGTTGTGAAAGTTTCTCAAAGGAAAACTGATCCTGTTTGTAAGGATCATGTGTTCAGTGAGAGGCAGTAGTGGTTTTGTGAATTACTGGTTGACAATGAGGTATTTCTTTAGTTTTAAAAAGTTTCCCATAAAACCCTGAACCAAAGATTTATGTATTACATTGACCAAGGGTCTTCAACTTGTACTAAAAGAATATTTAAAAAGTCTTTAAAGGGATGAGTTCAGCAGCTTAAAGTTTTGCCTGCTTTCGGCACAAAAAACTGGTAAGATTACTACAACCAGAAAAGATTAGAAAAGAAAAATCTTTCAGTTCATTTAATTCCAGTATAATAATACCTAGCTCTTATACAGTGCTTTTCATCTGTAGATCTGAAAGCACTTTCCAAAGGAATTCAGTATTATTATCCCCACTTTACAGATGGGGAAACTCAAAAGGGGAGGTGACTTGCCCAAGGTCACCCAGAAACCTGGGTCAGAAACAGAGATGGAACCCAAGTCTCCTGAGTCCCAGTCTACTGCCCTGTCTGCTAGGCCACATTGTGAATGTTCTGTCATTATCTCCTTTGCATAGTCTAGTTAGTCAGTTTTGTCTATTTGTATGTGAGTCTTTCCTACAACAAGAGTGAAAAGCTTTTTTTAAAATAGGTAAGTGTAAATAATAAAAATTGGTAGGCAGAAAGGGGCTGCAGCTCCGGGTACATCTGATATCTACTACTTTAACTCATTTTTTGAAATCAACTAGATTGAGGAGATGATGCCTCTGAAGTTTTGTAATTTAAACGGTTACCTAGTTTGCATGATTTACCACACTGTTGAATTGCATACAAATTTTTCGTAGAGAATTAAGGGCACAGCTCTGAAGCTGCTCGGTACTTCTTAAGGTTAGCCCTTAAATGCCTACTAGAGTGAAATTCACTATAGTGCAGAGTGCCTGCACAAATGGTGGGTCCATGCTCCAATTATGCAGCACCTTTTAAGGGACCTTCTGCAAGGTTGTAACTTTCATCCAGTAATGAATTACACAACTTGCTTTGAAGTAGAAATTTATTTTATACTTTAACTGTAATTTTCTATTAGTATTTCAGAAATGTTTAAATGAGGGGATGGATGGTCTACAGAGGCAAGCATTAATCACTTGTGATGCTAAATCTTCAAAGAAAATAAATCATACATTTTAATTGAAAGCGCATTTTGAAAACTTCTAAGCTATCATTTTAATTTGAACACTGCTTTTATTTTCATATCAATAAATTGGATTTCAATTTATGTTGGTGCTTCTGAATCTTTAGCGAGATGTTTTCCCCCAAAACAAATAGGAGAATATATGAGGAGGGCTTGAATGGAGGTAAAAATAGAGAATTATCTTGGTAGCTGGAGTTATGTTTGAGAAAGAGATGTTCTTTGTGGCAACATTGGAGAACAAAGGTATTAAAAATATACAAATTGCTGAATTTGGTACCATAATTACATGAAATTATGGACCTGCACATTGTACATTGACTGTCTAGGTTATAGAATCCGGCTTTTCAGACCTCAGGCTGACCCCAAGACGTCTGTTGTAACATTTTGTTGCCCAGTAATGGTCCAAGCAGGTGTCAAGCAAAAATAATTGCACATTCTGGTTGGCGGGTTATAATGTTTTGTATGTAATTAGTCATTATGTACCATCTTCCTCGTGATTTTGCTCCCCCGTGGAACTAAAATTTTTTTTTTTTTTTAAGAGAAATTTATTTTATGTCACTTGGCTGCCACAGAGGTAGGCTGGGGTGTCCTTTTTTCTTTTAGCAGGTGGCAAATAATTGCAATCTGCTTTCAATGTCTTTTTTTCCTCTTTCCCTTTCCCCTTGCAAGTGTGCGCATGCCATTACTTCCTACAGGCTCTCATTTTCTTATCTCTCCAGGAGTAGCAAAGGTGAAGCACCTCTAGAAAAGCTGTTCACACAAGCTTTTTGTATTTATTGCTATACAAAGAAAAAGCAGATTAAAATGTTGGTACTGATTTTGATTAATGTGATACATTGATGTTTTAACTAAGATTGCAAAATAGAGGTATTACATTTATTAAAAACCGTGACACACTAGCACTGAGTCCAAAAAGTGAAAGAACTCTAGAAATAGATCTTCCTAACTTTTATACTGGTTCTCACATTGGTGGCTTATGGCTAGCATTGTATAAAAATAATGAACAGCGGAGGAGTGTATTACTCCTGAAGGAGAACTTGGAATGCTCTGCTATCAGGATAGCAGTATTTTTTAGTCTTTTAAAAAAAAAATCAAATGAAATAAAACTGTCTTGATAGTGGCTTTCAATTCCTGGAAAAAGGAAACCTTTCAGAAAGAAAATTAAAAGCCTTTTTAAAAATTCAATATATTAAGACTGTTGGGGAAGAAAGTAGGGCTTCAGTTACTTTCACATGCAAAGGTTGAAAAGCTGTAAAAACAAAATTAACTGTTTGAAAACTGGCATAATTAAAAGACCCCTGTTGAGTGATACAGACATATTCTTTAGCATGCCCAGAGTAAGCTGCCTAAAGTTACTAATTAACTTCTATTAATTTTCCCTTTATCAGCCTGCATTGACAGAGTTAGTGAGTGGAACACTTCTTATAGCAGTTTAGTTGACAGCAAATAGTTGAGGAGTTTTTGGGCAAAGGAGGAAGGCAGAGGGGGCTTGAGAAAATACTAATAAGTCTTGGGGGGGGGAAATTAGTTTATTCTTAAAGCAAGAATAAAACACAGCTGGCTATATTCAGAGTTTTGTTTGTCTAAACTGCACACACTGTCATGACCACATTGCACGTTTGGTAATCTTGTGCAAAATATGAAAATATGCTCATTTTCACATGTAGCTGCCGTAATTACATGCTTTTTTGTAGCTAGTTTTAAAAAAATCAGTAGAGCCCTGCAGATCTGCAGATATCCACTTAATATCTGCGGACCATGTTTGGATCATAGATCAGATGCGGATACACATTTTGTATCCACTCAGAGCTCTAAAAATCAGGCTCTTGATGAGTATACTAAAATGTTTTAAATCCATGGTATAATCCATCTTTGCTAGATTAATAAAAATAAATTCTATATTGTGATAGTTTGCATATGCATAATGTTGGTGCACACACACTGTTTCTATCTGTATATCTAAAACTTCACAAAGTTGGGTATTGTCATTATCTCTGTTTCACAGATACTGAGTGACAAAAGTTGTAACTTCAGTTAACATGGCAGAGCTAGAACTCAGCAATCTTAAATTCTGTATTCTATTCACAACACCACACTGCTTCTAACGTGTTAAAATGTGCAAACTGGGACAGAAAGCTGGAAGCACTGCTGTTGAAAGACTGGTCTTGTCTTTAGGTAGCTTGCACAGGATCTGACTGAGGATATGTTGTTCCTAAGTGCTGTTGTCTAGCAGTGATTGAACTGTGCTGCTTGCCATGGGTTGGTGATTTGCTGCATTGCTAGGTTTTTTCCTTGTCTAAGCTTTCAACTAAAGCAGGGGTCGGCAACCTTTCAGAAGTGGTGTGCCAAGTCTTCATTTATTCACTGTATTTTAAGGTTTTGCGTGTCAGTAAAACTTTTTTTTAACATTTTTAGAAGGTCTCGTTCTGTAAGTCTGTAATATGTAACTAAACTATTGTATGTAAAATAACTAAGTTTTTAAAAATGTTTAAGAAGCTTCATTTTAAAATTAAATTAAAATGCAGAGCCCCCCAACTGGTGGCCAGGACCCGGGCAGTGTGAGCGCCATTAGGCGGCACGCATGCCATAGGTTACCTACCCCTGATCTAAAGTGTACTTCTCTAACATAAAAGGCCTTGTTTCACACAGTTTTTTTTGGTACTGTTCTAAGTTACTTTTTCACACTGGCACAGTGTGTTTGTAGTTTATTCCTGGGGGAACTGTACCAAAACAAAAAAATTCTGTGCACAGTATTAGAAAATATGCAGAATTTTAAGTCAAAATAAGGCAAGATAATCAAGCTGGTTTAAATAAATTACCAAAATAATTAAAACTACAATACAGTGGATGGAGAATGGGAGCGGGGAGCGTTGGAGGAAATCACCAATCCCCCTCCAATAGTAATGTAGCTAGTATTGACCCTTTACTTCTAGTTATTAGTCAACAAGTATATGCAGCCATATGGTCAGTGTTACATCATAGGCAATTGAAGAGCAAGTGAGGGCTGGGGACTCACTTGTAACTTATACTGAATACTGGCCATCTCCAAAAAGGTCAGTAGCAAAGAGTTCATGGAGCACATTTTGATAGGAAATTTTTTTTTCATTCCAAAAATTTAGACCAGTTCTAATCACTAAAATACCATAAGCATTTATAAGGTTATACTGTCCTTTACAAGAAGACTCCTTTACACCACTCTAACAATGTAAAGGAGCCTTAAAATGTTTACACCTGTTTTATACTCGTTGGGGAATTCACGAAGAACAGTGGAACAATTCACCAAGCAGGCAGGCTGCTACATTCTGCTCTGCCTAAAGGAACAGAGCCTGTCCCACACTACCTCTTCAGAAACACCCCCAAAGCCCTTCCCCTCCACACTGAGTGTGCTGCAATAGCAAGCAAGAGGCTCAGTGTGTGTGTGTGTGTGTGTGTGTGTGTGTGTGTGTGTGTGTGTCTCTCTCTCTCTCTCTCACATGACTCCCCACCCCCCCTCCTCTCCCCAGTACTGATTTACGTTTCTACCAGCTGCTCTGGGTGCCCAAACTGACCAGGGAGGGAGGTGCATGACCGTTCTTGTGGCTTCCGTTTGCTTCCCCGTCAGAAGTCCTTTTTCTGCAGGGAAGCAAAGGAATCTGCGGGGGCCACAAATTCTGTGCATGTGCAAGTGACACAGAATTCCCCCAGGAGGAGTAGTTGGATAGCAACACGGTGTAAAAACCTTCAGTGTAGAAAAGGCTTGATTTACAAAAAGGCACTTATTGCAGTTTTAAAATACAACTTTGTTTTTTCATTATATGGAGCTAGAGACAATGAAGGAATGTCAACTAGAAATAGGCTTTGTGGTACATTAGATGGTTAGATTACCACATTTCAGCAAAATAGTTAATTTCTGGATGACCAGTTATCATAAGATTAGAACCAAAGGACAATCAACTCTTTTTTTTCACATCCTTTCTTTAAAATTTATTCAACCCCTTTAATGCATTTATCTTAATCTAGTGTGATTCTGAATAGTATAAAATTTCAGATTGGTCAAACAGGTTTCAAAATCCTCGCTGCTAGATCATACAAAACTCACTGTTGGATTAATTTTTTTATTTATTTTTAAAGTAAACATTTTTTGAAACCTAAAATCTTAAATCTTTTGATAATCTCTGGTGAAATCTTATCTTCACACCAACTGACAAATGAGTTATATTTCTGCCTCCCCTTTCCTTCCTCTCTGGAAGCAATTATGAACAGATATCCAAGTAACCTGACCACATTAAGAGCAATAGTAACACGGCTCGGGAAATCAAATTGTTGCTTGTGTACAACCAAAAAAATCACTGTCAGAATCCTGCTTTTGTAGAGGCTAGGGAACTTAATCGTATGGAGATCAGTTGGGCCAAACCACAGTATAGCTGGCACAAGTTCTGCTGTGTGGGAGAAGCAGAGAAGCTGCACAGCGATTGTAGTGCTGGGTGTCATGAAACCAAGCTCTCTGGTGCTGTTCTTTGCAGAGAGTGTAGATTGGGGTCAGAGCCATTGAGTCTCCAGCCATGTATTAATTAGTGGCATGAATCTGCTGGCCAGAAACCTTGTTGGATTGGAGAGAGAGTAAATGTTGGTGGCTATAGCTGTGTGTAGGTTACAGGAGGGGCTACAGAGTGGCTGTAAGGGGTTCTTGTGTTCTGATGCCACATACACTTCAACCTCGATATAACACTGTCCTTGGGAGCCAAAAAATCTTATCATGTTATAGGTGAAACCGCGTTATATCTTACTTGATTTGATCTGCTAGATCGCGCAGCCCCGCTTCCCCGAAGCGCTGATTTACCGTGTTATATCGGATGACGTTATATTGGGGTAGAGGTGTAGTTAGGCTGTAATTCTCCATTATACTTGGACTTATGATAGGAAGTTTTGGATTTCACCTTAAAGAAACATAGATTCATCCGACGAAGAGGATATTTACCCACGAAAGCTCATGCTCCAATACGTCTGTTAGTCTATATGGTGCCACAGGACTCTTTGTGGCTTTTGCAGATCCAGACTAACACAGCTATCCCTCTGGTACTGTATTTGTATATGTACATAGAAATTTTAATGATTTATAAGCATAAAATTTGAGTTTTGCGTTCTTTTTAAGAGAATGAAGGAAATAATTCCATATGTACCTTATCTGAATTTCAGTTCTCTCTAGTGTTTTCATTTACTTACACTGAACTTTTAAATCTCTGCAGTGTTCATTAACTTTCCATTTTTGGAATGAATAAGTCTCTTTTGAGCCTGCAAACAGTGGATCCAAACTTTCAAATTTGGATGTTTAAAATGTTCTGGCTCCTGAATAAAAATAGCCTAACTTGTAAGTGTTGCTGAGCACGTGCTGCTTCCAAAAGTATCTTACAGTTGAAATTTCAGTCAGGTCTAGGAGAAATTTTTCAAGTATAGTATAATGGTATACTACATCAGCAAAGCACTCCTAGTGTGGATGCAGATTATACCAGCAAAACTGCACTGTAGCTCTATAGCTTGTTCCAAGACACCCTACTCCTCCATCCCCAGCAAAACAGCTGGTGTAGGTTTTCCCAGTATCTGCATTGGGGACATTTGCTAGCACAGCTATTCTGGTCAGAGATCATACCTTGTCACACTGACCAGCATAGCTGTAGTTATCAGTGAAGTCCGTGGTGTAGAGCTGGCCTTTGATCTTTAATTGTAGATTTAGAAACTGACCTACATTGCCAAGTACCTGGATTGCTTGCATCGGCGGTAGTCAGTTATTTGTCATCAAGGTATATTTCTTGCTCAAGGTCTAGTTAAGTTCCAGAGTCCAGAGAAACATTTTTCACACTGCAGTAACAATAATAAGTAAATACAAAGATTTTGCAGATCCTGGTGGTCCAGATTTGGCCTGCGGTCCACCTATTGACTACCCTTGGCTTACGTGATAAAACAGGTACAAGCCTATCAACATAAGGGCCAAAGCAAAAGCTTTCACTCGCTAATGTAATTTAAATTAACAAGTATGCAACTAGTGCTCAAAGGACTTGTATGTACATATACTATGTAATGCTCTGAAAGTAATAAGTTGGGGGGGCATACTCTTTTCGGGTAGTTCAAGATTCGGGCATGAAGGCATCTGCCTGATCTGGAGGATTACACTTCATTTCTTTCCGCTCCAGAAAAGCTGTGATTTTGTTTAGAACAGTTGTGCACATTACAATTAAATTAAATATATATCAAAATTATTACGAGGTGAGGAAAAACAACTTCATTTGCTCTTGGTTATTTAGTCTCCAGTACATCATACGTCTAAGCAGAGGAGCAGGAGCAGAAATAGAAATGAATAAAAAGGGACATTTAAGCTGCTTTGAGGACCAACAATCACCATCTCCTGTGTTTAGGTGCTTTCTAGGGTTTAAGTGAGAGATTTAACAATCCTGTTGAGACACAGTGAGACTCATTATGTGCTTTGGAAATACTTTCACCCATTTTCAGTCTTGTGGAAACACTGGCACTGAACTCAAGTGTGTGGTAACTTACAGGAAAAAAAAGAAACCTTTTATTGTGATTGCATTTATATAGATATTTAAGTCAAGCACGTTAGTCTAAATGTCTTAACCATTCAGCAGCTGACAGAAGGGCATTGAGCATGTCCATTGATCAAAGAGTGTCACTTATTTGCAACACATCTGATGCCACTGTGTTGAAGCATTTGAGCTTTGCCCACAGATGCCATACTGTTGGATCTATCCAAAGATAGGCATTGGCTGTGCTGGGAGCGTGTTCTTGGATCTAGTATGCAATCTGGAGGTGACACTGAGGTTGTTTTTAAAGGAATTGTTCAAACAGGGTGCCTTGAAATAAGACAATATACTGGTGGAATAAACAGATCTTTAAACTGGAGTAGTTGTAGCTTGTCTTGCACCTTAAGGCTTGTTGTCTGATGTCAGGGCAATGTTGGACAGGACTGGCAGCTAGGTCAAGTTGGTTACTCTCATGGTACCAGTTATTTCACATAGTTAGAGCCCTGTGCAGATAAAATATTTGTATCCATTCCACGATCCGCAAAATGGTCTGCAAATATCTGCATCTGCTGATATAAAGTGGATATTGGTGGATTTGCAGGGCTCAACACTAGCTCCACAGGTCACCGTGCATCGCACACAAAAATCTCCGCCCCACACCCCACCCACGCGCTACAGAGACCGCCTGCTCTGCCATATCTCCATCCTCGCTCTGGGGAAGGAGGCTACAATCCTGGGCCCTTGTGTGCAGCGCCGCCCTCCAAGTGGGGAACTCAAACACACCTGCGCAGCCGCCACAGCTCTAATGCAGACTGCAGCGACAGCTATGCTCCTCTCAGTGCTCGTTGTTGCCGCCCACTAGTTAAAGTACAACGCCCCTTGGTACAAAGGCACTTCATTCACTATGGAGGAGCAAACTGTTGTATTCCTTTCTGGGAGTTATAGTTTGCCTCCTCTGTCTGAGCAAGCTGGGGAGTACAATTCCCAGAATCCCAGGCAGCCTATTGCCATATATTGCAGCCCACTGCTGCGTGAATAAAGAGCTGAGCTGGAGCCCGAGGGCTGGGTGATAGCCGCTCTGTTTGGGTGAGTGTGTGCTGCAGTCAGAACTCTGTCCCGCTCCTCCATCTCACATCTGCTCACCTCCTGGGCCCCACACCTTCTGCTGTTGGGGCCAGAGCATTTGCCTTGCCCCCGTTCTGTCGGTTACAGCCTCACCCTGATTTCTGTGGGGAGATCGCTAGAACCTTGTGCGGGTCGTGATTTGGAGCAACTCAACTCATCATATCCTTTAATTCCTGAGAATTGGAAATATCTTCATAGAACACATGTATTTGCTGGTTTAAATTGTAATATAGATGTCTATATTAAGCATTGTTTTGTTTTTAATGTTGCTGTGTAAAATTTTTGTTCTTGTCTATTAATGCCTCTCATTTTTCTTCCAGTTCCTTCGGATATGTGCTGATCTCTTTCGCCTGGTTCCTTTCCTAGTCTTCGTTGTTGTTCCGTTCATGGAGTTTCTGCTTCCAGTAGCCCTTAAGCTGTTCCCTAGTATGCTTCCTTCAACATTTGAGACAAAATCTAAGAAGGTAACCACAGCGTAGATTTACAGTCAGTCAAATATTTAACAAGAACTAAACTATACTTGAAATTTTAACTTGCTCCTTGTTGCAACTTCATAAGCAAAAGCCATGTTTTGTTTCTTGATAGCAGGGTGCTATCGTTTTCCTGGGTTACAAATTGCTAACTGTTTAACAAAACAGTTTTTCATAGTTTATTCCTATTTAACCTGGCTGGGATATTGTTAGCCAGAATCATACTTTTAAAGTTCTAACATAGTTCTAGTGAAAGTGTGCTCAGTGCCTTAGGCATTGGATTCGGTTTTAACAATTTACAAAACTTTTTGTTATGTCAGAAGTTGATAAAATCGTATTCATAGACAACCCTATTTAAAGATGTAGGTAAGCTTAAGAGTAAATATCAGTAATATAAGGGTGAAAATTCTTATTTTTTTTAATAACTATCCACTTAAAAGCCAGGCAATCAAAATTAAAATTTAACTTGTAAGAAAATGCAGCCTTGAACTGTATTGAAATTCATGGTTAAAGGCCACCTCCTCTTCTGCATACCTCCACGATGGTGAAGGAAAGATGTGGATCTTTCCTTTTTTTTCAGGATGTAGGAGAAAAATCATTTTTTAATGGAAAGAGTTGCAACACTAAGGAGTGGTGGCTCTTACCTAAGTATCATATGCAGAGGAGAGTAGGTTGGCTTGTTCCACTGAATAAATCTTCACTTTATTAAATTCAGACTGAATTATGCACATAACTTACATAGCACTAACATGACATAAAATTGAGAGATTTTAAGGCCAGAAAGAGATCTTTGTGGTCTAGTCTGACCTCCTACATAATCCAGGTCACAGACTTCCCTGAACTAATTCCTGTTTCAGGCCTAACATCTGTAATTAAACTAAAGTATATCTTTTAAAAACATCCAATCTTGATTTTAAAATGTCCAGTGATTGAGAATCCACCCCTCCATAGGTTGTTCCAGTGGTTAATTAACCTCACTATTAAAAAAATAAAATGCCTTTTATTTCTAGCTGGAGTGTTTAGCTTCAGTTTCTAGCAGGTGGCTCTTGCTCTACCTTTTTCTGCTAGACGGAAGACCCCTCTATCAGATTCCTGTTCTCTATGTAGGTACTTACACATTATGATGAAGTCACTTCTTAACCATCTCTTTGATAGCTAAATAAATTGAGCATTGTAAGTCTCTTAAATGGATATTCCAATTATCATTCACATTTTTCTGTTCAAATTTTCTCCCAGTTGATCTGACTCATAATTTTCAGCTTTGTGAAATTGTTGCTTTGAAAATGCCAAGTATACATTTTACTGGTTGGGACTTTACTTTTGTTATGTGCAAACAAAATAATCAAGTTAAGAGCACTTTTTTTGCTAAACAACTGCTAACTTTTAATTCTGTGAACAATTCATCTTTATCTGCCAAGATGAGGGCTAATATAAAATTCAGATTCCTCTGTGTTGGATGCAACCCTCTTTGAGTCATCTATAACTTTTAGAAATGTCAAGAACATTTTAGTATAGGCAGCCTGAGATGTCCAGTTTGTCATTCAGATAAAAGATCCCCCGGATAACATAAATACTTAAGGAGCTGGTCATCCTGTTCGCTCTTGTAATTTGATGGTCTGTGGCAGACACCAACTAGTACTCCATCTTGTGATTATCTGTTAGATCATCAATCCATAGAATTCAAGATAATTATTTCCTAGTTAGTGACTCAGAAACAGGTAATGCCATTTTTGACTGTGCCACTCTTCCCCACTCCCTTTTGTCTAGTCAGTCCTTCGTAAACAGGTTATAAATGGAAAATAAATGGCAACTGATCAAATGCTGTGATGTAATTACATCTAACATACTCTGGTATTGGAAAAACCTCTGGAGCCTCATACAGAGAGAGGTTTACAAGTAGAGGGAAGGGAATCTCGGTGCGTATAATTCTGGAAAGGACATCTTAAAGCAAACATGCTCTTGTATTTTTATAGGAGGAGAGATTGAAGAAAGAATTGAGAGTGAAACTTGAAGTGGCAAAATTTCTTCAAGACACTATTGAGGAGATGGCCTTGAAAAATAAAGCAGCCAAAGGAAATGTTACTAAAGATTTTTCTACCTTCTTTCAAAAGGTAAAAATATAACCTTATACTCCGTTCACATAAAAAGGTAAATATCTTGATATTTTTATCTTACTAAGCAATAGACAGTGGTGAAGAAGAAAACTAAGCTTGTGGCATAATCTGTTGCTGCTTATACCATGGTCACCTATCTTTACTCTTTATGTTGGGCTTAAGTGAATAGCGTGTGACGTATGCTGAACAAAAGGTGCGCATAAGATTTGCTCTTTTAATTACAATTTATTGTGCTGAGATCTCACTTTGGTATTCTAGGTGGCACTTTCACTTTATCCAATGCATTTCCGTTTTAATTCTCAAAAACATCTCCTCTACCTTATGGTTTATTCCCTGTGTTAATGAAACTGATTCTAATGTTGAATGCATAGTAGCTTCCATATTGCTATACACAGTAGCTAGCACTGGAACGTGGAATATGAAAAGTGAGAGAAAAATGTAAATTCTGTTCTAGTCAACTAGCTAGAAATTACATAATTGTAGCCAGATAGACTTGTAAAGTTTGAGGTAGCAGAGAAATCAGTGCAGACCTACTTAGTTGTAGTCAACTCTAGAAAAGGTTTGTCAGTATAGCTATATGCTGGCGTAAGTGCTTTTGCTAGTATAGCTTATGCTGATTCCCTGAATGAAATAAAAATGCTTTTGCTAGTATAGCTTATTTTTATTTTATTTTATTTATTTTTTTTTTGCCAGCATAACTGCCTACTTGGGGTCTTGCCGGTGTAGAAAATACACCGGATCGGCAGGTAGTGGTCAATCTATCGGGGATCGATTTGTCACATTTAATGTAGATGCGATAAATTGATCCCCAATCGCTCAGCTGTTGAGTCCTGTACTCCACCGCAGCAAGAGGCGGAAGCGGAGTCGACAGGGGAGCGGTGGCAGTCGACCCCGCACCATGAGGATGCAAGGTAAGTTGACCTAAGATACGTCAACTTCAGCTACGCTATTCTTGTAGCTGAAGTTGCGTATCTTAGGTCGATTCTTCCCTTGCTTCCTCTCCCCAGTATAGACCAGGCATATGTGTTTTACACTATAAAACTACTGTACAAGCACTATCATTGCAACACCCATGAGTTAAGGAAGAATTCCTGCTTTGCACATCAGGGTGCAGGGGGGATACAAGACTCAGAAAGATTAAGTGACTTGTTAAGGCCCTGCAAAAGATTGAATGCAGAGCTGCAATTAGATCTCTGGAGTTACTGGTTTCCATCTCCAAGCTCTGTGTGCTAAACTGCACTGCCTCTGTGATTTAAGGAAACACATGCACTTTTATCTAACAGATCTTACCATTTTCATGTACATTATTGATTTGTAGGAGGATTAATGCGGGGAAGGGAAGCATTATTTAACAGTATTATTAAAGTAATTTAATGAAGTGCTAGTAAAAGATAAATGCATAGCAAAGATATTTTAGATTGGTTCTATAAATTTTAAACTTTTCTCTTCCTGTTGGTATTCCAATTAAAATTAATAACACAATATCTTGCACCTATACACACCTCTGTACTAATGGAACACTCAGGTTATAATTGGAAGCAGAGGTGCGGCACTTGCATTTTTAAGGATAAAACATGCTATATATTTTTTGGCACTACTTGGTTCGTTTATGATGTGCCACATCATTCTAAAGGGACATTGTCTGATCAAATTTGCCTTGGAATTTAAAGCTTTATAATACCTAATGTCAATAGAAATGTTTCTTTGATTTAAAAAAAAAGGGGGCAGGAACTGTCTTGGATTATCATTCCCCTTAATGTTTGCAACCTACAAGAGGCTTCCAGGGACACTGATTAGAAATGGAGTATAAACAAAAGCGAAAGTGACTTTTTTTCTGTTATCCTATCTCAGAGAAATGCAAAAATTAAACAAACAAACAAACCTATACTTAAAATTATTTTGGTTCTAATGCTCTCTGTAGCCTAGGATGTTTCATCAATTCCTTTCACCTAGGAATGTTTTGGGCCCTGGCTGAAAGTGAAAGACTAAACCTGTAGGTGTGAAAGATAGGGGGTGAAGGGGAGCTCCCACCAGTGAAGTCTAGGGGCTGCATTCTGAGAAACTTCAGCTCCTCTGTCATGCTAACTTTGGTTGAGGGTATATGTACATGCAGCAATTTCTTCTGGGATTCTGTCCCTAGACCTTGCTTGGGTGCTCTATCGTCCACAGCCTCTGGGATGAAGGTTTATGTTAAATTTGTAGATCCTTTAGCTGCAAGGAGGGAGGAGCTTTGCCTTTTTTCCTTTCCTTTCTCAACCACAGCCTCTTGACTGCTGCAAGGGTGAAAGTCTGATACTCTTTGCTTCTGCCAGAGCATTCTGACTGTCATAGAGTGGGGTGAGAGATCAGGAAGGAAAAAAATTAGAGGATAGAACAGAAGGGCTGCTACTTCTTTGAGTAGTATCCCTATGAGCGCTCCACTGTAGGTGCGCAGTGCCTTCTGCGCCTGGGATCGGAGATCTTCCATAGCAGTGCTCATTAGGCTCCACATGTGCTCCTTCCTGTCTCAATCCATGGGTGGCATCTATGGGTATGTCTACACTACGGGATTATTCCGATTTTACATAAACTGGTTTTGTAAAACAGATTGTATAAAGTCCAGTGCACGTGGCCACACTAAGCACATTAATTCGGTGGTGTGCGTCCACGTACCGAGGCTAGCGTTGATTTCCGGAGCGTTGCACTGAGTAGCTATCTTATAGTTCCCACAGTCTCATCCGCCCATTGGAATTCTGGATTGAGATCCCAATGCATAATGGTGCAAAAAGAGTGTCGCAGGTGATTCTGGGTAAATGTCGTCACTCATTCCTTCCTCCATGAAAGCAATGGCAGACAATCATTTCGCGCCCTTTTTCCCCTGGATTGCCCTGACAGATGCCATAGCATGGCAACCATGGAGCCCGTTTTGCCTTTGTCACTGTCACCATATGTGTACTGGATGCCGCTAACAGTGCTACACAGCAGCATTCATTTGCTATTGCAAGGTAGCAGAGACGGTTACTAGTCGTTCTGTACCATCTGCTGTGCCATTGTAAATTGGCGATGAGATGACGGTTATCAGTCATTCTGTACCATCTGCTGCTGTCATGGGTGCTCCTGGCTGGCCTTAGCTGAGGTCGGTCGGGGGCGCAAAGACAAAAATGGGAATGACTCCCTGAGTCAATCCCTCCTTTATGGTTTATCTGAAAATAGTCGGTCCTGCCTAGAATATGGGGCAAGTGTACTAAAGAACCAGTGTATCAGAGAACCAGAGAGCACAGCTGCTCCATGTCAGATCCTGCAGAAATGATGAGCTGCATGCCATTCACGGGGGTGTCCCTGCAACAACCCCACCCGTTGATTCCCTTCTCCCCCAACCTTTCTGGGCTACCGTGGCAGTGTCCCCCGTTTGTGTGATGAAGTAATAAAGAATGCAGGAATAAGAAACACTGACTTATTAGTGAGATAAAATGAGGGAGAGGCAGCCTCCAGCTGCTGTGATAGTCCAGGCAGGACATTAAACGGTGCGGAGGAGAGGAGCCCAGGATCCCGCTGCTATGATAGTCCAGGCAGTACAGAATCTTTTCTTTAGACATGAAAGTGGGGGGTGGGGGCTGATGGAACTCAGCCCCCAGTTGCTATGATGAGGACTGTTACCAGCCGTTCTGTACCATCTACCGGGAATCATTCCTATTTTTACCCAGGCGCCCCCGGCCGACCTCACCTGAGGCAAGCCAGGAGCACTCACGGGCTGATGATGACCATGAATAGCAGTCATATTGTACCGTCTGCCACCGGGGAGGGGAGGGGAGAGGATGCTGCTGTTCATTGCCGCAGCACCGCGTCTACCAGCAGCATGCAGTAGACATAGGGTGACATATAAAAAAGTCAAGAAATGATTTTTTTCCCTTTTCTTTCACGGGGGGGAAGGGGGCGTAAATTGATGACATATACCCTGAACCACCCTGGACAATGTGTTTGACCCTACAGGCATTGGGAGCTCAGCCAAGAATGCAAACGCTTTTCAGAGACTGCGGGGACTGTGGGATAGCTGGAGTCCTCAGTCCCCACTCCCTCCCTCCATGAGAATCCATCTGATTCTTTGCTTTCCGTTACGCTTGTCACACAGCACTATGCTGTGGCCTCTGTCTATCATAGCCTGGAGATTTTTTTCAAATGCTTTCTCATTTTGTCTTCTGTAACGGAGCTGTGATAGAACAGATTTGTCTCCCCATACAGCGATCAGATCCAGTATCTCCCATACGGCCCATGCTGGAGCTCTTTTTGGATTTGGGACTGCATGGCCACCCGTGCTGATCAGAGCTCCAGGCTGGGCAAACAGGAAACGAAATTCAAAAGTTCGCGGGGCTTTTCCTGTTTACCTGGCCAGTGCATTCAAGTTCAGATTGCTGTCCAGAGCAGTCACAATGGTGCACTGTGGGATACCGCCCAGAGGCCAATACCGTCAGTTTGCACCCACACTAACCCTAATCTGATATGGTAATACCGATTTCAGCGCTTCTCCTCTCATCGAGGAGGAGTACAGAAACCGGTTTAAAGAGCCCTTTATATCGATATAAAGGGCCTCGTTGTGTGGACGGGTGCAGGGTTAAATCAGTTTAACGCTGCTAAAATCAGTTTAAACGCGTAGTGTAGACCAGGTGTATATATGTTCTGTCCGGTCCAACCACCTTTGGTCTGGGACAGAATCCAGAGCAGAGCCCTTCTACCTCAACCTTCAGAGACTCTCTCCTTAACTTACCTTACATTAGTAGTGATTAACCATTTTCTGTTAATTCCCCCTGCACCTCCCCCAAGAAAATCTTTTAATTTACTCCGCCCTTCCCATTACCTTATGCTTTCCCTGTTTTCTGTCCTCCCCAATTGGGAGCTCTTCCCCTCAGGACTATTCTGGGATCCCCCAGGTACAGGAGGTTCCTCTCTTGTCAAGAGGCCTTTCCCAAGAGTGACAGTGACTCACAGTGTATCTGCTGCCTCAGTGAGGTCCACATCGCACAGAAGTGCACCCACTGCACCAGCTTGACCACTTGGGCCCAGAAGGACTATGAACTCAGACTAAATATTCTCCTCATGCAGAATTCTCTATGGCCAGCTTCGGACCCTCACCCTGATGCCTTTCTGGCATCGCTCTTACCCTTGACTTAGTCATCATCGGACCCCTGCTTGCCATGGCCATCGAAGACAGGAAAACATTCTTAACAGGAAGAAACAGACAACTACATCGCCTGCTGAGGAACCACCTGTGAGAAGCCATTCCTTTGCAAGGACAGTAGCCTCAACATCATCAGGGGTGAGACTTAGCTTCCGTGACCATCTAGGCATCTCTGGCATTGGAGCTAAACAGAAGTCCAAGAACCCTAATTGGGCAGCACCACAGGCAGAGATCCTGTCTCTCAGGACTGAGCAGCACAGTGCAAGAGTTTCCAGAACGGTACCGAGTGCCTCATCCAAGACAACTTCAGGTGTTTTGTCCCAGGCAACTGTTTTGGTACTAACCAAATCCTCCGCACCAGGCAAGATCTTGGCACCAAATAAGCCATCTACACCATCTATTGGCCGCTCGAGGGAATGCACTCTGCCCTCAGCACCAATAGCTCCTTCACTTTCCAAACAACCACTGGTGCTGATGATGCTTCTGTCTGCTCCACAGCTGTTCAGATATCCAATGGACCTGGTCATCTTTAATATGCCTGAGTCTCTACTTTTCTTTAGAGAGCTCTCTATAGCCCATGATCTTCCCTGTAGTCACAACACTACTCCACTTCACCACTGAGAAAGAGGATGGTGCAGTTCCCAGCAAGGAAGAGAATGAAGAATACTCTGTTCTACCCACATATCCAGAACACACCACAGACAACTGGCTGCTCATTTGTATTATCTGGAACCTAGAACCGAACCAAGACCCTGGTACGGATGTCCGTAGATGCAACCCACATGCCAGTTCTTTCACATTGGCTCTACTGGGTCCCAGGGGCTATGTACAGGGCACAGCCAAACTGCCCAAAGAGCAGAGCCAGAAACACGCATGATCGCCATCCTCATCCATCTCTCAACCACCTGATGTTAACTCAGTAATGATGTAAGAACAGCAGAAGGAAGCTCCGCTTCTCCTCCTCTTCCCTGATGAGGCCATCATGCTACCACCTCCTATGTCTGCAGACAGTTTCCGACACTTTCAAGAACTATTCCACAGAATCACAGCATCTCTCTCGATCCTGCTGGAGAAGTCAAAGAGCAACAACACAAGGTGCTCAATATCCTACACGCCTCCACATGGACAAAGATAGTCCTCCCTATTAATGAGGCCCTCTTGAGTACTACCAAGGTGCTCTGGCAGACCCCAACATCCATCCCGCCAGCCGCAGGCGAATTGACAAAAAATGCTATGTTCCCACTAAGGATTTTAAAATTTCTTTTTTCCCATCCTACTCCAAACTCCCTGGTCATCAGTGCAGTACATCAGAAGGGACACCAATACCACCCCTGGGACTGGAAGCGAGTAGACTTGTTCGGTCACAAGTATATTATTCTGCGGCACTCCAGTTCCATATCGCCAATTATGAGGCTCTTATGGCCAAATACAATCATATGAACTACAGTAGAACCTCAGAGTTATGAACACCTTGGGAATGGAGGTTGTCCGTAACACTGAAATGTTCGTAACTCTGAACAAAGCATAGTTCAGGCTCCAGATCCAGCAGCTGACATGCCAGGCCAGGCTTCAGCAGCAGCTGAGCTCCCTCCTCAGCTCTGGAAGTTTCCTTCCAGGCAGCTTCTTTCCCTGTCTTGGACTGAGTTTGCAAGCTTGTCTCACGCCCAGCTGGGGTGGGGTGAAAGTGGCACAGACCCCAGTACTGCTCCTGCTCTGCTGGCTCTGGCTGCTTTGGGCTGGCAGCTCCAGCATCTTCCACTTTTAGCTAAAAGTGGCTACTCCACATATGGGGGTGCGGTGGGGACAGGCAGCCCAGATGTGCCTACCTTTAAGATGCAATGCAGGCACAGTACAGTATTTGCTCTTTTTTATATATATATTTGATCCCTGCTGCTGCCTGATTGGTTATTTCCAGTTTCACGTGGTATCTGGTTGACCGATCAGTCCGTAACTCTGGTGTTAGTATCTTTTGAGGTTCTACTGTATTCTAAAATACAGGAATTCTGTCAACATTTGCCAGATCAGATGAAAAGAAAGAGCAGTTCCAGGCACTTGTGCCTGGAGGACACCTTCTCACCTATATAGCGCTACAAGCCTCCCTGGATTCCACAGATACGGCTGCCTACTCCATTTGCAACAGCCGTGGTAATGAGACAAGAATCATGGCTTCACCTGTCCGGATTCCCTAAAGAGGTACAGACCATGGTTGAGGATCTACCCTTTGAGAGTTCCAAACTACATCGCTACCTTGATATAATGCCACCTGATATAACAAAAATTTGGATATAACATGGTAAAGCAGTGCTGCGGCGTGGCGGGGCTGCGCACTCTGGTGGATCAAAGCAAGTTCAGTATAACATGGTTTCATCTATAACGTGGTAAGATTTTTTTGGCTCCCAAGAACAGTGTTGTATCAAGGTAGAGGTGTATTTGCTGAGCGTACTGATGAATCCCTACATTCTCCAAAGGATTATAGAGTGACTCCACTCTCTCAGCACATATACATCAGTGCCGATGAGACATCGGGGAAATATCGGCATACCCCAAGATCCCAACCTCCACCTTTCACTCCTCATTGTCAGTATGGCACACAACAAAGATGGCAGAGATCCCCTCCAAAGTGCAGACAAACGCTGCTTCAGGGGGCTACTTCTCATGCATCTTCATCTAAACAACAATTTTGAAGGTTTGATTGAGGCCCCAAGAAGCCTTCCCCCTCCCCACTTCCAGTTGCTGCAACCATCTTTAACACCTTGCTGGTTTGGCCATCGTTTAGCCCTCTTTTTCCATCATGGCGGCAAACCATCAACAAAGAAATAATCAACAAAGGATACTCCATTTCATTCCTGTACCTCCCTCCCAGCCCTCTCCAAGTCGCTCTTCAGGGACCCTACTCACAAACGCCTTCTGTGAGAAGAAATGAATCACCTTCTGCAACTGGGAGCCATAGAACTGGTCCCATCCCAACATAGAGAGAGAGGTTTTTATTCCCACTATTTTGTGATCTAACAGAAATTCAGCAGGTGGGGACCAATCTAGACTTACGAAACCTCAACAAGTTTATCGAACTGCAATGCTTTAAAATGATCACACTATCAATCATTATCCCAGTGCTGGAACAGGGGTACTGGTTCTCGGTCCTCAACATCCAAGATGCATCTTTTCACAGCACTATATACCCTGCTCACAGACAATTCCTCAGATTCATCCTGGGTACCCATCATTACCAATACAGGGTACTACCCTTTGACCTCTCTACAGCCCCTCGAATATTCTCCAGAGTCCTTGTGGCAGCCTACTTATGCAAACAAGGCATGGCAATATTCCTATACTTGGACTACTGTCTCCTCAAGGCTCTTTTGCAGTTCACACCATATAAAAGTTGATGCATCTTTTCCTGAACATCGGCCTTCAAGTAAACATACAAAAATTGACACTCACTGGTACAACATCTGGAGTTTATTGGGGAACATCTGAATGTGATACAGGCCAGAGCCTGCTTTCCAGCTCATGGATTTTCTACAACAGTCAACTTTGTAGCCACTGTGAGAACCAGGATGTACTTCCAACTAGTTGATCATATGGTAGCAGCCACGTTTGTGGCCAGGTTGCACACACACTGTCTGCCGGCATGACTGTGTGTGGTGTATCTACCTCACAGAAACGGTCTTCACAAACTCTTATCCATGCCTGTCAAGATCAAGGACTCACTGCACTGGTGGACACAACTCCAAAATGTCTGTATGGGGTCCCTTTTCTCCAATCAGCACAGTCCCTGATTCTAACAACCAGCGCCTCCCTAAGTGGTTGAGGAGCATGCCTTAAGACCAACACAATGCAGGGAATGTAGTCTCCCACAGAATCCTCCGTGCACATCAACCTTTTAGAACTGCGAGTGGTTTGCAATGGGTGCCAACATTTCCTACCCCAGATTAGACATCGGACCATAACAGTAATGACCAGCAATATCGCCTGCATGTTCTACATCAACAGACAAGGCGGAATATGATCCCACTCCCTATGCTTGGAAGCTCTGAAATAGTGGAACTGGTGTATTCAATAGGACATCAAAATTTCGGCCGCATATCTTCCTGGACACCAGAACACCATGGTGGACTCCTCTAGCAGACGATTCTCACCAGACCACGAGTGGGAACTAGAGATGAGTCCTTCAGCACATATACAGCCACTGGGGATTTCCCCACATAAATATATTTTTGTCACAGCAGAGAATGCCAAATGCTCTCAAGTCTTCTCATGAGTGGGTCTAGGTCATGGGTCTCTGGAAGATGCTTTTCTTATTATATGGGATGCTCCACTATTGTTCAAGGTACTTCATAAAGTACAGGTGGAATGAGCCAGACTCATCCTCGTAGTCCCAACATGGCCACGACGAATTTGGTATTCTTAATTCCTGTAAATGACAGTATGTTCTCTGAGTACCCTGCAATTGATTCCGTACCTCTTCTCTCAGGATGCGGGCCGAATCATCCTTTTATCTGAAGGCATAGCTCCTTCCTGGTTTTGGGATTCAGAAATGACCTGTTGAGAGGCAGCAAGAGAGAGGTTCTCTTAAATAGCAGATGTGGCATAACTTGCCGTACTTACTTCCAAAAATGGGAAAAATTGAGATCCTTGTACACAGCCAATCATGTCTCAGCAATGAACACCCTGTTACCACTCATTCTAGATTAGAGGCCTGACCTTTTTAAGCTCTAGACTGTCTTCAAGCTCCGTTCGTACACACTTCTCTGCCATCCCAGCATTCCAGCCCAAAATAGATGGCTGTTCCATATTCACCCATCTGCTTGTGAAGAGAGTCCTTTAAAGGCCTTTTGCACTTTTACCCTCATGTACAGGATCCCAACCTCACCTTGCGCTGTCTCACCAGACCACTGTTTGAGGCCATGAAAACAGTATTTCTCGTAGTATTTCTGCCTGACAAGTAGGAGAAATAGGGGCTCTCATGGCATACCCCCCCATACACAATTTTTCATAAGAACAAGGTCACATTATGCATCCACCCAAAGCTCTTACCCAAGGTGCTGTCCTCGTTCCATTTGAATCAACCTAGCCACCTTCCCTGCTTCTTCCCAAAGCCACATACCAATCAACATGAAGCGACACTACACACCTTGGACATTAAGTGAGCATTAGCAGCAGAGGTACTGGAATTTTGTCTGCAGATACAGGAAGAATACCATTGCATTGATTCATAGTGAGAAGGTTAATGTTGCAACCGAAAAAGCTAATAGCAATTTAAAATATGGTTAACTTATTCAGAAGTTGATGACATAGGTCCCCATATTCACTAAGGATATTTTCTTACTTCCCTATGATGATGGGTAAGAGAATTTTTCAAGGTTTGCCTTCTCTGTGTGTGTGTGTGTGTGTGTGTGTGTGTGTGTGTGTGCGTGTGCGTGTACACACGTGTTGTCACAACTACAGTTTAATCATTTGCAATATGAGACAAACTTTATATCACATTCACTTTCCTTACATCATACAGTGCAGATACCAGAATAATAAAAGTCTAGACTGCTTCCCTTTTTCTTCTTCTTTTTTTATTTTTTAATCCAGATATTTTAGGTGCTTTGTTAGTGATATACTTATCTTTCTCAGTGCCATTGATTAAAGCCCGACATGATGTGGGTTTGGGAGTTCCTAAATCTTTTAATGCATTTGTGAACTGAGAAAGCTAGTTTTGCACCCTCAACAGATTTTGGAAGCATCAGGCTATAGTTTTTTTTTCTTTGCCTGTGACAGATATGATGATCATAAAAACTGGTGAAATTCAAACTAAAACAGAAGAGAAAATACTCCTCTTATAAAGATCCCTTTTTGCAGGCTACTGTAGTGGATCAGTGTTCCTAATTTCTTCTGAAGCTAATGTAGCAGAGCAGAAGGGCACTCTTAAATTGTAAAATGCATCTTCTTTTACCTCCCTCTCTCCAATTTGTAGCCTCTTCAACGTAGGGACACTCGAGGTTGATGCAGTCATAACCTTTCTTACCTCCCAAATTTCTGTGTTCTCTAGTTAATAAAAGTTCATCTGATGATTGTAAAACTATCAGCCTCTCAGAGGATGAACACATTCCCAGATTTCCATCTGGATGATCCAGTGACAAAACTTCATAGTGCAGGTTTTGTTTAGGTGTCTGAATATACAGGAGATGCTAGCTCAAATAATAGTCATCAGGCAGAGTAGAATTCCCAATACTCTAAGTCAGGAGTGGGCAAACTATAGCCTGTGGGTCACATCCAGCCTGCAGGACCGTCCTGCCCTGCCCCCGAGTTCCTGGCCCAGGAGGCTAGCCCCCGGCCCCTCCCCAGCAGCCTCAGCTCGCTCGCTCTGCCGCCAGCGCAATGCTCTGGGTGGCAGGGCTGTGAGCTGCTGGGGCAGCGCATCTGCAGAGCCCAGCCTGACCCAGTACTCTGTGCTGCATAGTGGCGGCGGCAGCGATAGCAGCAGAGTGGCCTGGCTCCAGCCGGGCGGTGCGGCTGTAGCATCGCCAGCCACCGATGCTCCAGGCAGCGTGGTAAGGGGGCAGAGGGAGTTTGGGGTGGTGGTCAGGGGGTGGGGAAACGGGGTTGAATGGGGGCAGGGGTCCCAGGGGACAGTCAGAAAGGAGCGGGACTTGGATGGGGCGGCAGGGGGCAGTCGGGAAGGGGTTCAGGGGACAGGGAGAAGGGGCAGGGGTCCTGGGGGGCCGTCAGGAATGAGAGGAGGGGTTGAATGGGGCGGTAGGGGTCTGGGGGCAGTCGGGACAGGGAGTAGGGGTGTGTGTGGATGGGGTAGGGGTCCCGGGGGGCCGTTAGGGAATGGGGGGGCAAAGTTGGATGGGGCAGGAGTTCGGGGGAGGTGTAGATAAGAGGTGGAGGCCGGCCCTCCATACAATTTACGAAAGCTGATGCAGTCCTCGGGCCAAAAAGCTTTCCCGCCCCTGCTCTAAGTCAAGCTTGCACAGCTAATTTCAGGCTTACCAGCTTTTAATGTCTAAGAGAAATTTAAAAATCAGTGTCAGAAAAAAATACATTTCAGAAACCTCTAAAGATTTAGCTATTTTTGTTCAGACTTAATTAAGTACTCTGATGGAATGCTCAGGGTTCTAAATAAAATGGAATCATTAACCCGTAAGGGTCTTTGAATTCCATATCACTGGTAGTGCATTAAACAATGGATGATGTATAACTTTTTTAAATTTTAAAAAAAGTGCAACTTGTATGAAGATGAATCTTCCAGCCATGGCATGTTGTGATCTTGGAGCAAGTTTGAGGAAAAACAAAAAAAAAAGAGAAATTCTCTTGTTTCTCTGAATAACTAACTATTCCAGTTTCCAAATTAATGGCTTTCAGCTGCCAATAGGCATTATAGTATATAGTTGTAAGTGTGATGTTAATCATTTAATAGACAGTGCATTTTCATCCAGAAGGATTCCATGTGGTTTTCAAATTACTGTTAGTACACAGGAATAGTGTCACTTGGAAGTACAGACTCTTCTGCTATAGAACATGGTAACAGTATATAGCAATATTACAGACTAGGTAAGGACAGGAAGTGAAATGTAATATATCCATTTGCAACTGTAAGAAGAATTTTAGATTAATTTACTGAAATTAGCATTTGACAAGGATACCGGCGAGCAGAAAATGCTGTTGTCTCTTTAATAATCACAGCTGAAGATTTCTGTTGTACCTCCAACAGCTCAGCGCTCCTTAGCATTCTTTTATATTGGCTGCATACCTAATGGAAGAGAGAAGCTGTTATCACCACTTCCTATAGCACAGGGTTTTTCTCAAAGATGTCATGTTCAAGTCCTGATTAGGCTTGGATCTGTTTAGGTCACCACTCAAGATGATATAGCTACATCTAGTAAAACTAGTAAATATGCTTATGTATTCCTAGATAATCAGTGCAGTACTGTATCAGAACACTGATTTATTTGTATACCAACCCATTCAGATTACACAATGCAGACTGTTCTGTTGACAACCTTTTATTTGCTGTGAAAGACAAAAGACCCTGTGTCTGAATACACACTAATTACACTAATGTGAAAACATTATGAATAATTGGAATTGGAACAAAATTTTTAGTTAAGAACTGTACAGTACTTATTGCTGAAAGCTATATTTATCCATTAAACTTGTTTTGAGATAATTTTTTTGCATTTTCTTAGATCCGAGAGACTGGTGAAAGACCTAGTAATGAGGAGATCTTACGGTTCTCTAAACTGTTTGAAGATGAGCTTACGCTGGACAATCTTACTAGGCCTCAGCTGGTGGCTCTCTGTAAACTGTTGGAACTTCAGTCAATCGGGACAAATAACTTTCTGCGCTTCCAGCTGATCATGAGGTTGAGGTCCATGAAAGCAGATGACAAAGTAAGTCATTTTAGTCATGCTTTGATTTAAAAAAAATAAATAAATAATTCCAATGCTATAATTAAGCTTGGCAGAATTTGATTGATAATATCCATCAAAAATATGAATATAAAAATTTTATTTTAAAGCTTTTTAAAATTTTTTTGTAGATCTAAAATTTCACAGTTATAGGAAATTATAGGAGAGGAAGACAGTCATTATTTAATGACTTTTGAGATTCAAAAAGTAATAACTTTAATAATCGTAAACATAAAATGTCAACATCATGTCAAAACATACATAGTAAATATCCTTAATGAAACTTTAATAAGTTGTAAGCAGTATATTTCTTTCTTTGCCTATCGGTACATTAAAAAAATTATTATTGATGGAAATATTGGTTTGTGTGTGTGGTGAAATCGACATTTACCAACATTTATGAATAAAAATCTAATCTTATCAAGTGTTGCTGAAATATGCAAATGTTTTGTTTCTAAGCATCTACTTATTTTTGTCTCAAAGTTTTATTAATGCTAATTGTATACTTCAACAAAAAGAATGAAGCCTTAAAATTAGGTGAGCTTCCTCAGTTTAGGAAAGAACTGCTGGCCCTTTAAAAAATAAGGCAAAAAAAGTATAGCACTGGGGCTGGAAACATTTGGTTAGTGCACTAACCTTAAATTTTTTGATGTGGTCACAGAAAGATAGACTTGATGATTTTGTTGTCTTTTGCTGGCCATTTGCACTCATCGTCCTCACTACACGCTTTACCATGACTGGTAATCTCTCTGTTCAGGAGGGCTAGAACTGAAATGTTTCATGTTAATTATGAATATATTAGGTCTGATTACATTGACAAATCTGTTTTGGAGAAGCTTGCATAGTGTATACCTGCACAAACAATGTTGTTAATTGAACACTTTTCATAAGTGCCAAAATCCAGTAGCTTTGATTTGTTCTGAAAAGCCACTCGTGTTTTGAAGGAAAACTTACTTTTCAATTATGGAAGTTTTGGGAAGGCAAGTCCTGCTTTATGGAGGACTTCTAGAGACAGATAAATATTAGGCAGTGAAAAATAGTACAGTTTTCTGATTAATAAATTCACTGATACAGGCAGTACAGTTCTGAATCATCTCCTATAACTACGGCTCATTAACCTACCTCTCCAGTTCTTAAAATCTGTCCAATAGGGATCCATGAAGGTAAGGGGTAAGCATGGATTTGATAGAACTACCCATCTGGAAAGTTCAGTTATATGTAAATTAACACTAGATTATTTCCTTTACATTCACAATACCATTTTAATATTTTGATTTATGTACGTTATGTACGTTTCCCCCATTGTTCTGTGCTTGTAACTGAACTGTTGTCATGAACCATTCATGACAACAGGAATAGCTCAGTTAGAATGAAAGGGAAAATATTTTTGTTTAAGTGTAAACTTCATGTCATAGAAGTGATTTAAAATATTTAGCAAGAAAACCCCAAAACCCACTGCAGTTCTGGAACTTTTAAAATAATTAATTCTGCTTGAAACGTGCAACATTTATGTTGTTGTCTATCTCTTGTTCCAAACATTGCGGCTCTCTATTTTTTATCATCACAGCAGCCCCTAGTGGTCATTCTAAACATCTATGTGCTTATTGTTTTCCTGTTAACATTTTTACATTTTCATTACATGAGAGGTGTTTATTTTACATCTTGTATAGCTGATTGCAGAGGAAGGAGTTGACAGTCTGACTGTTAAAGAACTGCAGGCAGCATGTAGAGCAAGAGGTATGAGAGCTCTTGGCGTAACAGAAGAACGACTAAAGGAACAACTTAAACAGGTACATGTACTGAAGTGATCTTACTGGACTTGTTTAATCATAAAATAGTAATACTATTCTGTGTAGGCATATTATATAAATGAGCAATATGGGTATTGGCCTTTACTGAACCTGTTACTATTTTCTGAGGTATAAAGTTTATATACATTAATCAGACTCAAATTATAGAGCTTTCATATATTGTGACTTGGGTCTAAGACAAATAGTTCTAAAGTTGATGTACACCTGATCCACCTTGTGTCGCTTTTTGATCCCGTGTGTACCTTTTGTTTAAGAGAACGCAGCTCTGGCATTTATTGTACATAGCTGCTTTCATCTTAAGATCTCAGTTCTGTTTGGAATACATTAGTAACATTAGTAAAAATTAAAATATAATTTACACTTTTTTGTGTGTGTTATTTTATACTGTATCTAGAAAATAAGTGGTAACTTTGAGTTTGCTATGGAATTCCTATTTTTCTGTGTGATTAAAATGTAACTATATATCTATATCTGTGTTGAATTACAGTGGCTAGAGCTGCACCTGGACCAACAAATCCCCACTTCATTGCTTATTTTATCCAGAGCCATGTATCTTCCAGATACACTTTCACCAGCTGATCAGCTCAAAACAACACTCCAGACACTACCAGAGAGTGTGGTATGTATTACTTTATATAACCAGTACACTATCTTTCAACAAAAACTAGTTTTTCTGAAAACTGGCATTCTGTGAGTATATTTAAGTACTGATCATATTATTAGTGTTAGCTTTGTATTGTCCCTGTGTAAAAAGTGTAGCCACTGTGACGTACTTCGATGAACAATGTATTAGTTTGCTTACCTGGATGACTGGCTGATCAAAAACAGCTACAGCATTTGAAAATTTTGTATGCACTACTGGAGGTCGGAGTGACTAGGCAGCAGTTGGAAGACTTTTTTATTATGCATAGTGCTGGGGAAGGCCTAACTGTCCTTAACTGGAGGCTCTGAGGCACCTTAAAAGCACACAGAAAAAGGTGGCATGTACTGAAGGGCTGACCAAAGAATAACCCTCAAGTCAAATGTATCCTACTGCACATTCATCTTTAATCCACAGACATGGCAGGCAAAAAACCATAGGTCTAAGCTTGCAGTACTACATTGTAGTATGAGGTAAAGAACATAGTGAGCAAGATAAAGATCTTAAGGTATGTAGCCTTTGCAGGCTCCACTGCCGTGTTAAAGATGGTTACAGTGAGGGTGGCTGCAGTCTGAGTTATGCAGATTGTGACCCTCTGACTCCTGCAAGCTTCTGTGCAACACACAGTTGGGCAAAGTATAAATTTCTCTGTCTGCAAATTTCAAGTTTCTCTGCTGGTCACCAGTTGAAAATAAATAAGAGGCAGCCTGGCTGTCTCCTCTTTCTTCTTCCATTAAGAGCAACGTATTGGGTGAGCCAAACTGAAATATCTCTGATGTCCAAAGTCCTGGAGTAAGCAGGAGAAACTAAAATTTGACTGTTCTTCTGCTTTGTAGAGCGGGAGGGAGTCTGGCCAACTCTTTATTAGTGAAGCATTTTAAGAGCATGCTGTATCTGAAATCTTACATTAACAATTAGTCATGGGAGATCAGCATGATTCTCAAAACACACTAATTTCTCTTTGGAATCATCATTACTTGGCTCAGTTATAATTAAGCTTTCTGACAAGTATCTTGGGAGTAGCTTTTTCTCACAGACTTCTTGAGACACAAAGTTTTAATCTTCACCAGATTTGGAGAATAAAGTAACCTTATCCCAAATCCCTGAAAGTTGTGTTTTGGTTTCATTTTAATTATCTTCTCAGTATTTTCTCTTGCTCTATACTCCTCATGGTGACTGTTTGTTCCATAAACAAGATCTTAAAAGTCCCCAGGCTTTGAGATAGGTATTTACTAAAGTCTGATCTACACTACCAAGTTGTGTTGACCTAAGTCCTGTTATGAACTTAGTTTTGCATATATCCACACCTCAATTTGTCACCCACTGCCATAGGCACCCCATTACATTGACACAATAATATCGCCTCCCCAAATGACATAGGACCAAAGTCAACCTACTTTGTCACTGTAGTGCTAGTGTAGACCTGTGTGAACCTTAACAATCCTTCATCAGCTGTTCTACAGTGTCCCTGTCCCCACTATAGTAATTGCTCCAGTCACAATTTTCAATTCAGTTGCCTGGGGGGGGTCACAGATATTGAAAGCCATATCTGTCTCATACTGTCTCTTTCAGTAGAAGAGTTCTCATTTGAAAGTACAGGCTGTCCTTGACTTTACCACGTTCACCTTAAGATGAATGGCACTTGCGACATTTCTGAATTGATGCCCTGATTCGACTTACGACCATTGGTTTTGACTTTACGACGCTCAGTCCCGCAATAGAGTGGATTGCGGTTCCAAGTTACAACATTTCAACTTGCGACGCAATTTTCAGGAACCAATTGTGTCATAAGTCCGAGGACTGCCTGTAATATTAAAGCCATTTCATTTCCAGGGTATGCTGACAATGGTAGCTATCATTCTGTCAGCTGACTATTACATCTTTAAGGCAGCCATATCTTTCCAAACACAATTACCTAAACACCGCATAGTTCTTGTACAAATTCACATTCATCTACCTTTTTTCCCTGATTGATAGCTTAATTTTTATAAAATTAACCTATTAAAGGTTTTAAGTCAATTGGTAAAGAATGATACAGTATTTATTTAAAGACTACGTATTTCTTTTTAACAGACTTGTCGGTGCTGTTTCAACGATGTGATTACAGAAATATTTGTTCAGTTGCAGCTTTTACTACTTTGTTCCCACTGTTTTAGCAATGCTAGTCTTAACCATCGGTGTGTCCCACAACCATCTTTGTGTTGCTTCTGCACTGTCCCCTGCGCATGGAACTGCCTTCCTCCTAGGGTGACCAGATAAGAGGGAGAAAACATCGGGACACAATGGGCGGAGCAGCGAGGGTGAGGGGGGGAAGCAGAGTGCTGCTGGCAGAATGAAATATCAGGACAAATTGCGTCTGAACCAAAGATCAGTCGGGATGCGGAACAAACACCTAAATATCGGGACAGTCCCGATTTTACCAGGATGTCCTTTCAATCCCTTCTAAAAGACTCCTTTGTTCCATGATACCACAAGAAATAGGCAAAATTTCAGATGGATAGGGGCGAGGGGCAGACCAGTGTAGTTAATAGTCAAAATTAGCTTTAATTTATATTCCTATTGTGTCTATTCAGAGTGTAATCCCTCTTCCTCACCCTTCTGATGTTGCTTTTGACTTGGATTGTAAGTTCTTCAGTGCAGGGACTGCATCTTCCTTTGTGTATGGTCTACCATGTTGCAGGAGGTTACTGGGATAAAAGTTAACCTAAAAATATGCTCTGCCAAACTTGTCTGTTTTGAGGAAGTGGGTTTTCAAAACTTGTTTACAATTTTGTTCTGAAAAAGTTTCATATAGGGGACTGGAGAAAGGAATGACTTGCACAATGAGAATGAAAAGCTTTAACAATATCAAAGTAGAAAGGCTCTTTAGGTTTCTCAAAATAAACAGAATTCTCTCTGTGGACTGCACTAGTAGTATATTTTTTTTTTATTTGTTTGACAGTGTGTTCACTGAACTGTTAAGACCTCTGAGCTACATAATTCAAAATGTAGAAGTTTGTTCATGTGTCATCCTTCCAAATCTGTTTAGGCCAAAGAGGCTCAAGTCAAAGCAGCAGAAGTCGAGGGCGAAAAAGTAGATAATAAAGCTAAGCTGGAAGCAACCCTTCAGGAAGAAGCAGCCATTAGAAAAGAAAATCAAGAAAAAGAGATGGAAAGAATGTCTGAAGCTGCTGAGAAAGCCAAAGAAATCCTTCAGGTTGCAGCAAGCGTAAGTGCAACTTCCAGCTGTTGAGAAATTTCTTTTGGGATTTACAGTGCATCTATTCTGGGTTTTATCTGTAATCAAAAAGTCGTCAAAATGCACATTTGAAAGATGTGAGGCATCTTTGGGAGGCAGAGGGAGAAGAAATATAGAGAACAATCCTGCAATTCAGGGGATTGACTAGATGACCTAAAATGTCATTTCCATCTGTTATGTTTGGCTCTGTTACTTAGAGGCAACAGGAGATATTTTTGTTTCTTTAAAGAGTTTCCAAATTTTTCTACCTAAAATATTCTTTGCAGTTGGATTTGCTAATATTTAACATTAAAAAATTTGAATATACTTGATATAACACCGTTTGGCCTACTTGTCTATGGAAACTGAATGTTATTGTTGAATCAAGCCATATCTTAAGTATAATTTTATTAATATTTTCATGAAATGGGCGTAGACATTGTAATTGAAGTTGGTCAATTTGTAACTGTCAGAGATGTTCATACTGCTTTTGTAGTGTCTTGGAACCTGTATTTAATTGAGCAGATGATTGTGAAAACAGAGAAACATGATGCTGTTTTATATTAATGAATGTCTTTTTGAATGTGGTTTTGAAATTCAGAAAGAGATGGAGTCTGCAGTGGATCTTGAAGCAGCTGCTGTACATGTAAAGAAAAGCCAGATAGCAGTGGATTCCGAACATGAACTGGCTAGTGTGGATTTGACACTGCATTCAGAGACCTTCAAAGATACAGCACCAGTTTTAGAAGGCATTAAGGTAAATTTTGGTATTAAAGGCCGGTTTTAAACACAATGTTTGAAAAGTGTAAGCTGATCCAGTATAAAAATACCACTGTCTTTAGAGGCAACTGAATTTCCTCAACACAGTTCAGTGTTTGAGGAAAATCTTAGCAGACTTGCTTATTTTAGCTGTCTTACCTCCTGAAAAGAAATCCTTCTAGCCCCAAACCCTTAGATTGCCTGCATGCAAGGCCTAGGACAAAGAGAACTGCTAAGCCTGTCCACAATCTTAAAACGTTTCCGTTTTGTGCAGCTGATAAACCTAGTTCTGAGGTTGTTTGCAGTGGCTTTAGGAGTTTTAGACCACTGCACTTCCATTTTTACTGCTTATTGTTTATATAATACCATTGGGCAGGAGTGTATGTATGGCAGTTTACAAAACAAGATAAAAATGGGTTTCTTTCTTGAAGAACATAGTCAGAAGATGGAAGGCCTAACTTCTAGAATTAGGATGGTGGTTTAGGAGACGTCTTTGTTACAGTGATGTATGTATATCTTGAGGAACTCAATTATGTTTTTGGTGTGTTTTCTGTGTAGACTGAGTAGCTGAGAGCAAGAATATGGCCCCTTGTCTCTATCATGGTGTAATTATTCTAATATTTTGTGCTGGAATCTTTTACATGTACAACAAACTCATTAATACAGGAATTATCTGTGAGCTAAGTTTTGACCCAGTCAGGTTTCCTTACAGCCTGCAGGAAAAATAGAGCACTTTAAAATGTTACTAGCTTTACACAGCTGTCAAACAGTGTTGTAAGCTAAAAGGAAGAATACTGGAATCATTATAAACTCACTTCTGCTTTCAGGTGGGGCAAGCAGCTTCTGTTGGCAGGATTCAGTGCGATTATTGAACTTACCACTTTTCATTTAGGTGATGGTCTAGTGATTTAGGGAGCTTGTCCAAATCAACTCTATTGAAATTCACCCAAGACTTATTGGAATTTGCCAGAATCTTTTCGAAGTGTCCCTCTCTCCGCTCTTAAATCTTGGTGTCTAGCTTAGCTTCTTCTAAATTGCTACTTTGGACTCCATTTGTGGATCCCTTAATTTAAAAAATGTCCCTGGAGAACTGAATGTGAGGTGTGTGTGGTGTGTGTCCAACATTGTTTGACCATACTTGGTATTTTCCCATTTTTATAAGCTTTTCCTTTTTACTTTAACAGCTCAGTTTTCCAAAGAGATGAGTCTCATCATTGCATTCCTTGACAAAGAATCAATTATAGCAAAATCTTTTAACTTGAGTAAGTGTGCCCTCCTGATGCTACTTGTGATCAGTTCGCCTGTTTGTGTCAAAGGAATTGTCAAGGTGAAGGGAAAAGATTTTCAGGATGTCCATTTTATTGTTTAGCTACTTAACACAGGATTTGAATAGCTGAAGTATAGTGATATAAAATGACGGATGTGGGAGTTAGATGATGGTTGGTTCACTGTCCGCAAACATGCACAGGACACAAGCATAGGTAGAAGTGCTTTGCTGGATCTTGGGCCTAATATACATATATTATGTTAAGAGAAGAATTTTACAAGCTTCAGAAAACCCAAACTGTTTGTGGACAGAACTGAATTCATAAAGAGGAAAATAGGACCTTCTCCATCATGAATAACAATGCTATATGTTGTTTATTACATTTATTATAATCTGAAAATATTGGAAATATACTACAGAGGGTTTTTTGTGGACCCCATCAGTGTCAGCTGTACTGTGATCTTGAAAACTGACATGCTAGGACACTGATTCAGCACACTAGACTAATCTCACTATCCTAGAACAAAATGGCGAACACGGTACTTTCATTTCAGAGAACTCTCTAAAAAGATTACATTCTAGGTTTTGGGGGTTGTAATAGTTATTTTATTTATAATTTTTTTAAAGGAGTTGTAGGGAAAATGGCACCCAGAACAGACACGTGACTAGTTTATCCTTTTTTTATCTTGTTCAGTGTTTGTCAGATTTGCCCTGTAGAAAATCTTGTTTGAAAATGTGACATTGCTCTTTGCTTCATTCTATAAACTTTTTCCCTAAAAGCAATACAAATGTCACTTTCTAGACTATGTATTCTCTATAGTTTGTACTCTTACTCTTCCTGTCCCCCCCCCAATACTTGTTGTTTTGAGGAATTCTTCATGAGCAGTTCTCTGAATAATGTTTTACATTTTTTAGCTTGTCTGATGATTAACATTTTGAGAACTAAATTATTCACAGTAGTAGGTTTTTGTGCATGTTTGTGTGCTTTTTGTAATTCAGTTTAGACTAGCATAGAGCATCTGCTTCATATATTATTTGCATTAAATTAGTGTTCATTCAAACAACTTACATTACTAGTTACTGTTTTTTTCCATGCTGCAAAGTTTGAAAAGTGGCAGTGGTACCTATGTATTAAGGTTAGGAACATGCTTTACATTTCTAATGTTCAAAATTTAATAGTTTGTGTGTTGCTGTAGAAAATCAAATATTTTATAATGCTCAGTTTGGGTTTTCTACTGTTTGTGGAAGTGTTTTCTGGAGTAAAATGTATATGGGCTTTTCCCACTTAGTCACGCACCTTAAGTTTAACTTATATTTGAATTTCTCTTAGTTCTTTTTTGTTAATTTATTTTAAAATTTACTGTTGTTCAGGAGATGTGGTGATCAGATTTCTCTGAACACTAGTGCTCCTACAGATCAGCATCACTGCTAACTTTAATATTTTAAATATCAGATTGCCTTGTTAGGTAATCATCACTGCCTTAGTTAAATGAAAATAAGTAAGATTGTTGGAGTTATCCTGCTATTAATACGAAGAAATTATATAGTCAGTTAAAAGGTACTGATTCAACCTCATCTGGAATACTCTGAACAATACTGCTTACTATACCATAGAAGGTCACTGTGACCTTGGAAAGGGGTGATACTGGGCAACTAATATAATGCCCGGTTCCAACAATCTTGTCTGTGATATGAAGAAGGGTTTTTTTTTCCTTAGAAGAGGCTTCAAGGTAACCCATATATTTTAAATGATACCCTTTTTTCCCCACGTGTGAAGAGTTTAAATGCTCTGAGATATCTTTCTGAAATGGAAGCAAAGAAGAAATTGTGCAAAAATATTACATGTAAGTATCAGTAAATTTGTGGCAGAAACGAATTATCTGTCCAAGGGAGACCAAGATTCGTTTCTGGAGTGGGAAAAGATCGTGAAGATGATGATGAAAATAATTTGAGAACTAAATCTGGTGTAGAAACCCAAAAAGAGTTGGCACATTTGGTCAAAGCCCTTTCCAGACAATTTTTTGGTAGGGGAAAAAAAGTAGTGTGTTAGATACTTTCTGAAACAACTTAGTGGCTTCTTTTAAGCTGACTGCTTTAACCTATAAAATAGAACATATATGGATGAGTTTGTGCTAATCAACTGTCTTTTTGTCTTAGGTCTGAAACTTTTTTTTTATGATGTTATAAATTTTAGAAACTACATTGAAAATGTGTAGGGAGATTGACGGTACCTATAAATTAAGAGTCTGACACGAAGAAGGTTCTCACTGTTCGTGAACTGATCTCTGGTTATTTGTAGAGAGAGAGAGAGAGAGTGTGTGTGTGTGAGAGAGAGAAACACTCTTTGATGTGATTCATGCAGTAAATGAGGTGTAAAATCAGTTACACAAGCATTGAAAACCTGGTGCTGGTTGATGTCTAAACAATGTGAATGTACACTAGCATACTTGATTTGTGGAATACTGAAAATTTTCAATACCTTGTGCAAACATGACTTTTCCAAAATAAACACACACAGTTAATAAAGAAGCATATTTCACTGTCAGAAATGGAATAAGATGTTAAATGGACCAGTAAAAGAGACTTTGATATATTAATGGATGATGGTTGGCTTTTTTTTTTTTCTTTTTTCTTTAAGTACTGTTTGTTAAGTTGGGAATTGCAGCTATGGTGATCTGACAAAAAAGCAAAGCTTCTAGCCTGATCTTCTTGGAGATTTTGTGGAGAAAATGTCAATTCCTCATGCCACTGTTCAGCATATATATTCACCAAGAAGGGTCAGAGTTATCATTTAATTATTGGAAGAGTACATTATGGTCTGTGTTCAGTGTTCATTTATCATTGATCTGGGGAAGGATAGGTGATGAAGTGGAACAGGAATTAGAGCTAAATGTCACAAATAGCATTTTACAGTCTGTGCTATGTTTGTAGGCTAAAATGTATTTATACAGTTTTTTTTGTTATGGATTAATGCAAATATGTTTGCTTATGTCTTTGTCTTTATTTTAATTTCCTGGCTCCAGCTAAAGAGATTACTAGCCTTTCTTAGTTCTGTTTGTTTGTGATGAGCCATTTTTTGAGTCTAGCTTCTGGTGTTCTCGTTTTGGGATAGTTGAAAACTAAGTTTTTTTACTTTTGAGTGTTATGTGTTTAAAAAGACACCAGTTTATAAGTCAGACAACTGTCTTGAAATGTGTTACCTGCTAATTTTACAAGTATTACCAAAGATTACTATAAATTTAACTTTTTTTCAATTGATATGTGCATTTCTGAACTTTTCATACAGCCAGTTTCATTATTTCTTTTGTCAGTCATTTCCTCTGTTTTTGTTCTTTCACACAACAACAGGTAGGGGAGAAATACTTCTTTTAAACGGTAGGAAAATATGGCTGTGAAAATCACAGAAATTGCCAGAGGGGTGAAGAGACAATTATAGTAACAAAAACTATCTTTAATTCACTTTTCAAAAACATCCATGCACCAATCTCAAAATATCAAGCCACCTTCTCTGAAACCTAAAAGAATACAAACTCGCATTGAATCAATTTTTTTTCCTGGAAGAAACCACAAATGTGTCCTATGCTCATTTGGATATTTCACTTTTTAGGGTGAGGAAATAACCAAGGAGGAGATTGACATGCTGAGTGATGCTTGCACCAAACTGAAGGAAAAGAAGAAATTGTTAACAAAAGAAAAGGAGGAGCTTGAGGAGCTAAAGGATGATGTTCAGGAATATAGTGAGGTAAAGAATGGGGTGGAGAAGGACTGTTTTTATATGATTGCTCTGTCCATACATATTCTTAGAAAAACTAACCTTAAACGATTATAATTTTTGTGTGCTGAGATAACCCAAATTGGAAATTGTTGGAGAGGCCTACTTGCTCAGTTATTGTGTGGTATGTTGTCATGCAGGACTGTCAGATCCTCAGCTTGAGTAAGTTGTTAAAGTTCAGCTGAAGTCATTGGAATGATGATAGTTTACATCAGCTGAGGATCTGGCCTCTGGTCTTTACTCCATGCTCACTGGGCTGACTGTGCTGGAGAGGCAGTATGATATGGGAGGGGAATGGAGTGTCTCTTAGAATCAATAGGGAACAATTTCTCCAATCTGTAAAGTGGTGGTGGTGCTATCTGAAAGAAGTCTTGATCCAATTGTACGACACTGGAAGGATGTGAGGTTGAAATCCTAGGATGGATGAAAAGGCTTTTAATTGGGAGGAGGGGAACGGTTGAGGATTTAGGACTATGTAAGAGACATGTAGAACTAGCCACAACATTAATTTAATGTCTAAAATTAACCTTCATTTTTAGCCTCTAAATTTCACTGTTCCCATGTGTCTGACAATAGCAATAACTGCTTCCTCTCCTGCTGCAACCTTTTTGATTTGCATATGACTCCGGCTTTTCTGTTAGACATTGCTATAATTGTTGTTGCAAATTTATCTTCTCATGAATGCTTTTTGCTTGAACATCTCCTCTAGGATTTGCAAGAGATTAAGGAGCTATCTAAAACAGGACAAGAGGATGTAGTGGAAGAGTCTAAAGCAAGCAAGCAGTTGACCAAAAGGGTGAACCGAATGATTGGACGAATTGGCAAAATTATTAATGAATTAGAGACAGACCAAAAGGTGGTGGATGGACAGTTGGACAGTGGTGCTAGTCCACCTATTGGGTAAGTGAGTGATGGCACCACACTTCCTTTTCAAAACACTCATTCACCGCCATCAGTCTGCATGGTAGTGACTGCAAAAATGACATTGTCCGCTTCAATCTCAGTGTCTCAGTGATCTCCATCTCAAATCTGGTTAATACCCAATAAAAAGATGGGTTGATCTCCAAACTCCCAGTCCTGCAAATTTAGTCTGAGCTTTGAGAGTCAGGATGGGTTCTTTGGGACCTTGCCTTCCTGTGCTTGACACTAGTAGTAAAGGTTCTGCAGGCCTTAGTTACATTTGAGCAGAATACACAACATTTTTATCTTGGCACACTTTCTGATTTCCAAATAAATTCCATAAAGGTTTGTTTATGCAGTGTAGCAGGGCAGCGACTCTCCCAGCGGCGCCTCCTGCTAGTCGTCCTGGGAATTAGTTCGCCAGCCTCCAGAGCGCCCTCTGCAGGCCGGTGTCTCGCCTTGCCACTGGCCCCATGTCGCTCCTGGACCCCAGTGCCCTTTCTCTCAGGGTTCTGCCCCCTGCACTACCCCACAGTCTTGCTGGGTCTCCCCTCTCTGGGGAACCCTCCACTCCCCTATCCCCACGTTGTCTCAGTCTTGGGCTACTGCTCATCACTATCTAGCCCCCACTCACTGGGGTGGACTGCAGTATAATTGCCACTTGTCATCAGCAAGGAGGGTTTGGACCTGCTGCCTTTGCTTACTTCTGGGCTACTCTCTACAACCCCAGTACCTTTTCTGGCCTTTAGCAAGGCTTGCAGCCTGGAGGTTTTCCAGGCTGGAGCTCCCAGCTCCTCTAGCCTTCTCTGAACCTTGCAGCCAGGCCCTTCCCTCTCAACAGCTAGAGAAAGACTTACTTAGCGCCAGCCTAGCAGCCCCTTTATAGGGCCAGCTGTGGCCTGATTTGGGGCGTGGCCCCAGCTGAGGCTACTTTCCCAGTCAGCCTAGGTTTTTCTCTCAGCCCAAGCCCTCTCCAAGACTGCTTTTACCCCTCTGGGCAGGAGCGGGGTGATCACCTCGCTACATGCAGGTATGCTACAAAATTCAAACCTCATGCAGTTCTGATTTCAGTGGGAGTCTTGCTTCCTGCCCCTCCCCCACCTTCAAAACTAAGGAGCATCACAGCTCTCTCAGATTACTATTGCAGCCAGGCTGCAAAATCAAAATTGGGGCCTCATTCTGCTGCTTGGTGTAGAAATATAAAAGAGAGTCTGTGCCCTCAAACAGTTTATAGCCTAAATAGGGATGAGTATTCCCCTTTTTATTAAGTCTTCACTCAATTCATAGCTTAATGTAAATTATTTCAAGTTCTATTGTAAGATTAAGACAAACATGATTAAAGGTAGTTGTAGGGGAAAACCAGCTGGTGACCAGTCTTAGCTGACAAAGTATGGCCTATATATTTTAATCAGGGCTTGCTGTGTAATTGTACACTTCTATAAAACCATTCATTATATGCAAAGGTTTCTTATCTTGGAGGAATGTAGGAAATCAGTGAATAGTTTGCCAAACTTTGTGGTTCATCTAATATTTCTTATAAAAATGTGTAGTCTAAACAATTAAACTGTTTTTACTATATAGTCAGCTTTGTTACAGGAGCGCAGAAGTCCCATTGTGCTAGTTTTTGTTACAGACATATTGCTTGGAATTATTACCCATTATCGGCTTGATCCAGATTCAGCCGAAATGGATGGAAGATCACTGTTGACTTCAGTGGGAATTGGATCGGGGCCCTATGTGTAAAGGATTCTTTTGCATGTTCTTGGAAGATTTGTATATCTTTTCTTAACCTGATATTTTGAATGGTTGCTCTTCAGCATTCCCCTTGCTGGTTGGTTTACAAGAAGCGAGTGTTGGCTCCATTGGGAAAAGGCTTCCTACACTGGATGTGAGATAATAGAATGATAGCCATCAATAAAAAGGAGCGAATATTGGCTCAGATGGGATGAAATTTCTATGTGTTGACATGAATTGTATTGGCAGTACTTAACAGGCTTGGCAGGAGGCAAGAATGGTCCTTGAGGTATTTCTGAACCTGGTAAACCTACAACATTCTTGCTCCTTTGTCAGTGGAAATTAAGTGATTACTTGGATAAATGTTGGAGCACTGTATATATGCTCTTTGTGTGTAAATGGGTTTACCGTCATTTATGACCATTACCGTGGGCAATTACCACTGTGTATTTGAGTTTTAATGTAAGCTCGGTAACCCAGTATATCTTTAAACTTCCAAGCGAGACCCCCCCCTACTCGTGCCTTAATTTATGCAGTGTATAAGTGTATATATTTCCTTACTGTTGGTCAGGCTTTGGAATAGTCAGTCTCCCTTTTTCTGGTTCTTGGGTTAATATTCTGTTTTTTGTCTTAGCTGAATTTCCAAGTTATTGGAAGGAAATGTTTGTTTACTTATGGGTTTTATGCCTCACATAATGATTGCCAGATGCATCGTGTTTAAAAGTGGCTTAAGGAAAACTGATGAAGCTTTATACATGGATAAATGTTTGTGGCCTCCCGTTCCTTTCAATTCAAGTGACTTTTACCATTTGAGTCTGTTCACTGCAATGACCTCCATAGCCTCAGGATTGTCATGGCATCAGCAAAAGTCCAGGAATTTTTAAGGATGGTCCAGAGAAACATCCTCCCCCTTCTGAAAAATCAGTCTGTGTCCAAAAACCTGACGTTAGGGATATGGAGTTAAAACCATACTAATAAATAACCCTTATTAAAAGGATTGTTGGTTTTATCATCTTCTGTTTCTCTGTGTGACCTGGGTTGGAAGGTGTAAACTAGGGCTGTCAATTAATCACAGTTAATTCATGCGATTTAACTAAAAAAAAATCACGATTAATAATAGTTTTAATCTCACTGTTAAACAATAGAATACCAATTTAAATTTATTAAATATTTTTGGATGTTTTTCTATATTTTCAAATGTGTTGATTTCAATTACAACACAGAATATTAAGTGTACAGTGCTCACATTATTTTTGCTTACAAATACTTGCATTGTAAAAATGAGAAACAAAAGAAACAGTATTTTTTTCAATTCACCTCATACAAGTACTGTAGTGAAATCTCTTTATTGTGAAAGTATAACTTACAAATGTAGATGTTTTGTTTGTTACATAACTGCATTTAAAAACAAAACACTGCAAAACTTTAGAACCTACAAGTCCACTCAGTCCTACTTCTTGTTCAGCCAATCGCTAAGACAAACAAGTTTGTTTACATTTACGGGAGATAATGCTGCCCACTTCTTATTTACAATGTCACCAGAAAGTTAGAACAGGCGTTCACATGGGAATTTGGTAGCCGGCTTTGCAAGGTATTTATGTGGCAGATATGCTAGACATTCATATGTCCCTTCATGCTTCAGCCACCATTTCAGAGGACATGCTTCCATGCTGATGATGCTCGTTAAAAAAATAATACGTTTATTAAATTTCTGACTGACCTCCTTGAGGGAGAATTGTATGTCTCTTGACTCTGTTTTACATGCAATCTGCCATATATTTCATGTTATAGCAGTCTCGGATGATGACTCAGCACATGTTGTTCATTTTAAGAAAACTTTTGCTGCAGATTTGACAAAACATAAAGAAGATACCAGTGTGAGATTTCTAAAGATAACTACAGCACCTGACACAAGGATTTTAAGAATCTGAAGTGCCTTCCAAAATCTAAGAGGGAAGATGTATGAAGCATGCTTCACAAGTCTTAAAAGAGCAACACTCCGATGCAGAAACTACAAAACCCGAACTACCAAAAAAGAAAATCCTCCTCCTGCCGGTGGCATCTGACTCAGATGATGAAAATACATACGTCGGTCCACACTGCTTTGGATTGTTATTGAGCAGAACCCGTCATTAGCATGGATGACCTCTGGAATGGTGGTTGAAGCATGAAGGGACACATGAATCTTTAGTGCATCTGGCATATAAATACCTTGCAATGCCAGCTACAACAGTGCCATGTGAATGCCTGTTCTCACTTTCAGGTGACACTGTGAACAAGAAGCAGGCAGCATTATCGCCTGCAAATGTAAACAAACTTGTTTGTCTGGGCAATTGGCTGAAAAAGAAACAGGACTGAATGGACTTGCAGGCTCTACTGTTTACCATTTGTTTTATTTTTGAATGCAAGTTTTTTTTGTACATAATTCTACATTTGTAAGTTCAACATCCATGATAAAGAGATTGCACTATAGTACTTGTATTAGGTGAATTGAAAAATACTATTTCTTTTGTTTTTACAGTACAAAAATAAAATATAAAGTGAGCACTGTACACTTTGTATGTTTAATTGAAATCAATATATTTGAAAATGTAGAAAACATCCAAAATATTTATATAAATGGTATATACTATTATTGTTTAACAGTGCGGTTAATTGTGCAATTTTTTTAATCATGCGATTAATTTTTTTAATTGTTTGACAGCCCTAGTGTAGACCACTTCATGAGGGCAAGCAGAGGCTTTAACCTACAAAGGGTAGATATCAAAGCAACATGTTACCACTAGGCAGACTTCAGAAGCAGTGAGACAGTTTCTGAAATCTGCTTAGGAGTAGTGTGGAGTTCAGTCTTTACATTTTGTGGAAGGGTTTGTTCCTTCCATGTGTGAGGAAATTAAATCCAACAGGGCATGTATGTGTATGCTGTTTCAAGAACAGATTCCTCAATTCTTGTCTTCCCAGGATTTGTTCAAGTGGGTTCTCTTGCATGCTTTCCGCTCTCTATTTTCTGTAGACCAACCTCTTTAGTCCAGCAGGATGGCTGAGGCAGGGTAGTGTCCCCTATATGAATAGGACAAAGGTCTTTAGGTGCTGAGGAGCACACAAACTTTACCAAATTATATTTCAGTTATCAGTGGCTTCTTGTATTTGTGGAAATCATAAGAGTGAGTATGTCTGGAGGATAAAGACCTACCTAAAGAACTCATAAGTGATAAATAATTCACTTTTGCTTTTTTGTTTTCAGTTCTTGATCAGGCTATAAACCTTTTGTTCAATATAAAATACCATTACATGTCTTTAATATCCTTTTCTCTTCCTTCTTTACTTCTTTGTAGTAACTGTTTGCTGTATACAGATTGTGTTTCCCCTTTAGGGAGAATCTCATCAGTATCAACGAGCTTATTAGTGTGATGAAACAAATCCAGAAGTTTCCAGAGAACAAACTGAATAGGATTGCTGAGGCATTAGATGAAAACCAGGATGGCAAGATTGATATAGATGATGTTGCCAAGGTGAGTCTGCAGAGCAGTTTAATAAAATAAAACAGGTATTACACACTTACAGAAATGTTGAGTTAGGCTACATTTTGCAATTTTCACTTAATTTCATATTGTTTTCTTTGCCCAAATCTTTATTTTGATTTAGAATATCTAACTGATAGATCAGTCTTTTATGTTTTGTGTTTTTAATACATACTACCCATTGCTAAATTAATGGAGACTTTTTTTACCACTAGTTTGGGGGATGTATTCATGATTTGCTCCCATATCCAACATTCACCTCTTCATCCCTAAACCAAAAGGTTCTCTTTCCTAGTAAAAACCACATCTGTAGCTCTTACCCTTCCCTCCACAGATGAGCATATAATCTGGGATGCCTTTTGGTGGCACTCCCCATCTATCCTACTATCCAGCCAACTGGACAGCTTTTTGTTTGTTTGTTTGTTTGTTTTAAATTAAAGCCTTTATGCTAGATATTTATAAATTAACTAACTGAGTTTATGCACCATGCTTTTGCATATGAAAATGCGGTTTAAAATAGTATTTGAGGAGGCAGCTGGGAGAGGGGGCAGAATTTGTTCCCTTCTCTGAAGAAAAGTGCAGTGGGATTTTTAATGACTACAAACAGTAAGACTGGTATTAGCCAAAATTCTTCCCTACTGTATCTAGAATACTAAACCATACAAACATGTAAGAGAGATGTTTCATTGTGCTCTGCATTCTTAAGCCTAAAGTACACCAGGCCATCAGTCGTCCTGAGAAGGGAGCTGTTGGTCTCTGAGCTACAGAATCTCGTCAGTTTTGAAGCTTTAATTCTGTGGAGTTTAGGAGTTGTGTAGTAACAGAATTTCAGGGACCCCGATAATCTAAACACCCTCCTCCCCCCCCCTCCCCGTTTTCTTTTAGATGTGCATCATGCCTGCTTCCTGGTTAGTGCACTTTGGATATTCTGGGTTGCACTGTAAATACTATCCATTTCCTCTCCTTCTAGCTGTCATGTTCCATTTTTTTTCTCCCTTCCCACAGTTTTCCAGGCTCTCCCCTGCTGTTCTCCTTTTGTTACTTCAGTGAAGTGGAAGCAGCTCTGGGGATGTACTGAAACCCATGTTAAACTTTTAGATTGGTTAATTTGAAAGTCATTTTTCTCCTTTACACAAGTGACAATAACAGTGAATAGAGTAAGAGCAGACTGGAAAATACAATATTTGTCCTACTGAATCACATTTTTTCATTTTTCCTCTTTAGTAAAAGGCCTTGTATTTTATTATTATTTTTTTTTAATTCCTTCACGGTGGCTCTGAGCTGTTATTGCATTGAGCTATATTTATCAAGTCAAATAAAACTAAAAGCTGAATCCTTTCCTGATGTAATTCCATTTCCTTCACAGACTTTGGTAGTTATAGAAGAGATGAAGTTGTCCTTAAATCTCTGGACTAAAATAATCATTATGGAGTTTTATAGTATTTTATACAAGGATAATTAACTTTCTTCCTTTGTCTTCAAAAAGATTGAAACTTCTTTTATTTTTTTTAATTGAATTTGTTTTTTTGCTCTGCATTTGGTTTGCCCAGGCTTTAGGATTGTATGTTTATTAATAGTGTTTATCTATGATAATAGTGATTTTTTTTTTTTAATATGTCGAATTTTATTTTTTAAAAATCTACTTCAGAAAAACTACAGATCCTAGAATGAGCTATTTTTCTGTTTGGTTTTTCTTTTAAAAATCAAACTAGTGAGTTTTTTAAAGTGCTGTTGTCACATTATTTTCCTCATGCTTTCAGGTGATTAAAATTTTTTTAATTAGTAATTTATTTTAAAACCTAATATTCTTTTAAACTTGGTAATGCTCTTTGATTTTACTCGAGGAAGATGTTAAGTGTCTTAAAACACATTTGTGACAGATATGTTAGTATTTGAGACACCATCATTATTTGAGTCTGTTTGAGACAACTGTATTTTAGCTGTTGGTAAATGTTGATTTTACAGTGGTGATCACTCTCAACTCATGTAGAATATAACCTGTTTTTAAATTTTGGTAAAAGCCTTTCACATAAAGCAGAGGTATTAAACTCATTTAGCAGACAAAAGCTGACTTTAACTTACGGTCTGTGGGCCAGGGTATAAATGTAGGAGTATGTATTATCTTCAGTCCACGGCAGATTTCCCACTTTCCTTCATTTGGAGGTTTGCACTAAGAACAAGTGCAGAAAGTGGCCTTTTGTACTAATGAATATTGCGTCTGCTTTATCACTGCATTACAGGTTCACACCAGTTTGATTCCACTGGTTTACAGCTAATAACACAATTGTAAATCAGGTCCTTAGTTATGAACGTTTTGTATTATTTGCTTAATACTTTTTTGCTGCATCGAGCATCATTCAGTGTGGAGGGGGCAGGGGGGGGAAATGTCAGCTTTAGATAAACCAGTGTTTCTGCTTTTTGTTTCTCTTCCTGCCCCTTCCTCCTGTTCTTCTATCTTAATTTCCTTTTCTCCAGCAACTTTCAGTTCCCATTTCCCTGTGTCCTTCAGTTCCAGCCACTAAAATGAACAGCAGTGAAATATTTCATGCAGATTTTAAATGTTGTCATTATTGGAATTTGAGCTAATATCTCAATAAGATAACGGGTGACGGAAGATTTCAAACCTGAATCATCTTTTTAGGCTGCCTGTAGCCTAAGGAAGACACCACTGCATGAGGTTTACACTCAGTTCATGTTTGGAAGGCTTTCTTCACAATCAGGAAGGCCTACTAATATTTTAAAAAAAGGAAAATTCAGAATATGTATGTCATATGTCCTGGCCACATAGTTATACAAAGCAGCCTAGATGCTTGACACCGCTGCTCAAAGGGTCAGATTCACTCTAGGTTTACGTAATGTAGAGAGGGCAATTAGTTGTAGCTTAAACACCTGAGGGACAAGTTTTTGTGACTCTGGCCCTTAATGTTTGCGTGCATGTCCATAGCAAAAAGAACTTGATGAGGACAGTTCATTAGGAACTGAGCTTAAATCTTCAGCCACTTTAAATGTGTCATCAAAAAGCCACAGGATTTTAATAATTTTTAATAATATTGCGAAACTGGATTATAGTATATGATCACAAACAACCAACAGAATAATGGGGGAGGGATAGCTCAGTGGTTTAAGCATTGGCCTGCTAAACCCAGGGTTGTGAGTTTGGTCCTTGAGGAGGCTACTTAAAGATCTGGGGCAAAATCAGTACTTGGTCCTGCTCGTGAAGGCAGGAGGCTGGACTCAATGATCTTTCAGGGTCCCTTCCAGTTCTGCAAGATAGGTATATCTCTGTATATTAACTCTATTTTGCTTAGACCTATGAGAGATAGCTATTTCTCTCCTAATTAGATTAAGGGTGTCAGAATACTTTACCTATGTGAAAATTAATGTTTTTGTGGATTTCCTTATTTAGGTGGTAGAATTAATTGACAAAGAAGACATTGATATCTCAACAAGTCAGGTTGCTGAGATTATGGCACTGCTTCAAAAAGAAGAGAAACTGGAAGAAAAAGAGAAGGTGAAAGAAAAGGTTGAGAAGGAAGCTGTGGAAGTGAAGAATTAAACTTCAGAATCTGAAGTAAAGTCCAGTGTAACCAATACAGCTTACCTTCCTGTGTACTAAAGCGTGTGTGTGTGTATATATAGCTATCTATCTCAGTTGAGCTTCTGTGATGATGAAAAATGTTAGCACTTTATGTGCTAAATGAGTTTGCCAGTGGCAAATCAAAGATATGTTTTGTGGAATATGGAATCAAATAATTTCTATTATCAAGCGATTTTTACCATCATTCATGCAGATGAAAACAATATGATTCTTTAAGAACGTGTTCTTTGCTGTGGAATCACGTATTTGCAGTCATCACTATGGTGTAGAGAATCACTAAACTTGCTAGTTTCCAAAACATTTGTATAAATAGTATATCTATCATGGAATAATGTGTGTGAATGTCATTTATTTCCTTGCATCATGTAAACATCTGATCAGCAACCGTTAAACAAGGTCCAACATTGTTGTTCTGCTTCCTCCTTGAGCTTTTTGCATAGTTTCTTATAAATGTTTCCTTTCTTCAAAATATTTCATTATCACTTGAAACACTACTGAAGGGGCTGTGGCATCAATAATAAGTGTTTAGATTATTTAATTTTTCTGAGCTTCATATCCACTAAACTGTTGCTTTGCTAATACAGAATGTCACATACTCTGATCTCATGTGTTAAATCAACTGTTTTATCTGTCGCTTTTTTATGAAGGGAAAATTCAGTGGAACTGAAACCTCCAATGAAGAATGATTTTTATGGGTGCCTTAAGCTTATTGTGATTGAAAAGTGGGAGTGGTTACTTCTAAGACAGTTCTCATAATTCCATATGAATTATTAAAGTATTGGGGAAATAGGAACCTTTAACATACTTCCAAAATGTGTTCTGACACATAAGTGGGAGAGTGCATATTGAAATAGCTAAAGTAATTAGAAGGGGAAAATGTCAATGCTGGTATTTTTACATATATTTTTAAAACTTGCAGTTATAAAAAAATGTTTGTTCTTATCTACCTGAATCCTGTATACAACATAACAGGCGTTTTTACCTCTGGATTTTTCATCTCAGGTATGAAATCACTAACCACGTGACAGTCAGAAAACGTTAGTAAATCTGTTCATCTCATGGCCTTGCTTACTGCAGTGTTACCAAATATCTGGTATAAACAACGTTTTAAGTACATGGTTTGCTTTCTGGTTAACTGGTTCTTTTATTTAGTTTCTTCTCTAATTAAGTAATAAATTAAATATTAGCAACTAATGGATCTGGATTTACTATACCATGTCTTTTTTTTTTAAATGAAGATGTAAAACACAAATACTGACAATTTTAGTATATTAATTTATTTTCTGAGCAGTCTGAATTTCCCCTTGTTTCTTAAATTTCAGATTTCATTTGCCAATGAATACTAATATTATGACTTTCACCAGTATTCTTTTCATTTTGCATCCAGTAGTTCATAGTCTCAAATTTTTGTAATTATCAGATTAATGCATGTTAAACATGCTGTAGAATGCTGTACATGGAAGAGAATGGAGTCTATACGTTTTTTGCTATAGTAAAAATTATGTACTGTCTCAAAAGTTCTGACTCCCAAACACATTTCATTGTAATTCTTTGGGGTTTTTTGTGTTAAATCTGAATTAGAATGACAAAAATATTTATAGAGAGATGGGACTGATATGGCTACAACTGCACTGAAAACCAAAATGTTAATAGAAATTCCTTCAAGTTAGTGGAACAACATATAGTTTGGGCATTCTCATGGCTTGCATGGTGGACCATTATATTTATTGAATTGTTTCTTGTACATTTTGCTATGGTAATGTACAGTTTGTTAGCTAATTTTAGAAGCAGAGTAAAAATGTTCAGTTCACAGCAGTAGAACACTTTACAGTTTGTAAACTATACAGTTTGTAAAGAAAGATGCCTACAATGGGTAATGTGACTGATCCTCCTGAGAAGCACTATAATTGCATCTTATTGAGTAAACTGATTTCCACCTGTGGACAGGTTGAAATTACAAAGTAATATGATCTTTGCGATTCTTTTACTGTATTTTTTAAATGGATGGGCATATCTGCTTTCCTGAAAGTAAGGGTAAGGTATAGATTCTGGCATGAAGTCATTTTCAAGATGTGTATTTATAATTTGACTATAAGCTTTAAGGCAAAAACTTGCTCAGTATTTCATACCATGGGCTGTATTTGTCAAGGCATTGAGACACATTTGTCCCTGGTAAGTTTTTTGTTGTGTCTTTTGTTGATTTGAAATATTAGGTAGAGTGAACGAGAAAGGAGATCTAAAGTAGTGATGGATGTTTTTTAAACACCATCCTTATTAAATGCATTCTGATACATTTATGGCTAAAAGTTTTTGCTCTTGGACTCACCTGAAAAATGATATATTGAGATACTTGAATCAGTTAATTTAAAAGCACTGCTTTCAATAACCAGCGTTAGTTTCCCCTGTCATCTAAAGAGTTTTAAATAAATCATGTATAAATCAGCAATAGCTAAATGTGTTAATTTATTTTGAAAAATATTGCAAATCCAAGATATGTGGCCTAGAATTCATAATAGCACACGTTTTCTGCCATTTTATATAGTAAGTGGGCAAACCCATGACTAGCTAGACTTATTGCATGTTCTGTGGGTCTCAAAAATATTTGGCAGGCTTCTGTTAATCACCAAGGGCCCCAAATCCAAAACCCTTCCTTGATTAGTTTTATGGAAGTTTTTAAAACTGCACAGGTTAATGGGCGTGGGGGTTTGGCAGTATTGGGCTTCAAATCAAGAGCTTTACTGCTTTTTATCTAGACCAAAAGAATAAATAAATCAAAGTTAAAATACTTCAGGAGGGATGGATGGTTTTCAGATGTACAGTAGCTGATCATAGAACTTACTCATAGAACTATTTAATCAGTAGGTCTAAATATTTTAAATAAAAATTTAAATATTTTGTTTAAATTTATTGAAAGGTTGTATGATATTTGAATGAGCTTATGAGTTACACAAGCTGATTCTTCAGAATTATAGTTAGGCAAGCAATAACATTATCACATTGTTTCAAGTTCAGGTAAAGATCTGATATGATAAACAATTTAGGGAAAAAATTACATATGAATCTTTACTTGTGGCTTACCAAAAAAATTCCAGTTTGGCAACAGAGTTACTGAAATAGAGCAAAGTAGTGTGTCCCTTTACCTTCTGCCTATGACATAATTAGCTACTTTTGTAACTTAGTCATATTTCATCAATTAAACAGTTCTTTCCAGCTCATGTTTTTTCAGATGCCCACTTTCACTCAGCTCTTCATCAGCAATCACATGCTGTTGTTTGTGCTGTATAAGTAAATCTGTCTGCCAGCTAGGTACCAGAAGGTTAATTTTATGGAGCACTTGTCATCTTTAAAAGATACTAATATTAACTGTTTTTCTGTTTGAGTGCCACATCCAAATTTTAGTGAAGGTAATGGGAGTTTTTCCATTGAGTTCAGTAGGAATTGGATCAGACCTGAAAAAGGCAGGGTTTTTTTTTTTTTTACCTCATTTGTTTGATGTGTACATTACACCCTACCAAAATACAATAAAGAAATTCATAAAGCTCTATAAACTTGAACTAATATCTTAAAAAAGGATTTGGGAAAAAAACAACCAAGATCTTAAATGCTAACAGGATACATGAATAACCTTCATTTACAGACCAGTGGTCTGAAAGCTTTTTGTTTCCCAAGACCTGAGTTTGAGATTCGTTGTTTTTCATGTAAGAATAAATGACGACATCACTAATTCCTGAAGTGTGCAGGAAGCTGCATTCATGTAGGAGAAACACAGAACATTAAACTTGGGTCTTGATATATAAATGCTTTTCAAATATCTTTGCTCAGAATGTATAGCTAGGGCCTTCCATCCTGCAAAGAGAAATGTGTGGGCAGACCCATGCCTCAGTACAGAGCTGTGCCGATTTCATTGGGGCTGTGTGCAGGCATGGATCTCTTTGCCTTAAATGGTAGACTTTGTGAACGGGACTGGCTCTTCTGATTTATGCAGTTTGGAATACTGCATGTAATTTATATATATCTAAACATATGTGCTGCTAGTGGCTTAAGCTTTTAGATATTTTAGTATGTATTTTTAAAGAATTTGTTTACTTTGAACTTGAGATTTATTTCAAATTATTCAGTATATTTTTAATTTTAAAGAAGTCCATAGTTAGTTCTACTTTTTGAGATTTGTTGTTGCAGTTTAAGGAGCTCAGCCCATGTTATAACACTGTCTAAAAGGTTACTTGCTATCTGTGCTCTGAGTGTACTGGTCCTATATTTGCCATAGTACAATATAAAGGTTTTTGGGGGAAGTTTATTAAAATGTGTAATGTCTTCAGTTTTAATAAACTTGTAATATTTTTACACCAGAGATGTTTTTTCTTTTTATATGACTTGACTCTTTTATTTATTGCTGCTTAGATGACTTATCAGCCGCAGGTCTAATAAATGGCGGATCCAGGATTACAAATACAGGATGAAAGAGGGCAGATAAAGTACTAAGGTCTAAAATACTGGGTTTTTCGAGTGCTTGCTCATGTCCATTCCATATTAAGTGTGTGCGCGCTGCATGCACTGCTGCCGGAGATTTTTTCCCCCGGTGGTATCCATAGGGCCGGCTCGAGCACCTGTTGGAGGCCCACGCTCATTCGCCGGTATAAGGGGTGCTGCTGGCCCTGCACCCATCCAGTTCCCTCTTGCTCCCATAACAGTTGCTGGAACAGTCTTCTCTCTTGCTTTAGCAAGTCCTCTCTACCAGTGGGTGTTTGGTGGTGTGGTGGGTTTTGTTTGTTTGGTTTTGGTTTTGTTTTTCTTTTGTTACGTTATTGTAAATAGTTGTTAGTCCCCTTAAGGGATGTTGTTCCCAAGACAGAGCATGCCCAGTCCCCAGGTTTCAAGCCATGTGCTGCATGCACTAAACCCATGCCCATGAGTGATCCCCACTCCAGCTGTTTAAAAGTGCCTGGGGGAGTCTCATGTGAAAGATAAGTGTAGGGTCTGTCAGAGTTTCAGATCCTGCACTCAAAAAGACAGGGGTATCAGGTTGAAAGCCCTGCTTGTGGAAGACATGCTTACACCAGCCTCTGAGCTAAGTCAATTGGACTCTGTATCGAGCAGAGGGACCCTCTTGGCACTGATGTACATCTCCGGTACTGGGAAAGTGGCGCAGGAAGTGTGCCAAAAGAGGGTACTCCTCCGTGATCCAAGGAGAACCTGGGGAGTGAGATGTGACCTGCTTCAGGCCACTCACCATCCACTTACGGGTGTATGGTTATGGAGGCTACATTGCCCATGTTACCCATTCCCACCAAGGACATACCCCATACTCCTGGGACTAGCAGAGGCACAGCACACCTGAGGAACCTTCCATGCGGAAGTCTTTCAGGCTGCCAGGGATCTAATGGCCCTACCGGTTTCTCCCACACCGAAGGACCATCAGCCTGCCATTGAGGAGCCACTTAAGACAGCTGCATCGTGGGGGAAGCCTGTGCTGGCCCCCGATGGTGGTCCCCAGCCCATCACTGATCTCATTTCCCAGCAGGTCGCTGGCATCAAGATGCTGGTCTCCAGCAGGCTGTCACCAGTTGCCATTGCCTAGATGCCAGTTGCCCCAGTAAAGGTGCCAATTGCCTGATCCCAGGCATTGGTCACCAGAGATCCGACACCGGTCTCTGGCTAGTTGGCACTGGTCATCTGAGGTCCAGCACTGGACACAGGAGTCCTGGCACCAGACACCAGCGACCCATAGTCGTTCATCAGTACTGAGTCCTTGCCCTTCTGGTCTTTGTATGAGGAATCCTTGACTGACTCAGAGAGGGAGTCAGCACCCTCACGGAAGAGGCACCATCACCCAGCACACCAGGCCGATGTTGGTGCCGGTCCATTGACGGGCCCATGGCCTCCAGGGCAGTGGCCAGTCCAGTGGCAGTACTAGAATCCCGGCGGTACTGGGACAGTTTTCACCCATCTCATCTGTGGTGACCTCTGAGCAATGGGCTACAACCCTGTCTCAGTTGGTACCAGAATCAGACTATGGTACCAAAACCCCCACGGCAGCCACAGTTGAGAAGGACCCAGGGGAGGCTGAAGACCTGGCCCCTTCTCCATGCTTCCTGATGACCTTTGAGCCCACCAGGGGCTCCTCAAGAGGATGGCTGCCAACCTGGGCCTGGAAGGCAGAAGAGCTCAATCAACAGACCCCATTTTTGATGTTCTGGTGTCTACAACTCCTGCCAAGATGGTGCTGCCTATGCATCAGGGGTACTTAAACTGGTAAAGGTGCTTTGGCAGACTCCCTCATCTCTGCCCCTAACATCTACAAGGACAGAAAAGAATTATTACGTGCCGGCAAAATGGTTTGAATACATGTACTCCCTCCCACCCACCCACGGGCTCTCTGGTGGTCGCCACAGCCAATGAGGGAGATAGGCAGGGCCAGGCCAGACCAGTGCTACCCCAAAGAATAAAGAGGCAAAGCGCTTAGACCATTTTGGTAGAAAGGTTTATTCTACTGTAAGCCTCCAACTCCACATCACGAACCAGCAGGTACTGCTGGGCGATATGATTTTGGTGTTGGGACTCCTTGCCCCGATTTAAAGACTCCCTGGCCCAAGACATGTGGCAGGAATTCGCAACCATCTTGGAAAGAAAGATGGTGGCCAGAACCTCCCTCCAAGCTGCCTTAGATGCAGCAGACTCGGCAGCCAAGTTGATGGCGTTGGCAGTCACTATGAGGCGCGGTTCATGGCTGCAGTCTTTGGGGCTGTTGCAGGAGGTGCAGCAGTTGGAGCAGGACCTTCCATTAAAAGGGTCCTCACTGTTCTCGGACCAGATGGATGTAAAGCTGTATGGCCTTAAAGACTCCAGAGCTATGTTATAGTCCCTGGGCCTCTGTACACTGGCAGCCTTGAGAAAACACCTCAGGCCTCAACGCCAGTTTCAGGAGAGCTGTGCTGCAATCCATGCACCAGTGAATTCCTAGACCACTGCGAAGGACACTGCTTGCGAGTCACCTAAAATGGAATGGACATGAGCAAGCACTCAAAAAACAACTACCTATCTTTCATAACTGTTTTTTGAGATGTGTTGCTCATGTCTATTCCAAGACCCGCCCTTCTGTCCCACCATCAGAGTTGACAGCAAGAAGGAACTAGAGGGGCACAGGGCCGGCAGCGCCCCTTTATACTGGCACATGAGTACAGGCCTCCAGAGAGTGCTAGAGCCGGTCCTACAGATACTACTGGGAGGGGAAAATCTCCAGCAACAGTGCAGATGGCGCGCGCACACCCAACATGGAATGGACATGAGCAACACGTCTTGAAGAACATCAGTTACAAAAGATAAGTAACTGGTTTTTCCTTACTCATGCAAAAGTCCCATGGATTTTGAGGGGGACTAATTGCCTAAGTAAGGTGAGCAGGATTCAGCCATTCTTTTCTAGCTCCACTATTCAGTAGTTAAAAGCTAAATGACTGTCACCAAACACTGATGACTTGACTGTCAAAAATTGTTCCAAATTGAAATGAATCTCCTTGGCAATGTTAGGTGGGCAGGAAGTATTATTTGAAAAAAAGAGAAGAGAGAGCAGTAATATGAAATATTGTGTGTAATCTCTTTAATACTATGAGTGTAATAAAGACTTAGCATGGCAAACTTGTGAAGTCTACAGTATATCCAATAAATAACAGAATAAATGCTTTTTTTGTATGAAAGAGCTGTTATGATTTATTGTCAATTTACCAACTCTTCTGGTAGTTTGCAAACATTGAGGCGGGGGAGGGCAGTTAGAGCCCCAATTCAGAATGGTACTTAAGTACATCCTTAATTTTAAGCATATTAGTAGCCTCATTCAAATCAGTGGGACTTCTTGTATTCCTCTTAACGTTTGTTATTTGTATTGAAGTAGCACATCGGACCTCCAGTAATGCACCAGGCCCCCATTCTGCAAGGCACCACTGAATACAACAGAGAGATGGACCTTTCCCTAAAGATCTTACAATGTAAAAGTGCCTTGCTGAACTGGGGCCTAAGTGTCAAAGTATTACAACAGATGACAGATAAAGGAGTCTCCAGACAGCAGATAGTTTTAAAATACCTAAATACATAAGATGAGGTGGGTTAAGGATTAGCTTTTATCTTTAATGAAACAGTTCTTGAGCCAAATTATCAGTTACACCTTTGGCTTTTTTTGTAACGTTTCATTTAATTATAATTTAGTTTGTGGAGGAGGACTTAATTATAACAATAAGTGTTTTTAATACCCTCAAAATACATTGAACTCTGGATCCATCAGTGTCTTTACTGAAAGATATGCACTCATCTGTAGGAAATACAACTTAAATGAGATAGTACTTTATATTTAAAACAAATCTCATTTACAGATATAAGAGAAATGTAAAGTGTTTTCTGGATACACCTTTGTGTTTTTCCATACATCAAGGGATGTAATTGGCCTAATTTTTGTGTGTGCATTCTGTTAGCTCACTTGTGTATATAGCTGGAAGGTAATGCTGGTTCTGGAGTCTCCTGTTAGTTTTTATTGGAGGGAATTTTTTATGTTGTGTGTTAATATACAATAGTGAAACACAAACTAGCTTCAGTAGTCAAAAGTAACTCTTTGTGAAGATCCCACTGCAATTTTACTTCAGGAAGTAAGTTCCTTCTTCCATATAGTCACAATGAGACTGGGCCCAGCTTCACATTGACTAATGATTATGGACTTCACATAGACAAAGTGCTGAAAACCCTCAAGGAACCAGGAGGCATTGATTAGAAAGGATTTAATAGTCCCTAAGTGATCTCAGATGGTGTCTCAAGTCTAATGCTACCGTGTAAAGGCATGTTACTGAGAAGTCAAAGTGAAACTTACTTCTATTACTTAATCAAATATATTTGGATGAGGGAGGGGAAGAGGTGTTGTTGTTTTTCATACCTCTCCAGGATATATCACCTGATTAAATGTGGAAACTTCAACATTTCAAAGTCTGAGTTGAAAAGCAGCACAGACTTTCTCTGCCTCAACTGGCTGCAAATACTCAGTTCTTATTTCGATATTGAAGTACCAGCAAAATATTTGAAAAGATTGTTCTCAAGGGTTGACTTAACTCCTCACAGAAGGTCTTCTCAAGTCAGAGATTTTGAGGGATGGTCCTGACTAAGCAACAGTCTGAAAATCTGAGTAATAAAAATTAGGACATCTCTTTGAATGCTGCCACGCTGGATTAAGACAAAAGAGAAAAACCACACAGATTGTACCAACCTGAGCAAGTGACCTTACGTCTTGAATTGCTGGGAGCCTTTACTAAGATACAAGTCAACAATTCATGAAGGGGTTGGTCAGCCAATATACGTGAAGAGAAGTACTAGATGGGTCTAAATCAGTTTTGCCTCTTCCCCTCTCTTGCATAGCAGAAGTCTTTTGTGCCAGCAAGAAGAGAGAAATCAATACTTGAAAACCACGGTAGATTTGGTGCATGTAAACTTTTACATGATAATTAGTCACAGAAGAATTTTGCCTGTGAAGGATATTTAAACTTCAGAGAAATCTTTATATCAGGAATACGCAAAAATGAATATAGAGTACACGAGGATTAGAAACCTACTACAAACATCCTCCTACTCCTTTCAGTTTAGAAAAACATAAAAAAAAAACTGAGATCACTCTCACACGTGTGTGATATATAGTGTATAGGAAGTGTAAACCAGGATTTCCTAACCATAGAAATCATTAAGTACTGTTCCTTGTCCTTTGTATCTCAGTAGCAACTAGAGGCCCCAGCCAAAATCACTGAAATGTTGTACGAGGCACCGTACAGACAGATGGAATATCTTCTTTGGAGAATCTTTAATTCAAGTAGACAAGACAAAGGAAGTATCCCAGTTTTACAGATGGGAAGCTGAGGTGCAGAGAAATAAGTCAATTTCTTGACTTGTGAGCACCAGTCCTGGACACAGTATTCCAGCAGCAGTTGCACTAGTGCCAAATACTGTATTCTCTTCTTTATTTACCACTCCACCTATTTGTGTCATCTGCTAACTTTGTCAGTGGTGATTTTATGTTTTCTCCCAGACATTGATGATGATGTTAAATGGCATAGGGTCAAGAACCGATTCTTGTGGGTCCGCACTGGAAACGCAACTGCTTGACGATGATTCCCTGTTTACCATTACATTTTGAGACCTATCAATTAGCTGGTTTTTAATCCATTTAATGTGTACCATGTTCATTTAAAAATTGATCTAGTATATTTTAAATCAAAATTCACATGGTACCAAGTCAAATGCCTTAAATAATTCTAAGTATATTGTGTCAACACTACTACCTTTATCAACCAAACTAAATCTCATCAAAAAAGGTATCAAGTAATTATATTAGCTGCCTACATAGATATAGATAACTGGATAGCAACATAGTATGGAGGAGGATGTTTACACTTGCTGTTGAAACAAACAACTATGTTCTATTTTCGTACCCCCCAATGACATTTGAAAATAGTAAAGAAAATATCCCACAAAAAGATTGTGTTCAGCTGCAAAAATACTTCTGTATCTGAATGTACATTGCAAGGGCCGTTCAGACTGGCCTCTGAAATACTTCATTCCTAACCTCGCTCTAACGTGATGTAATTCTGTCTGTCCAATGTAATGGAAGGGAGTCATGGTTCATAGCTGAATATAGAGCTCAAGAGCTCCTGGCTCCCAGTTGTATGCTTAGATCACTGTATTACACCCAAAACAAAGGTAAGGCACAATGAAATATTAGGAGGTAATCTGTTCTTTGTCCTAGACAGTAGAGATTTCCTCTTTTTGGAGAAAGGGAGAATTTTTCTAAGATCCCTATTTTATTTTTTGGGGGTTGATTTTTTTTTTTTTTTTTTTTTTGCTCTCCTTGTTTTGATACTTCTTCCCACTGTCCTCAAAGGCTGAATAGGCTGGATGCTCTTGCCTGCAGAATGTTTCAGTGCTTCTCTGTGCACTAGCCAAAGAGGGAGAGGCACACTGCTGCCTTGGAACCAGTTTCAGCCTCTGGGCATGAACTCTAAGTACATCCACACTAGAAACTCTACAGTGGTTCATCCACAGTGCTGCAGGTGTGCCACTGTAGTGTAGAAACATACTACAGCTATAGAAGGGGGTTCTTCCTTTGCTGTAGTAAATCCACCTCTCTGGGAGGTGATAGAAGAATATTTTTGTTGACCTAACGCTGTCTACGCTGGGGCTTAGGTTGGCTTCACTATGTATTTCAGGGGCATATACTAGCCTGGAGAGCCTGGAATTCAGGACCTTTGCTTGGTCAGGCTTGTATTGTCCGTAAATAGCCAGGGAGCAAGATAATTCCCTTTACTTTCTTACTTATCAGAATTTGTTGGTAGTGGGTCTGTGTGCTACCTGCCCTTTTTGTCCTGACTTAGTTACCAGCTCCAATCCCACCAGCAAAGATTATGTTGCAGTAAATCCCTTAAGGAGTGGTTTCCTCAGAACCCCATCAAAACTACATTCCATTTCATGCCAGGTCTCAGCATGCTGACTTCACAGTGCTTTCAAGGCTGACTCCGTTGGGGTTGTAAGATGCACAGCTCTATTGAAGTTGGATCCTGGCCTGGGAAGTTAAGGATGAGCACTCATCCTAAACTCTAGCGCCAATAGATTGAACAGAACCCCAGAACATATTTTGTTTCAAAGATTGGGCACAGCAGCTGTTGGACACATGCCCAAGAAGCCTAAAGAAATCGGAGAGTTTTGCACTTTTGATGTAAGGAAACAAGGAAGGGGTTCTGTGTTATAATTGATGTAAGTGGTGGGGTCCAATATCAAAGGTCAGCATAATTCAGTGTCTGCCACTGGGCAAATACCTAGTGACATTTGTTACACAAATCAAGAATTTGAATGGGATTATTCTTATTATTTATGAGTAAAACTTTCAGAAGTGCTAAATGACTTAGGCTTGTAACTCCTAAAGGCCTAAGTCCCATAGCTTCCTACATGCTTAAATTCCATTGACTTTCACTGAGATGTTGACTCCTAAGTCACTTAGGTGCTTTTGAAATTGTTATCCCAAATTTTGTAACTCCAATAGGAGTGTTTTTGAAGGCCAGGATTTTTTAAAGAGTCCCTAGTGACATGGTGCTTAATTTTGGGTGCTTAACTTGAGACATTTTAAAGGCTCCTGACATTTTTTTCCAGCACGTGCAGAGGACCCATTCTGAAAATCCGACCTTTTAAGATGTCTCAATTTTGGTACCCAAAATTGGTGGTCAGTTTTAAAAATCACGACCTAAATCTCTTATCAAGGATTGCTAGAGCTTTGACTGAATGCTCTGCAATGGGAACTTTTTTTTTATTTTGGCATGAAATCTAAATAAATAATCTGAGCACTTCCCCTCCATTAATCCTCAAACCTCCCTGTGAGCTAAGCAAGTATAGTCCCCATTGTATAGATGGGGAACTGATGCACAGAGGTTGAATGGTCCATGGTCAGAAGGAATCGGTGGCAGAGACAGGAGAGCTGGGTTTTGTCCTTGAGTCCTAAGTCAGTGGCTTTACCACATGACCATCTTTCTTCCCCTAATTTGACTTTATATTGCATAGCACTGTAATCAAAGTACTATGCTGGTTTGTTTTGTGTGTACAAAGAGAACTATATTGAGGGAGGTAAATGAACGCAGCCTGTTTTATCAGAAGCTTGACCTGTTCCCATTGCAGTCAATAGTGAAAGTTCCTTTGACTTCAGTAGAGTAGGATCAAGCCCTTAAAGCCTTTTTAAAGCAATCAATTAACAGAGCTTTCCCCCGTAGGCAGGTGAGAGTCATTATCTGCCTTTTACAGAAGAATAAGCTAAGGTGAAGTGACACATCGTGGCTTACACAGTGAGTCTGAGCAGAGCCAGGAATGGAACTCACTCCCCTGCCCTAAATGCTGGGCCACGTGAAAATGGAGCACTGCCAGTGCTGTATAAATCCATCCATGCAAGGGTGCATGTTTGCTGTCAGCTCTTAAGCAGAACTCATTCGTGTCAAGAGGGAATCTGCTTAAAAACCCATGACCAGCTGTGACCCAAGAATGATCAGAAAAATTGCTCTGTCTAGATTTAAAATATAGATTCTGTGTCCCGTCCTCAACCTATGAGTACTACCCACTAGTGAGTGTGTAAAGTCAGATAAAACGTGTATTTTCACTAGATGGCGCTCCATGACCACTTAGTATCTGCCTATTTGTGCTCTAGTGCCAGGAGTGTAATGCAAATGAAGTGTAAGTGGGCATAACATCATATTACTCCACTGAAAATAGACTCTCGGAACAGTCACTGCAAAGAATAAAGACATCAAGAAGTTAAATGTGCTCAAAGCACAAAACCCCTAGGCTGCTACTACACTTTGATATTTACTCCCTTCCTGCTATTTCTTCCTCCACATCACCAGAAATCTGATCCTTCTGACCTGTCTAACTGCCCACCTACTTGCCCAGGCCCTTCTCAGTGCTTGCCTTCATTATTGCTACCGCATGCTCTCTAAACATCCCCTTTACTTGTATTTGCCATCCTTCAGTCTACCTAAAACACAGCTGCTGAAGTCATCTTCCCCACCTGCCCAGTTGGAGTATGTTCCCCTCATTTGATGCCACCCCTATCTTCCCTTCACCACACATATCCAGTCCAAACATGTAGCTTTGTGTTCAGTGTCCCATGCCTCCCTGGCTCCTCTCATGTTTCCCATCTCCCTTTCTGTTCCATCAAGGATGCTACTGGCTCAATGTCCCATTGGTGTCGTCCTCCTCCCATTTCGATAACTCTTTTTCCATATTTCCCCCTATGTGTAGAACTCCCTCCCATTCCCTGCTCACCAACATGATTCTTCCTAAGATGTACTTACTTCCATAGTGCCTGTGAGAAGTGTTCACTTACTGTTTAATGTAGCCATCAAGAGCTGTACTAGGCCTACACAACATGCGGCCCACGTGGGCTCACTGTGCAGCCCGTGGGGGGGTGAATAGGTGGGCTCACTGCGGCCCCTGGGGGGTGAGTAGGCAAGCGGCAGGTGAGGGAAGGGGGCTGAAGAGGTGGGCAGGCGGTGGGGGTTGAGGAGGTGAGCTGGGGGGGTGGAGGGCTGAGGAGGTGAGCAAGGAGTCAGTGGCTGACCTGTTCTACTGATCTGGTCTGGCTCCCATTCCCTCTCCAAGGGTTGCAGCTGTCTGGCGGTGCCTGCCTTCTATGCCTTCCTCATTCATTCAACAGAGCAATTGATTACAAAGTTAGGGGAAGATCTTATTCTACTTCTAGCAAACAGACATTTTTCTTTTATCTTAATTATACTACCTTAGGGGCCCGCTATAACATATTACCAAGGTTCAATACTGCTGTTTCGGTGGGGCAGCACTGGGGAAGGAGGGTTTGTTTCCACGGGGCAGGTCATGCTGTGGGGGAGTATTTTGGGGGGCTAGCCAATGCTGGGGGCGTTTGGCCCTCAGCTATTTTCTTTGCAGTAATATGGCCATCACTACTTTCCAATTGTGCAGGCCTGAGCTACACTATCCCATCTGACCTTAGTGGGGTAACCCAGCTTCACTTTAAGTTCCTCCCTTTTGTTTGTCACATCTTATATACTCTTCAGAGCAGGGTTCATGGCCAAGATTTTCCAAAGTGACTAGTGATTTTTGGATGCCTCAATTTTAGGCACCCAGTTTGACCCCTTTAAAGGGTTCTGATTTTCAGTGGGTGGGTGCTCAGCCCTTTTTGAAAAAATCAAGCCCCTGTAAGGTTGCTTAAATTAGATACTCACAAATTATTAAACACTTATGAAAATTTTAGGCCATGTCTTTCCAGTCTCGGCAGTGCCTGCCACACGATTGCGTGCAAATAATACTTGAGCTGACTGCTCAGCCCTGCATAAATTGGAAGTAGTGATGCTGAAAAGGCAGAAACGTTCAATAGATATTTCTGTTCTGCATTTGGAACGAAGCAGGGTGCTGTATCCTCCTCCCACGTGGATGGAATAGAAAGTTTTGCCATTCGTAACACAGGAGAATGTGAGGCAGCATCTGCTTAAATTAAACATTTTCAGATCAACAGGCCTGGAGAACTTACACAGAAGAGTCATAAAGGAGCTAGCTGAGGAACTCTCTAAACCACTGTTAGTTGTAGCAAATCTGGGAAAACTTTGGAAATTCCAAAGGATTGGCAGACTGCCAGTGTAGTTCCCATATTTTAAAATTATAAAAAGGATGGCCCTGGGAATTATCAGCCTCTTAGCCTGATGTTGATTGTGGGCAAAATAAAGGTACAGGTAATTTTTTAGCCAGAAAGGCTAAAAATATAGTTAATGCCACTCAGCATAGTTTCACGGTAGGTAGGTCTCGTCAAACAATCCTGTTGTTTTTTTTTAAACGATTACTTCACTGATTGCTAAAGCCAACTATGTACATTAGTATATTTGGATTTCTCCAAGGCATTTGACATAGTACCACAGGACATTTTGATTTAAAAACTTGCATTACATAGAATTAACAAGGCACATATTAGATGGATTAAAAACTGGCTCACTGACAGATCTCAACATGTAGTTATTAATGGGGAGATAGAAATTAGTGGGGCTGTTTCTGATGGGATCCCAATCCAGTGTTTAACATTTTTATCAACGATGATATAAAATCTTTGCTGGTAAAGGTTGCTGATGAGATTGATTGGCAGGGCAGTAAGTAAGGAGAAGAGTAGTTTCCTGTTAGAGTGATCTGAGTCACCTGGTTAAATAGTCACAGTCCAACAAAATGCTTTTTAATACAGCCAATGCAAGGTAAAACACCTGGAAACCAAGAATGCAGGCTATATCAACAGGATGGGAGACTGCCTTGGAAAACCAGTGACTTATAGAAGGACTCAGGTCTTTATAGGTAACTCTCTCAGCACGGTGCTGTGGCAAAAAAGACTGATGTAATCCTTGGTTGTACTGAAAGTACAGAGTGATCTTGCTTCTGTATACAGCATTGTTAAGACCATTGCTAGAATGCTGGGTCCCATTCTGGTGTCCACACTTCCAAAAGGGTGTAGAAATACTGGAGAGAATGTGAAGAAGAGTCAGAAAAATCATCTAGGGGTTGGAAAACAAACCTAGTGATGTGAAACTTAAGGAGCTAAACGTAGTCACCTTCTCAAAGAGAAAAGTGAGAGGTGACTTGATCACTGGGTATTGGTACTTACAGGGTGTTGGAACAGGGGGGATCAAGGGCCAATGGCCCTCCCATGTTTGAAAGTGGCCTGGCCCATCCACTTTTTGCCATGGGTTTGGTCCCCTGCCTCTCCTCTTCCCCCTGAAGCCCCAGCCCCCCTAGCCAGGCCATAAGCTGGAGCCTAGACCAGGTAAGAGTGGCCCTGGGAGCCCAGGTAGCTGTGGACACTTCACCTGCCCTGGGCCAGGGGTTCTGAGGGTGTGGACACAGGCTGGGGGCTGCTCTCAGGCCACCCCACCTAAAGTGGAAGGGCCCAGGCTGCCTTGCTATGGCTTCTGGCTTGGCCAGGGAGTTAGGGCCTCATACCTGCCATCCCTCCCCCCGCCCCCGCCCCTTTTGGGAAGAAGCCATTGCCCCTGCTTACACATTGAAAACCTGTCATATTGGGGGCTGTAGTAAGTCTGATTGGCCCTTTAAGGGGAGTTGGCCTCAGCCTTGCCTGTGAGGTGGTAGCTATCCCCCAGCTGATCCTGATCCAGTGGCTCAATTATCATTAGTAACTGGCTGTGTATCCAGAGAGAGGGTCAGTGTGTGAGTGAGGGAATGCTGGGATGGAGTTAATCCCTGAACAATCTTTGGAAAAGGGCTAAGGCCTTGTGAGGCATTCCTGTGGATTGATTGGTTGTCTATGGGAGGAACAAGGAGTTAAGAGGCTTGAGACCAGGAGGAGAGGCTGTACTAGTTATAGGCTACTGGGAAACAGCCCAAGGGCTTAGAGGTTGGAGGTGGCTGAGGGAAGCAGCAGCAGCAGCAGCAGCAGCAGCAGCAGCATGTGCAGAGGAGCAGATCTACCTGCTTAAGACTGGCTCCCTGGGCTGGAATCCAGAGCAGAGGGTTGCTCTGGGTTCCCCGACCAGCCCCAAGGAAGGGTTGTAAAAGCCCTAATACAAGGACGGTAGAACTCAGGGTTGGGTTGAGGGTCTCCTGATAGGGTGAAAGGATCTCTTGTTGGGGTATTTGGACTGTTACTCCAAGTGGGGTCTGGACTAGATGTGACAGCCAAAGGGCTGGGCCATGGAAGGTGCAGACTCCAGAAGGATGGACAAAGGGGGGCACTAAAGGAGAAGAAGCCCTGACCTGATGCCAGAGGATGTTGTGGCAGCGAGTGGAACTGCTTACAGGGGCTTTTCAGTCTTGCTGACAAAGGCCTTGGCTACACTGACGCTTTACAGCGCTGCAACTTTCTCGCTCAGGGGCATGGGAAAAAAAACACACCCCTGAGCGCAGCAAGTTACAGCGCCGCAAAGCGCCAGTGTAAACACTGCTCCAGTGTGGGGAGCGTGGCTCCCAGCACTGCAAGCTAATCCCCACAGGGAAGTGGAGTACCTGCGGCACTGGGAGAGCTCTCTCCCAGCGCTGCTGCTGCGACCACACTTGCACTTCAAAGCGCTGCCTCGGGAGCGCTCCCGTGTCAGCGCTTTGGAGTTTTGAGTGTAGCCAAGCCCAAAGCCCAAAGATCCAATGGCTGAAAGTTGATGTTAGACAAATTCAGCTTTGAACTAGGATGCAGTTTCCTAGGGGTACAGGTAACTATACATTGGAACAGTTTACCAAGGAGGTTGTGGGATTGACTGTTGCTTGGTATCTTTAAAAGTGAGATTAGATGTCTTTCTATAAGATATACCTTAATCTAGCTTCTGGGAGATATTCTACAGCCTTCGTATATATGGTGTGATCTGTCTGGATGGTTGGAGTTTGGGAATTTCTGTGTTCATTCTTTTCCCTCCCGGACTGTGGCAAGAACAAGAAGCTCTGCATTGCTATCAACATGCTCCTAAGGCTTGCAGCTCTGCATTAAGGCAATGACTATAATCAAATCTCATACTTCAGGGCTCGCCTGCAGGAGTCCCCACCACCACTGACCAGATGTATTCTGGCTTTTGTATATATTTTTTCCATCCATGATTGGCCAGAGTTGGAAATGAGGCACTGGACAGGGTGGACCAGTACTCTGAGATGGCACAGAGAATCCTTTGTCTTAGATGTGCAGCTCGCATGCTTGGGATCTAATGGATTGCCAGATATGGGGTGGCACAGGAATTTTTCCCCAGGTTGGTTTGGCTGGGGTTTTGTGGGAGGAACGTGGGTTACCCTAGTATGGAGTATAGATTGCCTGTTAGGCTCATGTGGGCATATCCCACCTAATCATTTCCCTGCCATCACGGGAGTCTCTGGCATTGGTGGCACATTGGTTACTCTAGTTCTTTTCCTGTGGCACACAGTTCTGTCTCTTAAGAACTGAAATACTTTTAGTCTAACCCAAGCTGTTGGGCACTGCACAGGGGTAACTGGGTGAAATCATGTCCTGGTAGACAGGTGGTCAGACTAGGTGATCTAGTGGTCCCTTCTGGCCTTTGAAACTCTATATCTTCCTCTGTTTATATACAGTCCTAGCCTTAGGGCGTTTACAAATGTATTACTCATTTAGGACTGGATCCTCAAAGGATCTGAATTTCAATGAGAGTTCGGACCCTAAATAACTCTGAGGGATCAGAGCCTGACTACTCAGTATAGTGTTCATCACTGTACTTCTCTTGGCAGGATTTTCAGGATTGGACCCTTAATCTGACGCGAGGGGTCCAGTCAAACATATAATTCACTGGACTTTTAAGTGAGTCATGTATATTTTTAAAATTTAGTCTGGTGGTGGTGGTGAAAGGGCTTGCAGAGGAAGTATGTTACGGAAGGATTTAAATGACAAGAGGGAGGTCACTTGGCTAAAACAAAATGTAGAGTAATAAACCTAGCATGCCCAATCTCAAAGGCTATTTAGGGGCAAAGCCAATTTAACTACTGCTATGGAATTGGTGACAACTTAAGCTGTTGTTGTATAGCAAACAGCCACTACCAAGTACCATTGAGGAAGGCTTTAAAAAAAATTAATAGACTGTTGGGTCAAATGCGAAGGTGCTAAACTAGTTGATTAGAAATAGAGAATTGAACCACACGTCAAAAAAGTAATTCTTCCCTTGGGAAGACTTAATCAAGTCCAAACAGAATGTTTTCTGACCGATGACCAAGTACAAATTTATTTTTAAGTGCTGTAATTGACTCTGTTCTCATCACTTTTGTGGGGGCAGTTCACTTTTTTTTTTCTTCAAACAATTATGCTCATTCTATGACTGATAGAATAATGAAACTCATATCAGAATGAAAGCATTATGAATTGACAACGTTATGTGACGCTGTACATATTGGTCCTATGTAGGGTGACCAGATGTCCTGATTTTATAGGGATTGTCCTAATATTCGGGGCTTTTTCTTATATAGGTGTCTAATACTCCCCATCCCCTGTCTCAATTTTTCACACTGCTATCTGGTCACCCTAGTCTTGTGAGTTATAAATGACCTTTCTTATTAAGGGATTTTATTTAAACTACTTGGGTGGCAGGAAACAGTGGTTCTTGAACTTATAAGAATAAAAGATGACTTTTGTTTTCTATACTTAAATTTTGTAATGGTAGAAAGTAGCATTTTGCAATATTTTGTACTATATATTTGGAATTTTTATTTGCTAGACAAAGATGTTGATGTAGTATTGCTGTGTGGCAGTAGGCCTTGATCCAAATCCCAGTGAAGTCAGTGGGAATCTTTCTGTTGATGTATGTGGGCTTTACAATAGGCTGATAAACTGCTGCCATGTTCCACTCCAGAGGCGGGTGCAGTTCAGTGATGGGGGAAGTGATCTTTACATAGATTGTATGGCCTTTGGGCTAAGAAATGCTATAAAACTGCACATGCCTGCAGTTAGTCACGATTTGTATTGCAGTAGTGCTTAAGGGCCCCAGCCATGGGATTGGCCCCGTTGGGCTAGTCCTGGTATAAACACTGAACACACACGTGGTGCCTGCCCTGAAGTGCTTACAATCTAAGAGAAAAGATGATGGGTGGATGCAGTAAACAGACAAGGGAGCTTGATGTAACAATGAGACAATACTTCTCACCATGAGACTCCATCATCACAGCATACCAGCTGACTAACCTTTGTTGTATAATATCATGTGTTTCCCTGGAGGCTGCCATCTCCTTCCTGTCATCTGCTCATGCTCCAGTAAGCCAAAACTGCTGTTTCTTTGCCCTTTAGCAGCATAGTGCCCCCACTCCACAAATTAGCAGCAGCATGAAAGGGTCTGCCCAACCCCGGTTTGAGGATGATCAGTGTGGGGAGCTGGCCCTAGAGCTCAGGGGAGGAAATCCCACCACAAATCCCTGCTGCCAGCCTGCTCCCCATTGCAGGGGAAGGATGCTACTCTGACCAGAAGCTCAGATCTGCCCAGATGGGGATGGGAATGATTCTGGCCCAATCAGTGTACGTAGGGTGTGGCTGGAGAGGGAAGGCAGGTGTACTCAGGCCTTACTGCTGTAGTAGCTGCTGCCACTGAAGGTAGCAGGCTCAACAACAGCCTTAACACAGGGCCAAGGGACTGTCCTGGGGACTCCTGTCAGGGGCATAGCTCTGGCCAGGCTGAAGGAGGAATCCAGATTCTGCACAGGAGTCCTGACCTTCCTGGTGATGGCAGATGGCAGATGATTCAGTAGAGACTGGGACTTGCTGGGGCAGTGTGAGCAGAGATGGGAACTAGTGGTCTGTGCATGGGACAGAAGGTGCTCTTGGTTGGATTGGAGGGTGTAACCTGCGTATCTAGGTGGTGGTTGTGCTATTGCGGGAGAGAGAGGAAGTTGTGTGACAGCTCAATGATCCCTTGTACTAACTGAGGGTACGTCTTCCCCCAGATAAGTACTGGTTTATATCCGTGTGCAGTTTCTACTTCGGGGGTAAATTCCTGCCTCCTCAACAGCTGTAATGGGGAAATGAAGGGTTTGGGCCTAGAGAGAGATGAATGTGATTCGCTCAGGCAGGTGGTTTGGGATCCACTTAATGGGGTGTTTACACTACAGAAGTAAGAGAGAGCAGAGGCAGGCTTGGAATTCAACATACCAGGTGGAGAACTCTGATCTCAAGGGAACAATCCGTGGTTAATTTTTATGTTCTTCCCTATTTGTGTAGCTGCTATTCTAGGTTCACAAACACATTCCCTCATTAATATGGACACTGATATAGAATGGAGTGACTACAACTGGTGGTAAATCTACCGCATGGGCTCATATAATTAATTATGTTGTCCATATCCAAACTCCTCAGGCTTCTAGTCCATGAAGGCCTTGATTATGGAGTGTTACTTTGGGTATATCTGCCAAACTTTAGAATACAGAGTCTCTGAATTACATCACAGTTCATTCTCAGTTGCTCATTTACAGAATACGCTTCTGGAATGTATATGTAAAATGCAGTGAAGGAAATGGAAATGAAGGGTGACTAACCACTGGGGCAGAGTACCAAGGGAAGTAGTAGATTCTCCATCTTTTGATGTCTTCAGATCAAGACTAGCTGCCTTTCTGGAAGTTTATGCTTTAGCCAGACTCAAGCTGATAGGTTCAGTACAGGGCTAACTGGGAGAAATTTAATGGCCTGTGATCTATACATCAGACTAGATGAGCGGACTCCTCCTCCTGGCTCTAAACTCTCTGAATCTGAGAATTATCTTACATGTGCATAAAACATTTCTCTCTGTAATGTTGCAAAGAGCTGCACAACTGTCACAAACTTGTGTACAATCTACACTCAGAGTTCACTTCATCTACCATTGAACTGCTGCCCCCTCTGGGGGTTAAACATAATAGCTGTTTAGCAGCACATAGACCTTGGCTACACTGGTGCTTTACAATACTGCAACTTTCTCGCTCAGGGGTAAATAATAATTGGAGATATACCTGTCATAATATAATTCCCAATTCTGGACCTTAGCATCCAAAATATGGGTATTAGCATGAAATTCCCTAAGCTTAATTACCAGCTTAGATTTGCTAGGCTGCCACCAATCAGGACTTATTTAGAGCACCTGATAAACTCTGGTCTCCCCAAACCCTTCCCTGGGGACCCCCAAGACTCAGATTCCCTGAGTCTCACAACAAAGGGGAATAAACCATTTCCCTTCCCCCCTCTTTTCTTCCTCCCAGCTTTTTCCAGCCCTGGGAACACTAGGAGATCGCCTGATTCAACGCCTTGAATCACCACTCCCCTCTCCCTTCTTCCCCGGAGAGAGATACACAGATAAATGCTGAGAGCAGGTTTCCCTTCCCTCCTCCCCGTTCCTTTCTCCCACCAATTCCCTGGTGAGTGCAGACTCCCTTCTCGAGTTTTACAAAAGATAACCAGAAAAATCAATTAGATTCTAAAAAAGAGGAAACTTTAATAAAAGAAGAAAAACATAAAAACTTGTCTCTGCACTTAGATGGTAAAAAGTTACAGGGTCCTTCAACTTATAAACAATAGAAGGAAACTTTCTCCAGCAGAAACACAATTTAAGCTACTTCCAGCAAGTACACATATGCAAATGAAAAAGAAAACAAATTAAAAGACTATGACTGCCTTTTCTACTTACAATTCTGAACAGATAAGAGACTGTAGCAGGGAGATTGGCAGAAACCTGGTTACACCTCTAGCCCTGTCCAGGACTCAGAGAGAACAAAGCCAAACCCAAAACCCACAAACAAAGGCTTCCCTCCCTGAGAGATTTGAAAGTAGCTTGTCTTCTGGTCAGGTGTTTGGGGTCCCTGTTTGTTAACCCTTAACTATCTGTTTATGACAATACCAATCTCCTAGAACTGGAAGAGACCTTGAAAGGTCATTGAGTCCAGCCTGCTGCCTTCACTAGCAGGACCAAGTACTGATTTTTGCCTCAGATCCCTAAGTGGCCCTCTTGATGATTGAGCTCACAACCCTGGGTTGAGCAGGCCAATGCTCAAACCACTGAGCTATCCCTCCTCCTGAGCACAGCAAGTTACAGCACTGCAAAGTGCCAGTGTAAACAGTGCCCCAGCGCTGGGAGCTGCAAGCTAATCCCCACGGGGAGGTGGAGTACCTGCAGCGCTGGGAGAGCTCTCTCCCAGCGCTGGTGCCGTGACCACACTTGCACTTCAAAGCACTGCCGCGGGAGCACTGTACAGCTGCAAGTGTGGTCATACCCACCCATAGTAACATTAGCCATCACCACAGGTAGGAACCAAAAAGTACCTTTTTTTAATTGAAACTGCAAAGGAAACTTGGGTGGACAAAGCCAGGGTCCTGCTCAAACTACAACCTGAGTAAATATCTCTACTCTTAATATTTATTACTTGTGTTACGTTCATGCCCAGAGGTCCCAGCCAACCAAGGTTGAAACCTATACACAGACAAAGTGGAGAAAGATATAACAGGACTTTCCATCTTACTCAGGTCTCTGTGAGGCAAACGGAGAGGCAGTGACTTGCCTAAGGTCACAGAGGAAGTCTGGGGCAAGGCCAGGCACTGAAACCAGCCCCCGAAGTTCCAATCCTGCACCGTAACCACTTCCCCCTCCACTTGAGCAAGGTATTAAATTCTCACAGGAGATCAACACCGCCATTTTACATCATCTCCTTCCCCAGCAAAACAGGCTAGAACACTAGTTCATTTATGGCTTGGAGGGAATAATGCCACTGCCTCAGTCACTTGACAACGTTTCCTACAGCATGCAGTGGGAGACCCCTAAGGAACATCTAGGTACTGAAGGAAATGAGTGCGGGTGATCAGTAGTAAACCAATGCCCCAGACTAATATTACAGGATAGGGTGGTGCTGCAGATACCATCTTTTGGTCATTAATTGTGTGGCCCATTCTGCAAGATTAGAGGAATTAAAGCACCAGTGTTTTGGCCAAGTTCTAACTTTGGTAGTTGCATTCTGCCAACCTGATTATTCAGTTAAAGGGCAGAATATAGTATTCTTCCCTTTCTCTCACTAGCTGTCTTGTGTAGAGTTGCTGTGTGCTGTTAGAAAGCTGCTGTCTCACCCTAGAGACAGCCGCATTTATGTGGAGGAGGAAATGATCCATCTATGTAGCTTGTGTGTATCAGTTTAAGCTTGTAAATCACTTTGGAATCCTTGGGATGAAAGGCACTATAAAAATGGAAGTTGTTTGTTGTTATGATTGCTAAAATAAAACTTTAAAAACCCTTAATATAGAGTTCACTGAAAGGTTTACAGTTTGGGGTGTTTTATGAGGGGAGGAAATTTCTTTCCAGGAACCAAGTAAGAGTAAGTCATCTCCCTGTAGGAAAATGCAGAAGGAGAGTTCAAATGTATTATAGACCTAGTGCAGATATATAATTATTTCCTTTTAAAAATAAATTGCTTCTTAGTATCAGATGGGGGAGGGAAAAACCTCTCCTAGACTGTCAGCCAGAATGGCATTCTCTTTCTGTTGGGGAAACCACTAAAAAAGATGTAATCTCGTGGCTGGGCCCCAGATAGAATTTGAACGTCCCCCTTTTCTATGAATAATGCATAAGCATTATGCTTTTCAAATGCCAAGCCCAGGAGGAAGTAATCTCTCCTTCCTAAACTGAAAAGTAACATTGTGGATTAAAATTCCAGAGTTCCAAGGGACACAAGCTTAAGAGATACTCTAAGGATCTGCTTTCCAGGTGTTAGCAGAGTACCAGCTGGCACTACACCTGGTTAGAACTGAGTGAATAAGCTGCAGCAAAGAACAGATTTGATGAATTTAGCCTCTTGTTCTGGGAATTGTCCTTGTCCAGTTTATTTTTTTTCCCTTCAACTAACTTGCTGGTTATTTTTTTGTGACTGATTCTTGGCCTCTAGACTGTTTGTGAGTAGCCTGTTGTGAGTACTTGCTATCTGAAATTTGACCTAAGTCATAGGATTGGTTCTGTTTCTTTGGGGAGTGAAGGGGAGAGGGATGTAATGCTAAATCTCTGGCTACGTCTTCACTACCGGCCGTATTGGCGGGTAGCAATCGATTTCTCAGGGATCGATATATCGTGTCTCATCTAGACGCGATATATCGATCCCTGGACAAGCTCCTATCGATCCCAGAACTCCACCAACCCAAATGGCAGTAGCGGAGTTGACATGGGGAGCTGCGGACATCGATCCCGCTCCATGAGGACGGTAGGTAATTCGATCTAAGATACTTCGACTTCAGCTACGTTATTCACGTAGCTGAAGTTGCGTATCTTAGATCGATTTCCCACCATAGTGTAGACCAGCCCTGTCAGTCTACATTAGGAGCGTTTACTGGTGTAAGCAGTGTCAGGATAAGCTCTACACTGACATCTGATGGAAAGAATTTCAGAGAGTATATTTGCATAGGTACGCCTACCCTATCCCAGACTGCTGAGCGGTGGGACTGCTTGGTGACAAATGACTCACCCTCAGTTGGCTGGTACTTGCTAGACAAGGGACATGGGTTCCAAAACCCAGAGAATTGAGAGAGGCTGGGGACAGATATCTGTGCCTGGTGGTGCAGTCTCCTTGTGGAGCCAGAAGCACCAGTTGCACCCCCTCCTCTCTCCACTGTGGAATATCAGAGTTGATTTTTTTTATTCCCTCAAGAATCTAGATACAGGTTACTGAGCTGAAATCACTTTGGCTAATGGTGCACTAGCACGGGGGCTCCCCTACTATGAGCTGGAATCACTAAAGAGCTGAAATTATTGAGCTGAGAGCACTGAGTACTGTGCTAACTAGTGGGGAGCCTGAAGATATACTGTGGAACAGAGCTGCTGGTGGAGTGGAGCAGTTTGTGTGGACGGCTGGAGTGGAGCAGTTTGTGTGGATGGCTGGAGCGGATCACGGGACAGCTGGTGGAGCAGAGCGGCTGGCAGAGCGGAGTAGCTGTGAGACGGGTGGAGCGGCCCACAGAGCGCACTGAGCCGAGCAGTTTGCAGGGACAACTGGAGCAGCTCACAGTACAGCTGGTGGAGCAGAGCAGTTTGTAAGGACGGCTGGAGGAGCAGAGTGGAGCGGCCGGTAAAGCGGAGCAGTTCGTGGAGAAGGTGGGAGCAGAACCCACGGAGAGGCAGGGCAGTTGGCCCCGGACCACGTAAGGTGCCCCTTTCTACCCAGGCTGGGGGGAGGGACCTCTGCAGCTAAACTCTCGAACTTTGGGGGCTGCACTGACCCAGGACAGAGACTTTTGGGATTGTGGGACTTTTGGGACTGTGGGTGATTTGGGGGGTTGCTGGACTCAAGAGCCCAGGAAAGAGGACACAGCCCAATTTCCTGGGGTGGGTCTTTGCTCACGGTTGGGTCTATGAACTCTAGTTGAGGTGTTTTTCCCAATTTAGTGTTTGTTGTTTATCTCATGTATTAAACCTTTTCTGCTACACCGAGACTCTGTGCTTGCGAGAGGGGAAGCATTGCCTCTTTGAGGCGCCTAGGGGTGTGTGTAAGATTTTCCCAGGTCACTGGGTGGGGGCTCGAGCTGGTTTGGCATTGGGTTATTGAAACAGAACCCCTGGATACTGAACCCGGCCCTTGTTGCTGCCAACTCAGAGGGGCAGAAGGGTTACACTGGTATAGCTATCCCTGAAAAACCCTGTAGTGTAGACGTGGCTATATATCACTATAAAAGTGCTTATACCTGTGTATCTTCTTCTGGTTCCCACAACCCCAGTACAAGCACAGTTATAGTTTATCCACACTAGGTCTTTTTACTGGCATAGCTAAGAGACACTATCCCCAAATCAACATAGTTATGCTGGTTAAACGTTTAAGTGTTGAACAGGCCTTAAGATCAGGCTCCTGGGGCAATTACTTGTACTCTCTGTTCACCCTGAATACAGAGATTGATTCAATACAGCTCCCAGCAGATGATGTCAGTCTATCTGTGATACATGTATGTCCCATCCCCTTGCTATGTGAGCACCTTACACTTATTTAATGTATCTATCCTCACAGCGCCTCTGTGAGGTAACAAAGTGCTATCTCCATTTTGCAAGAGCTGAGGCCTGCTCTAAGCTTTTATAGGCAGAACTATGTCAGTTAGGGGTATGATATTTTGTCACCTTCTTTTTAACCTGCTTAGCTATGCTAGTAAAAGCCATAGTGTGCATGCAGGTAGAACTGTGTTTATACAGTTACAGCAGTGAACCATGGTATAGGCTAGCAATGCAGGTATGTAACCTGAGTTCAGGATAGGTTTGTGTAGCCTGCAGTGCTGTGGCTGCACTGCTGGTTTTAGCCATGCTAGCTGGTATGGGTATGCCTACCCGAACTGCAATTTGAACCTCTGATAGCAGTGTAAACATACATTCTGACACTAAGTGCATTAGTCAGAAGTTACGGAGAAACCTCACTACTTCTCTCTGTGAGATGTGGCTGTCTCAACCTTTAGAAGGCTTTTGTTTCAACAAATGGGCTTACGTGATGCAAAGGAGGACTAAAGCTGGAGCTGGCTGACAATTGTCTTTTCCAAAGGAAACTTTCTGAAAAACTTCCCATTTCCCCCTATATTTCCTCCCAAAATTATTCCTCCACCTCCTACCCACTTGAACTAAACTAAAAGCTTTAAAAAAACATCAAAAACTTTTACCAAAAAAATGTTTTTTGGTTTATAAAAACCTCTCAACTGTAACAGTAAATCTGAACCAGAGTGAAAATGTTCAGTTAATTTTTTTTTAAAGCCATTTTCAGGAAGAATCTTTTCAACCAGCCCTACTCACATTGTAGTTCACTGAAATAAAAGGCAAAATTCCCATGGACTTAAATGGGACCAGGAATTGGTGGCTCAGCAATTTTCAGCTGCGATAAGGTTAGCAGACCTACTGGACTGGCTAACCTGATGGACCAAGAGTGGCCTGATTTAAGAATGTGTCTACATGGGGAAACAGACTGGATTAGCTATCCTGGAATAGCTTCCTGCTATGGACACTCTATTCCGGAATCAAAGTGACTTTGCTCAAGAATAATGCCCCTCTTTGGAAGTGCCTGAATATTTCCAGAATAAAGTGACTTTTTGTTTTGGAATAGAGTTCCAACACAAGGCATGATCCTGGAACAGAAGATGTCCACTGTCTGTAATGGGCCACTCTCTTACCACTTCAAAAGTTATTTTTTCTCCCTTGGTATCCTGCTGTTAATTGATTTATCTCGTTAGACTGACCTCACACTTGGTAAAGCAACCCCCATCCTTTCATGTATTTATACCTGCTGCTGTATTTTTCACTTCATGAATCCAGTGAAGTGGGTTCTAGCCCACGAAAGCTTATGCCTAAATAAATTTGTTAGTCTCTAAAGTGCCACAAGGACGCCTCGTTGTTTTATCCTGGAATAGGCACTATGGAATAACTTCTCATGCAACCGCTATTTCAGTCAAGCCTTAAAACTCTTGTGCTGGCACATGTGGAGACACACCCAGCCAATGCAGCCACTGGCACGATCAAGTGGTTTTCTGTGCTAGTATGTGGCCATGATCCAATAATGCTATTATTGGGCTTGTGTTTGAGTGAGACAGAATGGGAATCACCCCAGGGCCTCTCTTAACATTACTGCCTTCTAGAGTTCTCCTTTCCATTGTGTCCACCCTCTTGGATTATTTCCTCCAAGTATATTAGGTTGCATTTTTTCCCAAGATGAATCTTATATTTTTTTTACCAATGTTTCTAATCTCTTCAAATCCTTTGGGATTATTTTCTGTTGCAGCTGGTATCTGCAACTCCCTTCTCTTTAGCCTCCTCTGTGAATTTCATTAAAGCTGGCAGCAAAGAGCCTTGTGGCACCTTATAGACTAACAGACGTTTTGGAGCATGAGCTTTCGTGGGTGAATTTTGTATTCACCCACGAAAGCTCATGCTCCAAAACGTCTGTTAGTTTATTAGGTGCCACAGGACTCTTTGCTGCTTTTACAGATCCAGACTAACACGGCTACCCCTCTGATAATTAAAGCTGGCTTTGCTCCCTCTTCCAGATCACCAATGAAGAAGTTAAATAAAAGCAGACTGAATCCAGATCCTTGCGGTACCCCACTAGGCACTTTCCTCAGTGAGACACATTACCATTTAGCTTTACCCTGTCTTCAGGGACAATTTTCAATCTGCCTGACAGTGTTTTCCTACCCAAACCAAACTGAATTATTTTTGAGCGTAAGATTTCAGGAGACAGTATCAAATCCTTTACTAAGTTCCAAATCTATTACAGCTGCTGTACATGCCACTCACCCCACAGTTTTGTAATTCTGTCATCCCACTCCCATCCCCGCCCCAAACTGTCTAGTTTGTCTGGCAGGATTTGTTCTCTACAAAATCGTGCTACTTACTAGTAATGTAGGAATGCCATACTGGATCGGACTAGTGGTCCAACTAGTCTAATAGTTTGACAGTCTCCAGTACCAAATATTTCAGAGGAAGGTGCAAGAAACCTGGCAGTGATGAAATAACCTGCTTATAGGGACAGCTTCTTCCGAGCTCCCTCCCCGCCCCTCCCCCTTGGCTTACATCCTGAAGCAGGAAGGTTTATACCCTTTCTGAAACATTGGGCATAACATTTTCAAAGTGACTTAGGGGCCTACATCACTTAACCACTTCTGGAAATGTTGCCTTTGATTTTTATTTTTTCCTTCCCCAGTCCTTACTAGTTCTGGATGTTCTCATTACTGACATAAATGTCTGATTCTTTTAACCTCAATGATGTTCTGTGGCAATGAGTTACACACACTAAATGTTGTGGATTTCTTTTATTAGTTTTAAATATATTTGTGATAGGGGTGTCCATCCCCCACAAAGCCTGAGCAGGTTAAAAAGGATCAATTAACCTTCTAGGCTGCAGCTGGAGGAGAGTCTGGGCTGCTAGATCTAACTGATGGTGCCCAGCTGGGCAGAGGCAGGCTATGCTTGTATCAAGCTAGCAAGGTGAGTGCAAGAGGGGTCTGTAGGCAGAAGCTCAGCAGTCACTCCCTGGAGAGAAGTGGGGGTTTAGATAGGGATAAGGAGGCATTCGGGAGTATGCCCTGGGTTACAAGAGTCTGGCAAGAAGCTGAGAGGAGTGAAGTAGCTTCTGAGAGTGGAGGAGGCTCTAGCTGGTAAAATTAGCAGTGTTCCAGGAGATAGATATGTGAGGTAGGAAGGAGTCCAAGGAAAAAGCAACATGGTATGAGATTGAGAGGGCTGTGGTTGCTAGGCATAGGGTCCCTGGGCTGGAACTCAGAGTAGTGGGTGGGCCAGGGTTCCCCTGCCAGTCATTGGGAAAGTGGCACTGGACTTGGATCAGACAAGTGCCTGTTACAACATATGGACACCTTGCCCAGGTGACTCTGAACTCCTGGGAGGGGAGGACCAAACAGCAATCTGGCTGGAGTCATGAAGAGGGAACAGCCTGAGTCCCAGAGTGAGAGAGGGGCCACAGGGCGAGGAACCAGCAGAAGGGGGTGCCAGACCAGGCAAGAGCTAATCCTCAGGCCCCAGTGGTGAGTGAAATTGGTCAATGTTGCTTTTCAGTTTCATTGAATGCGATGTTGTTCCAGGTTCTGCTACCTTCTATCTGCCAAGTGATGTATTCATTGTTTTACTAGGCCACATAAAGATGGGAAACTATTGTTTTTACATCTGTAATTTTCCAGTCTCCTAGTGTGTTGAGTTCATGGATTCTTTTTTTTTAAAGTGGTACAGTGTTTGTTAGCTAATTCCCTTAATAACCTGGGGAAATATAATCTGAACAACTTCAGAAAAGGGGAAATTCCTTTTTCTTACCTAAGCCAAATTTTCCTTTTGATTTTTATTTTTTCCTTCCCCAATCCTTACTAATTCTGGATGTTCTCATTATCTTCATCAATGTCTGATCCTTTTAACCTCAATGATAATCTGTGGCAATGAGTTACACAAACTAAATGAGCACTTTGTGGAAAATGTAGATTTTTTATTAGTTTTAAATGTATTTGTGACAGGGGTGTCCAACCCCCACAAAGCATGAGTAGGTTCTAAAGGATCAATTAACCTTCTAGGCTGCAGCTGGAGGAGAGTCAGGGCTGATAGATCTAATTGGCTGGCTGGCTGCATTGTCCTTCCCTGCTAAAATGAAGGGTGGTCTTAGAGTGAAAAAATACAGTCCAGGGAACCCCAAATACTGTGGTGCTATTGGAGTGATCAGCAAGTCACTGCTAGCTCACCTGCACAGATTAACTTGCAGGATTGGGGCCTATGTGAAGTGCACACAACCAGGGGCTGATAACTGACACACAGGAAGGGGTAGGAAAGGGAGAGGTAAAGGTTAAAACAAGTAAATGTGAGTCCTATCAGAGAGTAAAAGAATCTCATGGAAAAAGCCTCAGTTCATCAAGCTGCTTAAGCACATGCATAACTCTAAGCAGGTGAGGAGTCTTACTCCAGTGCTTAGCTACTCATTGTTCAACTGCCTTCCTGAATCAGGTCTACAATGAGGATGGCCTTTCAGAATAAAGGACATCAGAGAAACTGACAACTTAAGCTCTTACAAGTTTAGTTTTCTCTATCATAGGAATGTGCAACACAGAGGAGATATTTCCACCTAGTGTCTCTGGCTGAGTTGCAGTAAAAATGTAATAAAGCCAGGAGTGCTCTTCATACTCCTGTTGGGAAATTATGCATTTGCTATCATTTCTGCAGAGCTGGGCCAATCTCTGGGTAAATACTTCAGCCTCCCACAAGGTGCATTGCTGATCTCAGGTTTTTCCCATATAACCTGTATCAAAATATGGAAAAAAAAATCAAAGATAAGACCATAGAAGCCAACACATCTTGCAAAAATTCCCAAAAATTGCATTTATTCTGCTATCTTCCCAACCCTTAACATCTCACTTAAACTTGTTTGGTTGCTCACATCTTTTCTTAAATGTTTTTTTACCCTCTTTTAATTGCTGTCAGATACAGCCAGCAACCAAAACTTCATGGAACTCAAGTTTTTACAATAGATCTCCTGTTTATAAGTTGGCTTCCCACCACCAGTCCATAGTTCTAAAAGTAACTGATTCCTACTCATTAGCATGCATAAATATTTTCTAATAAAGAGTAGTTTTATGCCATTTTCAAGACATTCAAGTATATGATCTCTTTGGGTCTATAGAATGCATTTTTAAAGACTCTTGCAATTTTTTTATACAAAGGTATTATTAATATATTTGAATAGTGTGGGAGACAGGGAAGGTCTTATGCTTAAGGCTTAGAATGGGAATTCTAGCTCTGGCACTAACTTGCTGTGTGACTTTAGACAAGCCATTTAATTCAATGGGCCTTATGTGCTTAACTCTTAAGCTCCTTTGAAAATTCCAACCTTAACCTGTCTCGCTTTTCCTAACTGTGAAATTTGGATAATTCATATAAAGTAAATTAAATTTTAGAACCACATCATCAACTGGTGTAAACCAGCATAGCTCCACTGAGTCTGTCATTGCACCGTCTGAGGATCTGTCCCACAAGTAATTGTGAGACCCTGCTGGTACCTCTTGTTCTTCCTCTGCTCATTGCCTCCCTATTGTGTTACACCCACGTACAGTGTCGCATCTAAAATTACACTGTTACCTCTTGGTGACAGGGTCCTTGTCCTCGTATTTGTACTGCAGAGCATCTGGCATGCTGGTGTGTGCTGTAAAGAGAATTAATAGTGCAAAATGAAAGCAACAGTTCAGTTTCAGGTTCACTCCCTCTCCTTTTGCCTCAGTTCAAATTCTAGTTCAAAACAGTTGCCCCACATAGTTAATGCTCAACACAGAAGTTCATGATTTCTGCTGATTCCAGATTTAATAAATTATGCAGTGCATTAATGTGGAAAAGTACTTACTGTTGTTTTTTATTTGATTGGCATTACCCCCTTGTATTTAGGGTTTAAATTTGACTGCTTTATCCACTCTATTTAAAATAGAGCATGCATGTTCTGGATATGTTCCTAAAACAGTAAATCTGGTTGGTTTTTTAGAACTACAGAGCAAAGATTTTAATGGATTTTTATATATATTTTCCTCTTTGTTGCCCTTACTTTAGTATTTTTACTAACTGGAGAGAATGGTATTTCTGTTTTGGCTCTCTGTTTTACCAACAATTTGTATGACCAACTTCTGTGAGTACAATCTCATGAGATACTTGATCAATGCTTCTTTAAATCAAGTTTGCCTGGCATAAGTGGCTGCTTGGAAAATCTGCTTCCATTATCCTGTAGATTAGGGTTTCTTGAGTGCTTTCATACTGTAGACTAAACCACAATAGAGAGAACATTTTTGCACATTGTGTCTTTCCATTGCCTGGACCATCTCTTCCCCCCCATCCCACCCTTTGAACCCCTCATCCCTAGCTCTGAATCTTCTTCAACTGGGTCGCCAGGAAAAAGGTTTGAAAACCACTGCTGGAAGGCATTCGAGTTTTGGTGCCTCCACAACATCTTGATTCAAAAATCTTGAACACTATAAAATTAACATGGAACACATTAAATGGATTTAAAGCTGGCTAGCTGATATATCTCAAAATGTAATTGCTATTAGGGAATCGTCACTTAGTGAGTTAATTTCTAGTGAGGTCCTGCAGGGATGGATTCTTGGTCCTACGCTATTTATTTTGTTTTCTTCCAGGTCATAGATAAAAATATTAATCACCAATAAAGTTTTTGAATGACATGAATTGAGGGAGTGGTGAATAATAAAGAGAACAGGTCACTGCTTTACCAAGTGATTCAAGTTGCTCTGAACTGGTGCAGGTAAGCAATATGTATATGTTAGATGTATACATGTAGGCCATACTTATTGGATAATCAGCTGAATATAAGCTACCAGTTTGGTGGTGATCTATCTTTCTATATGAAAGCACAACACCTAGCACAATTGATGTTTTGTCTGGGGTGGGGTCTCTAAGCTTTACTGTAATACAGATAAGAATGGCTGGGCAACCATTCCCATTCTCTCTCTCTCTCTCTCTTCCCCACCCCCCAACCACAACCTTAGTATTTGTTCCATTATTTTACTAATGACCGAAGTTGTTACCTTACGATATTTCCAAGATCGTTCTTCTTTCCTTTTGTTAAAAATTGAAACCAGGTGTGCCTTTCTAACTTGCTCGGTTCTCCCCAGCTTTTCAAAAAAATTGTTGCTGCTTCAATACGTGTTTTGCTTAATCCTCTAAATTCAACAAATCTAGTCTCTCAATTGTTTTTAAAATTAAATCTACCTATTAAGTGAATTTAAAAAAAAATAAAAGGAATAGTGTGGAAAAGGAACTGTGAAGTTGCCCAGATGCTATGGCGGTGTGCACCCTTGAAATGTCTCTAAATAAAATTAATGAAGATTGAATTGCCTGGCTGCCTTTTCATACTACCACTGAGTTTGTCCTTAACTCACCTGTTATATCCAGTAAGATTTAGAAACAATGTATAACGTGAAGTACAGTCTGTCCTCCAGCACTTAACTGCACAAGTGATGTTCTAAATGAAATAATGTTAAACTTCCTTGTTGGTTTATATCCCAACTTCAGTGTTTCATAGTTTCTTGTTTGTGCAACAGACACTCTTGTCCCCACACACAAGTGTTTGCAGTAAAAGGTCATGAATAATTTTACTGGTTTTGCAATACATGATAGCCTTCAATACATCCACTCCTACAACAATGCACACATTATTAGAGGAAACTTTATTTTCAGAGGGCATTTATACTCTTGAAATCTGTCTGAAAGGTCATCCTAACTCAAAATTTACATTCAATAAAGGGTATTATCTTCATGGGAAAACTGGTATTTGGAATAATCATTTAAAGATAGTCTTCTAAAGGTGGGAAGTGGAGAGGAAACAGCCTGTATCTTATCTTTCCACTGAAGAAATGAAGGAAAAAGTTAAAGGAAATGCCTATGGTGTGAACAAGCACTCTTATTTTCACTGAAACTATTAATAAAATTAATATTTCCACATTTTTGCCATTTGATCTGAAAGTTGGAGTTGAAGCCACAAAGCTGTATTCTCTACTCAGTGAAAACTGACTTTTCTTCCAGGTGGGAAATGCGAGGCCTAGACCATTGTGCTGAAATTCATGGGAACAGTCTTGATTTTCATAGTTATGCAAAGTGGTTATAGGCTCATGTTCATTTCAGACAATACTAGGTCTCTCTTTTATCATAAAGAATGGCATTACCGATATCTGGAAATGTATCTGAACAAGAAATTATTTAAAATACTCAAACTTTCCCCAGACTTGGATCCTGACCTGAATTTTTATATTTTGGGCTTGTATCTAGTGATGGTGCAACATCATCATGAATTGACTTCACGTTGCAATGTGATGATAGCGTTAAACCATCATGGTAGAATTGCTGACCTGCAGAACAAGAAGTTGGGGGTAAGGAGGCTAGAGGACCTTTGGTTGGAAGTTAAAGCTCACTGAGAATTCAATATATGGGAACTAGCAGTTGTAGAAAAAATTTTCTTCCAGGAAGACCATTGCCACAAACTGCTACAGGGCAACTCAGTAGCCTGTTGAGATTTGGAGATTCATAAGAGAAAAGATAGGACTCAGTTTTGACCAAACACCCATAGAGAGGGTGATAGATTAGGGGTCTATCAATTCCAGTATTCTATCACTAGCAGTGGTTAGTACCAGATGATGGAAGGAGAGGTGGGACACCTTGCCGCCTAGCACACTTGTGGAATTAGCAAGCTATCCAGGAATTTTCTTCTTAACTCCAAGCAGCCTGTGGTTGGCTTAGGCCCTGAAATCTTTGTCCCTTATACATTTATCCTGGCTGGTATAACTGCAGCTGCCCTTATTATTCAGAAAGAGGTCAAGTTCTTGTCCTGACATTCCTGAAATATCAAAACAATCACTGCATTTTTTTGCCATAAAAAGCTGGTGAAGATAGTAAAATTTTGTTGTCAGCTGGTAGATTCTTCTCAGCAGAGCTGAGAACATCAATTTTGGCATGTAAATACATGCATACAAACTGTCTTCTGGCAGCCCTACTGAAAATTTCTGTTGGAAAGCTGGGTTTCGGTGGAGGATCTGTGTTTTTGACTAAATGAAAACTTTCCCAGAAAATGTCTGCTTCCAGTGGAAACTCTTGACTTTGTATCAAACTCCACTAAACAACTCCAGTTTTTTCACCTAAAAGTTAAAATTTTCTGAGGGGAAACCTTTTCCAGCCGCCTTTACTTTATACTTTTACTCCCAGTCTTAATATATTTGTTGAAAGATTCTTCTGATCAAAAATAAGAACAAAACTGGAATTTAATTACAGTTCTTCATTACTCCTTGGGCCAACAGTGAGCTAGACCCATCTCAAAGCAAAAAAAAGATACAGGGCCTAACATTTTCATGTGGCTGCACAGAATGTATGCCTGTGTAACGGAATCAATGGAGTGACACTGGGAGAAGAATAAAGAATTGGCCTATAATTCCTGCCCCAGTGTTTACAATTAAAACTCTGTTACAAGCAATTATAAACAAGCTTAACTTTGTGCACACGAGTCAATTAAACTACCGCTGTGCTTGAACTTAAATTCAATTTTTTTTGAGGGATCAGGGCATAAGAGTTTGATCCTGCAAGCACTTACTACTCTTTCATAGAATCTGATCTTGCAAATACTTTACTAGCAAGCATCAGCTCACAGCTTCATCCACGACACAGGTGAGTGTTATGACCAAATGTGGGAGAAGGAGGGGAGGGGTTATAATAATACTGCTGAGTAACTCAGAGTACAGCTGAGTTAATGAATTTTGTTTAATTTTACCCTGATGCAAATTAAAACAGTGACATTATAAATGAGACTGAAAACCATGCTTACTATCAGTATCTCTATTCTATACTCCTTTTTGAGTCAGATATTTTGGATACTAGAGGAGGCACCTATGCCAAGGTTTCAGCGAGACTGGTAGGAAATAATCTTAATGACTGAACGGAGCCATGAGAAGAGAAGACATGGAAACAATTGAGATGTGCTCCATTTTTAACTCCAGCTGCGGGCAGGTGCATGCCAGAACTCCTCTCTCCAGAAAGCTGGACCCTGAAGTTCAGAGGTTTAGTTTGCAGGCTCATTGATAGCTGCTACGCTCATCAAGCTGAGCACGCCTAGCATGCATACCAGCAAGCCTGCAATTCAAAGTGCTTCCAGCACAGGTGTGAATGCAGCTGCTTCAGCTACAAGGTGATTACTACCAGGAGATGGGTGCATCAGAATCTCAGGCCTTGTCTACACCACAAAGTTGCAGTGCGGGTGAGAGAGTTATAGTGCTGCAACTTTGAAGGTGTACACATCTGCAGGGCATCACCAGCGCTGCAACTCCCTGTTTGCAGCGCTGGCCGTACACCCGTTGACACTCGGGTGTAGAGGATCCAGCGCTGGTGATCCAGTGCTGGTCATCAGGTGTAAACACTCACTAGCGTTTTTCTTGACCAACGTGTAATAAACAGGTATCCCAGCATACCAGAGGAAGCCTCTCTGGTAATCAAGCAGGTCTCCTTCCCCGCGGTTTGCAGGGGGGTTCAGGGGAACGCGAGAGCAAACCGCGGGGAAGCAGATCTCCTTCCCCGCGGTTTGCTCTCGTGTTCCCCTAACCCCCCTTGAAGCCGCCCAACAGTGCTGCAGTGTGGCCACATCTAACACCACTTGCAGCGCTGGTTGCTGTAAGTGTGACCACTCTGCAGCGCTGGCCCTATACAGCTGTACTAATACAGCTGTAACAACCAGCGCTGCAAAATTGTAGATGTAGACATACCCTCAGGGCATGTGAGCCAGGAACAGTGAGAGAAAACAGACATGAATTTGAGTTGCCGGGAAGGAAAACAGCGGTGAAAATAGGGGCTAAGCCCAACAACTTTTATTTGCAAAGTATTTATTTCTGCACAATCCTATAACAGAGGCATTTAGTGCACAACCCTGTCAGTAGATAAATATCCAAATACGGTTACCAGCTGCCTCACAGGACAAAGAGCTCTTTCTGCTGCAGGAAGGGCTGGGTGAAGATCTGGGGCCTCGGTTGGGCAGGAGTTCAGACTAGATGAATGCACTAGTCAACAGATTTTTAATATCAGGATTTGTTGTTGCATCACTAAACACAACTCCGCAAACTGTCTCTCTCACAGTGTGAGCTCATGCCAGTTGCAGACTTTTAATGGGGCTTACATTGGTGGGAGATTGTCCCAACAGCCTGTGCTTCTCGCTACATGGCTGTCGGTCTGATTTCTTTTCACCAGCATTGTCGTCTTGTGTTTACTCGCTTCTCTCCTAGGGGCTGAAGGTGTGGCCAGGCACAAACATAAGTGAAGACAGTCTCTACTGCTGAACACATCATCTAAATTAGACTTGGCACAACAAATGAGAGTCATAAAGTGGGAGGAGGGTGACATTAATAAGGTCACCTAGTGACTCAAAGGCATAGCTGCATCTCATAGACTCTAGGACTGGAAGGGACCTCGAAAGGTCATAGAGTCCAGTCCCCTGCCCTCATGGCAGGACCAAATACTGTCTAGACTGTCCCTGATAGACATTTATCTAACCTACTCTTAAATATCTCCAGAGATGGAGATTCTACAACTTCCCTAGGCAATCTATTCCAGTGTTTAACTACCCTGAGAGTTAGGAACTTTTTCCTAATGTCCAACCTAAATCTCCCTTGCTGCAGTTTAAGCCCATTGCTTCTTGTTCTATCATTGGAGGCTAAGGAGAACAAGTTTTCTCCCTCCTCCTGATGACACCCTTTTAGATACCTGAAAACTGCTATCAGGTCCCCCCTCAGTCTTCTCTTTTCCAAACTAAACAAACCCAATTCCTTCAGCCTTCCTTTATAGGTCATGTTCTCAAGACCTTTAATCATTCTTGTTGCTCTTCTCTGGACCCTCTCCAATTTCTCCACATCTTTCTTGAAATGCGGTGCCCAGAACTGGACATAATACTCCAGTTGAGGCCTAACCAGCGCAGAGTAAAGCAGAAGAATGACTTCTCGTGTCTTGTTTACAACACACCTGTTAATGCATCCCAGAATCACATTTGCTTTTTTTTGCAACAGTATCACACCGTTGACTCATATTAAGCTTGTGGTCTACTATGACCCCTAGATCTCTTTCTGCCATACTCCTTCCTAGACAGTCTCTTCCCATTCTGTATGTGTGAAACTGATTGTTCCTTCCTAAGTGGAGCACTTTGCATTTATCTTTATTGAACTTCATCCTGTTTACCTCAGACCATTTCTCCAATTTGTCCAGATCATTTTGAATTTTGACCCTGTCCTCCAAAGCAGTTGCAATCCCTCCCAGTTTGGTATCGTCTGCAAACTTTATAAGCGTACTTTCTATGCCAACATCTAAATCGTTGATTAAGATATTGAACAGAGCCGGTCCCAAAACAGACCCCTGCGGAACCCCACTTGTTATACCTTTCCAGCAGGATTGGGAGCCATTAATAACTACTCTCTGAGTACGGTTATCCAGCCAGTTATGCACCCACCTTATAGTAGCCCCATCTAAATTGTACTTTCCTAGTTTATCTATAAGAATATCATGCGAGACCGTATCAAATGCCTTACTAAAGTCTAGGTATATCACATCCACCGCTTCTCCCTTATCCACAAAGCTCGTTATCCTATCAAAGAAAGCTATCAGATTAGTTTGACATGATTTTGTTCTTTACAAATCCATGCTGGCTATTCCCTATCACCTTCCAAATGTTTGCAGATGATTTCTTTAATTAACTGCTCCATTATCTTCCCTGGCACAGAAGTTAAACTAACTGGTCTGTAGTTTCCTGGGTTGTTTTTATTTCCCTTTTTATAGATGGGCACTATATTTGCCCCCTTCCAGTCTTCTGGAATCTCCCCCGTCTCCCATGATTTCCCAAAGATAATAGCTAGAGGCTCAGATACCTCCTCTATTAACTCCTTGAGTATTCTAGGATGCATTTCATCAGGCCCTGGTGACTTGCAGGCATCTAATCTCAGTGATTACAACAAGATGATTGACCCTGATCCTCTCTAGTGTAAATAAGCATAGCTCCATTAACATCAGTGAGTTCTTGCTGGCAGTGGATGAGAGAGATTCATTGATACCAATGTCCGTTTACACCAGCTGAGTATCTGACCCATGTTATTCCCTTCCTGTTCACCTCTTTCTCATGGGTGAGATTTTTAAGAGGGATTTTAATGAAGCAAGAGCAGCTTGGCTCCTAGTCCAAAGCCTGCTGAGTAATGGAGAGTCCCTTTTTACTTCAATAGATGCTGGGTGGGGCACTTTGTGAAAGGGTTTGGCAAGGCCATTCCAGGTATAAGAGGCAACCTGGCAGAAGGCTTGTTACACCCCTTGTACTGCTCTACCTGAGTCCTCCCTGCCTTAGGGTTTACGCTCAGCTACTGTTTGTAGAACTGTAGCTTGTGGCTGCTTCTTAGCCAGGTTACCCTTCTGTGCCTCTCTGCGTTTTCTTTTGACAGGATGTCAAGCCCGCCAGCCTCTTTGCATTTCTATTTAAACGAAATATTCAGTGTATTGTGGGGATAGCAGTGGGAGTGCTGGGGAATAGGAGCTTCCAAAGAGACTGGAGGGATAGAAAGGTTTCCAGTGATACTCCAGCACGGCAGCCCTGTGGCAGAACAGCTGTTCCCAATGTGCAGCTCTATTAGCACCTTGAAACAGAGTTAATTAGGGTTTTATGAACTCCTGGCAACTTGCTCATTGGTCACTTTAATGAAGTGTCCCAAACTGAATGCTGTTCTCCACCAGCATCATACTGGGCCCACGTAGTTGTCCGATGCTGCAGAGAGATGTTGTAGGAAGAATCTTCAAGTCACACATCGCGCCACCCCATATAGGTGTGCTCTCTGCTTGGCCTCTCCACACCCTTCTCTTGCCTATGTATTTGGCTGCCGGGTGAGTCTCCTGCTGTAGGGCTGGAGCTGGATTTGCCATGGAGTGAGGGCTTAATCCATGATCTGATGCTCCTGCATATTTTTTGTTTCCACTTCCTTCTCCTTGGCTCAGAGTTATGCTGACTTTAAAAACTGCATTACGTTTTCCCTTTGCTTCCAAGATCTGTTACACACACATCTGCAAACTGCATGGGATGCAAGACTGCGAATCAGGCCGCCCAGGAGGTAAATACTAACAACTGATATGGAGAAGAGTGTTTAACTCTGTGTTTTATACTCAGTGTGGCCCATCCCCACATAAGTTGCACGAAGTATTCTTATTTTAGTGGGAGTTGGCTTGTCTTCAGCAGTTGCCATCTTGGCTGGCACCATGGAGTAAACGGGGGACCCTGAGACAGGAAGCAGCCCTAGCTGTTTTGCTAGTGAGCACAAAAACTGTTTTTGCCCACCATTGCCCCTCCCAGCAGCTGGACACAAACCCCAAAGCCTCTGTCCCCCACCCAAAACCACAGCTGCCCAATCAGTAGAGAAGGGTAAAAATAGCTGATCAATCTGAGTAGAGGGAAAAAAAGCATCCTCTGGAAGTTGCTGATCAGGGTGAGTGCCCTACTCGCTTGCCCCTAGAACTGGCCCAGTCTTCAGAAACAAGAGCAGGAGTGCTTGCAGCTTCAGCTAAAGAGGCACCTCTCCTATTGAGAGATGTAACAGACCCTCATTCTCTGCGAATCGGGCAAAGGTGGGATAATGGGATTCACTCACTGCAGGAGCTCCACCTCTCTGTGGCCAGACATGGTATAGTAGCTATCTTCCCCCATGGCATTCCCTGCAGACAGTCGCTCCGTCACTGTGGTGGTCTCTGTCCCTGCAGCTTGGCCCTCTGGCCAGATTATGTATTAGTTCACCCCTTCCAGGGTATCTGAATTCAATGACCTTATTCCAGGTAATGACCTTACTCTAGGTTTCCATCTGTCTTTGGGCTCTGTGGTCCTTACACCCCTTATCTCAGCGGGATTCACACCACTTTTCTTAATGGCTGGTAGGAGAAACCAGACCCTCCCTCTATTCCAGGTTCCAGTCCAGAGACCCTGTAGCTGGCAGCCAAGGTCTGCTCCCTCAGGCTCCTTGTTGCCTGTCTGGACTGCTTCCTGCCCCTTCTATCTTCCAGAGCAACTGCAAATTTTCTACCTGCAGCCCTTTTCTGGCACAAACTTCCTGGCTTTATAATCACAACCCAGCCCCTCCCCAGCTGGGCTTCATCATCAGTTAAGCCTGACTGCTTTCTCTCACTCTCTCTCTAAGTGCTGCCAGGTATATTAATCAGCCTCTAAGGCCCACATTAGGGCCGGTGTTAGGTACACATCCCATTACAGGAGGACATGTAACATTTGTGTACGTTAGATGGCTGTAGTTAAATCTATATATTTGCTCTGGTGTTTAACTTGGGCAGCTCTATTTTTGGTTAGAGCTAGATTCAATTCATGGCAGTGTGGACGTGTTCCATTTCTGATTATAGCTAGACTGGTGCAAGTTGTCCTCCCGCTGCTGTTCCTCACTGCATTGGCTGCTGTGGAATTGACTTACCTTTCTGCACTTGCTGCTCAGGATTCACCCCAGGTTTAGGTCCCTCTTTTGGGCCTACCTGCCTGGACCTGATTGGAGGCTGCTGCCTCTCTTGGGCTGTGGGACAAGCAGCGTGTGTGTGCTCAATCCCAACCCTGGAGTACATGGCAGAATGCAAAAGTCCACAAATGCTTGTCAGCTCAAAATGTGTCAATGGGCTAGTCCAGGGGTTCTCAACCTATTTTATGCAGCCCACAATGTGTTACTTGGGCCACAGGTAAAGACCCACAATGTGCCCCCCCAACCTCTTCCCCACAGACACCTCCCACCCAAAGACACCTCACCACCTCCCACCCAAAGACCCCTCCACAGAGTGGGGCCAGAAGCGGAGCCAACCCACTGGGCCCGCTGCCAACCCCTGACCCTGCAGGGCTGGGAGGCAACCCTGGACCCCAGACCCCTGTCATGCCGGGCAGCGGGGCAGCCAGGAACCTGGACTCTGCCGTGTGGCCCAGGGGCCTTTAGCACACAGCTAGTCCGCAAACCACTGCACTAGTCTAAAGATGTGAAAGGGTGCCAGAGTGAGGGAAAAGAGCTCAGGGAGATGCACTGGCCTGGGGAGGACAATAAGACCATCTCTGATAGAGCTCCTCAGACCTATCACTACCACAGACGATTCTCAGCCGCTATTGAAAAGCCAGCCTTTGTGAGGGTCACTTAGGCTTCTGAACTGCAAAATCCAATCAGTCTGATCACTTAAGCTTGTGAAGCAGGTTACTTCTCATAAATAAGCCAATGCTGTGAGAATAGCGGGGAAGAGTCAGGTCCCTTGGTTTTTGCAGACCCAATAAGGTGCCTCAGATATGGATGTAAGTGCCTAACATGAGGAACTCATGTTGCAAATGCAGACTTTCACGAAGTTCTGATTTGAGGCTCATTGAGCTGGCAGTTTTCTAAGACCTTTTCCCCCCTCTCATGTGACTGATGTCGATTCTGGGTCTATGTTTATGAAGTGCCTCATTTAAGGTTTGCATTAAAGGACACTTTCCCCAGCTCTAAATGTAAGAGACACCAAGACCTTTGTCCGATATTACTCATGTAATTAGCCAAAACTTCTCAGGCAGCAGGGGTAACAGTTGCCATGTAGTAAAAATAATCTATAAGTAATTTTTTTGTTTCTCTAAATTTATTGCATATATTACAGGTCCAGACTATAGCTTAGTGTAAATCTAGCTTGTGTTCTGTTTTCATAAGGTCAGTCTCACTCTATAGATAGACTTAACTTGACTGACTAATGACAGAGAGACTTTTCTAGGGCTCTTGTATCGTTCATCATTACATGTCACTTTCTTAAATCACTAATTAAACCAATAACATTCTGAATAACTGGTAAGTATTTTCATAGCTGAAATCAAACGCCCACATGCTTTAACAATCTGCAATGAAAATGTTTGTCATTGGTTTTGCTAGGGGTATAACACACAAGTTTTAATCTGAAAGGACTCTTTAGGACTAAGGAAACTGATAGGAAAACTTGCTGTTTTATTAGCGTAGAAGGAATGAAAGGTAGTTTGCTGTGCTGCATTATATATATCCTTTCCAAAATGTTACTATAAATAATAGGAAAAGCCTTTTGTGTTTGCTTCTATTGTAACTTGCAGGATGTGTGGTCAACAGAATGTCAATAGGGTTTTGAAACCCAAAGCCTTTATGCTTCTATATCTTGGTATCTTTTGTAAGCGTAGTTAGCTATTGATTTATCTTCTTTCACTGGATATATTATGTTCAAAATTGTTTTCTGTATTCTAAAGTGGAAGAGGGGATAAAAGCCAGGAACTGTGGGAAAAGAGAAGCTGTGTTTTGAGGACTCTGCTTGTCTTGTAAAGACACAAGTGTAGCTGCCTGTGTGTGCCCATTTGTGATGTAACAAATCTATAGCTCCATACAGACCATCACTGTTGAAACTGCGTGTCTGCTGCCTGATAGATTCAAGACCTTGGTTCCAAAGATCAGGCCCTTGCTGAGATAAAGAAGAATCTCCATTAGCTGTAGTATGAGGGTTTATACATGTTCATTTTTTAAAAATTTGCTGTGGATAGACAGTTCTTATCTTGAGCATTAGATACAGTAATTATAAGTAACACAATGGCAATGGCTTTTAAAAGCTCACTCATAGCTTCAGTAAAGCAACTCAGGCATGGCTGTGGAGTATAGTTATGGGATTCCATCTTTGTACATAGATCAGTAGTGTAATCAAGGGTAAACGTGAATGAACAAAGTTTATTCACTTCAGTTAAGGAATATGGATGTTATGTAAGTTTACCCATTTTTTTTTTAAACCACTGGTTTGGCCATGATGCAATACCAACTATAGACCCTAAGGGAAACCTAGCTTGGTAGAGTAGGTTGAGGCTCTAAGTGGGTTAATAGAATGAATTGTCTTAAAAATCCTCCCAAAAAACAAAGCCCAAAACAACCACTCCTTATTTTCTTTTTCTAATTTTCAGAAGGCCAATTTTCTTGAAGCATCAACACCCTTCCCTCAGGCGGGGAGATGGGTGTGTTTGCTATAATATCTCATGATGTAGGATTTCTTTATTTCAACCTACTGCTGTTTCTAGAACTTAAATTAGTTTGATTCAAGTGTGCAATATTCCAAAGGCTAGCATCCTGAGCCACTGCTCAGCCTCATGTGTTGGCCAATGGAAAGAGAAAAGATGGTCATCCTGCTCCGAAAACCACATCATGGGTTTCCTAGCTGCAGTGCAGATCACTTATATTGAAAACTCTGCACCAGATTCCCTGCTACAGGTCCCAGGGATGCCAGAGTCAGAATTAGAATGTTTGTAAACTTTTGGGGACAGAAGACGTGTTTGTACAGCTACTACCATAATAGGCCACCAGTCCTGGTTTTGGGATCTGTGTGCTACATGAATGTAATGATTTAAATACTACTCTACCCTAGTTCCTGCTACGATCCCAGTCTCTGCCCACAGGCCCTAAATACTTGGAAGTTTCTGGTAAATGTTTCAAGAGTAAACTGATCCTATGTAATGGCATCAAAATGTCATCGCTTGGCTTCAGAACCTTACTGCAACTAGCGGGAGGAGTTCATACCTCTCTTTGGTTCTGGGCCACATTCGCCCGTCTTTTGGAGTCAGTGGTGATGCTTCCAGGATGAAATGGTCCCAGGGGCTCTGCCTGTAGACACACTCATGCAACATATAGAACGCTGTCTCTGGAGCCAGCAGAATTAAACAGCTATGGGGCCTTTTCCTCCAGTGAAGCTTCTATTGTGCATATAGCAGTAAAGCCACTCCAAAAAGGACAGTGTTGGTTCAATCCCACCTGTGCGCTGTTGTGCATAGCACACCACATCTCTGTAGCAGGTCGTCACTCCCTCGAAACTTTAAGAAAAAGCATTATAAACAATCTCATAATGTGCTGCCCAAGCAAATGTGAAGCATAGCTGAAGGGTTGCATTACTTTCTATGCCAAAAGTTACATTATATAAACATAATTAAAGGAGTGGCTTTGTTTTGAATCTGTCATTCTAACCAATAAAGATGTCAGATAACTTAGCATTACATGATATTTACACTATTATCTAATATGTTTTAGTGAGAGAGGTACAAGTTAAATTATTTTTCAAGGTGATAAGTAATTTCTGGTCCAATGTATTAGTTTTTATTATGGAGAAGTTAATTAAAGGACCCGTTCATTAGTCTCACTATAAAACTGGTTTCAAATCTCTTTTTTCCAAATGTATGTGAAGTGTGGTTCCCAAAACTGCACAGAAAAGACACCGGGGTGGGAATATGGTGTGATTATGGTGGTGCTGATCTGGGCATGGTGTTTGGGAAAGGGGGTGCTGAAAGACTGGCATCCTTGTCTGGGCAGAATTAAGGTGGCAGCCATAGAATCATAGAAACATAGGGTTGGAAGGGACCCACAGGAGGTTCACTAGTTCAGCCCCTTATGTTGAGACAAGACCAAGTATATCTAGACCAGTGGTTCTTAACCTTTACTGCAGCCTGCACCCCTTTAGTTCTCAAAATATGTTCTTGCCCCTCTTACTAAAAAATCAAAATATTTACTCACACCTCTTACTAAAAATCATTGAAGTAGGTCAGATATATTTTGTTTGTACATTACAGTAATCTTTAAAAATGTATAATGTTAATAAATACAGAAGTTTGATGAAACAAAGTAGTTGTACTTTATGTGCCTGTGCTTAATTTGTGTTTTTGATGCTTTGCCTTCTAAAAAATCTGGCATTTCTCAGACCCACAGAAAGGGCATCTCACACTGCCAGGGGGGTGCATGCACCCCAGGTTAAGAACCACTGATCTAAACCATAGCTGATGGATGGTTGGTTGGTTGTTTTAACCTGCTCTTAAAAACCTCTAGTGACAGGGATTCCATGATCTCCCTTAGAATCCTATTCCAGTGCTTACCTAACCTTATAGTGTAGTAAGCTTTTCCTCATATCTAACCTAAATCTCCCTTGTTGCCGATTAAGCAGATGACATCTTGTCCTGTCTTCAGTGGACACAAAGAACCATTTGTCACCATCCTCTTTCTAATGGCCTTGATGCATTTGAAGACTATTATCAGGCTCCTGCTCATTTGTCTTTCCTGAAGACTAAACATGCCCATTTTTTTTAACCTTTCTTCATAGGCCAGGTTTTCTAAAGCTTTTATTGTTTTTGTAGATCTCCTCTTAACTCTCTCCAGTTTGTTCATATCTTTCTTTAAGTGTGGTGCCCAGAAATGGAAACAGTTCTCCAGCTGAGGCATCACCAGTGCTCATTAGTGGGACAATTATCTCCTATGTCTTACATATGACACTTCTATTAATATATGCCAGAATATTTGCTGGCTGTTTGAAACCGCATCACATTGACTTGTATTCAATTTGTGATCCATTGTGACCTCCAGATCATTTTCAGCAGTACCTACCACCTAGCCAGTTATTCCTCATTTTGTAGTTGTGAATTTGACTTTTCTTTCTTAAGTGCAAAATATTTCTTATCTTTATTGAATTTTTGATCTTGTTGATTTCAGATCAAATCTCCAATTTATCAGGATCATTTTGAATTCTAATCCCGTCCTCCAAAGTGCTGGCAACCCCTCCTAGTTTGGTGTCATCTGCAGATTTAATACTCCCCACTTCACTATCCAAGTAATTAATGAAAATATGGAATTGTACAGGACCCCTTGCAGGACCCTACTAGATACCTCCTCACAGTTTGACAGTGAACCATTGATAAAACCACACTCAAAGAGTAGTTAGTTTCAACCACGTATACACCTACTGTATAGTAACGTCATCTAGGTCTTATTTCACTAGTTTGCTTATTAGAATGTCATGTGGGACTGTCATAAAGCATTCCTAAAGTCAAGATATATCACATCTATTACTTCCTCTCTATCTATTAGGCCAGTAACCCTGTCAAGGAAGGACATTTGGTTAGTTTGGCATAATGTGTTCTTGACACATCCATGCTGGCTATTGCTTTACAGGTCTGTTGTACACTAGGTGCTTATAAACTGATTTATTGATAATTTATCTTTCTAGATAATGAAGTTAGGTTGACTGGTCAATAATTTTCTGGGACTTCCTTGTTTCCTTTTTAAAGATAGGTACTATGGTTGCCCTTCTCCTATCCTCTGGGACTTTGCCAGATGCTAGGAATGGGCAACAGGGGATGGGATGGATGGATCACCTGTCCTCCCTGAGTTCTCGAAGATAATTGCTAACAGTCACAAGATTGCTTCAGCTAGTTCAAGTGAATTTCATCAGGCCCTGCTGACTTGAATACATTAAACTTATCTAAATAGTCTTTAACCTGCTATTTCCTTATCCTGGGTTGTGTTCCTTTCCCTGTTAATATTGATTGTGTTAGGTATCTGGTCACAATTAAACTTTTTTAGTAAAGACTGAAACAAAATAGGCATTAAACACCTCAGCCTTCATTACTAGCGCTTCTTCCCTGTTAAGAACCAGACCTCCCTTTTCCTTAGTTTTGTCTCTTGCTCTCTAATGTATTTGTAGAACTGCTTCTTCTTGACCTGTGCGTCCCTTGCTCTGTGTAATTCTTTTTGTGTCTGAGCCTTTCATTTACTTCTATTTCTACATGCCTGTGCTGTTCACTGCCATGTGTATAGTGGCTGTACCCGTGACAAGTTCTGTTTGTTTTTGATAAACAAATTTTTTTAAAGCCACTTTGATTGCATTTTTGATAATATGTTTGATTTTTAAAAAAAATTATAAAAAAATAATAGAGGCATGAAATTTTTCACAAGTTCATTTCAGGGAAGGACTTTTATTTAATGAACCAGCTGTAATAGTAACTTAGTAATTTGCATTTATATGTTGCACTTTATTGAAGATTTCAAAACACTTTACTAAGGTAGGTATTTTCCGCATTTTACAGATGGGAACTGAGGCATACATTGGTTAAGAGACTTACCTGGGCTTGCAGAGGGCTTGATCCTATAAATGAGTAGTACCATAGGTAGTCCTAGTGATGTCAATAGGACAACTCTCTGTAGTACCCACTCTGCCTGGCAGTATGTATTTATACAATTGGGCAGAGGTGTCATTGGAACCCAAGCTACCTTATTTCCAGTCCTGTGCTACAACCTCTAAGTTAATGGAAGAATTCCAGACCCTACCAAGTGATAAAAGACAAATTGGTAAAACGGGAAAAATATTTCAAGGCTTTTCTTAAAGCAAGGATCACAACAGAGAGAGAGAGGTAGAGGGGTGTGTGTGTGTGTGTGTGTGTGTGTGTGTGCACATCACACACACACCCCTCTAACAGTGTCTTCCTAATTGTACATGGCATCAGATGCGCAAACTTCACTCAGATGTGAAATGAGTAAAGAACTAAAGATAAGCAGCTCCAGGTTTTATCTTAAGTCCTAGACTTAGATTTCAAATATCTGGGTGTGTTTCTGAATGAGCAGATGCAATTATCCTCTTGAAATCTTCTGTTCTCAGGATATGCTGTGTATAAAGTTACCTTTTCTTGGCTGCTAGGCTGATCCTTGAATAAATGCATTGAGCCATAACGTGCTGTTTGTTCGACTCTCCCGAACAGTGAGTACACACATGGAGTTCAGTTTCTGTCATGCATTCATCATTCATAGAGCATAAAGCTGCTTGTTTCATATTGAGACCTTGCTGCTGGATGTCAAGATGACCCAAGCATACTATAGGGAAGAAAAACGTGATGTGACAGCGTGGAGCAGAAATATATTCACGGGTTCTTCATTTCATATTAAATGCTGAAATCTTTCTCTCAAATTAATTTCACTGAGTTGGTTTTCAAATATAAACTATGGATTCAGAACCCCAAATCAGATCAGAGTTTGCAGATGAGCCCATTTCAACAGTGGCTTGAATCTGAATAGCAAACATCAGCCTTCCGGAATCTTGGGAAATCTTGACTCCGAACTTTGAAACCCCACATTGGGACACGTGCTGTCCAGCTAATCTAGTTACTGGGATCAGTGCAGGAAGTACTGGATGAAGTTTAGATAAACAGATTCCTAGATTGTAACTACAGTCTGTCTAAATCGAATCTAGGTATTTCTGCCAAACTCCATAACTGTGGTAGCTCCTGCCTGAGCTTGGGTTTTGGTTTGGACCCATCTTTCTCCAGAACGTTACTTTAATCACTCAAGGGAGTTTATTTCCATGCTTTCCTTCTTGCATGTATAGTGTGTAATTAAAATTACTCTGCCAAAGACAGAAATGCTTTGAGTTCTGGAAAACATTTTCTTCGTGTGTATGGAAGACACTATTTTGCTTGGCTTTGCTTCTGAAATACATGGCACAACATGCATGAAATATTTGAGGCTGTTAGGAGAAATGAACTTTTTTTTTTTAAATTTGATTTACCTTTTGCCTGTAGACACCCACAGACTCCAGGCTTGTGAATGAGCAAGGAAGAGGATTTGATTTACCAGAAGCCCTCAAACCATTACAAGTAAACTCTTCTCATTTTTAAAAAAAACACAAGACCTAAAACTAAGGAGAAATTTCTGTTGGAACTTTCCCCTAGTTTTAGAGGCATTAAACAATGTTCTATAGAAACCTCATAACCCTCAGGCACGACCATAGTAAACATTATTAATAGCCTTTGAAAAACCTACAGAGGAGATTCAGGCTTACTCTCCCATCTGAATGCAGAAAGGAAGTGGCATTAAAGGCCCAGTTGCTTTCTGGTGCAGGCTACTTACCTGGTCGGTTGCATCAGGATTTGGGGACAGAGTAGCCTCTGTGGGGCTGCTACTCTCCCTCCAGGGGAGGCAGGTGGAGAATGAAGGGAGTCTTGACTCTTCCCATCACCTTTACTTCCCCCTTCCCAGCACATTGGGGCAATCTGAAATCCAAGGGGGAGAGCAAAAGGGACTAACTGCTGCCCAATCCTCCGTTCAGTCCCTGGCATAAATTAGACCAGCCTCTACTGGTAGCTGTGCTGCTGGTAACCATTAAGAGTCATTATGCAACCTGAAATCACCAAAATGTGGTTGAGTTCCAGAAATGCCTCTGATATGCCCCCTATTCTCATTCACAGAAAGGTGAAAAGGGGCTAAAGATCAGTGTTTTTGTTTTTTTTTGTTTTTTTCTGGCAACCCAGTTGAAGAAAATTATTGATGCCCACGACCCAATGGAGTTGGGGATGAGGGGTTTGGGGTACACGAAGGGCCTCTAGGTTTGGGGGTCTCAGGGCTGTGGCAGAGGGTTGGAGTGCCGGAGGGGGTAAGGGCTCTGGGTTGGGGGTGCAGGCTTTGGGGTGGAGCTGGTGATGAGGGGTTTCGGGTGCAGGAAGGGGCTCTGGATTTGTGGGAGCTCAGGGTAGGGGATTGGGGCATGGGACTGGGGTGCAGGCTTACCTTGGGCAGTTCCTGGTCAGCGGTGCAGCAGAGGTGTAGAAGCAGGCTTCCTGCCTGTTCTGGCACCACAGACTGCGCTGTGCCCCGGAAGCAGCCATCCACAGGTCTTGCTCCTAGGCAGAAGTGCACAAGTGGCTCCCTGTGGCTCTTGCCTGCAGGCACCGCTCCCCCAGGTCCCATTGGCCAGGAACTGGACCTACTACTGGCCGCTTCCGGGGCGGAATGTGGTGTCAGAGCAGGTAGGGACTAGCCAACCTTAGTTCTGGGTCATGACCCACAGTTTGAAAACCACTGTCCTAGGGTATGTCTACACTGCAATTTTATAGCCCTGAGCCTGAGTCAGCAGACACGGGCCAGCTGCAGGTGTCCTGCTGCAGTGTAGCCCTAACCCATGTGACCTGCAGAGCCAGTAGAACATAGACAGCGGGACAGCAAGCTCCCAAACTCTACCCCACCAATGCAACTCAACACTGAGCTATTGGCATTGCCTGAGCAGTTCGGTCACCATGCCTGCAGTCAGGCTGGACTGCTGAAATCGATAAGAAAGGTGCCACTGAATATCAGAATTGTTTTTTTCGGATTCATAGATTAAGTTTAGAAGGGACCATTAGATCATCTAATTTGACTGCCTGTGTAACACAGATCAAAGAACCTTACTCATAGAATCATATAATATCAGGATTGGAAGGGACCTCAGGAGGTCATCTAGTCCAACCCCCTGCTCAAAGCAGGACCAATCTCCAACTAAATCATCCCAGCAGGGCTTTGTCAAGCCTGACCTTAAAAACCTCTGAGGAAGGAGATTCCACCACCTCCCTAGGTAACACATTCCAGTGCTTCACCATCCTCCTAGTGAAAAAGTTTTTCCTAATATCCAACCTAAACCTCCCCCACTGTAACTTGAGACCATTACTCCTTTTTTCTGTCATCTGCCACCACTGAGAACAGCTGAGCTCCATCCTCTTTGGAACCCCCTTTCAGGTAGTTGAAAGCAGCTATCAAACCCCGCTCATTCTTCTCTTCTGCAGACAAAACAATCCCAGTTCCCTCAGCCTCTCCTCATAAGTCATGTGCTCCAGCCCCCTAATCATTTTTGTTGCCCTCTGCTGGACTCTTTACAATTTTTCCACATCCTTCTTGTAGTGTGGGGCCCAAAACTGGACACAGTACTCCAGATGAGGCCTCACCAATGTCGAATAGAGGGGAATGATCACATCCCTCGATTTGCTGGCAATGCCCCTACTTAGACAGCGCAAAATGCCGTTAGCTTTCTTGGCAACAAGGGCACACTGTCGACTCATATCCAGCTTCTTGTCCACTGTAACCCCTATGTCCTTTTCTGCAGGACTGCTGCCTTGCCATTTGGTTCCTAGTCTGTAGCAGTGCATGGGATTTTTCCATCCTAAGTGCAGGACTCTGCACTTTTCCGTGTTGAACCTCCATCAGATTTCTTTTGGTCCAATCCTCTGATTTGTTTAGGTTCCTCTGTATGCTATCCTTACCCTCCAGCGTTTCCCAGTTTCATGTCATCTGCAAACTTGCTGAGGGTGCAGTCCATGCCATCCTCCAGATCATTAATGAAGATACTGAACAAAACCGGCCAGGACCTACCCTTGGGTCACTCAGCTTGATACCGGCTGCCAATTAGACATGGAACCATTGATCGCTACCTTTTGAGCCTAACAATCTAACCAGCTTTCTATCCACCTTATAGTCCGTTCATCCAGCCCGTACTTCTTTAACTTGCTGGCAAGAATACTGTGGGAGACCATATCAAAAGCTTTGTACAAGTCAAGGAATAACACATCCACTGCTTTCCCCTCATCTGCAGAGTCAGTTAGCTCAACATAGAAGGAAATTAGGTTAGTCAGGCATGACTTGCTCTTGGTGAATCCATGCTGACTGTTTCTGATCACTTTCCTCTCCTGTAAGTGCTTCAGAATTGATTCCTTGATGACCTGCTCCATGATTTTTCCAGGGACTAAGGTGAGGCTGACTGGCCTGTAGGTCCCCGGGTCCTCCTCCTTCCTTTTTTTAAAGATAGGCACTACAGTAGCCTTTTTCCAGTCATCTGGGACCTCCCCCGATCACCATGAGTTTTCAAAGATACTGGCCAATGACTCTGCAATCACATCCGCCAACTACTTTAGCACCCTTGGATGCAGCATATCCGGCCCCATGGACTTGTGCTAATCCATCTTTTCTAAATGCTCATTAATTTCTACATCAAGCCCATTATGTCTGTAGGAGCTATAGAATCTCTTAGGCAGCAAGTGATGAAGGATCCACTGTGCCCCTACATCAGTTGCTCCAATGGCTAGTTACCCTTTGGTGTTAAAAATTTTGCACCTGAATTTATCTAGCTAGGGAAATAGACACCTGTCTGGTAGGAGCCAAAATGAGGCCACCAAACACCCATCAGATGATAATCCTTGACAGTTATGAGACATCTGGGCTGCATCAAATCAATGATCTAGACATATAAAATCCCTTTATTCCATTACCAATCCCCTGAGCTATCCAGTTCCCTAAATTCAACAGGCGTCATGAGCTGTTAACTACTTGAATTTTCAGAGAAACTGACAGGAGAACATTGCCTTTGAATAGATTATATGTTCTTCCCATTAGTCTCCATAAATAGAAACAGGTCTTGTGTCACTGGCACTTATCATGTAGGAGTGGTTAACTGTGTTTAACTTGGCTGTAGTAGTGTCTCTCTATGGCAGTCAGGCAAGCATTGACACACTCTCTCAAATCCTATTGCAGAATTTGCTGAGCCCCAGAATGTTAGGAAGATTCAGAGGGAATCAGGGAAACAGTCCCAAAGGACTGATGACTTGGCACTGCCTGGTTAGGATGATTCAAATTATCCATTAAAAGGTGAGTGGTAGGAAAAGCAGCCATCTCTCATTCCTCCCGCGGAAGTGCAATTCATTCCCATTATCTAATGAGGGGCTGCATCTCAGATCAGCACACTGAAGCTGAAGGGTTCAGAGGAAGAGCTGCTCAAGAGAAATTCATCTCCACTCAGAAAATTCAAGCTGGTCTCAATAACCTTAGCTGTAAGGAATGGTTAAGGAAGCTGGTTTTATTTTCAGTGGGCAAGAGGAGACTTCAAGAAGAAGGAACCCCCCCCGTTTCAAAACCGTGAAAGGGATTGTGATACAGTAACTCCTCTCTTAATGTTTTAGTTATGTTCCTGAAAAATGTAACTTTAAGCAAAACAATGTTAAGCAAATCCAATTTCCCCATAAGAAGTAATGTAAAGGGGTGGGGGGGAGGGGCGGGAAGTTAGGTTCCAGGGAATTTTTTTCACGAGACAAAAAAATAGATTTATAATACACACACACACACACAGTATAAGTTTTAAACAATTTAATACTGTACACAGTGACGATGACTGTGAAGCGTAGTTGAGATGGTGAAGTCAGAGGCTGGGATATTTCCCAGGGAATTCCTTGCTGCTAAATGATGAACTAGTACAGCTGAGCCCTCAAGGGTTAACACATTGTTGTTAATGTAGCCTCACACTCTACAAGGAAGCACAAATGGAGGGAAGGAAGACAGCATGGCAGACAGAGAGAGACACTGTGTGTGTGTGTGTGTGTGTGTGTGTGAGAGAGAGAGAGAGAGAGATGTGCACTGCCCCTTTAAGTACACTGACTCCACTCTAAGTTCATTGCCTTTTTAAGTAGATCAGGAAGTTGAGACAGCAGCTGCGACCAGCAAGCTCCCTCTGTCATATGCCCTGTCATGTCCCCCCACACACCCGCTCTATAGAGATGGGGTAAGCGGGGGGGGGCAGAAGTAGAGGGGAGAGGGATACCCTGACTTTAGCCCCGCTATCCCCCACCCCCACACAGCAAGCAGGCGGCTCCCCAAAGCCACTCCAAGGCAGAGGGCAGGAGCAGCGCGTGGCAGTGGGGGAAGGGACAGCTGAACTGCTGGCAACTGAGAGCCTGCTGGGTGGCTGCAGCACAGGGAACTTAAGGGAGCTGATAGTGGGGCTGCCAGTCCACCCTGGTTCCTAGCCCCCACCAGCTAGCTGCAGTGGGCTGCTCTTCCTGCAAGCAGTGGACAAAGCAGGTGGCTGCCAAACAATATTATAAGGAAGCATTGCACAACTTTAAACGAGCACATTCCCGAATTGATCAGCAATATGACAACGGACCAACGTTAACCTGCATGACTTTAAGGGAGGAGTTACTGTCTCCAGGCCTGATCCAACTCTCACTGAAGTTCAGGAGTCTTTCTGTTGCCTTCAGTGGGAACCGGGTTGGGCAGTAAGTGTGTATGTGTGTGTAAATGGTAAGTTATGGTGACACTGTGAAAAATCAAACCAGCTGCTGTAGTTGTGGGAGTCATTATAATTTCACATGGTTTGGGGGTGTCCGCAAGGAAACACTGACTCAAGGGTTAGTCTGCCTGCCCAGCCACTCAGTGTGGTGGTGTTGCTCTGGAGAAGATACTATAGAGATGCTGAAAGGTTGAAGTTCAGCATGTCTCCTCTTTGGTGCCAGAGCTGATGCACCCAAGTGAAGGTGAGACATGCATATGGAGAGGATACCATACCTCACATGATTAAACTGTATAATTAACTTGTGCACTCATCTCGTTTGGTTTCTTAAATCTCTGTCCCCACTGGCAGTAGATTCTATACCAGGGATGAACAAACTTTTTTTGGCCCGAGGGCCACATTGTGGTTGCAAAACTGTATGGAGGGCCAGGGGGAAGCTGTGCCTCCCCAAACAACCTGGCCCCCACCCACTATCTGATCCCTCCCACATCCTGCATCCTCCTGGGACCCCCCACCCCTAACTGCCCCGAGACTCCCTCCCCTATCCAACCCCCCACACCCCTGCCCCCGACAGGCCCCCTCTTCCCAGGACTGCTTATCTAACCCCCTGTCCCCTGACCACCACCCCGAACCTCTGTCCCGTCCAACCGCCCCTGCTCCCTGTGCCCTGACTGCCTCCCAGGACCTCCTGCCCCTTATCTGGCCCCCTTACCGTGCCACTCAGAGCAGCATGTCTGGCAGCCGTGCCACCTGGCCAGAGCCAGATGCGCTGCTCAGCAGAAGCAGGCAACCCCACTGCCCAGAGCGCTGCCTGTGTGGTGGCGTGGCTGCGTGGGAGGGGGAATAGCGGGGGAGGAGCCAGGAGCTCATGGGCTGGGCAGGAGGGTCGGTCGGGCAGAAGGGTCTCCCATAGTTTGCCCACCTCTGCTCTAGACACCAATGAAACCAGAGCCATTCACAAGATGGAAAATGCTGTTAACTATGATGCTCCCCTGAACGTCTACTGAATGAGCAGGGTAGCAACTGACTATGGACTACACCATGACTACAAGATTCTCCTCTTTTAAATTCTTCCTCAAACCATAATTTACCAGTTTCCACTGCCACTTGCTGCTCAGATAAAGGCCACTTCCACATCTAGTGAAGGGGGAAAAATGCTCTTTCTTGTGCACATCTTTCTGCTGGTTTAATGTTCCTTTCCTTAACCATCTTCCATGTTTTTTGTCCCACTGCATACTGTTACTCTAGCTCCTCAGGGAGTAGCTTCTTATGTGTTTGAAAAACATGCATACAGCACTATGTGAATAACGGACAAATTATTTGAGAATCTTATTTACCTGATATCAAGACACAAGGTAGGAATTGCTGCTAATAGAGTAGTTGCAATTTCCTTGATCCTTCAGTATTGGTCCTAGCTGCAACCTGGAAATGCAAAGTTAAGCAAAAATGAATCCAAACATTTCAGAATTGCCACATGGCTTAATTCTAATATTACTGGGCATTTATTTTATCCAGACCAGTTCTGCTTATTTTCATACTTCAGAATATCTGGGTGGGGACTTGGAAATCAAAGTTTATGAATCTGGCAAGAAGTAACGTGCCCGTAACATTTTAATCCTGAGTATTATCTTGTCCCAAAACTTCAGGGATGCTAGTACGCACACCCTGTGTTGCATATGGGTATAAAATTAACAACCAAAATTTCTGTTTTGTTTATGCTCGTATATTCCTGTCTTTTAAGCAATCACATTTTCCTCAGAAGAGGAACATGTTTAGATATCACTGGTTCTTGGGCATTCTGGGCTGCAGAATAATTTGTTCCTGAAGAAAAATAAGACCGATGCAAACAGCTAGTTAGCCTACAGATTTGCCATTGAGTAAACTTTCAGGACACGCATTACAGCTGGTTTAAACACAGCTTAATCTGGTCATCCATATTCTTTAGAGGCTCGGGTTGAGTTTTCGTGAAATAGTCATAAGGATGTGCAAAAATTTGCAGAACTGAAAGGCAAGAGGTTCTAGTGAGCGGGTCCCTGTATTGGGAGTCAAATGTGGGTTCTGTACCTGGCTCTGTTACTGACTTGCTGTGTGAAGTGGACAAGCGGCTTCAACTCCATTTCGATCTGTCTATCTGTCTCTGTTCGGGTTGTAAGCTCTTTGGGATAAGGACTGCATGTCGCTATGTGTTTTGAAGAGTGCCTAGCATAATGGGAGATAGAGGCGCCTACTAAGACCAAAGTGTCTTTGTAATTCAATTAACCTCAAATTCTTATTTTTGCCTTTTGTAAAAAAATGTCCATTTTCACAACAGAATTTTGCTAAATTACAGTATAAGTGGATGATTATTGGTTCCGTGTTTCAAGAGAATATGGCTTTGGCACTAAAACCACATTCAAGTCACACTTTTGTTTACATTTAATCGGAAAATAGCAATTTTATTAAATGAAATGAAATTTGAAAGGTGACATGGGGAGGTGGCCTACTGCCTGGAAATAAAGTAACAGGGTTTCATTCAATGCTGCAGTGGTGCCAAGTTTCATGATTTTATCGTAAATGCCATCCTATTTGATGGGTTTTTTTCTTTGAAGCCCTAGCTCTTGGAGTCATCTGATTACATGAGAATCTCAGCTTTCATTCTAAAAAGGTAAATTTTTTGCCTATAGTGTGGAGGAGAAAAGCTTGGAAGCATGGACGCCGAAGACTCAGAAAACCAGAAGACACACAAAGAACCTAATGGTTGGTTAGTTTAAACTTGCACGATTTTTGGGGCCTGACTCCTGGTTTTTGAAAGCAGGGGCTTGGCAATACTGACAGGGTGAATGGTGTATAGTTCATACCAGGGCTTAAATTCTCATAGTATTTCCTGGAGCCTCTGTGGAAGGCACCGGAGATCGGGGCTTCTACCCCTCAGGCTTAAACATATTTACCAGAGTTCTGCTCCTGACCGCTCTGGCTGAATTTAAGCCCTGGTTCAGAAAGGTCTCAGGCTTGTCTGGGGAGCAACCCTGGGGGCTGTGCCCTTTGTGACCTCCTGCATGAGATGGCCACTGATTCAGAGAACTGAAGAGAAAACAAAGCAAGGCTCAGCTGTCACTGACTCCATGAGGGTGGACCCTTACACGAGCCCAGTGGGACAGACCCTTTCATCTCTGTCATTTGGCTTGGCAAGACTTAGGCCAGGGGCACACTTGTGGGCGACTCCTTCAAAAAAGGACCTACTCAAGACTAGCATGGAGGCAAACCCGTTATGCAGCAAAAACAGCTTTCCTGGGGATGTGCAGCACTTCCTGACTACAGAAGAAGTCCAGGATTCTCTCTCCAGCAGGAAATGAACCACACCCTGAGCCATACGGCCAACCGCCAGAGACTGAAAATCATGAGTCAGACCCCCCAAAATCATGATTGGACCTATAACACACACACTTAAAGACTATAATAATTTCAGTCTCTCTTGATTTGTGAACTGCCCTTATCCATCTAGGGCAGGGGTCCCCAACTCGGTGTCTACAGGCGCCATGGTGCCCGCAGGCGCATCTAAATACACCCGCATCCTGGCCGGTGGTTGAGCATCTGCCAAAATGCTGCCGAATTTTGGCAGCGATGCCTCTGGATGATGCCGTTTGCCGCCGACAAGCGACTTCATCCAGAAGCATTTCGGCAGATGCTCAATCACAGCCATGATCCTTCATCTGGCGCCTGCCAGATGAAAAGGTTGGGGACCACTGATCTAGGGTGACCAGATGTCCTGATTTTTTGGGTCTTTTTCTTATATAAGCTCCTATTACCTCCACCCCGTCCCGATTTTTCTCATTTGCTGTCTGGTCACCCTATATCCATCCTGGGGGTGTGGGTGACAATTGGTGTTGCTCGCTCTCCTGAATGTATTGGGTAAGATGATTGTGACCCCTGCTGAAGCAGCTCTCACTGCCACACCTGCCTAGCAATTTTGTCTCCACCCAGTGCCTACTCCCATCAGTTCAGTTCTTCCCCCCCCAGCCCTGATTGCAGCCCCCCTTAGCCCCACCTCTGCTTGTCCTGGGGTATTTTACCCCCTCTCCCAGGTTTGGGCTGCAGTTTGGTCCCCTGTCCTTTTCCAGGCTGGGAGGGGGCAACTCCATGGGCTCATCACACACCCCTGGCTCCCTGCCCAGGCTGGATGCTGCTGTAAGGGAGGGGAAGGAGTACTGTCCTATCCACATTGCTCGTGGGAGGGGAGGAATCACCCTGAGCCGTTGAGCTCTTAGCAGGGGAGGAGAATGAGGCAGCTATGAGAATCAGTTGGAGGTTCTAAGGGAAGGGGGAGAGCCTGAAGCAGCTGTGATTGGTTATTCCACCCCATGAGGTGGGCAAATGGAGTGGACAGCCAGTAAGAAGGCTCAGATTCACTTCAGGAGTGGAGCGTCTCATGTCATTGCGAGAGTGGCTTGAGCCCTAGCTAAAGTCACATAGCTGGTGAAAAATCATGAGTTGACAGCACTACCTCTGATCACGACCAGCTTGTATTTGCCCAGGATACTACTTCCCTAACACTGGGGTCATCTTGGAAAAATTGCAACACCCAGTCATCTTACCATAGAGAATTATATGAAGACCTCAGAAACCCGGGCCAATATATGAATGAATCATATATGTACCACTTTTCATGTAGGAAACTTCAGGACAGTTGGAAATTCAGTGCGTACAGTAGACTCTAGTAATGACTATAGTTGAATGTTACCTTTTAGTTGACTTTATTTGATGCTTTTTACTTTTTCCTGCAAGGAAGTAAAGTTCCCTTGGCCTGTGACACAGATCAGCTTATTAATATTTAAACTCTCATGTGATAGCTTGTTTCCTGAAATGGGGATCCTGAAATATAGGGGTTCTTCACAGTGTCCCAAAGCCCAAATATGACACACAGACCCGAAGGACAAAATTTCTCCCTCTTATCTTCACTTGAAGATTGATAGTATATTGAAGAAAAAAGCTGGGGGGCGGTATAAAACCTGATGCGTCAGGGACTAACCCAACTTCTGACTCACTGGGGGTGGGAAGACAAAATTAAAGGATTTCTTGCACCGTCCTCTGAGGCATTGGATACTGGCTGCTGCCCAAGACAAGAAACTGGACTAAATGGACCACAGGAACTGCTGTGTCTGGTTGGACCACTGTTTCTACTGCACATTGTACAATTATTGTGTGGGTGATGTAAATCCAGAGTAAGAGTTTAGCTTCTGCAGTGTGGATCAGAAAGCAAACTTTTGCCTAGAAATGAGGGACTGAAGGAAAAGAATACAAACAAGGATATGATATGGGATCAATTTTCTTAAGCAGAAATACCATATTGTGTAGTCTCAATTTCTGAGTCAGCATTTCTGATGAAAATCACTTGAAAAATAAAACTGAATACTAGATTTGCATGAGAAAATGTGTTTAGTTAACTAATGAAAGCCCTCAATGTTATAAAAGGTTATTCATAGACTGTGTGTGAGTCCCACTCCCCATCAGATCAAGCATAAGTAAATTATTAAAAAGGAAAGTCAGACTTGTCTCTGGTAGATCCTTAACAATGTAAAGCTTTCCCACAAGGTCAAGAAACTTCTCTAATTCACTTCCTTTCTTGTGCTCCATGATGGTTGGTCATGTATAAATTAAAGACTAACAAGTAATGTCATCCCCAGGTTGGGTTTGGAGTCCCTGTTTTATTCATAGAGTTCAAATTTGGATGTGCAACAAATCTTTGGCAGTTATGGGGAATCATGGAGAGCAGCTGTCTTTGTGTAAATGCAGCAGAATCAGTTGTGTGAATAAATCAATACAGATTCTCAGGATTATTGTGATTACAACCTGTTTATATCCTATTACATAATGGGTTACGGAACCATACCATTCTTCCTCTCTCTCCATTACATGAGCAGCTGTGGTCTGTCGGAAGTCTGAAATGTCTAACATTCCTAGGAAGAGCGCAAGAACATGACGTCTTGCATATAAAGAGTTGTTTTTCATGCCACAAGAAGCCCACTAAAGGTTTGATAGGAACATAGACACGCTCCATGTACTGTGGTGTGTGGAGTGCTTTGCACACTCTGACTTTCCTGTTGTGTTAAAAATCTTTCACCGGGATTGGAAGGACGTGCTTTGCTCTCTGACTTAGTCTCAGAATTAGAAATGTAACTGCATAGCATGCTGCATAGACTGTTTGCTTTGGCCAACATTCCTGAGTCCCACTAAAACAATGTGTGCAAGTCCATAAGGACACCTTAAAGATTTATCTGACAATTATGGTGCCTCTAATCTCTCTCAAATCAACCTTTCTTATGACTAAAAGTTGTGAACTTCGCCCAAAATTTGGGTAATGATTGAACAGAATGTTTATGATCAGACCACATTAGATCATTGCTGCTGATGTGCACAGCACTTATGGTTGGCAGCTTAGGTGTTTCACAGCCAGGTGAGATGAGCAGCTCTCTGCCTTCCTGGGTTTGCATTCTGAGGCCTGCTCCTAACAACACTTAACTTCCAGGCAAAGCACTTACTACTGTGGGCATCCCTATTCACTACAATGAAACTACTCATGGTAGTAAGTGCTACCCAGCTCTAACCGTGTGAAGGATGATGCTGCACATAGATGGGATAGCACTATACATGCTTGTGGTAAATATGGGGGGATGCAAAGGCTAAAAAAGATATCCCAGCGGATATCTGAGATTCAGTATCTTCCACAGCGAGTACAATCTAAATTGTTCTTATATATACTCTCCACTTCTCCAGCTGCACTGGGAAATGGGGGCCAGCAAGAACACGTTTCAGCATCTTTCCCATGTTATAGAAATAACAGTATAAATTAGGATGGGACAAACCCTAGGAGATGGCCCTAGCTACCTAGAATGTGAGTGAGCTCTGGGATGCAGGGACTGTCTTTGTGCGTGCATTTGTATGGTGCCTTGCAAAATGGGGGTCTAATCCTTACTTGGTGTCCCTAGCTGCTACCTCAGTAAAAAGAAATACTTAGCTCTTCTGTCAGCTTCTGGAAGTCAGCCTGCTTTTCAGAAGTCCAGTATCTCCAGAAATCTACTTTCATAGAGATCCTTCTCTATCCTGTCCTGAAATCCATTAACTCTGTAACTCACAAGCATGCAGCTGTGCAGGGTCCAATGCATGCCTCTCTAGCATCTTTAAACCATGGTTGCCAAAGTTTTCCATAAATAACAATAATGGGACACAGTAAAGGTGTGTGTGTGTGAGAGGGGAAATAGGAGTCATCCAAAATTTGGGACTTTTTCTTTTTCTTTTCAAAGGGATATTTGCTGTTACTAGCACCCATGGAAGTGGGTAAATCCGCATTATGGGCTTGGTTGGTTTTTCCTGTGGGGTTTATAGACTTGTACTCCCTAATAGAGGCAGAGGGGTAGCCACAAGGGAGACAATTGCAAACTATTGTTTCACAGATGATGAGTTCCAGGGATTTTGCAGGGAATCTGCATTACAAGTCAATATTTCCTGCTACAAAACACACAGAAAACAACCTGTCAGCTGTTACCACATCAGCCCTCTAGAATTGCTCTCTAGAATTGCTGGTAGGGCTTGTACTGTCCAGTGCTAGGGTCTTGAGTTCAATCGCTGCCAATGATCATGGTATGTACCTTTATAAAGCCATGGTGGTCTGTCACCAAATGACAGCCCAGAAGGGACATGAACTCTTGTGTACCTTATGTGCTTAAGTCCAAGCTTGTCTAGTGAGAAGAGTGTATAATTCCCTAAACTAATGCATGTGATCATGACTCCCTTCAATAGTGAATTATGCATTTAAAAAAAAACTTGATAAGCACAATAATGAGCTTGTGTAAACTATGTGGGCAGTGTAAGATTTCTGATGTCCTTAGCTATTCATTTCCTTGCTTTTAAATGCTTGGGATTAGTAAATGATGTCCTAGATAAGAACGCTGATGTCACTTAGCAACCCTAATTTTTAAAACTAAGCTAATCGTTTTAGGAATAAACAGAATAGTTCTCTCTCCAGGGCTGTCAGTCTTGTCCATTCCAGCAACATTAAATTCACTTACAAATGTATATCATTTGCTACCATCTAGAGTCCACTGCACTATTCCAGTTTTATGCTTGTGTTAGGGCAGTGGTGCATCAGGACCTAAAAATTTGAATAAAATCTTGTAAAGAAGTCTTTTTAAAATAACCTCTGACAGATCTCCTCAGGGATGCCTCCGCTATAGTGATTTTGCTCCTGAGAAGTGGCACCGATAGAAATGACTAGCTGCCTTCAATATTTATACAGTAATCATCTAATTGGCCCCTGGCAACTGCTTCAGAATCACAGGCATGAAGTTCGTGATGAGCCATCTTGAGGGGTGGAGACCACACAAAGAGAAGAAGGGGGTTATGCTAGAGTTTAAGAACCATATGCCAGCGACATATACACAGTGTGCAATATGATTTATACTGTAACCCTCAATAGATGACACAGGAAGGAATGGGCCAGAGCCAGATTAAGATTCATGAGGAGCTGGGGTTGTTATAAGTTTGGGGGCAACAAACTGAAATACTGAGAATGGATTTAACCAAGAACATGAAGAAAATACATTCCTGAATTGCCTATACACCGAGGCTGGGAGCCTGGGAAACAAACAAGCGGAATTAGAATTTATGCTCATAAATGAACAATTCCATCTAGCTGGAATCACTGAAACCTGGGGGGATGATTCACATGATCAGAATGTTCAAAGCAATGGTTATAACCTATTTAGGAAGCAGTGAGGGGGCAAGGGGATTGGGAGTGGCACTCTGTCAAAAACAGCATTGCCTCTGTTTGAGTCACTGATAGCTCAGAAGAAAATGATCTTGAATGCTCCTGAATCAGGGCCGGCGCTTCCATTTAGGTGGCCTAGGCAATCGCCTAGGGCAATAGGATTATTGGTGGGCGGCATTTTGCCGGAGGGGGCGGCAGGTGGCTCCGGTGGAACTGCCGCAGTGGTGCCTGCGGACGGTCGGCTGCTCCCGCGGCTCCTGTGGACCCCCTGCAGGCACCACTGCGGCAGCTCCACCGGAACCGTGAGACCAGGGAGCAGGGTGGCAAAATTGCCGTACGCCTACGGCGCTAAAACCCCTAGCGCTGGTCCTGTCCTGGATCAATGTCTGAACAGATAAACTGAAAGATGGGCTGTTAGTTGATGTCTTCTGTAGACCACCAAATCACCATAGAGAACAGGGTGACTCCCTCCTTATGTACCTATTTTAATGCTTAGGAAAAAAGACTGTTTGTTCATGGGGGGACTTCAATTCAGTAACACATGATGGAGGTCTCATGCTGCTGGTACTAAAACATCTTTGGAATTTCTAAATATTATAGGTGACAATTTCCTAAATCAGGAAGTGTTGCAACCAGCAAGGAATAATTCTTTATTAGACTTTGTCCTAACAGAGAGAGAGGAACTGATTACAGGAATAAAAATTAACGGTAGCTTAGGTACCTGATCACGTTTATAATTTACAAGCAGAATTAAGTTCAGACTTGTGTGTGTGTGTAAGGCCAATTCACAAAGCTGAAAACAATTGAGCCAAATCACCTGGGAGAAAGAATTTAATCAGAAAAATGTGAATGATGATTGAGAATTACTTAAGAACACCTTACTAGATGTCCAGAAAGCCACAGTTGAGGAAAAAGGCCAATCAGGTTTAGAGGGTAAGTGAAGGCAGCTATAAAAATAATATAGAACAAAGGGGAAATTGATAGTAATGAATATAAATCAGAAGTTAGGAATTGTGGAGAAGGCAGAAATGGTCAATAAATATTTCTGTTCTGTATTTGGGGAAAAAACAGACAATAGAGTCTCTTCATATAGTAATAAAAACACTCTTTCCATTCCACTAGTCATCTCTGGAGGACATTATTAGATACTTTGAAATCAGCAGGTCCACATAACTTGCATCCAAGAGTGTTAAAAGACCTCACTGAACTGTTAATACTGATTTTCAGTAAATCTTGAAGCACTGGGGAAATGTGAGAAGACTGTAAGAAAGCTAATATGCCAATTTTTAAACAGGGCAATAGGATGACCTGGGTAATTATAGTCCTGTTTGTCTGATATCGATTCTGGGCGAGATAAGGGATTAGCTAATACAGAACTTGATTGATAAAGAATTAAAGGAGGGTAATATAATTAATAGAAATCAGTTAGGGCTATCGATGAATCACAGTTAACTCACACGATTAACTCAAAAAAATCAATTGTGATTAATTGCACTGTTAATAGAACACCAGTTTAAATGTATTAAATATTTTTGGTGTTTTTTCTACATTTTCAAATATATTGATTTCTATTACAACACAGAATACAAAGTGTACAGTGCTCACTTTGTAAAAAATTATATAAATATTTGCACTGTAAAAAATGATAAAAGAAATAGTATTTTTCAATTCACCTCATACAGGTACTGTACAGCAATATCTTTATCATGAAAGTGTAACTTACAAATGTAGATTTTTTTTTGTTATATAACTGCACTCAAAAATAAAACAATGCAAGACTTTAGAGACTACAAGTCCACTTGGTCCTACTTCCTGTTCAGCCAATTGCTAAGACAAACAAGTTTGTTTATGTTTATGGGAGATAATGCTGCCCGCTTCTTATTTATAAGGTCACCTGAAAGTGAGAACAGGCATTCACATGGCACTTTTACAGCCAGCGTTGCAAGGTATTTATGTGCCAGATATACTAAACATTTGTATGTCACTTCATGCTTTGGCCACCATTCCAGAGGACATGCTTCCTTGCTGATGATGCTTGTTTAAAAAAATTAAAATTAAATTAGTGACTGAACTCCTTGGGGGAGAATTGTATGTCCTCTGCTTTGCTTTACCCATATTCTGCCATATATATCATGTTGTAGCAAGCTCAGATGATCCAGCGCACGTTTGTTTTAAGAACACTTTCACAGCAGATTTGACAAAACGCAAAGAAGGTACCAATGTGAGATTTCTAAAAATAGCTACAACACCCAACCCAAGATTTAAGAATCTGAAGTGCTGTCCAAAATCTGTGAGATGAGGTGTTGAGCATGTTTTCAGAAGTCTTAAAAGAGCTGCATTCGATGTGGAAGCTACAGAACCCAAACCATCAAAAAAGAAAATCAACCTTCTGCTGGTGGCATCTGACTAAGATGATGAAAATGAACATCTGTTGGTCCGCTCTGCTTTGGATCATTATCAAGCAGAACCCATCATCAGCATGGACGCATGTCCTCTGAAATGGTGATTGAAGCATGAAGGGACATATGAATCTTTAGCGCATCTGACATGTAAATATCTTGCGATGCCAGCTACAACAGTACCATGTGAATGCCTGTTTTCACTTTCAGGTGACATTGTAAACAAGAAGCGGGCAGCATTATCTCTTGCAAGTTGTAACCAAACTTGTTTTGTTTGAGCGATTGGCTGAAGTAGGACTGAGTGGGCTTGTAGACTCTAAAATTTTACCTTGTTTTATTTTTTAATGCAGTTCTTTTTTGTACATAATTCTGCATTTGTAGGTTCAACTTTCATGATAGAGATTGCACTACAGTACTTGTATTAGGTGAATTGAAAAACACTATTTTTTACAGTGCAAATTTTTGAAATAAAAATAATATAAAGTGAGCACTGTACACTTTGTATTCTGTGTTGTAATTGAAATCAATATATTTGAAAATGTAGAAAACATCCACAAATATTTAAATAAATGGTATTCGATTATTGTTTAACAGCGTGGTTAATCGCATGATTAATTGTGATTAATTTTTTTAATCACTTGACAGCCCTAAAATCAATATGGGTTTATGGAAAATAGATACTATCAAATTATCTTTCTTTTTTTGATGAGATTACAAGTTTGGCTGATAAAGGTAATAGTACTGACATAATATATTTAGACTTCTGTAAGGCATTTGACTTGGTACCACAAGATATTTTGTTTTAAAAACTAGAACGATATAAAATAAACATGGCATGCATTATATTAATTAAAAACTACCTAACTGATAAGTTTTAAAATGTAATTGTAAAAGAAGAGACTTCAGCGGGTGGGTGTTTTTCCAGTGGGGTCACTCAAGGATTGGTTCTTGGCCATACGCTATTTAACATTTTTATCAGTGACCTAGAAAAAATATAAAATCAACACTGATAAAGTTTGCAGATGACACAAAAATTGAGGGAGGGATAAATAATAAAGAGGATGGGTCGCTGATTCAGAGCGATCTGGATCACTTTGTAAACTGGTGCAAGCAAACAATATATGTTTTAATATACCTAAATGTAAATGTATGCATCTAGGACCAAACTTACAGGATGAGGGACTCCATCGGGGGGAGCAGTAACTCTGAAAAAGATTTGAGGGTCATGGTGGATAATCAGCTAAATATGAGCTCCCAGTGTGAACCTGAGATGCATAAACAGGGGAATCTCAAACAGGAGCAGAGAAGTTATTTTACCTCTGTATTTGGCCCTGCTGCGACCATTGCCAGAATCCTGTGTCCAGTTCCAGTGCCCAAAATTCAAAAAAGAGGTTGAGGAATTGAAAAGGGTCAGAGAAGAGTGACAAGAATTATAAAAGGATTAGAAAACGTGCCGTTTAGTGACAGACTCAGAGTTCCATCTATTTAGCTCTAACAAATAAATGGTTAAGGGGTGATTAATTACAGCCTATAAGTAGCAAAGAGTCCTGTGGCACCTTATAGACTATAAATACTTACATGGGGTACAAATATTTAATAATGGGCTCTTCAAGATAGCAGAGAGAGGCATAACACAATTTAATGGCTGGAAGTTGGAGCCAGACAAAGTAAGGTAAATTTTTGACAATGAGAGTAAATAACCATTGGAACAATTTACCAAGGGTCGTGGTAGATTTTACATCACTGACCATGTTTAAATCAAGATTGGATGTATTTCTAAGAGCTATGCTCTAGGGCAGTGGTTCTCAACCAGGGGTTGGTGTACCCATGGGGGTACGCAGAGGTCTTCCAGGGGATACATCAGCTGATCTAGATATTTGCCTAGTTTTACAACTGGCTGTGTAAAAAACACTAACAAAGTCAACACAAACTGAAATTTCATCTAGAGCTTTTTACGTAGATTCTAGACAATAACTTGTTTATACTGCTCTATATACTATACACTGAAATGTAAGTATAATATTTATATTCCAATTGATTTATTTTATGATTATGGTAAAAATGAGAAAGTAAACAATTTTTCAATAATAACGTGTTGTGACACTTTGTATTGTTATGACTGATTTTGTAAGCAAGTTGTTTTTAAGTGAGGTGAAACTTGGGGGACACAAGACAAATCAGACTCCTGAAAGGGGTACAGTAGTTGGAAAAGGTTGAGAGCCACTGCTTTAGGAATTATACTGGGGAAAGTTCTGTGGCCTGTGTTATACAGGAGGTCAGAGTAGATGATCACAGTAGTCCCTTCTGGTCTTGGACTCTGTGAACCTGGCATGTGTCTGGAGTGCATCAGCCCCAGCTTGCCCTGCCCCAGCCCTTTGGCCCTACCACTTGGGAAATGGAAGCAGGCAGTAGAGGGCTTGGGGGTGGAGCGTGGGTGGGTCCACTTCAGGCTGTTTGGGGAAGCACAGCCTTCCCCTACCTATGTCACCCGCCACCCATGGTCAGGCAAATGCTAAGTGCTTTTGAAAACTCACTTTAAAAATGCTGGATTCTATTCCTGGTTCTGCTTCTGAACAGCTGTGTGACTTAGTTTTCTCATTTAGTAAGGGGGGGTTGGTGGGGGCGATCTACACTCTGGTTTTTCACAGCCCCTAGGCAGCAGTAACCAGAACATAAATTAGAGTAGCTCCAAGGCTGTTCTAACTTATGCTACCACTGGGGTAAATTCCCAGGCATCTGAAGAATATGGGCAAAGGTGTCTTGAAGTCACAGAAATATGCAGGGATAGAGAACTGGTCCCTGAATTCCAAACAGGCTCAAACATTGATGTAACGGCTGTTCATGGAAAAGACCAGGGCCAAATTCAATTAATAAATTGTTTGCCGTGAATAGATCAAAAAGCTGCTTAATAATGGCAAGCATTATTCTAATAGGTCAGTGGGATACACACAAGTTATCAAAGATCACATATGTAATCTCAGTAACCTCTTGGATGATGTGGAGATTGCTTAGAATGGTATATATAACAGTACACCATATGCCACCACTGAAATAATTGCCTCCTGATGGTTATGCAAGAAACCTTGGCTTTCTAAAGAGACCTGTGATATATTAGCAAAAAAGGCAGACGCATGCAAGCAGGGAAATGTCCAAGAACATCAATGGCTGAAAGGAATTTTCTGGACCATGGCAAATCTTGACCATGAGATCCATATCAGATTCCTGGCCGACGAAGCAGAGGATGGCCTAAAGCACAACAATCTGGATCCTGCCTACAGAACTATCACGTACCTGGTTGGCAGCCATAAACAGCCTTCTAATGTTCCCCTTATGAAATCAGATGGCTTTCCCTGCTTATCAACAAATAAGGTCTTGGGCAGATGGAAGACACGTTATGAAAGCACGTTGAAGTTGCTTATGACTGTCCAGTGCAATGTGACCCGTCAATCCATATAGCTACAGACCCGGGGACAAACACTGAATTTCTGTCACTCAAAGCAGTATGAAAAGCAATCCAAAAGTTACTGAATGAACATGCTGCTGGATCAATGGTATTGCACCCGAGCTGCTCAAAGGTGCCTTGGAACCAGTGAGCATTGGTCTGCACCAACTGCTTTAAAAGTGTGGGTGTCTGGCAGAGTACCAGCAGAATGGAAAGATGGCATCATAGTGTCTCTGTACAAGGCAAAGGGCATGAAATGTAGTAACCACATGCTGATCTCATTGCTGTTGTTCCCTGGAAAGCTCTTCACTCATTTCTGCTTGGTAGGATGCAGCTGCTCCTTAGTAGGCATTGTCCACCACAGAAAGGTTTCACTGCTGGGCAATGGACAATGAATGCTGTCCTTACCCTGTGACTTCTGGCTGAGCTGCATTGAGAATTTAATTGCCTGCTTCACATGACATATGTCAGCGTAAAATTAGCTTTTGATTAGGTTGACAGGTCAGCACTTCAGTCCTCAGTGAAAGGAGTTGTCATCCCAGATCAAGGTTTCCAATATGCTGCCCACACTATGAGGTTGAACGTCTCATGGCAGAAGACCAAGCTCATAAACCTCAGAGCTGGACCACCAGAACTCCCCAGTGCCGATGGTATCAAGAACTGTGGAGACTGTTGACAAGTTCATTTATGTAGTCTGCAAGCAGAGTTCAAACAGTTGCAACAAATTGGAAACCATCTGATTAGGACTTGGACTTCATGCAGGAGGTGGCATGTCTTGGGTATGGATGCAAAAATGTCTTTGTGCTGAGACAAAGTTCAGGCTCTAATAAACCTGTGTACTGCCTGTACTGTTATACAGGTCAGAAACCTGTAAGCTGCTCACAGGCAGACTTGCAGAGGCTAGAGGCATTCCATATGTGCTGTCAGCACCAAATCCTGAGCAGAAAATGGCTCAATTTAGCGCAAAATGCCACAATCTCACAGAGATCTGGCCTTCCTCCAATCGCTCACTGCCTTCAAAAGTGGTGTTGCGTGCTTTTTGGCCATGTCACGAGGAAGGACATGTCACTCCTGGATCATTTCAGGTGTCCCTTACATAACAGTGGGGCTGCATGCATGTGACTAAAGGCACTTTGATCTAATCTGTAGAGTATAATTCCCCCACTCACACATACCAACAACAAAAAAACAAAAACAAAGCTCCTTTCTCCTTGGCAAAGTGGGTGTAAAATATTATGTCCTGTGAAAGTGATTAGAGAATTCTGAGCGCTGGTAGCATTTGATACACGTCCTGCACTGATGTAAATGATGGCAGATGAGCCAGGGGAGAATCAGACCCTGATAGGATATGAATTAGGGAAATCTCTAAAAGAAGAGCAACATTCATAAGGATTCTGGGATAGCAGCTTAGAGCCATCATGCGCCAGTATTAGCTTTTCTCTATATCTCAGTCTTGCTGCATTTTGTGGCTCAGTAATGGATTAATATTCTACTCCTTTCCCCTCCTCATTACAATTTTTGTCACAAGACTGAGATATTGAAATGTTAATGCAGAATATATAGGGAGATGATAGCATGCTGTATGCTTCTGACCTTTTCAATATTTCCTTTCTAGATGCATACCTATATCCCATACCAATGTGTGCCTGTGCATTTATTTAGAGAATTGTATCACATCACCATCTGTTCAGTATGATAGCTTCTACTGTGCTAGAATACAGTGAAGACAGATGAATAGGGGACACCAACTTACAAGATCAGTAGACGATATTGTTTATGGCAGACTAAAATGCATGGTAAACTATTTGCAGGATCTCATGTATTTTAATATCCTAGAACACATGATCCTCCTGTCGTGCAGGAAGGATTGGTGAGAAAATGTAGCTTGGCATTTGGCATTAGAGTAGGCCTAAGGGAATAAGATCTGTAAATTAGCATAACAGAGATAAGGTACGAGAATGGTTTCCATTCTAATCTGTTTCCACTTGCTCATAACTTGCTGACATTTTTATCTTTTGAGCTGAAATTTTCCATGCTTGTTTTCTGCTTGAAGTAGAATAATAATAATGATGATGGTGATGGTGATAAAGGAATGAGAACAGTTCAGCTGTTTGAGTATGAGGGGTGTGCACTGGGAAGAAACACCTCTCCGGGGGCTTCAAAGTTGAAAGCTGGCATGGCAATAGCCTTCCCCAAGACATGCCTTTGGGTGTTAGCAGAGTTCTATACATATAAAGAAAAGCACAGACTGGTATATAAGACTATATAGCATTCTTAAGTTTTCAGGCTCAATAAAGTTGTTATGAACTGAGCTGTGAATGGCTTCAGACAGCAGCTCTCAACAGAGAAATTTGGCTTTGACTTATAAGCCCCTGGAAAAAGTTAGAGGACCTGTGCAGAAGGGTTTGTGTTTTTGCGCTAAGCCTGCGAAGTCCACAGCTAAGGAAGGATAGGCTGCATGTCCGTGGGTAACTTGGACGCGTAGCAAAACGCATAATGAAATAGGTTGCTGTAAATTATTAGAAACATCTGAGGTGAGAAAAGGTTCCTGTGGACCTATAGGGAGTGAAGAGGTTGAAAGACCATTCCTGAGGATTGTGTAAGATACATTGTATTAATTTTAAATGAAAAAAGGGCCCAAAGAGTTAAAATTGTAACTGTCCAACATTTAACAGTTTTAAACAAGGTTTGGGGTTTGGTGTGCAGAGAGCTCAGCCTACTTAGTCCCATGCAAACACACTGTAAATCCTTTAAAGCCTTTTATTAAAGATGCAGAAAAGAAAAACAGTTAAAGCATAAACAATGTAAAGTATTAAGTAAGGCTTTCTGTTTAACACCACCCATTGTTCCCTTTCCCTGGAGCCGAAGAGAGTTGTTAGAAAGAACTCCCCGTTGTGTGATAGTCTCTTAAATGGGCTTTTTTGAGACAAGAGAAGAATTTATTTGAGAGGGGCTGGAGCTGTTGTCGTTGCTGTTGTTAAAGTCCAGTTGCATTTCCTGGAAGGCAACCCACAAAAAGTGAAAGAAATGAACAGCAAAGTTAGAAAATGCAGCTTCTGTCTCTGGTATGGATTGTCTGCAGTGTGGTTGCAGCTACATCGGTCCCGGGAAATTAGGGAGACAAGGTGGGTGAGGTAATATCTTTTATTGGACCAACTTCTGTTGGTGAAAGAGATAGGGCGTCGAGATTAGACAGAGCTCTTCTTCAGAAATTGGTCCAGTCAAAGATATGACCTCACCACCCCCACTCCCCTCTGGTATTGGCTCTCCCTTGCAACCTCAAGGCTGGAAAAACATAGGCACAGCACATGATCCTATCAGATACTCTGAGACCTGGCAAACCTTGTACCAGCACTGGGCTGTTCAGGGCTTTGCTTTTAGCTGCCTTTCTGTTCACAGGCTTACAGCAGTGTTTCAAACTATTCACTTGTGGCCAACTAAGCCATACTCGTGTTAGACAGAAGGCAAAAGGAGAGGGATAGGAAAGCGAAGAAATAAAGTAGGTAAGGAAAAGGACACTTGGAGAGGGGCAGCAACATGATGGTGGTGGTGATGACAAAGTCTCACATCCCAGCTGTTGATGTCATCTGGGTCCCTCTTTCTGGCCTGGTCAGGACATTTCCCAGGATTAGGATGAAGCACGTCCAGCATCCCAGGAGATGATAGGGATGGTAGCCATGGTGGTGAAACTCACTCCTTCCTCTTGTCTTTCGGTCAGTCAGCATGGTGGTTGCCTCTTCCCCATTTCCCCTCCCCCCAAATCTTTTCTTCTAAAGGAACCCAGAAGGGAATGATGAGTAGAATAGCCCATCCCCTCATTTTTTGTCCACCAGTTGGGGCTAATTTTTGATGCACCAATTTTGGATAATGGATTTCCAGTCCCATATTTTTCTTGTTTACTAGGCATGCTCTTAACACAGTCCTTGGCTGTGAAGGTTTTGCGTGAGTTGGCTGAAGGTAGAGGACGTATTGATCTTCAGCATCTATTAAAGGTGGAAGTGAATGTCCTATGGCATACTGGGGTGTCTTATCGGTCATTGCAGGTGATGTGAAGGCCCTTTTCAAGTCATTTGGCACCTTCATGCTGTCTATGTTGCCAGCCTCTGTAACCATGGGATCTAAGGACTGAGTGTGAAATCCTGGTCACACAGAGGCAATGGCAATAATAAACTTCTCACTCACTCTTTCCTCAGACGTTGTGCTCCAGAACAGCCCCTCCTGAGAGAGCTACTTCTCTGAGATTCCCAATAAGTTGTCATCACTTGAATTTGTCACCAGGGAGCACTAGTATTAATTTCAGACTGCTTGGAGGGCTTGCCAACTGTCATAGCCTGTGTGGAGACACATTGGCGTTTCCTTTATTTTCTGTCAATATAAAGAAACATAAAACTAATTTGAATAGCTGTGAACTACTGAGACTTTCAAACTATCTACTGAATAACACATGACCAGCAGAAATGCAGCACCAGTAATAACTCAAGAAATGCCTATATATTTTCTTCTTGAGGTCCCTCTACTGCCAAGCAATCTCTGTTCTTTGTCTAAAATATTTTGTATCTCATCATAGGGGTTCATACTGCTGCTCATCACCGTAGTATCAGAGAACCTTCCACACTAATTGTTGATAGTCAAGTTCCTAGCTAACTTTCTGGTATCTCTGGCCATTCTCCCTTTCTGCGTTATTGAAAACTCTGCTTGGGGCTTGTGTTTTCTTTAAATTGGGGGAAGGGGCTGGGTAGGAGAGGGAGGCATGGTTGCGGTGAGCTTTATCCTTGTTATGATGGAAAAGCTTTATCAAAGGGGAAAGTTTTGCAGCGCCTCCTAAAGACCATCAGACACTGGACTAATCTAATCTCCTCTGGAAGGTCATTCCGTTGCCAGCTCTCCTAAATCAAAAATGCTTTGTCTCCAACTCTTCCCCTTCAAAGGAGGGTCTTTGCTCTATGCATTGTCCCAGCTGAGTGCAACTGTCTTTGGTTCACTACATTTCATAGGTTCCAAGGCCAGAAGGCACCATTGTGATCATCGGCTCTGACCTCCTGTAGAAGACAGGCCATAGAACGTCCCTAAATTAACTCTACAGCCTTTTAGAGAAACATTCAGTTTGGATTTTAAAATTTCTTTGTAATAATTATCATTATTTCGCTGAGCTTTTTAGTACATGGATGGAAATTGAAACAGGGAATGTGGAGTGGATAAAAACGGAGCCTACGGAGCACAAAGGCGGAAAGGCTGAGACTGCAGAGCTAGTCCTCCAGACCTGAGGTTGGGGAGTGTGAGGTGACCTAGGCCTACCTACGCTTTAGGTAAGAAAGATGCAGGTAGACTTTGTTTTTTCCTGTTCTGCTTTGCTCCTGTCATTGGGATTAAACAATACTTTGTTTTGCAAAGGCTGTTCTAGGTCACTGTGTTCACACACTGGTTGTGGCTCCTGAAGGGGAATCTTGCAGGATAGCTGAGTCCAGTCGGGCCTACTGAGCAATCACAGTTGATACTCAAAACCATCAGGGAGTCTGGTGGCACCTTAAAGCAGGGGTCCCCAATGTGGTGCCTGTGGATGCCAGGGTGCCCACGAGGGCATGTAATGTGCCCATGTCCTGGCTGGCAGTCAAACATCTGCCGATATGCCACCGAAATTTGTCTAGAAGCGTCGCCGCCAAAATGCCACAGAAATTCGGCAGCATTTCGTCAAATGCTTGACCACAGCCACAGTCCTTTGTCTGATGCCTGCTAAATGAAAAGGTTGGGGACCACTGCCTTAAAGACTAACAGATTTATTTGAGCATAAACTTTTGTGGGTAAAAACCCACTTCTTCAGATGCATGGAGTGAAAATGCATCTGAAGAAGTGGGTTTTTTACCCACGAAAGCATATGCCCAAATAAATCTGCTCGTCTTTAAGGTGCCACCGGACTCCCTGTTTTAGTGGATACAGACTAACATGGCTACCCCCGGATAGTTGGTACTCAGGCATGCTGCACTTGGGGACCACTTCTAAAGAGTGGGAGAATTCTGAGATTCTGCCCCAGAGAGGAGATGGCTCAGGGTCTGTCACCTGGAGGGGTTGCACTGGGGGAGACTGAGAAGCGTCAAAAGTGAAGCTAGCCCTGACCTGCTATAGGGACATTTAAGATCACTTGGATATTTTAATACATGATTTGTATTTTGATGCCTAAAGTGCTTACTACACACCAGCAAGTAAACCCTGGTGTTAAGATTTTCCCTGCAAATAGTGGGGGCAAAAAGATATACTTCTGCATTTTTAACTGAAATCTGGAATCTGATTTTCAGCTCTGCTTTCACTGCATAAGCATAAAGAGCCTGACATTTGAGCTGAACTACTGTGGCGCTTTCCTGTGACATGTACAATTAGATCTTTGTGTCTTTTTTTTTATGTGCCAACATTAATTTTATTTGTCTTGGTAAGTTTCACAGTGTTACTGTGCTAAACTTTATATACTGATCGTACATATTGTGTGGGGACATTCTGAAATTGACTGGACTCACAGCCAGACTCTTGGTATTGTGTAGGATATCTGTAAATCCCCACATACTGAGAGGATGCTAGTAGTCATCCTCAATTGAAGTTCTTGATGGTTTTTCCCTTGGAAACTAGATCCACTGCTCAGCCAAAAAGCCCAGCTTTCAGAGCAGGGAAGAACTGGGCATCAGTAAGCAGACTGATTGTTTGTCTAATCATTGGAGCAGAAGAATAGGAGTCAGGATTCCTGTTCCTGGCACTGCCACTGACTTTGAGCATGTCATGTATACACTCTGTTCCTCAGTTTGCCCACCTGTAAAAGGTTATAATAATAGTGACCTGCCCTGTAGCTGAGTGCCAAAGCTTCATTTATTAATATCTGTAAAGCTCTGGAGATCCTTGTATGATGCTGGAATCTGCTGTCTATGCACAAAGTATAATCTAATCTACCATTCCAATCATCTTCGGTATTTCTTTTATTGTTACTGAAGGTATCTGTGTTAGAAGCAGGTCTTCCCTGACAGCCCAGTGTTTTTTTTCCTGTTTATTCCAGTAATGCAGTCAAAAACCTATTTATTACAGAGGTCTATTGCCATGGCTTGATTGTGACATCACAGATGCAGCCCTATGGCTTCATTGAAAGATCTGGTAGATGAAGGAGAAGATGAGCTGTGTGGGAGAAAATACTTCTTTAGATTAGCAATTGGCTTGAACCAAGTCCCCAGATCCAAAGACCCCTGACAGTTGGAGCATTCTAATCTGGATCTGATCAAGCCCATCTTGAGTTTCAATGCATATCTGTATTTTAGTAGCAAGGGGAGCTAAAGGACACAGATGTGGGCTAGCTCCTCTGCTGGTGTGAACCGGAGAGGATCCATTTAAATCAACACAGCTGCGCTGATTTATACCGGTGGAGGATTTGGCCTCCCTGGAATTCTAAGTTCAATACAGCTTAAAGTTTTCACAAATATAGCACTCTGCCCTTAAAGGATTCACCAGGCATAAAAATCCTACTGTACCAGCCTAGGATTGTGGGGCTGTTGAATACTTTTAAAGGCATAGAAAGGCTTTTTTCCCGCTTCTGCATGGACGGGTGGGGGGAAAGTTTTTGGGGCAAGCATGTAAAGCAGGGAAAGTGATTCTGTCCCTTTAAAACAACCCTGAAACATTACAGTGAGCTGAGAGTTCATTCCTAGAAGAGGTCAAATGATCAAGTATCCAATTTATCCCTCTTAGCAGGTGTCGGAAGTTTGTGGAGCTGGACTCCACTGGGGACTGGGGGAAGGGAGGCTCACAAGGGCCAGATGTAGTAATTGTTTACAGCTGGGAGACTGCCGGGCTTTCCAAAAAGCACAGATTTTGATTAAGAAACTGGCAGACTGCAGGCAAGAAACACGCACCAGCTCCCTTCTCTAGGTCTGGGGTTATGCATATGCATGGCAGACCAATATCAAAATTGGTTGTAACTAATGTTTTTGATCCCGTTGTCCCAACATCCATATGTTCCCTTTGTTTTCTCGTGCCCTCAGCTCTCTAGTCCAGGACACGGAGGCAGCAAGGGAAGCACGACCATGAGTTTTTACTAAATATCTAATCGACTAATCATAATAGTTAAAAAGGCGCACTGCCCCCGTGCACCTGCCCCAGTTGTAGGGAGTGGCAATACATCAGCACTGAGGAAGCGACAGGTGAATGCACTCACTCCATTGTATGTTGCTGGATCATTTCCACCCTTCCTAAGTTGTCAGGAGGTGAGTAAGTGGGTGGGAGAAAGAATATGAGAAAGAAGCTGCGAGCCGTCCATGCATGCTTTCATGGTAGAAGAGACCGATGATAAGCTACTGTCATTCAGCAGTGTTGAAATATGTATGGTGCTTGTATTCCAAAGCGAAGGCCTTTCTAGTTCATAAAAATTACCCCCAAATTCTCAGTGACTCAAACAGACGCGTTGTGTGCAGTGATAGCAACACCACTGTATTTTGCATTGTGAGGAATAGTGACAACACAGTAAAGAAATTGCAACGTGAGTGCTTTTCCTGTTGTGTTTTCAAGGTTGTGAGGATGGATATCATGTTATTTATTTGTATAGAAGTTCTGTTAGTGCGATGATGTAAAGTGAGCAGAGAAGTGGCTATGCTAATACCTGTGTTAGGCCTCTGAGCATGTGCAGTGTGAAGTAGGTCTGATTGTTATTGACTTGATATATGTATTGTGGAAGTGCTCGTGGGCCTCAGTTAGGATGTAGACCCGTGTACTAGTAACCTGTACAAATATAGAGGAGGACATATTCTCTGCACCAAAGGGTTTACTATCTAAACAACAAAAGGCAGACTATAGCTCAGCAAAAAGTCTGAGGTTCCCAACTCTAGCTGACTTTTCATTCAAAATTTTGTTTGACCCGCTCCCCATCCTTTTCTGAAGTTGCCTCAGCCAGCATGCTCCACCACTGCTGTCATGTGTGGCTTTTCGCTGGCCTGCCCACAGGAATACTTTCAGGCTCAGTGTGAGCAATGTGTGTGCGGCGGGAGAAGTATCCAATGCAATGGTGCCTGTTCTAGCTGTGGAGTGGGCATGGTTAGGACAGCAGGGAGACACACTGATTCTCTGCAATTCTTGGGCAGCCTCCATCGGCGATACTCTGGCAGAGCTTCCTGCAGAGGTTAGGTTTCCACTGGGGTGGGACGTTTTAGAGGGATAGTGGGTGGGGGAGGTGATTAATGAAAGAGGTTGTGGCTGGGATATTTCTGTACTCTGGTGGTCTACAACTACCAGACTAGTTCTCAAGGCCTTGAATGCAATAATTAAAAAGGGTGCCAGGCCCAGAGGGTGCAGCCAAGAGTTCTGAAGAAGCTAAGGCATGATGTGGCGAGCTTCTAACCACCCAAACAAAAAATGCAATCGCTCATTAAATACAGCCATTGCTTGAGAGGACTGGAGGGTAGCAAGTCTTGTACCTATATTGAAAGAAGGCTCTAAAGGTGATTTTGGGAATTCTAGACCAGCCTGTCTTACATCTGGCAAATTGGTTGAAACTGTAATAAAAAACACAGTAACAAAAGGCTGGAGATCGTGATCTGATAGTGTCTAGCCAGTACAGTTTCTGCAAAGGAAAGTTGTGTCTCACTAATCTCTTAAAATGTCTTGAACGTTTGGATAGAGGAGGACTGGTTGACATCATTTATTTAAACTTCTAAAAGGTTTTTTGTTGAGGTCCTGCACAATGGCTACTGAAAAAGCTAAGTAGTTATTGGGTGAGAGACAAAGCAGGGTCACTGATCATAAGCTGGCAAGTAGATAAAGAACAAAGTTTAGGATTAAATTGTTAATATGCATCTTGGCAAAAGATTAACATCAGCTTCATCAAGGTTCCATGCCAGGTCCTGTGTTCATTAATATTTATTAATGATCTGGTAGTACTGAGGTAGCAAAATTTGCAGATGATAGTAATTTAAATTTGTCAGGATCAAAGAGAACAGTGAGGAATTTCAAAGAGACCTTAAATAAGATAGGGGAATGGACAACATGATGGGAAATGAAATTTAATATTGATAAATGCAAAGTAATACACATTGGAGGGGAAAATCTAAACACTTAGAACTCTGCTAGGTATATAAATTAACTGTATTAACTCAGGAAACTGATAAGGCAATAATTCTTCACCTGCTGCATGATCTGACTGTGAAACTCATTGCGACAGGACGTAATTGAGGCCACGACCTTAGCATGATTCAAAATCGGGTTGGAGTTTTATACAGATATCAAGAATATCCAGTTATCCTCATTAATGAAAACAAATTTTGCAAGGGATATTGAACATCATGATTCAAAGTTTAAGTCAATCTCTAAGTATTAGAGCCCAGGATTAGATCTAATGCAGGAGGCAGATTACTCCACATCTGCCTATTGTGTGCTTCCTCTGAAGCATCTGGTTCTGGTTACTATTAGAGATAGGACACTGGAATAGGTGGATCTTGGGTCTGATCCAGTCTTGCAATTCCTATGTTCCTACGTTCTTTATGCCACAGATAAGCCATGCAGGGGGCATAAAGTGAGTCATAGTCACCTTTGAACCCCTCATGACCATGAGTTTTACTGAGCACAGTTCAGATGCAGCCTAAGATCTGGACACCTGTATTTGTGTGTGGTGTGTGTGTTTCTTTATTTGCAAACTGCCGTAAAGTGGTGATAGAGTTAAATCCCTGAAATGCATACACAAACAAATCAAGCTTTCAAAACATTGACTAGAAGTCCTGTGCAGCTAGAAAGTCCACAGGGAATGCCATGAGGAATGCAGCAATCAGGGCATACGCTTACGATGTTAATAACTTTTTTTGTCTGTATCTCAAGAAGGGTTTATTTTGGCAACTGTAGCAGCGTGAAAAGAAAACGAATGTTCCAGTCATACTTGCATATCTTTCCTGATCTGGTGAGAGCTGCCCGGATGGGCCAGGGCAAGATCATTTTCCTGAGAACTAAATTCAGGCCTTTTCCTTCTCTGGGTGAAATTTATGGAAGTTGGCGAGAGATTTCCCAGCTATGACTAAGGAAAAATGGTCCTGAATGCCCAAACGGGCTTGAAAGCAAATCAGAAATTTGAGGACAGCTCTTTGCAAGTGGAGTTAATCCCAGGGGGAGATTTTGGCTTCTGTGTCAAAAAGGTGGGTTTTTATTGCAATGGGATAAATAGCACAAGTTGACTCTGCTGCTGTAAAATCCTAGTGGAGACAAGGTGCTCTCATTTTTGCCGTGAGGCATCTTGAGGAGGGTGGGGTAGTGTTGATCTGGCCAGCTACCTCATGTGAGAAGCTACAGAGTCTTGTTTCCTAGGACTTTACAGCAGGATAGCTACCATGCGTTAATTATCCCTCTGTAATAACTCCCCTCCTTTTTTTTTTTTTTTTTTTTCCCAGTGAGGACAAATCCTACATCTGGCAGACACCTGTCTGCCTTCAGCGATATGTAGCTTGAACCTCAAGAGTGTCTGCTAGAAATTGAGCAGATGGTACTGATAAAGTGCTTTTTACCAGAGATGCATCCAATCTTCAAAATACATGACTTGAATCAAAAGTCTGGAGTTCACAGGCGTTGTTTTGGTACAGTCCTTTAGTATGGGCAGCCAAAAACTCCAGACTTAGAAATGAATTTGCCTGAAATTCGGGTGCTCAGATCTGGGGTTTTGGCTCAGAGCCCATTTTTACAGTTAATATTGTCCTTGCTACTGTTTAGCGTGTTTATTAGCATTATAACACGCTCATGAGCACACTAAACAGTCTAATGTTCAGGATGATTTGTCAGTTACTGTAGTTAGTGTAGAGGAAATACGCTGTGAACCATCTAGTGGGCCTTCCTGTATTCTGTTGGAGAAGCCCCCAGAACCTAGCAGAGTAGCCTTGTGTAGATGTAGCTAGGCCCTGCCTGTCTTGTGTATAGGTAATGAACCCAGTTACATGGAACCCAGCTTGGTCTGTGTGGTTTCTTCATATTCATAATATTGTATAAAGAGCAGACACAACAGCCATTTTATAGCAGTGCTGGTATTTGAGATCATCTGGAAACAAACTGAATGCACTGAGCACAATTTGGATGGCGTGAATCCTTCCTTCTTCTTTCGTATGGCTTGGGTAGGTAGCAATAACTACAAATGTATATCTAAGTTTGATAGCCAGCACATTGTTGCAGCAGTGAGCTGATGAAGGTCCATCAGGCCCCCGGCAAAAGAGCAAAGGGGACGCTCAGATATGATGTGCTCCATTGTTTGTGCCTGATGACTACAGTCGCATACAGGTGATTGCCTCATTTTCCATTTAAAGAGGGTTTGTCCACATCTCCCATGAGATATCCTGATGCAATTCAATCTGCACCAGTCTCTCCGACATAAATCAAAACCCAGTGGTTCCTCAGCAGTGTCGGTGATAGGATTGGGAGCCAGTCAACATGAATTGATTTGAGCATGCCTGACACTATGCATCTAGCATTGAGTTGAGTGTCAAGAAGTTGAGTGTAACTGTTGAGAGGCTACACTGGCTCTCAATATTCATCTGCAGAATATGTCAAGGCAGTTGTTGTGGTTTGTAAGGTCTGTGGCCTGGAGCCCCATGATGTTCCATCCAATTTTCTGATAAGCGTGACATGAGACCTGACCTCATCATGGGTGTTCTGGAGGTGTTGTCGAAAGGTCAAACTACGGTCCAGTGTAACACCAAGATACTTTGGATTAGCCTCGTGGCTGACGCTCTTGCCGTAGAACTGCACATAGACTCATAGACTTTAGGGTCAGAAGGGACCAATATGATCATCTAGTCTGACCTCCTGCACAAAGCAGGCCACAGAACCCTACCCATCCACTTCTATAACAAACCCCTAACCTATGTCCGAGTTATTGAAGTCTTCAAATTGTGGTTTGAAGACCTCAAGCTGCAGAGAATCCACCAGCAAGTGACCCATGCCCACGCTGCAGAGGAAGGCGAAAAAGTTTGGTCTTAGCCATTTTATTGTTCAGATGGAAAGCAGCTCCTGATCCATTGTTTGATGCTGAGGATAGCGGATCCAAATGGCTAATATGAACAACTTCTTCTCTCTTTTGCTTTTATTTTCTTTGACGGGAAAAACATTACTTGCCAGGAAGCATTAACTTTCTTGTGTGTTCAAACGTTGTATAACAGTCAAGGTTGCTCAAGACAAAACAACTAACAATGCAAACATAAAACAATCTTGTAGTTTAACAACACAACAACCTATCCTCCACAATGTATGGTGTGGATAGTCCTTAGCTAGACACATGTAACAGCACAGCACCCAGACACCTCTGGTACAATGATATGAAAAGAAAAGCCATCTCCTGTAAGCTCGCATTGAAAAAGCAATCCAAATTAATAGTTACACATACTATTTTTGTTGCAAAGTAGCATCTGAGCACCCTGCAGATTTCTCTGCCCTTGTGCTTTTCAGTCTCCTTTTCCTAACAAAGGAACCAAGGACTTAGGAGTGAAACAGGATCATTCCACATCGTGTCCCCATCCACATGCCTACACCATGGAATCCCACCCTGAATAGCAGGATGCATGTAGCAGAGGACATATCTACCTGCGTCCCAGCTCTCTTAAATGTGTCTGCTCTACTCAAGCAGATAGGGGTTGATCCAGAGCCCACTGAAGTTAGTTGAAAGACTTCTCTGGCTTTTGGGTCAGGCTTATTGTGCTCATGTGCTAGACAGCATTTGCCCCTAAATCTTCAAGGGAAACGTTAATCTTTCCCATAAACAAAGGAAAAGCCCATGGAAGAAATGTATTTCTATTTGCCCTCCCCAGTTCTACGTATAAATTTCATAGATTGTTCCTAGGGGCTACGCTTGCCAAAACTATTGTGACTTACATGTAGGTCAGAGGCATTGATTAGCCCTCAGACTTTGTTCCATGAGGAAGACAGTTCTTAGTTTAACAGACTCACTCATAACCTTCTTTTTTTATATATTTCTGATGACGTTCTACAGCTCAGGGCTTTACAAATATGGCTTCTTGACTGAACAAGAACCAAGGAAGTCAGCAATTTGCTGGAGCTAAATCCTTTGGGCCACAACTGAATAACTATGCAGCAGCCATACGGCTCTTCCCCGGCCTTTACTGCTCCTCTAGTCTCTCAGAATAATTAGTAAGGAACAATGAACAGTTTTCTTCTTCCAGGAGACACTCATAAAGACTCTTGACTGTTAACACTCACAACTATAAAATACTTTTTCAGCTGCAGTGTAAATCTGGCCGTGTTAAGAGTTTATTCCTTCCCGTGTTATGCACAGGCTTTGAAGAACCGGGGATAGGTTGCGAAAAGCTTAGATATGTTGTAGATGTAACTGATACTTAAGAGAGTATTTGTGATATAACAGTGACTCAGCATTGCTGCTGGTTGCCACTCAGGTAAAACTCATTGAGCGATTGCCATCAGTTCACTCAGTGTGTGCGAGTTTTGCCTCTAGCAAATAAACAGATCTGTCAACACTTCACAGCAGCCTTTTGGAAGAGGCTCAGTTATCCTGCTGAAGACTCATTGTGAACATTTAGGGTGGAATTCACCCCTGTGCAGTGGCCCAGCCCAAGGCCCATTCAACATTTGGGTTCAGTAGGGGCTTATTTTGAGATTTTAAGTGATGCCCAGGTCTCATACTGGCTCTCTGCATAGGGGTGAATTTCACCCATGCTGAATAGGTTTCCTGCATGGCATGCATGGGCCTTCCTATGTGGGGGGCCCCTGGCAGGGTTGAGGAGCAATGTTGCAGAAGCAGCACCTCCATTCTGGCAGCATTCCCCTGGAGGTTCTATTGACAAATCAGTCCCTCTGCATCCTGCTGCCCTGCAAGACCGTGTCTCACCCTGCCTGGAGATGTAAGGAAATGTTGTCAGTTCAAACCCAGCTTGTCTTAGTCATGCAAACTTCCTTTGGACTTCACGGGAGTTCTGTGTGATAATCAAACAGGCCTTTGTCCATCAGCAGGTTATTAAACGGAACAGAAAAATAGTATAGACTAGAACAGTTGTCCAGCATGGAGTTGGGGGTTTGCATTTTCCTCTGAAGCATCTGATTAGAAGCATCAGTGTTAGAGACAGGATAGCGGACTTAATGCCACTCTATTAGCCCCAACAGCCCTCCCAAGCCACTAGCCCAGAGAGTGAAGCCATGGAAGCGACCTTGGGTCTGACCCAGCTGGGCAGTTCCTATGTTTAGAGTGCTGATGGTTATAGAGCTTTCTCATAATCATTGTACAAACTCTCTCTATATTAAATAGGAAAAAGCTCCTATCCTCATTCAATTGACTGATCCTAATTAAGGCCCTAGTTCAGCAAGGCAATTAAGCATGTGTCAACTTAAGTTCTCCAGCTGGGGGTACTTGCTAGAAGTTGGGCGAGTGCTTCACCACCTTGCTGAAGAAAGGCCTCAATGTTTTGTTGTTCAGAAGACTCTCCCTATCCTAGAATAGGCATTGTGGGTTTTTTGGGTTGTTTTTTTTTAAAGGGTCAATTCTCCAGTTCTTACTCTGGCATAATTCCCATTGACATCAATGTAGTCACCTGAAAGAGAACTCCTGCTTTATCCATTTCTCAGCAGTGATGTAGTGATACCAAGGTCATGAACCATGGGCTCGTTACAGAGTTGGCAAAAAAGATGCTGTCCTTTAAATATCAATAATCATGCAAGTATTTAGGTACTATTTAGTGGGTTCTGCCCCCCTCCCACCCGCTGCCCTTGCAATGTGTAATAAATGGGTAATCATTCTTAATTCCCTTACTGGTGTTTTATATCTCAATAGCACATTAACTGCCGAGTAACTAATGCTCTGTGGACTGCTGGAACTACACACAACTGCTATAAGAATGCTTGTGAAAAGCTTTATCTTGATCAATGTTTACACAAAGAAAGCCACTTAAAATAAGTTATTGCAAATATTTAAAAAAAGAAAAGGTAAATCACCATTTTAACTGTAAATAATATCCCTGTGCATTGCTGAGTTATTTGTGTTCCTTCCTTGCAAAGGTTTTCCTTGGTGGTTCAGTGAAACTTCCCATCATTCCACTAAGCCTTGCAAGGGAATTTCTTTCTAATGATGGGCAGAGCCGAAATGTAGCTGTGAAACATTACAAAAGTGGACTAGTGCAAATGTTCAAAGGCGATGTCACGACAAAAGTGGCGTGTGTGTTTGTGCTGACTTGAATTGAATGTTAATGCAGACTACATGGAGAAAGATTTAAATCATGATTTATTTGTCTATTTTCTTCTGACGGCATTTATTTAATGAAGCACAAGTTTGGTGTCTTGTGGATTTCACTCAGATTGTGTATGCTGTCAATCTAGGAAGTGATGAATGGTTAATCTTTATAAAGGGCCACTGCCAGCACAATAAATCATAGATACTATATCTACGCTACAAATATTACCTTTGTTTATCAGAAATAAGAAAATTTAAAAAAAATCAAATTAATTTGACACTCTTTAAGGGTGTCATTTTCGTGTGCATTTGTAATCACTCTTTTTCTGATTTTCCTGAGTAGAATGCTATTTGGGCTTCCTGCAGTGTAGGTGAATGGTAAAATGTAAACCTATTTAATTCCAGTTTCTAAAAACAATAATGAAAACATGTGTATTCATTTGTGGCCAAATAGAAAAGACATTTAATGAACATTATTAAAATAAGTGGCGTACAAGACGTACTACTTGAAATCCTGGCACCACGGGAGTCAATGGGGCCATGATTTCACCCGCTGCATGCATACAGCTGTGTATGACAAAATGGCCTGGTCTACACTACATGTTTAAACCGATTTTAGCAGCGTTAAACCGATTTAACACTGCACCCATCCACACTACGAGGCCCTTTATATCGATATAAAGGGCTCTTTACGTTGGTTTCTGTACTCCTCCCCGACGAGAGGAGTAGCGCTAAAATCGATATTACCATATCAGATTAGAGTTAGTGTGGCCGCAAATCGATGATATTGGCCTCCGGGTGGTATCCCACAGTGCACCACTGACCGCTCTGGATAGCAGTCTGAACTCGGGTGCACTGGCCAGGTATACAGGAAAAGCCCCGCGAACTTTTGAATTTCATTTCCTGTTTGGCCAGCGTGGAGCTGTGATCAGCACAGGTGACCACACAGAGCTCATCAGCACAGGTAGCAATGCAGTCTCCTGAGAATCGAAAAAGAGCTCCAGCATGGACTGCACGGGAGGTACTGGATCTGATCGCTATATGGGGAGAGGATTCGGTGCTAACAGAACTCCGTTCCAAAAGACGAAATGAAAAAAATTTGAAAAAATTTACAAGGCCATGATAGACAAAGGACCAGGGACTCAGTGCAGTGCAGAGTGAAAGTTAAGGAGCTCAGACAAGCCTACCAGAAAACCAAAGCAGCAAACAGAAGGTCCAGGTCAGGGCCGAAAACATGCCGCTTCTACGCTGAGCTGCATGCAATTCTAGGGGGCTGCGCCACCACTACTCCACCCCTGTCCGTGGATTCCGAACGGGGGGTGGTAATCTCAACCATGGCTGAGGATTCTGAGGAGGGGGAAGATGAGGAGGAAGAGGAGGACAACCTTGCAGCGAGCACACAGCACTCCGTTAGCTCCAACAGCCAGGAGCTTTTTGTGACTTGGACAGAATTACCCTCCCAGCCCTCCCAAGCCACTAGCCCAGACAGTGAAGCCATGGAAGCGACCTCTGGTGAGTGTACCTTTGTAAATATAAAGCATGGTTTAAAAGCAAGTGTTTTTCAATGACTGATTTGCCATGAGGGCTTGGGATGCTCTTGGGATTCCAGTAAAGTTACTGGAAAAGTTTGTTAACATGTCTGGGGATGGAGCAGAAATCCTCCAGGGGCATCTCCATGAAGCGCTCCTGGAGGTACTCCAAAAGCCTTTGCAGAAGGTTTCTGGGCAAGGCAGCCTTGTTCCGTCCACTATGGTATGATACTTTACCACGCCATGCATGTAGCAAGTAATCGGGTATCATTGCATGACAAAGCATAGCTGCGTATGGTCCCGGTGATTGCTGGCATTCAAGAAACATCCGTTCTTTATCTCGCTCTGTTATCCTCAGCAGAGTGATATCGTTCATGGTAACCTGGTTGAAATTCAGGAATTTAATTAAGGCGATAGAGATGGCCATTTTCCTACTGGGCTGTTGCTTAAAAGAAATCCTTCCTTGCATGTAGCCAAGTGGGGGGAGGGGAAGAAGGATAGCGCTAAGCTTTTTTGCGTTTGGCTAGCAGGAATCGTCCCAGCTACCAGCCACGTGGCGGGGGGCGGAAAGGGGAGTGATTAGCAGTGATCTTCCATGATACCAGCCATGCAGTGGGGGGAGGGGTAAAGCAATCATCCTAGAGATGCGGGGGTTGGCTTCTGCTGCTACATGTTAACAGGAAAGAAGCATCAGAGGGCACTGTGTATATGAAGGCTGGAGAAGCCGAAAGACAATGGCTTACCATGCCGCATGCAAGCTGAATTCTGATGCCCGGGCCTGCCTCTGTGAGATCTGTAACTCCAGAGCCGCAGGCACTTAATATTAAGATGCAAAATGCGACCTTGTAGTGAAATCACATGTGCTATGTAAGGTGAATAGTGTTGTTCACCGTGAAAGAGTTTAACCATTGTTCTGTAAAATGTATCTTTTTAAATACTTCTCTCCCTTTTTTCCCTCCCTCATGCAGCTGCACATTTTTCAAGCTTCCCTACTCCATCCCGAAGGCTCTCTCAGATAAGGCGGAGGAAAAAGAAGACGCGAGACGAAATGTTCTCGGAAATCATGGAAGTAACCCGCAATGAAAGAGCTCATCTGAATGAGTGGAAGGACGTGGTAGCAGAGTACAGGAAAGATGCCAGTGAACGTGAGGATAGGAGGCACCAACGTGAGGATAGGAGGGACGAACATGAGGATAGGAGAGACGTTCGAGATGAGAGGTGTAGGCAGGAAGATCAGCGGTGGCGGGATGCAACGCTGGAGCTGCTGCGTGATCAAACTGATATCCAATGACGTCTGGTAGATCTTCAGGAAGAGCAGCGGGGTCACAGAGTGTTGCTGTAGCCCCTGTGTAACCACCCTCACCACTCACCATGTTCCATATCTTCCTCACCCAGACATTTAAGAACGCGTGGGGGAAGGCTTCGTGCACCCGCCCACTCCACCCCAGTGGACAGTCCAACCAAAAGGCTGTCATTACATTGAAATGTATTTAATGGCCTTTTCCTTCCCTCCTATCCTCCTCCCATACCACATCCGGGATACCTTGTCAGTTCTCTGTATCTTTTTATAATTACTTTTTAATAATGAATACATGATTTTTAAACGATAGAGACTTTATTTCCTTAAGCAAGCTGTAATCGAAAGGGGAGGGTGGGTTGCTTACAGGGAAGGAGTCAATAAAGGGGGGGGGCGTTCATGAAGGGGAAACAAACACAGCAGTCAAACCGTACCCTGGCCCGTGATGAAACTCTTTTTCAAAGCTTCTCGGATGCGCACCGCTTCCTGGTATGCTCTTCTAATCGCCCTGGTGTCTGGCTGCGTGTAATCAGCGGCCAGGTGATTTGCCTCAGCCTCCCACCCCGCCATAAAGGTCTCCCCCTTACTCTCACAGAGATTGTGAAGCACACAGCAAGCAGCAATAACAAAGGGGACATTGGTTTGGCTGAGGTCTGAGCGAGTCAGTAATGTGTGCCAGCGCGCCTTTAAACGGCCAAATGCACATTCTACCACCATCCTGCACTTGCTCAGCCTGTAGTTGAGCAGCTCCTGACCACTGTCCAGGCTGCCTGTGTATGGCTTCATGAGCCATGGCATCAAGGGGTAGGCTGGGTCCCCCAGGATAACTACAGGCATTTCAACATCCCCAACTGTAATTTTCTGGTCTGGGAAGTAATTCCCTTGCTGCAGCAGTTTAAACAGAGCAATGCTTCTGAAGACGCGAGTGTCATCAACCCTTCCTGGCAATCCCACGTGGATGTTGGTGAAACGTCCCTTGTGATCCACCAATGCTTGCAGCACCATTGAAAAGTACCCCTTGCGGTTTATGTACTGGGTGCCCTGGTGCTCCGGTGCCAAGATAGGGATATGGGTTCCATCTGTCGCGCCCCCCACAGTTAGGGAATCCCATTGCAGCAAAGCCATACACTATGACCTGCACGTTTCCCAGAGTCACAACCTTTCGTAGCAGCAGCTTAATGATTGCTTTGGCTACTTGCATTACAGCAGCCCCCACAGTAGATTTTCCCACTCCAAATTGATTCCCGACTGACCGGTAGCTGTCTGGCATTGCAAGCTTCCAGAGGGCTATTGCCACTCGCTTCTCCACTGTGAGGGCTGCTCTCATCTTGGTATTATGGCATTTCAGGGCAGGGGAAAGCAAGTCACAAAGTTCCATGAAAGTGCCCTTACGCATGCGAAAGTTTCGCAGCCACTGGGGATTGTCCCACACCTGCAAAACTGCGTGGTCCCACCAGTCTGTGCTTGTTTTCCAGGCCCAAAATCGGCATTCAATGGCTAGAACCTGCCCTATTACCAGCAGGATCTCCAAAGTGCAGGGGCCCGCAGTTTGAGATAATTCTGTGTCCATGTCCTCATCACTCTTGTCGCTGCGCTGCTGTAGCCGCCGCCTCCTCCTCGCCTGGCTTTGCAGGTCCCGGTTCAGCGTAGACTGCACGAGAATGCGCGAGGTGTTTACAACGTCCACTATTGCGCTATTGATCTGAGCAGGGTCCATGCTTGCTGTGCTATGGCGTTTGCACAGTTCACCCAGGAAAAAAGGCGCGAAATGGTTGTCTGCTGCTTTCACGAAGGGAGGGGTGAGGCTGTACCCAGAACCACCCGCGACAATGATTTTTGCCCCATCAGGCACTGGGCTCTCAACCCAGAATTCCAAGAGGCGGGAGAAACTGCGGGAACTATGGGATAGCTACGGGATAGCTACCCACAGTGCAACGCTCCAGAAATCGATGCTAGCCTCGGACCATGGACGCACACCATTGAATTAATGTGCTTAGTGTGGCTGCGTGCACTCGACTTTATACAATCTGTTTTGTAAAACCGGTTTATGTAAAATCGGAATAATCCCTTAGTATAGACGTACCCGAAGAATGCTATTCCACTTCACGTGCAGAGAAAATACTGTTGTGTGTATCTCTGATGTTAAACGAGACACAAGGCAAATTAATTGCACTTCAGTCTGCAAATGGTTTCCATATTGTTGTTACCAGAAGCATATATGCGTAATTTATTTAGCTAACTTACTTCTATATCCCCCATTACTGTAGAATCTGAGTCCTTTGCCGTCTTCAGTGCCCATATCGTCAAAGCCCATATGTGGTAAGGAAGATTTTTATCCCTTTATACATAGGGAATCTAAGGTGCAGAGAGACGAAGCCATTTTCCCAAGGTCACAAAGAAACTCTGTGTTGGAGCAGGGACTCGAATGCAGGTTTTCCCGAGTTGTAGACTAGTGGCCTAACAACTGGAACAGCTTTCTTCAGAACCTTCTTTAGGATTTAAAACATCCTCCTGGACCACCCTTCCATCAGAAAGTTTTGTTTACTTAGTGCATTTGAGTAACCTTTGTGTACAGCATGAATGCCTCCCTGAAGCAGACATAGGTGCTGGAACTGGGGGTGCTGTGGTTTCCAGCATATACAGGGTTTACACTTTGGTTCAATGGCTCTCAACACCTCCACTATACAAATTGTTCCCAGACCTCTAGAAGGGGACACAGATGGGGGAAGGCACTGGGTGAAGGAGTGCGTGTGTGGGGAATTCTGACTTCAGAAATGGGGAAAGCATCTCCCCCACCTCCCCACAGGGACTTTGCTCATGGTATATTCCGTTTGATGAACAAACTTTCATTGGCTAAATCTACTAGCAGAATGCAGCAGTGTGTGTGTGTAGGACAGAGAGTGTATGAAGATTGGACAGTGAGAGGAAAGGAATAAATTGAATCTGAATATGTAGTGTTACCAACTCAAACATTCAAAAATCATAAGATTGGCTTAAAAATAATGAGATTTTAAAATGCATACATTTGGGGTTCTGATTTGCCTTCTGGTTTCTGAAACTTCTGGGTGCATCTGAGTTTGTTTTTTAAGCCATTTATGAAGGATAAAAAAATTACTTTTACAAAAAAAAAATGAAAACTGAGATTCCCACTTACTCATTTGATTCCAAGAGTTGATCAAGAGTTGATTCAAAGAGTTGGGGCTTTGAGGTAAACCCCAAATATCATGAGACTTGCAACAAAATTGTGAGAAAGGGAACCACTGAATACAAGAGGAGGCAAGGAAAGAGGATTACATCGAAAATGCTGGGTGGGAAGGGAGAGAGAAAAACAGAAAAAGAAATCTTAGGATGGAGGAAGAGAGAAAGAAATATAGTAAACCAGAGAGAAGCAGAAGAGAGGAGAACAATAAGCCAAAACATAGAGGAGGATGGGAATGAATGGAGGGAGAAGGGAAAATTCAGAACAAAAATGTTAACTTATTTCTATGTAACATACAGTTTAATGTCAGAATAAGAGCTAGGCAAATAATAGTCTTATAGCACTGTCCATCCAATTTTTAAAATGAATGTGCTTACGCTGTGGCTGCTCATGTCCCCTTTGCACCCCATTGCTGTGAATGTCTGTGTGACTGATGTCACTGGCAGGAATGTATACAGGAGGTGCATTCCAAAGCAGCGTGTGTGAAGATTCAAGAAAATGACATTTTAAATTCACACCTGAAGCTCTGACATGCTTTTCCCACTAGGAAATAAAAACAATACCATGGGACTTATCTGGCCAACAACAACTAAGGCCTTGGCTACACTGGTGCTTCACAGTGCTGCAACTTTCTCACTCAGGGGTGTGAAAAAACACCACTGAGTCATAATGTTAAAAATTTGCAAAATATTAGGGATTAATTTTACCCCTATATAAAGAGCAACCCCAAGGCCTATGCACCTTAAACTCTCCAAATGGGGGCTTACTTGGGGGATAAGTGGTGCACAGGTTAGCTACTGGCCCTCTGCACAGGGATGAATTTCACATAAGAACATAACATAAGAATGGCCATTCTGTGTTAGACCAAAGGTCCATCTAGCCCAGTACCCTGTCTTCCAGCAGTGACCAATGCCAGATGCTTCAGAGGGAATGAACAGAATGGTAATCACCAAGTGATCCATCCCCTGTTGCCCATTCCCAGCTTCTGACAAACAGAGGTTAGGGACACCATCCCTGCCCATCCTGACTAATAGCCATTGATGAACCTATCCTCCATGAATTTATCTAGTTCTTTTTTTAACCCTCTTATAGTCCTGGCCTTCCACAACATCCTTTGGCAAGGAGTTCCACAGATTGACTTTGCATTGTGTGAAGAAATACTTCCTTTTGTTTCTTTAAAACCTGCTACCTATTAATTTCATTTGGTGACCCCCTAGTTCTTGTGTTATGAGAAGCAGTAAATAACACTTCCTTATTTATTTTCTCCACACCAGTCATGATTTTATAGACTTCAATCATATGGCCCTTAGTCATCTTTTTTTCAAGCAGAAAAGCCCTAGTTTTATTATTCTCTCCTCATATGAGGAGAAACCTGTATGAAAGAGACAAAGTGGCTGAGGTAATATCTTTCATTGGCCCAACTTCTGCTAATGAAAGAGACAAGCTTTCGAGCTTACACAGAGCTCTTCTTCAGATCTGGGATATGCTACAACACCACTGCATGCCCTATATGTATACGTTTGGATCATGAATACCTTCAAGGAAATCACAATCTACCTGAAGATGTTTTGTGAGCAAATAAGAGGATGAATTCAAATATTCCCTATGCCTAAGTCCCTCGGTTGTAACCAAAATGTTATAAAATTATATACTGTTATTCCACAAATCCCCTCAGAGGGTCCGAGCTATCTGCGGGCATGTTTGTGTATGTCATGTTGTGCATTTTAGGCCTGATCCTGAAGCCTTTGCTCACCTGTTAAAGTTCAAACAGTCAACATACTCCAGCCAAATGCAGGCTTCGTGTTGGTGTATAAGGAGGTGAAGTGATCTGAAGTATCTGGGACCTAGACCATTTAGGATTCTATAGATAGCAATCATGCCAATCAGCATGATGAATTTCACCTCAAAGTGAATTGGCAGCCAGAGCAGCACATGGTGCATAGGTGCAGTATGCTTTCAGGAGCTTTCCTGATTCAGAATGTGGGCACATGTACTTTACGAAGGCTGAAGTTTTGGAGTAGTTCTCATGGGGGCTGCTTGCTCGAGTATAGGGACCAGGGTCAGGCCCCAATAAAGAGCCCAGTCCCGTTTTCAAAGGCCCTAGGATTGGGCGGTAGTGCTACCCATTTGTGTCCAGCAACCTCAATAACATATCCCTTTACATTCATTTCAACTGAGTCCTGTCTCCCACGAGAGACCACTCCAGAATTGTTAGTGTCGATGACAGCGGAGGCACAAGAATCTTCTACTCACACCAGTGATCATGGTCTATGTTCACTCTGCACTGGTGCACAAGGACAAGGGAGCGGGGAGTCAGGGTTAGGGATGTTGTCAGAAATGGGACATTTCTGATGTAGAAAAAAAGCTAATGACTTGCACTCTGCTTATTTGATTTCTATTGTTTTAGGGTTTTCCTGCAAGATTTACTTGCTACTATAAGCATACTGCAGCTTGTTTTATTTCTAATCATCTTTTGGTTGCAGTCTGTTTTATGTAAACAATTTGCCAAGCCTCTTCGGGATGTTGAGTTATTGTGCTAACTTCGTAATTACTTAGCTTATTTTGGCTCTCTTCTTACATGGCAAGAAAGATTTAGTGGCCGGGAGATATTCACACACTTGCTATACGCTCCAAGTTTCTGGGCTTTGGTTAATCATTCCAGCAATGTACATTTTATTGCTGAAGGCTGTTGACATTGGATGCTTTCTCCAGCTTTATGTGATTGTAAATAGTACATTTAATGATGCGATAATGAACAAGAAAGGTGGAAGACACATTTCTTTGATGGAAATTGTTTTTCAGCTTTGGAACCTGATCCAAAGCCTATTGAAATCAATGGGCATCTTTTGACTGACTCAGGGGTTTGGATCAGGCCTTGAAGCTTCCGTCAGAAGGACGGGGACTCGGGGCTGCATGTTTGGTTCCCATCACTGTCACTGACTTATTTTATGACCTTGACCTCTCTGTGCTTCAGGTTTTACCAGTCTGTGAAATCACTATAACAATACCTGACAGACAGTAGGGAAGCTCCGGAGTTGTACAAAAGAGGATGCAGAATATTAATGCTGACCACTCTAGATTGAACACTGTAACTCTCCCCTTGTGCCAGTCTCATAATGCTTCTGCCTGGTTCTGTTCTGCAGTTCTGCTCACTTTTAATATCAGCTCTGGGTATAGTCATCAGAGTTCACAGAATGTCTTTGAAATGCTGGTTCAGAAAGCCTGTCTCAACCTGAGTAATGTTACTGCAGTTCATTATTTGGGTTCTTTCCATTAGCTGAAAGCGAGGCTCCATTGTCCTAGCAACTAAGCAAGAGACCATTTTTTCCTGGGCAGTTTGCAGTCTAAATAGACAGGTAGTAATGTGTGCAAAGAGAAATGGAGAGGTGATGTTACTTGCCCAAGGTGTCAGAGCAGGTCAATGGCAAAGCCAGGAACAGAACCCAGCTATCCTGGGTCTCAATCCAGTGCCTAGTCTACTGGACTGTGCTGTGTAATTACAACAGTGCAGGGTAATACTTGTTAACCCCTTGGACCACTCTGCTAGTAGTTTGGTAGGACATCAGGATCCTCCTTTGTCCATTATACAGTGGCTCCTAGACATCCCTCCCCTTCTTTCCCATCATCTTCACAGGTTATCTTGATATTGTACAAGAGACATTGTACTGTAGTTTGCACCGGATAGAGCATTTTGGGAAGAGACTAGGTTGACTGTCCTATTCTGGGACAGGTCTGTTGTGACGTGGAGTACTTGGGATCCTGTGTTATGAAGCCTAATGGGAGGGAAGAAAGCAGTCTCTCTCTCCTCCTGCTCCCTCAGATTAATCTAGCCCAGCACACCTGTACTGCATGGTGAGCAGCAGGGGAACCAGGCTTCTCTCCGTGCTCAGACAGAGCTGGATGTTTCTCACTGTGCAGACAAAACCATTCACTTGGCTGAGACAGAGGGGGGCAGAGTTGTATCAGGAGAGGCCAGGCACACTGTCCTCTGTGGCTGAGTTTCAGCTGGGATTGATTACTTATGAAGATACTGGAAGCAGTAGGTTCTGCAGCCTGCAAACAGTGCGAGACCCGTGCTGGCTGTTGTTTAATGCCATTAGGGAATGGAAAGGTTTGGGTCCATTATTGGAAGAGGACCGTCTGCTCAAAGTTGCTTTTGGGGCTGGATCCATCAGGACCCCCACTCAGTGAGCTATGGAAGTGGCTGCAATCCATTGAGAGCAGCTCAGGGTATGGCTACACTTGAAACCTCAAAGTGCTGCCGGGGCAGTGCTTTGAAGCGTGAGTGTGGTCACAGCACCAGCGCTGGGAGAGAGCTCTCCCAGCGCTGCACGTAACCTTACGGGTGTAGCTTGCAGCACTGGGAGCCGCTCTCCCAGCGCTGCGGCACTGATTACACTGAGGCTTTACAGCGCTGTATCTTGCAGCGCTCGGGGGGGTGTTTTTTCACATCCCTGAGTGCGGAAGTTGCAGCGCTGTAAAGCGTCAGTGTAGCCAAGCCCTCAGTCAGACCAGAGAGTCTGGGTCTTTGTCTGTATCTTCATGTTAACAGGGAACTAAAGAAGTGCTGAAACTCTGTCCTGTTGTCATCACAAAGTACTGTGTTCAGAGTACTGCGGCCGTTCGAATGGGGATGCATCATCACCCCAGTTTTAAACACCTAAACTCGATGGACTTTGCAGTAAAAAATGTTTACTTTTTTTGGTCTGGGGTCTATTTTTAATAATCGCTGTTATAGCTCTCCACTGGCGGGCTTGGTGTTTTAGACATGTAAGAAGCCAAAACCTCCTTGGCCTCAGAAGTTTATAATCTAAGGCCTTGATCCTTAAAAAAACCCCACAGAGATGCTTAACTTTGTGTAGGTGAGCGACCCATCAGCCTCAGAATTAAAGCACAGGCATAAACTGCTTGCGGGACATGGGGCCTAAGGTAACACAGGATGAAATTCACTATGCAGAGAGCAGCATAACACTCCAGTTTGGGCTTACATAGCACTTTGTGCTGGCCTTCTGCACATGGGGGGATTTCTCAAAGGGGCTCTTCCTGCACCATTCAGGTGAATGGGAGTTTGTTCTATTGATGTGAATGGAATCAGGATTGAACCCACAGAGAATACTGTCACCAGGCTACAGTAGCATGTGTGGGTAGGGAGAACGGGGAGGAAAGACTGCTCTTTACCCGAGGACAGCAGATCAGATCAATTGTTTGTGTTTTTTCATACATTTCTGGTTAATGTTTTCCTAGCTGCTCAGGTGCCGCCATGGGAGCTGGTAGAAGCAGTGCTAGGAAACTGTGGAGCAGAGCGTCAAAATGGAATGTTTTGCGTACGCTGAAATTCCTGCAAACTCACTTTGTGGCAGCATTGTCTACAAAACAGGAGTGTTTGCACTTTAAATAACCCTCCTTACCAATAACTAAGCCACCAGGATGCACCTGTGTCCGAACTGTGTAGCTGTGGGACTGTATGTCCGTAATCCATAGTTTAGCCTCTCTACTTCCTGGTGTGTGTGAGATCCTTGCTTGCCATTTCCATGGCAAGCTCTTTTGGGCAGAAGCCAGGCTCCTATGCATTTTTTCTTCAGCCTCTAGCCCAAATCATGGGCCTGATCCTGAAAGGTACTGAGCCCACTGCAGTTCTGACGAAACTCGGCTTTTGCTTTGTATTTTATATGTAGTTGTTTACTTTGCTTGTGAATATTCGTTATTTCCTAGGCCTGAAGTGAGGCACAGGCCTTGTCAGCCCTCTGCGTTGGGGTGAATTTCACCCATTCTGCATTGTCTGGGTTGGATGCATAACCAAAAGCTGAGATATGAATTGCAAAGGGCAAAGGATCATTATGTCGGGCAACAAAAGCAGATGCTATGACAAAAATAACACAAAAGGGTCCACAAAAGGCAAAAAATCCCATTTTCCTGCTGGCTCTTTGGCCTTTCCATCAGTGGAGGGAGTACAAGGGCAGCAGATAGCCTCTAGGAAGGAGATACAACAAAGACCAAATCAGCATAATCTTGGCCCTTAGCTACCTTTAGAACCTGACTTGCCCTTCCTTGAATGCCATCCTGTTGTGCTGGGACACAATGGAAGAGAACCCCACAGTGACACTGAATGAGTTACAATGCCAACATCTGTGTGACCATTCCTTTAACGGATATTGGAGGAAAGGCAATACCTTACAGATAGACTAACTTGGAAGATCAATCAGCCATGGTAGGGCCAGAGCAATCAGGGAGAAGTTTCTTCTTTAATACTGGCATTCCCTCCCTACACACAGGACCATAGGGTCAAGCCCTGCAGTCTTTACTCTGGCAACACTCCCATTGAAGTCAATAGACGTTTTCTGCCCCCAATTTCCTGTGCAGTTCTGTTGTTTAGCCACCTGCTAGTGAAGGATTCTTCTTGGCACTACATGCTTTGTTGAGCTCACTTTGAAATGGCCCATGCAATGGGTGATATGATGCTCTTTGAGCTAGTATCTCAGTGCCCCTGGCTTTGATTGTTTTCTCCAGTTGTTGTTGACTCACCATCTCTCAGAAAGGCACTACAGCTCAGTCTGATTTACGGGAAAGGCATTCATCAATAATGGATTTTTAAAACCGAGAATACCCCTTATTTAAATTGATATTCTTTAAGATCAAGTTGAATACAACTGTCTGCAGTCCAGCAGGATGTATTTTAGCTTCCCTCAGGTTGTTCGCTCTTGGCTATGACGGTATATTGACTATGACGGTATTGCAGTGAATGGATGTTTCTCTTTAAGCGTGCGCAAAAGTAATATCATCATCCCAGGCATATAGATGAATAGATTTTAAAGCCAGAAGAGACCAATATGATCATCTAGTTTGACCTCCTGCATAACACAGGCTAGTGAATTTCACCCTGTAATTCCTCCTTCAAGCCATACTTCTAGGTTGAACTAGAGCATTTATTTATTTATAAAGACATCAGATCTGGAATTTGGACTGATACGTTTTTCTTTCCATAGCCAAATGTTGATATGTTATCAAAGATACTAAAAAGAATCATTTTTGCAATGTTATTTGCATTTAGGTAGCACCATCTTTCCAATGATCGTTAAGCACTTTGCGACGCTGATTATCAAAGACTGAAGAAGCCCGGGTCATGTGCACAGTCGCATAATCAGCTGTATGTTTAGAAATTCTCTGTTGTATTATGGATCATACTCATGGAACAACTTCCCATCTAACTGTGAATGCTGCTACTTGCAACTTTCAATCTTTTTTTCCCCACTAAGGCTAACATTCCTTTTAATATTCTAACCTGCATGAACTTGTTGGTTGGTTGATTGAAGTGAGTTTCCTTTATGAGTTTAAACATCAGTATTTACTGATGTACAAAGTTATTCCTGGCAAAGCTTCTCTCTGGCCAACATGCTATCACAAGCTAATTATTATAATTTGACCTAAAAAAGTTACATGTTCTGGAAGCTCTCTCTGAGATCGGAGGGAAATGCTTTGAGTTTTTAATCCCTCGGAATACCATCCAAAACCAGTGAAAAGCTGATGCACTGATCTGCCTTTTGATCTTTGATCTGTGGGACTAGAATAAAACTGCTGATCCATGACACCCTCAATTTGTCAGGAAAAACACCGTGTTTTTAATTTACTAGTTATACAGCTCTTTTCGCCAATTTGATCTCTCTCTAAACCTTTGTATCCCCTTGTGAGAGAGCTGCATAGGATCTATAATTAAGAGTCTGAAAAGTCATTCATGTATAGAATCATAGACAGTATGCCAGAAGGGACCATTAGATCATCTGGTCTGACCTCCTATGTATCACAGGCCATCGAACTTCACCCAGTTACCCCATGCATTCAGCACAACAACTTGCTTGACTAAAGCACATCTGCCAGAAAGGCACCCAGTTTTCATGTGAACACATCAAGAAATGGATAATCTACCACTTCCCGTGGTAAAAGGTTGTCCCCTTGTTTGGAGAATCATAGAAGTTACAGATGGGAAAACACCTAGCTTGTCCTGTCAGTGCAGGATTGCTTCTGATGATGTATTTTTGAATACTTCATCCATCTTGTATTAAATATTCTGAGAGATATGGCTTCCACTGTTTCCTTTGAGAGATTATTCCAGTCTAATGGAACTCACTGACTGGAGATTTGAACAGATTCAGTCTAAATTTACCTTTCCTTTATTTCATCCCATTAACTCTAGAATAGTTATAACTCTTATAGTTTATTTATTTGGATTTAGTGCCTAGGGGCTCCAGTCAGGAATCAGGACCTCATTGTGCTAGGGGCTGTACAGACGCAGAACAAGAGAGACAACTCCTTCCCCAAACAGTTTACAATCTAAATAACCCCAATCCCAGCCTCGACCTTGTTCAGCCCTAAAAGATCCCTTTGCCTCATTGCACTCTCCATATCCCTGCATAACTGACATCCAAGCAGCAGCATGATGCACTTTGAAAGGACTGAATAACACATAGCAGTGTTCCTGAGAATAGTCTGTTCGTTCAGTGCTGCCTGTCCTGCAGTCACAGGGGGTTCCTTCTGCAACACGGACAGGCTGCCGTGACAGTAGGCTGTTAACATCTCATCTTCCAGTATGGTGAACAAGCTGCTTCCTGCTGACACAGGTGACTTGAGTCTGTGGACACAGTCCCACCTGGCCCCCTTCTAAACCTTTTCCCTAGGTTAGGAGGATGTTACAGGAGATGTCTGTATATACACATATACGTAAAAAGTTACTAGAAAAGTACCTGTAGACTGTGCTCCAGAATATTCACCATTATTTCCTGCCGGTTATGTAGTTTATGCCTCTTAAACATGGTAAATGGCTTTTTGTGTGCAGCTTATAACAGGGGAGATGGCCATGCTTTGAATCTTGGAGCTTGCTGGCTCATTGGAATGATTTGCACCTGCAGGCTTGATCACTGATTGTTATAAATCCCACTGAGATAAAGTTCTTCTGGACTCCAGCTTACAAAGCGTGTTGCATGCTATTCTGGTATTCATAGTGTGTTGCACCATAGCCCTGATCACCTCATTTAGAATAAAGTGAGATCTACCCATAAAAATACAACTGTAAGTGACCTAATTAGATACCGGATTGAGCTTTTTATAGATTTATTTTTGTAAATATGCATGTCAAGATTTACATCTTCAGAATGGGAGTTGTCAGGGGGCTGTGTCTCACTGCTTACCAAGGCATGTAAAGGTCAGCAGGTGAAATGAATGGCATCTGCCTGAGTAAGCAGGCTTTCTAGAGAAGCAGTGCGGTCTAGTGGCTAGAGCACAGCACTGGGACTCAGGAGACCTGGCTTCTATTCCTACCTTTTTGCTGATCTATTTGGTGACCTTGAGCAAAACAGTTCTCTTTCTCTGCTGTTTCTGTTTAGATTGTATGCTCCTTGGAGCAGGCACTGTCTCTTACTTTGGCTGTGTACAACCCCTAGCACAGTGGGGTCCTGGTCTTGGTTCAGGCTGTTAGGCGCTGCGGCAATACACACATTAGTAATTTATGTATGTCAAATGCATGGTGGTAAAGGAGTGAAATTCACCTGTGGCCATTGTGTACAGCTGTTGCACAGCTCTCCAGGACTGCGGGCACCCTGCCTTCCACTATTTTTAGAAACACCGGCTCTGTGTAATCACTTATTGAGCAGCCCTCTCCTCACCCACGGCATCCCCTGCAATGGTCTGCCTGGAGCCCATTCTCCTGGCTTGCAGGGGTGTGTGATGCCACTCCAGTGTGGATGCTCAGCCTGAAAATGATGCCCCTAACCTCTGTGCCCAAGTTTCCCCATCTATCAGATGGCACTAGCAATACTTCACAGCTGCATATGTGACAGCAGAGTGGCGACATGAAGGATGCAAACCCCAAGAAGGCTTATTTCATTAGTTTTTATAAAATGCTTTTAGTTTAGGTGTTCTAGAATGGCTGGAAAGAGTTAGAGTGTGTGTGTGCGTGCGTGTGTGTGTGTGTACATATAAATCATACATAAAATACATTAAACACACATTTCATTAAACACATGACAGTGTTACATTTCTTAAAGGACCCATTTCACAATTAATTTTACCTCATAAACTAATTTACAGAATGTCCAGGAAATTACCAGGTAAAGTTATTCTAGACTCTCGGTGTAAATGCTGTAATTTTGGGGAGGCAACGCTGTGTCTTTTGTCCATTACAAAGAGGTTGAATCTCTGCTTTTAAATGGACCATTCAGCTCAGCCTCAAGTGTGGAGCCATGACTGGTGCCTCTGTAATATACGACACTAAAATAATATTGACACAATAATTATATCACCATTATTATGTGTTGTTGAAATTTGTGCCTTGGAATATCTGGGGAGAATAGAACAAGTTTGAACTGGAATAGAGTGACTGGGAAATGATTTTTTCTTCAACACATAGGAAAAATAGCAGTGTATGTTCAGAGTTAGTAATAAGTCATATTACTAGTCTAATTTTGGGGCAGTACAATTACAGCTGTCTTGGTGTATATTTAATTGAACAGCATCCCAAATGTATAGCGACACTAAGGTACAAAGTGTGTTTAGGAGAACTGAGATATCCAGGGAATTATATTGCAGTGCCTGAGAGTCCTTTAATGTGATGCTCAGTAACCTATACAGCACGTGAATAGAGCCTAGTAGTGCAACTGGCTAGGGTGAAAACTACAGCCTGGGTACCAGAGTAATTTTCTGCCTCTCAGTCTTTCAGGCAGATGGTAGCATCCTTGCAACTGTTACTCTCTCTCTCGAGGGGGTATCAACACACTTAGGTGCAGGAGTGACATTCACCTTACCTGTTAAATCAGTACATAGTATAGGGAGATGACTGGCCTGAATATAGAGGCTTCATCCTTGCAGGGGCAGCTCTAGACATTTCGCCGCCCCAAGCACGGCGGCATGCTGCGGGGGGCGCTCTGCCGGTCGCCGGTCCCGCGGCTCTGGTGGACCGTCCTCAGGCGTGCCTGCGGAGGGTCCGCTGGTCCCGTGGCTCAGCTGCTCTGCTCATCAAGGGCATGTCTAAAACACACTTGAACTGACACATTTGAAAACTAGAGGTGTCACCTCTGCCAGAGAACACCTGTTGAAATACAACTTGCCCTGCCTACACAGGGTTTTTAAAACATGCTAGCTACATGTTTTAGCTGACACTCTTTATCCTCGTCTAGGCAGGCTCCAAGAGAGTGGAAGGATGGAGCCAATGTCCTGTCCACACCTCACCTGCCCAATACATCAGCTCAGACGTCTCTGCACCTATCCCCTGAGCACCTTCCCTGAACTGACTGGGATGGCCACTACCATCTCTGTCTAATCACTTTTCAAGACCAATTGCTTCCTAGGGTCTGATTCTGCCAGCCTTACGCTGAGTAGTATCATACTCTGTAAGTAGCCCCATTGAAATTTAGGGCCCCTCACAGTCAATGGGTATTTTGCCACTGACTTAAATGGGATTGGAATGCCACCCACTGTGGCTACTCAGGGAGTGAGGTGGTTAAAGGTGGCATAGTCAAGCCTTTCAGGATGGCTTGGGCTGTGGGGGCAGGTGGGGTTACATGGTGCATTATCCATTTATAATCGTAAGCTGAGGTTCTGGCCCTTTGTTTCTAATGAGACACTGTGAATGGGTCACACATAAGAATGGCCCTACTGGGTCAGACCAAAGGTCCATTTAGCCCAGTATCCTGTCTACTGACAGTGGCCATGTCAGGTGCCACAGAGGGAATGAACAGAACAGGCAAACATCAAGTGATCCATCCCCTGTTGCTCATTCCCAGCTTCTGGCAAACAGAGGCTAGGGACACCATCCTTGCCCATCCAGGCTAATAGCCATTGATGGACCTATCCTCCATGAACTCATCTAATTCTTTTTTGAACCCTGTTTTGATCTTGGCCTTCACAACATCCTCTGGCAAGGAGTTACACAGGTTGACTGTATGTTGTGTGAAGAAATACTTCCTTTTATTTGTTTTAAATCTTTAAACACAAATTTAATTGCCTTCCAATTTTCATGGCACTGAGCTGACTTGATGGTTTAATGTGCATTGTGATCAAAGCCTGGAATGGAAGAGAATGTATGTCTTTTCTCAAGTAAATTTGGGTTCCATCTTTGTTTTTTTTTGCTTTGATACAGATGCATCTGCCATTATTTACACCTCCTCTCTGGGCAGCTATTATTTAACATGAAAAATAGAAGTAACCCTGGAGCTTGGAAGCCAAAGACGCTATGTTTGTTTTCTGAGGTACACAGGGATTCCTGTTTTGCAGCTACGAGGAGCATATTTCATAGTGTTGCAGACAGTTTCTGCCAATTAACATGAATTATGGCTCCAAAAGTATTCACTTACCATAAACCTGCAGTCCATTAACTCCTGAGTCCCAGCCTTTGCCAGTGGCAAATTCATGACAATGCAAATAGAAACAATTTTAAAACTTGTCACTGGGAATGTGCTACTCCTGCTGGATTGGCATTTATTTAACAGAAGATATGTTCTCTCTCTGGCTTGGAAGCCAAAACTAAACACATGTGACTAGGGATTAACTCTCCTTGCCCTTTTGCCTGGTACAAAGTATGGGTGGGGAGTTCTGGAGAAAGAAAACTTCTGTCAGGTTCTGTTAGGGGAGTTTCAGGGTCAGGACAGGATTGGGACCGCTTCCAACGGAACAAACAAAGGGCTTATGGGGCCCTGGCCCATCAGTGCTGAAGCCCTACGCTTCTGCACCAAATCTGTTCTAGGATGCTGGTACCTGCTCCCACATAAAGGTTGAAGCTAGATCCATATTATTAGCCTGATTTTGAACAGCAGCTCCCCACAACTTAAGAACAGTCGTACCAGGTCAGACCAAAGGTCCATCTAGCCCAGTATCTGTCTACCGACAGTGGCCATGCCAGGTGCCCCAGGGGGAGTGAACCTAACAGGTAATGATCAAGTGATCTTTCTCCTGCCATTCATCTCCATCCTCAGACAAACAGAGGCTAGGGACACCATTCCTTACCCATCCTGGCTAATAGCCATTTATGGACTTCGCCACCATGAATTTATCCAGTTCTCTTTTAAACACTGTCATAGTCCTAGCCTTCACAACCTCCTCAGGCAAGGAGTTCCACAAGTTGACTGTGCGCTGTGTGAAGAACTTCCTTTTATTTGTTTTAAACTTGCTGCCTACTAATTTAGGGAATAAGTAAATAACTTTTCCTTATCTACTTTCTCCACATCATTCATGATTTTATATACCTCTATCATATCCTCCCTTAGTCTCCTCCTTTCCAAGCTGAAGAATCTTAGCCTCTTTAATCTTTCCTCATATGGGGACCTTCTCCAAACTCTTAATCATTTTAGTTGCCCTTTTCTGAACCTTTTCTAGTGCTAGAATATCTTTTTTTGAGGTGAGGAGACCACATCTGTACACAGTATTCAAGATGTGGGCGTACCATGGATTTATGTAAGGGCAATAATATATTCTCAGTATTATTCTCTATCCCCTTTTTAATGATTCCTAACATCCTGTTTGCTTTTTTGACTGCCTCTGCACACTACGTGGATATCTTCAGAGAACTAGCCACGACGACTCCAAGATCTTTTTCCTGATTAGTTATAGCTAAATTAGCCCCCATCATATTGTATGTATAGTTGGGGTTATTTTTTCCAATATGCATTACTTTACATTTATCCACATTCAATTTCATTTGCCATTTTGTTGCCCAATCACTTAGTTTTGTGAGATCTTTTTGAAGTTCATCACAGTCTGCTTTGGTCTTCACTAACTTGAGCAGTTTAGTATCATCTGCAAACTTTGCCACTTCACTGTTTACCCCTTTATCCATATCATTTATGAATAAATTGAATAGGATTGGTCCTAGGACTGAGCCTTGGGGAACACCACTAGTTACCCCTCTCAATTTTGAGAATTTACCATTAATTCCTACCCTTTGTTCCCTGTCTTTTAACCAGTTCTCAGTCCATGAAAGGACTTTCCCTTTTATCCCATGACAATTTAATTTATGTATGAGCCTTTGGTGAGGGACCTTGTCAAAGGCTTTCTGGAAATCTAAGTACACTATGTCCACTGGATCCCCCTTGTCCACATGTTTGTTGACCCCTTCAAAGAACTCTAATAGATTAGTAAGACACGATTTCCCTTTACAGAAACCATGTTCACTATTGCTCAACAGTTTGTTTTTCTATGTGTCTGACAATTTTATTCTTAACTATTTTTTCGACTAATTTGCCCGGTACTGACGTTAGACTTACCGGTCTGTAATTGCCGGGATCACTTCTAGAGCCCTTTTTAAATGTTGACATTGTGTTAGCTAACTTCCAGTTATTGGGTAACGAAGCTGATTTAAAGGACAGGTTACAAATCTTAGTTAATAGTTCCGCAACTTCACATTTGAGTTCTTTCAGAACTCTTGGGTGAATGACACGCGGTCCCGGTGACTTGTTAATGTTGAGTTTATCAATTAATTCCAAAACCTCCTCTAGTGACACTTTAATCTGTGACAGTTCCTCAGATTTGTCACCTACAAAAGCCAGTTCAGGTTTGGGAATCTCCCTAACATCCTCAGCCGAATGTTCAAAATGCCACTGATTTTGCTGGAATTTTACAGATCATCTCTCATTCTAGGGTAGAGCGTTTCTGTGGAGTTTGGTGAAGAATCAGAGACAGATTCTCTGTCACATCTGCTTTGTGCCAATGTAGAAATATAAAGCAAATGGGCAAATCTGCTTTACTGGGCAGTGGAGGATTCTGCTTCACAGGGAACTTGTCCAGCAGTGCTGGGCTGCTTAGTATGCAGTCCCCACTCTGGTTACTTGGAATAAGGGGAATGGCTGGGGGAGGTGGCTTGCAATGAGTGCCCCTTCCCTGGCTGTTCCCCAGCTGTTAGAATGGGTCCTGTTGGGTTGTTGGTAGCCAATGTGAGACACAGCAGCCTTTGGAGGACTGGGATGGTGACTGTGGGCCCCTGAGCTGGGAACTGCAGAGTTGTTTTTGCTCCCTTGGACTTGTGCTGTGTGTAGCTTGGCAGGTATATCGTAGCTGGGCCAAAACATTTTAAACTGTATTTTTTATTGGTTCTACAAAACCCAGGAACTTTGCTACATAGTTTTGACCACAGCTAGTGGCACCTTATCCATTAGCCAACTATTGACATACATACAGCTTTAGAGCACTCCTGTAACAGTTGGAGGGGAAAGAGTTACAGATGTTTGGGAGGGCATGGAGAGGAGCCAACGTCCCAGAAGTGTCATGTTTGCGAGGTGGTCAGCTACTGTGGTGATGGGGCGAGATCAGTGCCTAGACAGACCTATGGATCGCATGGCTCAAAACCCTGGTGCAGCGGGCCTCAAAGGGCAGCTGTTGCTATTCCAGACTATGAGTGGGAACCAACACAGCATCCCCAGCAATATGCCAAAATTGCCTACAATAGCAAATTAGATATGCTGGGTCAAGTTCAGCCTTGGTGCACACAGAGCTCTCACCAGTATGACTGGCAGTTATGTGTGGTTGCAGGAGGATTGTCTCTCCTGGAGTCCATTCATAATGCCCTCTGTGCACAGGACTCCCATTGACTTCAGTTGGGGTGAATGCTGATCTTCCTTTAGCACAGCTGTTCTGGGAACACATCGGGAGCCTCAGACAGGTTAGACTTACTCTGTATCCACTGAAGCCACTAGGGCTTGGCTGTACTGGGAACATGCATCATGTTGGAAAATGTGTTACCTAACATGACTTAGCTGGCATGTTGTTGTTTAAACACTGTGCTGAGTGCAGACGGGGTTGGTCATAGTCTAACTCCATGTTAAACACTGCTTTGTGTCCTTAGTGTAGACAAAGATGGTCATGTTTTAAAAGGTGCTAGCTGGTTCGTGGCTAACTCTATCCTTGCCACACTAAGGGCAAAGCAGTGTTTAATATTTTCTAACAAGACACACTTTCCTCATGTAGACAAAAAGAGCTCATCTCCCACTCAGGCCCCCTACTGGGTATCTGGAGGGGTGGTTGTAGCTAGTCCTCATGTGGTCCTTTGAGCTAGACATTTTCTGCTTATCTCTGTCTATGGAGGGTTTCATCCCAATTTATATTGTTATATCAATAACCCATAGCATATATTCATTAGCACCTTTGCCATAACCATATTGTTAAGTTGTGTTGCAGTGGGGGCACAGAAAAGCCAGGAAATTCAGAGAGAAAACTGACAATCCAGCCGCATCTCATGTTGCTGCATAAGGGATTCAGGGGTGTTATGTAACAGCTATGCTGTAATACATGCCTGGGCACAAGGTGATGGCTGAAGGAGAGTCAGATGAGTGTGTGCATTCCTGGCTTTCACTTGCCTGAGTTACTACAATATTAACTTATACAGCACTTGAGGTGAACCATCTCTATGTGCATAGTACCACAAAGTGCAGAGTAGAACATTGTGAGTCAGATGAAATAAAGATCCTGCTATGGACCCGTTTCTGAGGCTTATCTTGCCAAACTCTTTGCCCTGCCATAGCAAATATGATTAGGTAGCAGGCTTGTAGGCTAGCCTCCTGCCTACAGTACCTGTATAGTTAACAGTAACAATTAGGAGTTTGTGGTCCAAATTTGCTGTTGAAATTAAAGGGGTACAATTCTGTTGACCTGAATGGAGATACAACTGTGCACCCGAGAAGTCAGTTTAACCACGAGCCTTCAAAATACTGTAAACACATGAATTAATTGCCTGTTTGAGGTACATAATCATTTAATTTGGCAGACAGAGAATTAAACAGTTTACTGATCTGGAATTAGAACTGAGGAGTACCTGGTTTAATCAACTCGATGACAGTTCTGCTCAAGTTCTCTTCCTGCGCCCTTTCCTGTGAGCCCAGCTAGTTTGCAGCTTCCTGCATTGCCTGCTGCTAGCAATCTTGGTGAAAAAGCCCTGTTGATAAGAGAAGACACTTGAGAAACATGAGAAGGTGGATGATTTAACAGCAGGGCCGTCCTTAGCCATAGGCAGCCGCCTAGGGCACCACTAGGTCTGGGGGCACCGTTCTGCTGGGAGCCCGGACAGACGGGAAGCAGTGGAGCATGTAAGAGCAGGGCTGCTGGGTCCTAAGAAAGCTGAACGGAGCACAGTATAGGGGAGGGGATTGGCTGCTGTGGTCTCTGGGAAGGGGTGGGGAAAGGAACTCATCTGTAGGGTGACCAGATGTCCCGATTTTATAGGGTCTGTCCCAATTTTTGAGTTTTTTTCTTATATAGGCTCCTATTCCCCCCACCCCCGTCCCGATTTTTCACACTTGCTGTCTGGTCACCTTAGGTGGGGGTAATTGGTACCTATATGAGACAAAGCCCCAAATATCAGGACTGGCTCTATAAAATCAGGATATCTGGATCTGGTCACCCTAGCTAGGGAGCGCGTCTCTCCCCCGGGCTGACAGCGATCCATCTCATCCAGTGGGGAGCTGCACAGGGCAGGATGAGCTGCTGTGGCTCCATGGGTGCCCTGTCTCTGAGATCAGATGCTGTGCTAACTTCACCATGGTCTGTTGGGCTGGCGGTGGTGCCCATTGGCATGTGATCAGACCTGAGGGTTTGCTGCTGCTGTTGCCATGCTGCACCCAAAGAGATGGATTTTGGGGTCCTGCAGTTTTCCACCCATCTCCTCCTCTGCTGCAGCTGTTGGACCAGCAGGCTGGGGGGTGAGCCAAGCATGAAAGCAGTACTGTGTTGCCATTTAGATTGTCATTTAACAAATTTGTTCACCAAAATGCTTGCTAACAATCCTGAATTCAATTTCAATATTTTTTAAATCAATATTTTAGCCAAAAACAGAAAATTAAGTTGTTGACAATTATGTGTGACAACTTATTTGTGTTTGGTATGGGGAACTCCAGGCTGGCAGCGGGCTGAGCAGGCCGGTGGCTGATACCCTGGCTGAGCCACTCAACCTGCTATTGGCCTGATGTTCCATTCACTCAACTGGTAGGTGGGCTGAGCAGGACTAAATTCAACATAATAGGAAAACAAGAGCAACTAATAACAAAGTGCAAAAACCTAGAGCAGTGGTCCCCAACCTTTTTCATCTGATGGGCCCCAGATGAAGGACCATGGGGCTGGATGAGCATCCGCCAAAATGCTGCCAAAATTCAGTGGCATTTCAGCGGCGATGCCTCTGGATGACGCTGCTTGTTGGCAGCAAGCGGCGCCATCCAGAGGCTTTGCTGCTGAAATGCCTCCGAATTTTGGTGGCATTTCAGTGGATACTCATCCGCAGGTGCACTGAGAGGCCCCAGCAGGCTCTATGGCACCCTCAGGCACCATGTTGGGGACCCCTGACCTAGAGAGCCTTCTGAAGCACGGCGATCATTTTGATTCAAATGGACTTGAACTGTATGAAGAATTGAGTACACTGTCATCAATAGTGCCACATGCAAAATCGATGATGGACATTGTACAGTTTACTCATACCAGCAAACTTGTTGACATATATCCTAATGTGTACATTGGCACTTGTATTCTACTGACAATTCCTGTAACAGCAGCATCAGAAGAAAGGAGTTTTTCAAAACTAAAGCTCATTAAAAACTATCTCTGCTCTACAAGGAGTCAGGAACACTTGATTGGTCTTGCTATTCTTGCAATCAAACAAGACATCACTTTGTCTTTGTCATACAATGACATTATTACTGATTTTGCAGCCAAACAAGCCAGAAAGGTTGCTTTTAATTAAAAACAAATCCTTGTTTCAATACCTCTTCATATAAATTTCCAATAAAATGTTGACAAATTAAAAAAATTATATTTGCATCATTCTGTCAAATCAGAATTTTTTCTATAGTGCTACCTCTTTAGTGCTAGTCCATCAGCATTACAGTGTGCATAATTAAGTTGAACTGGTTTTAATAACATGCATGTGACAAGTTTTCCAATAGTGTAAGCTTATGTTTGTGTTGCTAAGAGCAAGACAGGAACAGGGGCACCAGTTTAATAATCCCACCTAGGGCACCATAGATCATAAGTACGGCCCTGTTTAACAGGGTTTTGGTAAAGGCTCCATAGGAGCAAAATGGGACTTTTTTAAGAGAGGGCCTGGAACTCTACTGGTGCAGAAAATGCTATACGTAGTTCAGCTGCTGGTGGTCATCTTGAGCATTTTAGGAGCTGAAGGTGATGCAGTAATGAGTAAAGCCGCCTGACGAGAGCTGAGTTACCAACTGCCCCTTGTGCTTGGAGTACGAATTGTTAGGAGACTGGAGGCAAATTTAGAATAAAAGCAACCGGCTCAATTATGAGATTATGTCAACTGGGATTAATTGAAACCACATAAGCAAACTGAAGAGGCGTATCATTGTGGATCTAACTGGTTTTACAGAAACTCTGTCCACCAAACCTCCCTGGCATTGTATATGATAACAAGCATTACAGGAGCAGCTGTTATGCAAGAGTTCGCTGCTGAGAGTTGGCTTTTACAGATTAACCCTTTCACCTACCACCAGGGAAGTCAGTATTGTAACTTTGCAAAGGAATAATTAAGGTGTGCGGAGAGCAACTGGTTGATGTAATATATACAGTTATAATACAGAGAGGCAGTATGGCCTAGTGGTCGGGCACAGGCTGGGCACTCGGGGGGCCTGCATGCATCAGGGTGTAGGTAGGTGGCTTGGTTGTACTGTTCCCAACTCTGCCATGTGACCTGGGGCAAGTCACTTTATCTCTCTCTGCCTCTGTTCTTTCTCCCACCCTATGTCTGTCTTGTGAGCTTCGATTGTTAACATTAGGGGCAGGGACTGTCTGCTTTGTTTTTGTGCAGTGCCTAGCACAATGGGGCCTCGATTTTGGTTGTGGTCTCTAGGCACTACTGGGATACGACAATGGCAATAATAATATTACCCAAGTTGGAAGGTCTTCTGAACTAGCCTAGAAAAAGAGGGGTTTGGATTCTGCTGAGCAAGTACACACCCAAACATTAAATTAAAAGTGAAGGGAGAAGCAGAACTGAAGAACAGCACTATGCACATTCTGAAATAACATAACTTGCCCCTTTCATGGCTAATAAATCCAGTATGATTAGCAATGTGATGTTATGAAAGTGAATACATAATACTTTTATGGTTCAAGGACAAGTATGCAGTACAAGTATTACTGAAACACCATCTCACCCTGAGGATTTTAACTGCATATTATCAGCACAGACGTAAAAAGTCTGGCTTCAAGCAATACCTCCTAGTCTAGGCAATACCACCAAAGTTAGCATGACTGCTGTAACCAGAAATGAGCCATCAGCTAGATGCGCAGAATTTATACGTGTTATCTATGAAATCAACTGTATTTTCTTAATTTTTTCTTGTTTTTAAGTGTAAGTTGTCATGGTACAATCCCCCACTCTGAACCTTAGTGTCCAAAAGATGGGGTACCAGCATGAATTCTTCTAAGCTCAATTACCAGCTTAGAACCTGTAGCACTGCCACCAACCAGGAATTTCAGTGCCTGGTACACTCTGGTCCCCCGCAAAATCTTGCCCGGGGACCCCCAAGACCCAGTCCCTCTGGATCTTAACACAAGGAAAGTAAACCCTTTCCCTCACTGTTGCCTCTCCCAGGCTTCCCCTCCCTGGGTTACCCTGGAAGATCACTGTGATTCAAACTCCTTGAATCTTTAAACAGAGAGGACAATTCACCTTCCTCCCTCCTTCTCTCTTCCCCTCCCAGACTCTTCCTGAGAGAGAAAGTAATCCTGACACAGAGAGAGATTAGCCTCTCTCTCCCCCTTCCCTCCTTTCTCCCCACCAATTCCCTGGTGAATCCAGACCCAGTTCCCTGGGGTCTCACCAGAATAAAAAAACAATCAGGTTCTTAAACAAGAAAAACTTTTAATTAAAGAAAGAAAAAACAGTAAAAATTATCTTTGTAAATTTAAAAAAATGGAATAGGTATAGGGTCTTTCAGCTATAGACACTGGGAATACCCTCCCAGCCTAAGTATACAAGTACAAATTAAAATCCTTCCAGCCAAATACACATTTGAACTCCTCCAAGCCAAATACACATTTGCAAATAAAGAAAACAAGCATAAGCCTAACTCGCTTTATCTACCTAGTACTCACTATTTGGAATCTATAAGAACCTGTATCAGGGAGATTGGAGAGAAACCTGGTCGCACGTCTGGTTACTCTGAGCCCCCAGAGTGAACAACCACCAAACACTAACAGCACAGCACAAAAACTTCCCTCCCTCAAGATTTGAAAGAATCTTGTCCTCTGATTGGTCCTTGGGTCAGGTGACAGCCAGGCTCACTGTTCTTGTTAACCCTTTACAGGCAAAAGAGATTTTTGTTTTGTTCTATTAACTCTTACTTATCTGTTTATGACATAAGTGAATAGCAGGATTGCCAACTCTCACAATTTTATTGTGAGTCTTACGATGATTGAGGTTTTTCTTAAAGTCCCAGCTTTGGAATTATGGTATTATGTGATAATCTCAGCTTTAAAAAGAAAAAAAAAGGCAAGTTTCTAGTCCTTATGGCTACAGAGAAAAGCTGAGAAGGTGACCCCAGTGTACCCTGAAGTTTCAGTCACCAGAAGGCAAATAAAAAAAGCCCTAAATGATTAAAATCTCATGATTATCTGGGCCTGAGTTGAGAATGCTTGGTGTTGGCAATACTGAAAAAGTGCCAAACGTGAAAACCTAGAGCCTGGATTTCTCTGTGCACAGTGCTGCACAAGGTTTTCCAGCCTGCCCCACCAACATGGTTCAACCCAGAGCAGGAGGGACAGTTCACAGTTTTTCAGCTTCCATGCATATCCACTGGTACATATGGCAACAAGGGGATCAATGAATGGCAATTGTGCTGTTCCCTTACAGCAGGAACTGGACTGAGACCACCAACTCCATTTCACAGAGGCCTACACAGAACCATTGAGTGGAAACCACTCTTGCAATTTTTTTTTTTTTGACCTGGCTTAAGTTCAAGTGAAATAGACATGAAGATTTCCATGGCTTGGAGACATCCAGTTCCCTCAATGACAACAAACTATGATGACCGGTGCCTTGCAAAGAATGTAGGTAGGTTAGAAATGAATTTCTGATAAATAACATGTGGCGAATGAGAGGCCTTTTATCCCTGGTGTATTTCTCTTGCAGACAGGTTCCCCATTGTACAGTAGGGTGTGTCTACCTCCCCTCCATTGCCCAGCAAGAATAATTTATACAGAAAACATTTCCCTCCTGTTTGAATATTCTATTTAGCATGCAAAGTGTATATTGCTGTTGGCAAAATGTAACTAGACCTATAGAAAAATTCCTGGAGAATGTGCTGGGTGTATGGGTGTAGCAGGAGGGAGCAGCTGTTCCCACAGAACAACAGGGTTTTTATGGTGAGTGAGTGCAGGTAAAGCCCTGGCTGCAGGGCAACTGGATGTGTTAGACACGCTTCCATAGTCAGAGTCACTGATGCAACAGTATTACTTTAGGAAAAATCAATGCTGGGCTGTGGTGGGGGTCTGTGTGAGGCTGTGTGTATGGATTCCATGCTGTGGAAACCAGTCAGGATTGTTTTTCCTGAGAGTATCCCTAAGGGCTGATTGGAATAAACTATGTACTGTGTGTAGGCTTCCTCACGTGTTCAATTCCCAGCAGGTTTGACTCAGTGTTTTGGCTTTCTGAGGTAAATACTGAATATCATGAAGTTTTCTGTTGGGTGGGGGTAGGTCTTTCGGGAAGAACCTCTTAAAAAAAAAATCGGACTTTGGTATCTTCTGTCTACAAGTCCTGGGGCAGTGCACCTCTCAGCCCAGGTTGACAGACTTGGGCTCACACTAGCACTCTACAAATAGCTGTGCAGACAGCGCTTTGAAGTTGCAGCTGGAGCTTAGGCTCTGATGCTTACCACCCTTCCCCAGGCTTCAGAGCCAAGCTCCAGTTTGAGCAGCAATGTTTATGCAGCTATTTTTAGCACAGTAGTGTGAGCCCAAGTCTGCCAACCTGGGCTGGGGGGCTGATTGTTGCAGCCTGTGTAGACACACCCTTTAAAGGTACGTCTATGCTTCGAGCTGGAGCCTGATTCCCAGCTCAAGGAGATGGGCCTGTGCTAGCTGCGATGGAGCTAGTGTATTAAAAATAGCGTAGCCACAGCGATGAGAGTGGTAGAAAGGGCTAGCTGCCCCGAGTTTATACCTGCTGCCTCAGATGGGTATGTATTCGAGGTGGCTAGCTCTTCCAGCAGCTCTCACCACAGCAGCTACACTCTAAGGCCTGGTCTACTCCAGGAAATTAGGTTGGTATAACGATGTCACTCAGGGATGTGAAAAATCCACACCCCAAGTGCCCCACTTAAACCAAGCTAACCCCTGGTGTAGATGGCGCTAGGTCCATAGGAGAATTCTCCCATGGACTTAGCTGCCCCATTCGGGGAGGTGGATTACCTATGCCAATGGGAGAACCTCTGCCATCAGCATAGGTGGCATCTTCACCGAAAGACTACAGCTGTGCTGCTGTCATGTTTTAAGTGTAGCTAAGCCCTAATTTTAGCACCCTAGCCTGATCAGAGCTAGTGTGGGTAAGTCTTCTCAAGCTGTTCGGAACTTTGAGATAGTTGTAAACTTTTGAAAGACCCACCATAATGTTTTGTTCAGAGTTACGAACGTTTCAGAGTTACTAACAACCTCCGTTCCCGAGCTGTTCGTAACGCTGAGGTTCTGCTGTACTGATTTCCACATCTAAGTTCTATCCTGCTCAGGCCTGAATTCCACACAGAAGCCTGATCAGTGTGTAGCCAGACCAAAGTGAGATGTTCCCCCTTATCTGAGGCTTTTCTCCCCTGAGGATGGAACTGAGCATTAGGTTTTAGTGGCTGCAGTTAGTAGTTGTTTGAACTGATAGCTAAAGCTATATTCTTAGCTGAACAAACTACTCAATCCTTCAGGAAAGAAAACTAAATACAGGTCCAATCAGCATGGCTTTGTATCACTCAGAATTGCTTTGCAAGGCTGGAAATGGGAAGGTCTATCTTTTTGTAGATAGCAGATCTAATTTCTCAAAGGAATAATATTTTGCTGGACTGATAATGGATCTGAGTCTTGCTCTACCTATTTTCATAACTTAATTCTGAAAAATAAAATGGGCTCTTTAAAAATTAATTTGGAGCTAAAAGCATAATAGGTCTTCTCTTAAGGTTACAGTGAATATTATGCTTAGGAAAGGTGCCACCAACTAGCATCCTGCATTGGTGGGTGGAGCTCACCAGGATCATGAAAAGTCCATCTCTTCGGGTGAGGTGAGGGACCACAGATCTTATCAGTCAGTTATGGGGGGGGACAAATACTGGAAAAAATCAGAGATGAGTGCAGGTCATAGGGTCAAAACCAGAAGGGGGCCACCTCACAGAGAACCTTGGACAAGGCCCATTGCTCTGAGGACTCTAAGGAGCCAGTGGACTATCATGCAGGAGCTCTGCCTGGAAGCATGCATGGACAGGAGAGCAGAAATAGGCCCCAGGGTCACACAGAACCCCTTCCTCACCTCCGTTCAGTGGGAGTGGGCAGTATAGACTCAAATCTCTGGGGAAAAATCCTGGCCCTACTGAAGTCAATGGCAAAACTCCCATTGATTCTAATGGGCCAGAATTTCGCCCTTGATTCTCCTGTAAACAGGCAAAGTGCAGGCACTGCTCCAGCATGGTTCTCAGCCCTGTAGAGAGCCATTCACACTCCACGTCCACTCAGTCGGGAGATGCACAGAACTGTCAACCGACCCTGAGTTCAGTGGGACTAAGGGCATTCAGCCACTTTACAGGGTTGCTCAGCACCAGAGGCAACGCTCAACATCTTAATTCTGGCACAATTTTAGGCAGTCTTCAGGGGTGATTTCTTTTCAGGTGCACCCTTGTTTGGGCATTAGGACCTGGACCGAAGCCACTAGATTCACTGTCCATAGGCCACTGAGCAGCCATCTGATGAAATAGACATGGAGGTATTTCTGCTTATAGACAGGCAGGTGCTCTTCTCCCTAGCGTAATGGGCACAGATACAGGTAAGGCTGAGTTTCAACTTCCATTTTGATGTCCCTGCTGTTCTCAGTTTCTGAAAAATTAATTGGAAATAAATCCTGTGTGAGATGCAGTCTTGCACAAAGGTGCAATTTCCCACAAAGTACCATGTCCTGTGACTGCCCCTTAGTTCCTCGGCCAAGCACAGCACACCTGTATCCAGGAATCACGGCTGGTGTTTTACTCTGTGGGCAGTGTCAGACTGCTAATATTCAGAGCAATTGATGTCCTTGCGTTTATAGGAGGTGATAGTTAAGAAGTTTGTTGCAGTTTTTCTGGCTTTGGCATATAATGCCTATTGCATTTATTCCTAAAGATGTACAGAGAGATCATACTTTAAGGCATAAGCACAGGAGACAGAGCATTCAACCTCAACTGTTCATTTCTTGATGCTTGATTTCTCAACCTTAATACGTGCTTTTGTGTATTATACAAAGAAGTACTCGTACCCAGTGGTCATTATTCTGTTGTCCCTTCTGCACTGACAAACATTCCTTAAATTCACCATATATTTTTGCTTGAAAATGGCAGGCTTAGGCCCAGTATAACTGATCAGTTTTTTACTTGGAGATCAGATGACGTTGCAGAGGACTGGAGAAGGGCAAACATTGCCTATATTTAAAAGAGGAACAAAGAAGACCCAGGGAATTATAGATCGGTTGGCCCTTTGGTACCAGGAAAGATATTGGAACAAATTATTGAACGATCAATTTGTAAGCAGATAATAAGATTATAAGGAATAGCTAGCATAGATTTGTTAAGAAGAAATCATGCCAAACCAATCCGATTTCCTTCTTTGATAGGGTTACTGGCCAAGCAGATAGGTGGAAAGCTGTAGATTTCTAGTAGGGCTTTTGACAGTCACCCATGACATTCTAATAAGCAAACTAGGGAAATGTGGTCTAAATGAAATTACTATCAGATGGGTACACAATTGGTTGAAAGACCTACGCAAAGAGTAGTTATCAATGGGTTGCTGTCAAACTGAGAGGGCATATCTAGTGGCCGCACATGGATCAGTCATGGGACTGGTACTAGTCACTATTTTCATTAATGACTTGGATAATGGAGTGGACAGCATGCTTGTAAAATTTGCAGATGAAACCAAAACGGGAGGGAATGTAAACCCTTTGGAGGACAGGATTAGAATTCAAAAAATTGCCTTAACAATCTAGAGAATTGGTCTGAAGTTAACAAGATGAAATTTAATAAAGACAAAAGCAAAGTACTTCATCTCGGAAGGAAACATCAAATGCACAATTGCAAAATGGAGAATACCTGGCCAGGCGGTAGCACTGCTGGAAAAAATCTGGGGATTATAATGGATCATAAATTGAATATGAATCAACAGTGTTATGCAGTTGCAAAAGACTAATATTATGGGTTGTATTAACAGAAAATCTGTAAGACGTGGGCACAGAGGTGAAAGAAAGCCGGTCCGGTCTGGTACGACGTAGTGGCAAGAGCCAGTATGCCGTGCTGGACCGCACCGGCTTCCACAACGAGGATTGAAAGGGCTCTGGGCTGCCTGCAGCCGGAGCTGGGGCCAGGATTTAAAGGACTCGGGGCTCCCCGCAGCTGCAGGCAGCCCAGAGCCCTTTCAATCCCGGTTGCAGCTAGGATTTGAAGGACTCAGAGCTCCCAGCCGCTGCGGGCAGCCCAGAACCCTTTCAATCCCGGCTGTGGCTCCGGCGGCTGGGCTGGGGCAGGGATTTAAAGGGCTCAGAGCTCCCCGCTGCTGCGGGGAGCCCAGAGCCCTTTCAACCCCAGCCACGGCTCCAGCAGCCAGGCTGGGGCCAGGATTTAAAGGGCTCAGGGCTCCCCTCAGCGGCAGGAGCTCTGGGCCCTTTAAATCCCTGTCCCAGCCCCACAAAGCTCGGGGTTCCCTCCAGTGGCCGGAGCCCTGACCCTTTAATTTGCCACTGAGCCCCGGGGGGCTCCCAGCAACCTCTTCAGCTGGGAGCCCCTGATTGATTTAAAGGCTCTGGGTCTCTCAGCCACAGTTGGTGCCCCAGGGCCTTTAAATCTTGAGAAGCCACGCCTCTTCCAGATGAGGCCATGCCCCCTCAGGACTCCGGGAGTACTGGTAAGTCCTGTAAGTTACTTTCACCCCTGCATGGGCAGTAATTCTCCTGATCTATTTGGCACTGATGAGACCTCAGCTCGACTACTGTGTCCAATTCTGGGTGCCACACTTTAGGAAAAGGAGGACCAATTGGAGAGAGTCCACAGGAGAGCAATAAACATGATAAAAACTTTGGAAAACCTGGCCTATGAGGAAAGGTTAAAAAACTCAGCATATTTAGTCTTGAGAAAAGAAGACAGAGGAGGGATCTGATAAGTTAAGGGCTGTTATAAGGAGGGTGGTGATCTATTGCTCTCCATGTCCACTGAAGGTAGGACAAGAAGTAATGGACTTAATCTGCAGCAAGGGAGACTTATGTTAGATATTAGAAAAAACTTTCTGACTGTAAGCACCGTTAAGCTGTGGAGCAGGCTTCCAAGGAAAGTTGTGAAATCCCCATCATTAGAGGTTTTTAAGAACAGGTTAGACAAACACCTGTAATGTGTTTACTCAATGCAGGAAGCTGGACTTGATGATTTCTCGAAGTCCCTTTCAGTCCTACATTTCCATGATTCTATGACTGCCTAAGCTAGAGTTTAGTACTGAGGATTTATCTCCCTTATATTTTTCCTTTCCCTTTCTTTACTTTTTCTTCTTTCTTCCTTTTGACTTTCCCACCAGTCTTGTATCTAAAACTCATTTATCAGACAAGTCTTTCCACGTCAACATAGCACTAATGTTGTAACGTATACTGTACTTACCTTTCTGCTTACTGCATATCCAGTAACAGTATTGTTTTTGCAAGCTTCATTACAGAAAATGTAATAAAATTTTACTCAGACAGAGAAATCTGATAGTGTGGCATTGCTTGAAAATTCACTTCAGCATCTGAAGGTTGCAGTATTCTTTACACCCTGCTGATATTTTATTCTTTAATAAATTAGAACAAACTCCAATCTTAGCAAAAACCAAAACACACCACCACTTAAAATATGCTGCAAATGTCCTGACTTCTAGACTCTCACAAAAATATTTCAGACTTATCAGCTGCACCTCATCACGTGCTAATTGGTGGGCATAAATAGAGGTACAGAAATTATACCTAAAATGTTTTCATCTGTCTGAAACTTCTCCTGGTTTGATAGTGTCTATACATGGTGGTGAATGCCAGTAGAACTGGTAGAAACCTTTAATATGCACCCATTGTCCCTGTATTTCTCCTGACTACATAAACACATAAAAACGTGTGCCGCATTTGTTTTGGATTTAACTATAATAGTTGTTTCCAAGCAAACTTGCATGTTGTACCATAGAGAGAGCAAGTGAGCGAGAAAGCAGGTATCCATGTGCTGCAGTGGGTGGGGTACACATTTTTCATCCTGGTGACGTGGACACAGATTGAAGAAGTAGCCTTATCCTAGAATCCTGGCATGTATAAGGGCCACAGAAAATCCTCAGACCCAGATCCTGGTCAGCCCCATTGGCAAGCTCTCCTGGCACAAGATGGCCTGACGCATAGCCATCCAGGAATCAGAGGAGTACAAAGGTGGTTTATTTGCATCTCTCTTCTGAATTGTGGTATGTGCTCCTTGGTCACAGCCAAGGATCTCAGTCTAAATATTGATCTTTAGTATTTATCTTGTTGTGCTTTTTGTATTTATCCACATAGATGTAGTTATCTACCAGTCATTGTATTGCTTAGTTGCCAAATACAGGAGGCTTACACTTCAGTGTTGTCCAGGTAAGAATCTTCTGTGTTCCATGTCCTTTTGGGTTGTATTCCATGGGCTGCCTTTTTTTTTTCCCTGGGAGATTTTTGGGGGAGAAGAAAGCATGCTCAGCAATGTCACCACTTCTGTGGAGGAGAGTCGTGCAAATGGATGAATCCTGTGCTGTGCTCTAAATCTGTCTCATCAAGGGAGTCACCCTGATCACTTGCCATAGGGAGTTCCAAAGCAGGGCATTCTTCCCCAAGACTGCCTTCTCCAGCTGTATCCTATTTGTTGATCACCATATTCTTGGAGTAGTGTGGAAAGAGGTGGTGCCTTAGGTACCTAGGCCAAAACCCAATGAGAGCTTGGAAGAAGAGGACCAGACACTTGAGCTATATCTGATATTGAATAGAGACACAGGGTAGTGTGCAGAGCATTGGTCTGATGTGTTCTTGTCCATCTAGAAGTTGTTGCTGTGTTTTGGACTAGCTGCAACTTCTCTGTGGCTTCAGCAATGCTCAGCCCTAGATAGATGCATTAGGCCTGTGCCAAAGCTACTAAGGCATGACTCATTGTGATTAGGTCTTGAAGAGCAGGTCTTCTTGCCAGTCAGAAGCAGTGGAAGTAAGCCTTTTTGGCTACTGCTACAAGTTGGGCATCAAGATATATGGGTGTGTTGAGTGTGGTCACAGAATACAAACTTCTCTGACAGTTGAGGGCTGAGCACCCTGAGCTAAAGGAGACCTTGTTGTCTGAAGTTTTGTCCTTCCATTTCCCTAAGGCAAGTGGCAACACACTGTGGAGTAATCAGACCCAAGAATCTTTGGTTCCAGTTCTCCTTTGGATCAAGAGAACTTTAGCCCAGGAAATACAACATGCTCACCTAAAACCTCCATATTCAAGGACTGAAGTTTCCTGCAGGGCAGTTTCAAGCAAACAAACTCACTCCTGATAATTTAGGGATTAGAATTAGGGATTCCTTTCAAACATGCAATGTCTTTACAGGCGTTCTCTAATATTTCAAAACCAGAGGGTACAGCTTGTCTAAGTCAGGTCTTGCGCCTGTGAACCACACCTTATGTCTCCTGTGGCCTGTCTTTCACAAAGGCCATATTTCTGATGCCACATGCACACAAAATAAAAAGAATCATCAAGAGGAATGGCCTTCTTGATATATACCTAATACGATAGAAACTCCATATAGACCTCTGCTTTCTGAACAGATTCTAACCTGGGCTACTCAGATTTTGAGTCTGCTATATCTAGTTATCTTCTGTCTTTCTTCAGGTTTTATATTAGTGCTTATTACTATAATATTTGAAAGCCTTCCACATAAAATTGATAGCAATAGCAAAGTCCCTTATGTACTTCATGGAGCATCTGCCTTTTCTCACTTTTGGGAGTAAAAACTCTGGGATAGTTTCGGGAGGTTGGCTGGCTGACCTGTTTGTTGCAGATATTTATATATAGTACATATTGTGTTGAAGACAGAGCCAGTGTGAAGAGTGTCATTCTTGTTGTGAGAAAGGCCTTTTCAAAGAGGGAGGTTTTTCAGCCTTTCCTAAAGCTGGTCAGACTCCAGACTTGCCCAATTTACTTGACCATCACTGTTCCGGGATTTTATTCCCAGGTATTGGCATGAGTTTTCCATTTTTAAACCATGTCCTGTGTAAATCGCTCATAAAATCATTGAACAGAACTGTTCATGCTGAAAAAATAGGGTATTTCCTCAAATTCGTACAGTGCACTGTATAATTTCCAGGTAAATCTGTATCAGCCCCAGCTTTGCTTCCCCAATTTAAGTGCACAGTACAATCAATTCCAATGCTTATTCTTGCTCAGGGGAAAAAAACTGTAAATCGGAATTACCCATATAACTATCCAGTTTGATTAATGACGCTCTTAGATTGTAATTCATAAAACAAAATGCACCTTTACCCTGAAAACTGACAAGTTCAAAGTGATATGAATTAACGGCCCTGTTCTGACAGCTGCACATTCCCAAAATGTGCCGTCATAAGTATCTAGAAATGCAGTGGATCGTTATTGGGAAAACATCTGGCAGGTCTGCACACCCGCTACGTCCTTTCCCCCTTATGATGGTGATAACTCAGCTCTCCACCTTTGTGCCCACATGCTTGCAAAGTCTGTGTTCTGTTCTAGTCTGTTCTATTAAGGTTCTTACACTGCATCCATCACGGAGCACCTTCTAATAGTGCTCTAAGCTACATGACTATCTGTCAGGGTGTTTTGTTCTCTCATCCGCTCCCCAGGGGTAGGGTGTTTTGTTTGGGGAGGTTTTTTTTAAATATATATAAATGTAAAACAACATGTATAAGCTGGAGAAGGTAGAATCCAAGGAATGTGCCTTGCATTTGGAGCTGAAGGTGGTGAAGTTTTTGATGGTCCTCAGCCCCTGTGAGAGGTCATCCTGTAGTCTTGGGCCGGCCCCTAAGAAAGTTTCGTCTCCTGCACAGATGAGCTTTACCCTTATTGTAGAAAGTTCCATTGTGCCAGAAGAGCAAAGTTTTCCACCACAGTCTTCATCTCAGAGCCTTAGTCCATCTTTTAGATTCCCTGGGCCCAGACCATGGAGCACCTTGAAGATAATGACAGAGACCTTGAATTTGTTCGATATTCTACGGGAAGCCAGTGTAGGGAGTAGAGGACAGGGTGGATGTGCTTGTGGTAGCCTGTGTACTTTTGGGCTCGGGAAACAAGCACTGAGTGGTGGGATCACATTGTCATGGAAGTCTGGGATGACGAGCAGTGGCTGCAGAACTTTCGGATGAGAAAAGCCACTTTCATGAGACTGTGTGAGCAGCTCGCCCCCACCCTGTGGCGCAAGGACAACAGATTGAGAGCTGCCCTGTCAGTGGAGAAGCGGGTGGCGATTGCAGTCTGGAAGCTGGCAACTCCAGACAGCTACCGATCAGTCGCGAACCAGTTTGGAGTGGGAAAGTCGACCGTTGGAATCAGGTTGATGCAAGTTTGCAGGGCCATTAATCGCATCCTGTTAAGAAGAACCGTGACTCTGAGGAACGTGCAGGACATTCTGGATGGCTTTGCACAAATGGGTTTTCCTAACTGTGGAGGCGCGATAGATGGGACACGTATTCCTATTCTGCCACCACCCCACCTGGCATCCGAGCACATTAATAGGAAGGGGTATTTCTCTATGGTTCTCCAGGCGCTTGTGGATCACCGTGGGCGTTTCATTGACATTAACACAGGCTGGCCTGGAAAGGTGCATGATGCACACATCTTTCAGAACAGTGGCCTATTCAGGAAGCTGCAGGCCGGGACTTTTTTCCCAGACCGGAAGATCACAGTAGGGGATGTCGAAATGCCCATTGTGATCCTTGGAGACCCCGCTTACCTGTTAATGCCTTGGCTTATGAAACCATATACAGGGAAGCTTGACAGGAGCAAGGACCAGTTCAACTACAGGCTGAGCCAGTGCTGAATGACTGTGGAGTGTGCTTTTGGCTGTTTAAAAGGACGCTGGAGATCTCTTTATGGGAAGCTAGACTTGGGGGAAAGCAGCATCCCTGTGGTTATATCCGCGTGCTGTACCCTCCATAATATTTGTGAAGGGAAGGGTGAAACATTGTCAGGAATGGACCTCCGAGGTTCAACGCCTGGAGGCTGAATTTGCACAGCCAGAGAGCAGGGCTACTAGAGAGGCCCAGCACAGGGCTACAAGGATTAGGGATGCCTTGAGGGAGGAATCTGAGGCTGAAAACCAACAGTAATGTTTGGTTCCTTGCACGAGAGTGAAGTGCAGTGGTTACAATAGTAGGAATCTGTTTTTCCTAAAATGATTTGCAGTGCATGCTGCTTTCCTGGGCTAAGGTATATTTCACTTTCTGCAATAATAAAAACTGTTTTCAAAGACAAGAATTCATTTATTGAAAAGAAAATAACTTTCTTGACAGATACACAACATTTTGGGAACCTAAAAGGGCAGGGGGGTAGGGTGATGAAATGTACAGTCACAGGTTTGAATATGTCCTGTCTGGAGTGCTTTGCAATGACTGCTGCACTTCAGGATGAAAATACTGCATGGTGATGGGGGTTGAGTGCAGAGGGTAAGGGTCGTAGTTCTCAGGGCTGGTTGGTGAACGTACAGGTGTTGGGGGCAGCTGGTGGTGGTAAGAACCTGGATGCTGGAGAAGGGGGTTTGGAGCTGACATTGGAGCACAAGGGAAAGAACTTTAGGACGGGGGGTGGCCGGCATGTTAGTGCTCTGCCTGCATGGCTATGAGCGCCTGGATAGAGTCCGCTTGGTGCGCCAGGATGCTTATCAGCTGCTTTGTGCTTCTCTTAGTCGCTGTGTTTCTCTGGCAGAGCATGCTTTCCCTTTGTCTCCAGTCCTGCAGTTTTTTACTCTCTCTGGAAGAGTGATCCACAACTGCTTTAAGCATGTCGTCTTTGCTTTTTTGCGGCTTTTTCCTGAGGTTCTGTAGCCTCTGCCCAGTGGATGATGCGGGCAGTCCAGCAGTCAAGGACACTGTTCGAAAGACAGAAATGGAAACAGTTAAAACAGGACACAGGCTGCATTGTTTATAATCTCACCCAGACAGTTATTCCCACACAGTGAAGGAGTTTACAGTCTTCACTTTAGCATACTTTTCCCATAACAACAGAGCGCATCTAACCCACAGGAGGCAGGAAATGGTGAGTAATTATTTGCTTCAGGAATGTGTAGGGGTTTCTTTGCGTTGGGGAGAACAAAATGCTGCAGGGGGCACCTGCACTGAACACTTTCCCCACATTTTCCACAGGAGTTAATCCTGGAAGATATCTCGTTGCTGCGGGTGACCTGGGAAGAGCGGGAGGGTCTTCTATAGCAATGCGGATTCTGCTCTGGCCCCTATGCAGCTTGCCTGTGTGCAGCAATGGTCCCCCCACACCTCGCGGCACAGTGGCGCGGACGCATTAGCCTGACTGGGACAAGGACCACAGTGGCTCTCCCTATAAACTTGTGGAAGTGCATTGCCCACGCTCTGGCTGAAACTTTTGAAGAGATTACCGAGGCCAATTACAGAGATGTGATTAACCACATCAGTGGGCTATTCCACATCTAGGCATGCATGCATGCAGCCATAACCCCGCCTCCTCTCCCGAAACATTTCCATCCTGAAAATAAAAGCTGCTTACTGGGAACACGCTCCTCTGCTTGTCCTTCACCAACAAGTTCCAGCTGCTGCGACTGGCTAGCCTCCTCCTGGCTTGAGAAGAGCTCCTGGCTGCATGCCTCCTGGGACTCCAGGGTGTCTCCCCCCACCCCAGTACCCTCACTCTCGGTTTCCTCAACCCCCTCCCCTTCCCCCCTCCTCTAACCCACCCTTACCCCCCCCCCACTCTGAAGTGTCCATCGTGGTCGTCGGATTGGCAGTGGGGTCATCCCCAAGTATTGTGTCCAGCTCCTTGTAAAAACGGCAGGTCGTGGGGGCAGCATCTGAGCGGCGGTTTCCCTCGCGGGCTTTGCAATAGGCACTCCGCAGCTCCTTTACTTTAACCCTGCACTGCACCACGTCCCAGTCATGGCCCCTTTCCAGCATGGCCTTTGATATCTGCCCATAGGTATTGTAATTCCTACGGCTGGAGCGCAGCTGTGACTGCACAGCTTCCTCACCAAAAACACTGCTGAGGTCCAGCAACTTGCCATTGCTCCATGCTGGGGCTCGTTTGGTGCGTGGAGGCATGGTCACCTGGAAAGATTCACTGATTGATTGCACTCCACACACAGGAAGGGGATTTTTAAAATTCCCAGGGCATTTAAAGGGCGGGTCACGTGAGCCCAGGGCAGTAGAGTGCGAACTGATGAGCAGAGTGGCTGAACAGGCATTCTGGGATACCTCCTAATACCCTGGAGGCCAATTAAAGTGCTTTTGGTGGCCACACTTGCGGAGCAGTGCAGCATCACCAGCACTGCAATCCTTATACCCAAGGCAGAGCAGAAGTACAACCAGCGCTGCAGCCAGGGAGATGCAGCGCTGTATGTGCCTTGCAAGTGTGGACGGTGAATAAGTTGCAGGTCTGGTGGTGGGTTTGCAGCACTGCAAATCTCCAGCATAGCCAAGCCCTGAGTGTAGAAAATAAACTTTTAATGAAAGGAGGGATGGCATCTGACATTAATTAGGGAAAATGCCACCAGCAAGATTCATAATCATAAAACTGTGAGCAGGAAACCATCCCAGAGTGCATGGGGCAATGTCTTCTGCCTCAGGTTCTTGAGTTCCTTTACTGTGCCCCCCTCTGCTCCCTCACCAGACCCCACTCACAGTGGTTATCCTTGGTCAGTGAGGACCCAGGGTTCAGAGGTGCATTTGTGCAAGTTCACCCCCCACCCAGGGAAGAAGGCACCTTGCTGTCTCTGTCATCTGAGCACTTGCTTTGGCCGGCCACCCCGCCAGCTGCATCTCCTTGCTGCCCTGCCAGCCACTCGTTCCATTCACTGGTCACCTTCTGCCACCGACCTCTCTGCTGTGACCTCTGCAGGTCAGTCTCTTGAGGTTGCACCCAGCTCTTAGTGATTTCCAGCTCTGAGGCTGGGCAGAGACACTGTCTCAACGCAAGTGGTTTTCAGCTCTTTAGAGAACTTAAAATAACAAGTCTTCTCCTGGAGCCTATTTAGCTCTATCTTTGAAGAGTGGGGAGGAACAGGTTAAACTAGACCAGGGACTTCTAGGGAGCATCCACACCTCCTGGCTGGGATACTTCTCCCTACCCCTCTCGCTATCTCACAGCCCCTGGCTTAATGAGTCCCTTTCAACTGAGCAATCGGGACAAGCTCAGCACCATTCTGCTCCCCTTTAGTCATACAATAAAGATAACATCGATAACAGCATTTCACTATCCCTGCATTCAGTACTAAAATGATTAGTAACCCAACACCGCCGAAGTTGATCACTTGGAGCTACACAGCTCCTGTCTGCAGGTTCATGTAAATACAGTTTGCTCCTGAAGTCTCTCCCCTTCCCCAACTGGCTGTCAGGGGAGAGTTCATTCAGACCCTGCTTACATCTGTTTATAGAGGGGATGATATGATGAGACTACATAAAATGGGACGTCGCTGATCTGTGACTGCTAGCAGCAAATATCTCCAATGGCCAGTGATGGGACACTAGATGGGGAGGGATCTGAGTTACTACAGAGAATTCTTTCCTAGGTGTCCACCTGGTGGGTCTTGCCCACATGCTCAGGGTCTAAGTGATCACCATATTTGGATCAGGAAGGAATTTTCCCCTGGGTCAGATTGACAGAGATGCTGGGAGTTTTTCACCTTCCTCTGCAGCATGGGGCATGGATCACTTGCAGGTTTGGGATTCTCTGTAACTTGATGTCTTTAAATCATGATTTCAGGACTTCAGTAACTCAGCCAGAGGTTAGCAGTCTATTACAGGAGTGGATGGGTGAGGTTCTGTGGCCTGCAATGGTTAGGTCAGACTAGATCAGTGACTCTCAACCTTTCCAAACTACTGTATCCCTTTCAGGAGTCTGATTTGTCTCATGTACCCCAAGTTTTACCTCACTTAAAAACTATGTGCTTACAAAATTAGACACAAAAATACAAAAGTGTCACAGCACACTGTCACTGAAAAAAATTGCTTACTCATTTTTACCATATAATTATAAATCAACTGGAATATAAATATTATATTTAAATTTCAGTGTGTTGTATAAACAAGTAATTGTCTGTATGAAATTTAAAAAGGGCTCTAGAGGTGATCCTGGCAATTACAGATGGGTAAGTCTAACGTCAATACCGGGCAAATTAGTCGAAACAATAGTAAAGAATAAAATTGTCAGACACATAGAAGGACATAAATTGTTGGGCAAAAGTCAACATGGTTTCTGTAAAGGGAAATCGTGTCTTACTAATCTATTACAGTTCTTTGAAGGGTTCAACAAACATGTGGACATGGGGGATCCAGTGGACATAGTGTACTTAGATTTCCAGAAAGCCTTTGACGTGGTCCCTCACCAAAGGCTCTTATGTAAATTAAGTTGTCATGGGATAAAAGGGAAAGTCCTTTCATGGACTGAGAACTGGTTAAAAGACAGGGAAGAAAGGTTAGGAATTAATGGTAAATTCTCAGAACGCAGAGGGGTAACTAGTGGTGTTCCCCATGGGTCAGTCCTAGGACCAATCCTATTCAACTTATTCATAAATGATCTGGAGAAAGGAGTAAAAAGTGAGATGGCAAAGTTTGCAGATGATACTAAACTGCTCAAGATAGTTAAGACCAAAGCAGACTGTGAAGAACTTCAAAAAGATCTCACAAAACTAAGTGATTGGGCAACAAAATGGCAAATGAAATTTAATGTGGATAAATGTAAAGTAATGCATATTGGAAAAAATAACCCCAACTATACATACAATATGATGGGGGCTAATTTAGCTATAACTAATCAGGAAAAAGATCTTGGAGTCATCGTGGATAGTTCTCTGAAGACCTCCACACAGTGTGCAGAGGTGGTCAAAAAAGCAAACAGGATGTTAGGAATCATTACAAAGGGGATAGAGAATAAGACTGAGAATATATTATTGCCCTTACATAAATCCATGGTACGCCCACATCTTGAATACTGTGTACAGATGTGGTCTCCTTATCTCAAAAAGATATATTGGCACTAGAAAAGGTTCAGAGAAGGGCAACTAAAATGATTAGGGGTTTGGAACGGGTCCCATATGAGGAGAGATTAAAGAGGCTAGGACTCTTCAGCTTGGAAAAGAGGAGACTAAGGGGGGATATGATAGAGATATATAAAATCATGAATGATGTGGAGAAAGTAGATAAGGAAAAGTTATTTACTTATTCCCATAATACAAGAGCTAGGGGCCACCAAAAATAAAAGGAAGTTCTTCTTCACACAGCACACAGTCAACCTGTGGAATTCGTTGCTTGAGGAGGTGGTGAAGGCTAGGACTATAACAGCATTTAAAAGAGAGCTGGATAAATTCATGGAGGTTATGTGCATTAATGGCTATTAGCCAGTATGGGTAAGGAATGGTGTCCCTAGCCTCTGTTTGTCAGAGGGTGGTGATGGATGGCAGGAGAGAGATCACTTGATCATTACCTGTTAGGTTCACTCCCTCTGGGGCACCTGGCATTGACCACTGTCAGTAGACAGGATACTGGGCTAGATGGACGTTTGGTCTGACCCAGTATGGCCGTTCTTTTGTTCTTATGGTATGCAGCCTGTGGTAAAACTGGGCAAATATCTAGATGAGTTTATGTGCCCCCGGAAGACCTCGGAGCAGGGCCGCCCAGAGTGTGGGGCAAGTGGGGCAATTTGCCTCAGGCCCTGGGCTGAGCAGGGGACCCCACGAGAATGTTGGAGGCTCCCCCGCAATTCCGCCTTCCACCATCCCCCGGCGCCTCAGCTCGCCGTGTCCAGGAGCGGCCCTGGACAGAGCTAAACTGGCGTGGTTTGGGCAGGGCCTAAGCTCCTCCCACTTGGAGCTGCATGGTAAGGGGGCGGGGCTGCGAGCTCAGGTCTTGACGGAGCCAGACCGCTGCAGCGCTGTCCAGGGGTCAGGGCAGCTTCTGGACGCAGCGTGCGCTGAGGCTCTGGGAGAGGGGGGAGACGGGAGTAAGCAGCATGGTAAACCCCTCTGAGCCAGACGCCCGGCCCCTCTGAGTCGGACACCCTCCTGACCTCCCCCTCCAGCTCTGAACCCAGCCCCTCTGAGCCGGACACCCTCCTAACCCCCCTACAGCCCTGACCCCCAGCACTGATCCCAGCCCCTCTGAGCTGGACACCCTTCTGACCTTCCCCCAGCCCTGACCCCCAGTTCTGAGCCAGCCCCTCTGAGCTGGGCAACCTCTCAACCCCATCCCCCACAGCCATGACCCCCAGATCTGAGCTCAGAGCCAGGCACCCCCTGACCCCCACCCCAGCCCTGACCCCCAGCTCTGAGCCCAGCCCCTGTGAAGTTGGCACCCCCTGACCCAGAGCCCAGCTCCCCACCTAGCCCTGGGCAACAGCAGCACCATCCCCAGGCAGTGACAGCCCATTGGCACCAACCATCACCATCATCCAGCAACAGCCCATTACGTAATTGCAAATGTATACATACCATTAACGCATGTAATGTTTTAAATGTTTTATACTCCAATATAACGCAACCTGATATAACATGAATTCAGATATAATGCGGTTAAAGGAGTGCTCCTTGGTGGCGGGAGGGGCTGCACACTCCAGTCAGATCAAAGCACGTTTGATATAATGTGGTTTCACCTATAATGCGGCAAGACTTTTTGGCTCCCCAGGACAGTGTTATAGCAGGGTCGAGGTGTATTTTCAAATTATTAAAAATTAATTTTTGAATGTATTTCACTGGTTATTTTTTACATTTCCAAATACACACTATAGTATTGTGACTTATTTTTATGGAAGGAGCCCCCAAAATTGCTTTGCCCCAGGCCCCTTGAATCCTCTGGGCAACCCTACCTCTGAGTCCCCCAGGGCATGTGTATCCCTGGTTGAGACCTGGACTAGCTGATTATGATGGCCCCCTCCCCCTTAACTTAAGGTCTATGAAGAAGGAAGGGACGAGTCTTTCCCTGAATAAGGTGTTGGCTATTTCAGTAATGACTCTCTTTCACAAGCCAGAAGGGTCATGGGTTGGATTCACAGATCTTGGGTCGAGACCCCTTTAGGGTGTCAACAACTTACATAAGAATTGTCATACTGGGTCAAACCGAAGGTCCATCTAGCCCAGTATCCTGTCTTCCACAATGGCCAATGCCAGGTGCTTTAAATGGAATGAACAGAACAGGTAATCATCAAGTGATTCATCCCCTGTTGCCCATTCCCAGCTTCTGGCAAGTAGAAGCTAGGGACACCATCCCCGTCCATCCTGGCTAATAGCCATTGATGGACCTATCCTCCATGAATTGATCTAGTTCTTTTTTGAACCCTGTTATAGGCTTGGCCTTCATAACATCCTCTGGCAAAGAGTTCCACAGGTTGACTGTTTATTGTGTGAAGAAATACTTCCTTTTGTTTGTTTTAAATCTGTTGCCTATTAATGCATGTAATATTTTTGTGATATCTATGTGTGCCTCTGTTTCTCTCTGTACTTTGCGTTGCTACCCAATAGGAGCAAAATGGTTAAAAAGCTGCTCTTAAGGTTCAGCAGGAGGCATGTGGTATTGTCAAGTCATTGGTGGAATGAATGGGCTGGAAAAAGATTGGCTGAAACCCAGGCATATCAATGGAGGATCCACCAAGACAATATGAGACACAAAGACCAAACAGCTGACAAGTATCCATGGGACTCTCCAGCAGGTGGAAGCTGTTCTCTCAGCAAGGATTGATTGGGGAGGGGGGTGGCTGGTGGAAGAGATTCAGCAGCTCTCTCCTGGAACTAAGGAAAAAGGGACATAGCCAGGGATAGCCGTGATGTCTTCGATGACAGCATGGCTCAAGGGAGCTCTGGCCTGGAGCTGACCAAGCTGAACTGTCTTAATTTTTGCCTCTCTTAGATTAGCAAAGGACTTTCACAATCTGTGCGCCAGGTGACTAATAAATTGTGACCTTGTTTTGGAAAGGTTGCCTGGAGTCACTGAGATCATTGTGTCCTGAAGGTGTCCTCCTCAGCCTCGTGGCTAAGAGGGGTGAAAACATTCTCTTGCCTGGTTCTTCGAGTGATGGTCCCTACTGTATGCCACTAAGGGTTATGAGTATGTGCCATGAGCCTAGAGCCAGAGCTTTCTGAAAGTGGTATCACTTGCCAGTCCGTGCATGTGCCCCTGTATTGCATCATGGTTTCACCCGAGGAGATAAAGGGCGGGGCGGACCAATCCTGTCTCCAGTTCCTTTTCACCGCCTCATGGTCCAATTGTTGTTGTGCATTCTGATGCCAGGGCATTCTGATGCCATCTGCTCCGTCTCAGGCCTGGTCTACTCTACAGGTCTAAGTCGACCTAAGTTACGCAACTCCAGCTATGTGAATAATGGAACTGGAGTTGACGTAACTTAGGTCAACTTATCGTGGCAGCTACACCGTGCTGGGTCAAAAGGAGACACTTTCCCGTCGACTTACGGCACACTTCTTGTTCCAGGGAAGTCCTGGAGTCCACGGGAGAGCAATCTGTGATCAATTTAGCGGGTCTTCTCTAGACCCACTAAACTGATCCCCAATGGACTGATCGCCGCAGCGTTGATCCCCGGTAAGTGTAGACATACCCTTAGATAGTATGTTCATTGGTGCAGAGAGAGACACTTACTCTAGCTGACATGCCACATATATCGGATGTCATGGCATTTCCTCAACGATGGTGACTGACCTTTTTATAGCGTGGGAAACTGAGTCTACGTAATGGTCACAGCAAGTGTCAGTAGGCCAGTGCACTACAGTGTGTAATGCATAGCAAAGAACATCCTCTGAGAAGAATATTTCTTGGTGAGGTCCTGCTGCCAACAAACTCTTCCCCAGCTTTGCCTTCTTAGGGGAACTTTATTCCCAGCATGTCTTTTGGGAGCTGGCACTGCTGGAGCCCTAAAATAGCATTTTTTAGAAGCTGGGTGCTGCTGGCTGTAGCTTTCTGTCTTCCCATTGATTAAACCCTGGGGAGTGCTTCCTGTTTTCCCTTTAGTAGTGTTGTGGCACTAGCACCTTCTCACATGGCACCAGTGCTGAGTTCAAAAGGTCTTGCCTCTGTCTCCTATGCTCATGATGCTGGCACCACGCCACACTCTTCCACTTACAGGAGTTACATACTAAGCAAGGGCAGCCTAGACCACCATGCCCACATGTGAGAGTACAGTCTTAGAAGTGGACTCTTTCAAGAACTTCACCTAGCACTGGGCAGGGAAATGTTAGTGGGACAAGGAGGGTGAGGTAATATCTTTCATTAGCCAAACGTATGTTAGTGAGAGAGTAGAGCATCTGACCTACACCGAACTCTTCTTCAGGTGTGGGAAAGGTAGTCCGCGTGTCACAGCTAAATACAAGATCGACCAGCTAGTTTAGTACAAGGGCTTGGCTACACTAGAAACTCCAAAGCGCTGCCGCGGGAGCACTCCCGCGGCAGCGCTTTGAAGTGCGAGTGTGGTTGTGGTGCCTGCACTAGGAGAGAGCTCTCCCAGCGCTGCAGGTACTCCACCTCCCCGCTTCCAGCGCTGGGGCACTGTTTACACTGGCGCTTTGCAGCGCTGTAACTTGCTGCGCTCAGGGGGGTGTTTTTTCACACCCCTGAGTGAGAAAGTTGCAGTGCTGTAAAGCGCCAGTGTAGCCAAGGCCTAAGTATTGTACGGGACCATTCAAGGTGATGTGCCTCGTTAACAGCCCTGTAGCCATAGGACAAAAAGTGGTGGTTAGTGGGTTACAGAATTGTTGTAAGAAACCATAAATCCAGTGCTGACCATAATTTGAATGTCTAGGAAAGTTTTTAATTTAAGCTCCCAGGCTTTTGAAATTATGCAGATTTCCTTTGGGGAGGAGAACTGATAGGTCAGATCCAGTGATCGCTTTGTGAAAAGTGTTCACCCACTGGTGACAGGGTGTGTTTTGTTTTATCATTTTCCTGTGCGAGTTCATTCGAGTGTAGTGAGGGTCTGGTTTTCCCCACATAGTTATTGGAGCATTTAGAACCAAAATGCCAACATTTCTCAGTATACTAGTTGCCTCTACTCTACCCGTGCAGGCCTGCAGCCTCCACTTCTTTGTCAAATCCAACTTAGCTTTTCACATAGCATCAAATCTTAAAAGACTGTAAGGTTCTTTGAAAGCAGTAGCCATCTCAAGGCTGCCTTAGCATAGTTATCTTCATACAAAATGTATGTTCTGTTAATATGCTAGGGGGAATAGGTGCTAAAGACGGAAGGTGAATAGTTTTAGGTTGAAAATCACTAGTATTAGTATAAGAGGAGGGTGTCCAATTTCAGAGAGCTCAGGGGTACATTAAGTAACAATGGCCAATATGTGCTGGCAATGTTCCTTGATTGTCTGAAGAACATAAGCATTTTGAAAGTAAAACAAAGAGAAATATTGATCCTCAACTAAGAATTGGCAATATTGTAGGGCAATTAACAGTAAAATATTAAAACCCAACTCCACAAAGTTAATAGTGCTGCTAATGAAAGGTAAGTAAAGGAAGACTGACATCATAAAACCCAAGAGGGCAAGCACATTTCACAACATTTCCCTACTCAGGTTGGAAGTCTGGCCAGAGGGCTGAGTCTCCATGAGTTTTTTCCCAGGCTTTGTCAGTGTCTACAGAATTTTTGCGTCAGTAAAGGTAGGCTTACTGGCAGTCCTTTTGCAGAAGGGGTATTTATTTTACAGACAGTAGTTACCTAAGGAATGCTCACTACCAAACCAACTTTTGTAGATAGTTGGGTTACATACGCTTTTAAACATTCCTTTTTGCTTCATTTTGGTGGAGGGAGGGGAGAAATCAAGGGAAATTATTTCTGCTGGTGTTAGATGTCATCTCCCAAATCTTCCATAGCTAAGCAATGTGAGTTAACCCTGACCTGAGGGAAGCATCTTGGACAGACTATTTTACACTTCATGCAACAGATTCAAGTCTTGGCTACAGCACAGTAAGTGTACAGGTGTATTGACAAACCACTGGTGTAAAAACCAATGTAAGTGAGATGAGGATCAGGAATCACATCGGTTTCATCTCAGCCTTTCTGCAAGAGCTGTTCAATAATGAGTGCCAGTTGTCATCATGCAGCCTTGGTGTAGCCCTGTTGCTCCTAGGTTATCAGAGACACAAGATGCATGAGGTGATATCTTTTATTGGACCAACTTCTGTCAGTGAGAGTGACAAACTCGAGCTTACAGAGAGCTCTTCTTCTGGGCTGAGAAATTAAGGGCTTGTCTACACTTGCAATTTACATCACTGCAACTTTCGGGTGTGAAAAAGCAGCGCCCTCCCCCCCCCCAAGTTCTGTCAGTTTCAGCGCTGCAACATGCCAGTGTTGATAGTGCACCAGTGCTGGGAGCTAGTCTCCTTGTACAGGTGCTTTTTTTAGAGCCCAGTGCTGCACCACAACCACACTAGCTACGTTAAAGTGCTGCTGTAGTTCTTTGTGATATAGACACCTATCCTCTGGAGTGGATTCAGAACCCCCTCCTCCCTTTCAAACTGGCCCACAGGCAGCCAGCAGCTGATAACAGCTTCTAGTCCCTAGTAACCTGGGTAGGATTCAAAGCAGCAGCAATCACTTGGGCAGTGACATAACATGCCTGGTAGCTCATGCCATCTCCATGCTGGCAGATGGTCGAGGCAAAATTTGACAGAGAAAGAAACAAGGATTTTGCAGAAATGTGCAACGAATCAGGGACGGACTTCAAGATGCTATCAGGGCTTCTTTTCAACCCTAACATCTAAGGCTAAAGCTGTAGCCTAGAATAGCAGACGTTAGCACAACGTGTCCTGACAAATAGCTGAAATGTTTCAGGACACTCAGTTAAACACACATGGCTACATAGTCATCAAGCATGTATAGTCTTGGTACCCTTTAGGCAAAGGTAGACACACCTGTAAGTTTGAGCTCTCTTTGCTACAGCTCCGATAAGCAGAGAAAGCAAAACCCTGACAGTCTTCATGTTCTGCTGAAGACATTTACTAATTCACTCACCACAGATGGTATGCTCAGCAAATGACTTGGGTTCGAAACAAAAGCTTTGCTCAGATGCGACCTGCAGCTTCTGCCTGAGAATACACAGTCCTACTGGCAAGGAAGCAGGAATATAAAAATTAAGGATCAATTCTAATACTCTTAGTTGTAGTGCCTAAACTCGTCCCACTGGAGTCAGCTGGGCCACTGTCAGTTAAGGCTTTGGTTTGTGTTACCACTTGTGTCAGTCAAGGGGTGTGAAAAAACACCCCCTGACCAACATAACTTTCACTGACAAAAGTGTGGATGTGGACAGCTCTATAGCGTCTCCCACCGCTATTGCTGCTTGTTGGGAGTGGTTTAATTATGCCGGCGGGAGAGTGCTCTCTCCCATCAGCCTAGAGCAGCTACACAGTACAGCTGTGCTGCTGTGAGGTCTGTAACTTAGACATACAAGGCACTGCTCCACATCATCAAAATCTGCCTCCAAAGCATGAAAAATAAGCCACTCTGCTATCAATACGAGTCACAGAATGCCAAAGTGTGTGTTCCCTGAAATGCAACGGAAAAGCTAAAAACCCAGAAATCACATTTCCTATTTACCCCTTGTGTTTGCAGCTAAGGTCTGTAAATGTTCATCACCAGTTCTGCAGAGACTAATGGATGGGATGAACTTGACACAGTATGGCCTTGTGTTCATTGGCTGGGCTCCCCGTGGCATTTCCATTGATCGGCTAAAGTGCTAAAATTACAGCTGCCTGGTCTATGCTAGGAATGTAACATATGTTAAAAATACACCTTTTCCTTCACATACACATGGCCTGTAAATGAAGTTAAATACGGACGCAAGGCTTTGGAGGCCTAGTGCGCCGTAGGTCTGGTTAGTTGCACAGCTGAACCCTAGGTGTTCTAGTGCTGTGATATTACAGTTAAAGTCCAGCCCATGCTTCTCATACATAGGTGGGCTGCTTTAAATCTCACCGGGGCAACTTAATGCAAAAACCGAACTCACACCTCAACACAAAGCAAAACACTGGGCCCACTCTGGCTCCCAGCCCTTCACGGGGGGGGGGCAGCAGGACTCACTGTAGCAGGGCCTGCTCCTGCAAGGTACTGAGGCCTTGCTCTTTAAAGGCATCCTAACTCCCACTGATTCAGTGGCAATTAGGCATTAATACCTTTGAAGACCTAGGTCTGACTGCCCTCACCTCTCACTCAATGGGAGCTGAGGCCACTCAGGACCTTGCATGAATACTTGAGTTTTTTCATGAAACTTAATACAAACCACACCAACCCTGCAGTCCACATTAAAGCCAACTGCCATTACAATCAATGCAATTTTTGCCTGGGTAAGGAAAACAGGGTTGGGCCCATGACAACAATGACAAATCCAAATATTCTCCACTGACCAGAATGATATTTTCGTTCACAGTGAAGAGTCTCTTATACCACTGTAGCCTCACTGACCCAGTGGAGTAAATATTACTCATCTAGGGGAAATCCTGGCCCTACTGATGTTAATGCCAAAACTCTTGTTGACCTCAGTAAAGCTAGGATTTATCTCCATCCAAAAGATGAACAGCCTTCCCACACGCCCTCCTCCACTGTGGATGAAGTTACATTGCTGTAAAGGTGCTTATACCAGTACAGGAAGGGGAATAAACATTTTAGTAGTATACGGTACCTGTATGCCATTATAGCTGCATGTAGACCAGAGCTTGTAGTGGAATAACTGATATTGGTAAAAATTGCTCCTCTAACCACAATAGCTGTATCTGCACAAAATCTGGGTGGAGACTGGGCCTATAAATAAATATTACAATTCAGCACCATACAATACCTCTTTACCGTGACAATCACTAAAGACACGCTTGAAAACAGATTTATTGTTGAACAGGCCCATTAAAACTGGAAAAACAAATTCAACAACTCATTTTATTTGTATTTTTGGGTAAAAACTTTTTTTCATGTTAACAAAAGCAGAATAGATTTATTTAGTGTTCATTTCACACCTCTGACAGTTGCAGCTGTCAGGAAAAGAAATACAGTATTAAAATAAATTGAATAAAGTTGCTCACCAACAAAATTTTTTTTTTCACACTATGCAAATCTGTGGATTGTAACATCAACAGTATAAAATGTAACAAAATCGGAATTTTAATTTTTTTTTAGAAAAGCTTTAAAAGATAACAGTCCAGGCTATAAAACTATATAAGCATTGTATAAGAAATGTTAAAGTCAACAAGTCTACAGATACATCTTGTAAAAACCTCAATAAATTATATATATATTTATAATATCTAATAACATTTGAAATCATGCACAAATTTGTACATTTTAAAGGGAAACCTAATGCTTTAGGTACTTGGAATGTACAATTAGCACACATTTGTAAGAAAATACCAAAATTTCTTTTTAATTAAAAAAAAAATCTATAGAAATCTACTTTCTCAAGAACTGCCACTGACTTAACCTCAAACTATAAATTATTACTTTTATGAGAAGAGCCTTGTGTTGCTAAAAAAATAATACTAATGTGAGATGCTGTCAGCCTGTTATTCTGAATCAGATATGTTGTATGCACAGGGGGAAAAAAAAATCAAAACAACCATGTAATTATATATTTGCTTCTTTGTGTTAGTAAAAGAATTAAAATCTTCTCATAAAAATACCTCCCCATGTCTTCCTGTTCCATACTAAAGTTCCCCTGTTTATTTAGTGTGCTTTGGCACAGAGGCACATAAATAGCATACAAATTTAAGTCCAGCAAATTAGACATTATTGGCATTTTTAGCATGTGTTAGACTTAAAAGTGATATACAATCATTGTACTTCCCCTATAAAGAATGTGGCTCCTCTTACTGTTTTGCCAGTGTGTTATTTCTTAAATCCAAAAATGCAATGATACCGGCAAGGAGAAAAAAAAAATAAATAATCTGCATCATTCAAAAATCAACTTTTAGCTTTGCTGCATACTTGTTTTTAAGATCATCCACAAAGAATACCTTCATTCAAAAATAGAAAAATAAACACCCACACCCCCTTAATGCACAGTGGTTAAACTGATGGAAGAATTCTTGGCCTTAGTTTTTGAAATATGTAAAAATCATCTCTCTGTTATTTGTTTGGATTTAACCACTGATGATGTATTGCAAAATAAACTTACCTTTGCTCACTGCAATCCAGGATAAACTAATTTTTTTTAAAATGAATATATTTATAACATTAAATGTAATTTGTTAAAGGACTGTACATCTATACATTCTCTCAATATTTCCCGTAAACACAAAAGAAAAACTTGATTAATATATTTTTCTCCATATTTAATAAGTTAAAGAACTTAACGCAGTAAATTTTAAAGTTTACAGTAATGCTATGCTATTTCAACCAATGAACAGATATGTTAATGTCTATAAATAAATTTACAAATATACATGTTGATACAATTTTTAAAACAAAACTGTGAAGATATAAAAACAAAATCTTTTGCCCAGATCAGTATATCCTAGATTGCAATGCTCTTATTTTGAGAGATTTCCCTCTCAGTACTGCTTTACGTTGCATTAGTGTTATACATTCTTTTATATATATATATATAAATACAGTATATATTTATAGATATGTACACAATTCTCTGGAATAAACCTTTTTGATATAAGTTAAAGCCTCTTGCCTACAGGTACCCGTAATTTCTCTCTCCAAGTCACTGTGTATGGATGGAGACAACTTGCTAGCTTTAAAGGGGAGAAGTACCGAAACAGCTGCTTCTCTTGGGCTTTAAAGGCAAAAACTCAGAACTTCATCTCAAGAGCGTGAGTTTTACATTCTTAGAACCTGATCCTGCAGCATCCAGCACACTGGCAAAATACTGCATTCACATGATGCCCCCCTGAAGACAATAGGGCTCTGGATGGACAGTCTACCCATGGGAAAGAAGTTGCAAGATCAGAGACTAATTCTGCTTGTGATTTAATTATTTAACAATTCCCTGGAGACATGTGGTACCTTTATACCCACCACTTCAATGCTTTCCTCCCTATGAACAGGTTACAATGACCTTCATGCATTTGCCCTTCTGTTTGGAATGTTCTGACTCTTCTCCATACACCAGTCACCCACAGTGCTAGTGCAGGAGTGGGTTATGATCTATTACAGTCAAACCGCTGTTTGTCACCAAACCATTAACTCCTTTGAGACTTTGACTATGCCAAAAAAAAAATATATATATTTTTTCTTTTTTTGGAAAGAAAAAAAAATTCTAAGTAGCTGGGTAATGATCAAGCGACTACAGAAAAACCCAGCCAAGAAAAATACAGCTATTTATATAAATATATTAATCCCTGCAGGCAATGGGGCTTTTCAGCTTCACAAAAAGGTTCATGTACAGATTGCATAAGCAAAGAATTTCTACATTCTTTACACTTCTTCTCCCCAGAAAACAAAAGTTTTTTTTTTTTCCTCTTCTTTGTTTTGCAGGCACAGAATGGCAACTCTGACACTTGGTAATACCTTACCGGAAGTCCAGAGGTCAGCACCTCTAGATTTAACCTTTTTTTTTTTTTTTTTTTGGAAAAAAAAATATATATATATAAAATAATCATCTTGGCAAGAGATTAGGTCCTTCAGGCCAAACAGTGCTTTTTGACTTCTTATACAGCAAAATGGGGAAAAAAAACAAAAAAAAACCTCCAAACCCCCACAACCCTTCTACGGCTCAACAACAACAAAAGTCTTGAATTAGCAAGCAGTTTCATTCAAAGATCCTTCACTACTGTTTGTCCTTGGCGTCCTCCAAGCCTACATTCGTGAGTTTTTTTTCCATGGTCCGTCTGTGGTTTTGGAGTCATCATGTCCTGATGACACCATTGCACTGCTGGTGTTTGGGAAGACATGGCTCATCTGGCAGAAGGTCATGGGCAAACACGGAATCGTCTCCTGAAGAGCAGGTGCTTTGTGTCTCCTGGCAGGCAGGAGAATACTGCTCGAATGGCACGGAGAGGTCAAGATACTCCTGCAAGGAGAAAAGTCACATGGTTACATGGTCAAGGGTGGGGGAGAAAAGATAGCTAATGATGCTGCAATGCTCTTCAGTTACCACAAACATTAGGATTAGATCTGGGAATGCCAGCTCTGGGTTTTGAACACCCCTGAAGCATGAGGGTTTTGGGATCTGGATTTTGGCTTAGCCTGTTATAAAGGTAGGGGCCAGGTCTGAATTTCAAAACCACCTCCAAAGCTCAAGAGAGATCAACTGCAGGGTTCTAGTTCAGGCCCATCTCTGCTCAGGGCTCATCCTTAGCCAGAGAGAAACACTTACATCAGTTGATGTTACAGTAAGGACCCTATCCAGGTCTTCCACTAGCTGCTTAAAGGTTGGCCGTTGCGATGGGACTGCATGCCAGCACTCTCTCATGATCATGTACCTGAGGAGAACAAAGAACAAGACCTGTGATCCCGGTGGGGGAAGAGAAGAGCACGTGTGCAGATGTACATGTCCCAGCACAGCCAGGCTTTGGCCTATGCAACAGTTGAGGCAGAGCCAGCCCTTGCTCCTTTGCATTGCCCTAAGCAAAGTGAGACATGCAGCGCCTTCTGTGCCTGAACCCACTGCCCAGCCCCAACATGGCCACCAGACAGTGCACTGCTGCAGGCATAACACAACCCAGCTGGTATGCCTGCAGCAGAAGTAAAGTAAAGAAAGGGGATCCCCTAGGGAAACCCCTCTAGCAGGGTGCCTTAGGAACACGCAGTGCTGGTGCCCAAGAGAGACAGGTTTGGAAACTGGGTGTGGAGATTGAGGGAAAGCCCAGGTTACAGAGTACCGAGAAAGGCAGCAGCTTTATTACTGTAGCTGTCTATCACATGGTCCTTGGCAATGGCATCGGGAGCATAGGCCTAAGGCTGCCAATGGCTTGGAGCTCTATGTAGCGCCAGCATTCATGGGCTTGGCAGCAGGACTGGAGGCCCCAAAGGAAAAACGAGGAGGAGGAAATTCACACTTCGATTTCTTTGACATGCCCGCACACCCTTTTACAGTAATGTGGGCAACCTGGAAATCACAAAGCTGGCCATACATGATCACATTTGAAGAGGAAGCCTTTGGATTATCCAAACAGAAACCCCTAATGTCCCAGTCGGAAATCCGGTTTGCATGGTAAACAATGATAAGGCCTGGCTCTTGCCCTGTCACTTTGTTGGGAGCAAGAGGACAATTATCATGCCCTGTTGGTCTTACCATGCGCCCTCTCCCTTGAGCAGTAACCAATGATGTTTACAGGAGAGGGCATCCTCTCACAGAGATGCAGCACTTATGAAACAAGAGCACATACCAATTTCACACAGACTGGTCTGCTTTTAAATCCAACATATAGCAGGGAAAGCTTTGCCTACAGCAGGTTTGTCCGCAGTGTGGAGTAGGCAAAGCCAACTGGACCAGGGAAGAGGTAAAAGACAACAGCAGGGAATGGCAAGACAACAGGCTTAAAATTGAGCATTGCTAGCATGACACTCACTGAATAGTGATTTGCCCTGCTTCAGTCCCAGCGTACGGACTGGAGTTAGACATGGGCAATTAAATGTTACTTAATTCACATTTGTTTAGGGCGTTACTGAAGCTGAAACAAGAAGGAAGGAAACTAAACGTAATGATGCCATTTTCTGAGGCTCAGAACCAGCCTCCTAGCAATGGTCTCAGGGCCAGAGAACGTGTTTCTCATCTGCACAGTGACCAACGTGCCAGGACCGGACAGAAGAGCTTATGTCCCTATTACTACTTGTCACTGTCATCGGGGTGGGCCAAGCCCTCTGCTGACTTACAACTCACTTAACTCTACCAAAAAACAGAATTTGGCCCCTTTATAAATAGGCAACTGTGTGTTGAACAGAAAGAGGCTCTGAAGAGCCATCTCTCTAAATTTCTTATTACAGGGGTCCCATGAAATATAAACCCTTGTTTCTGGTATAATGCCGCAATCAGACAAATACATCAGGCAGGAAAAGCTGTATTCAAGGGGTAAGTCACCACAGGCGGTGCTAGCCCATTGAGGGCTCTAAGCAGGACTATCCTCCCTCCCCACTCACCCACAACACATACTGCTCAGGGCCCTAAGAATTGCTTAGTCTGCTTATACCTGAACCTCACTAGGCAAATCCATAGACAGGAGCTGGGAAAAGGGTTGACATGAATCGACCAAGCATAGCAAGCGTAGCTGCATATTTTGTTTGTCAGTGACATAATGAGTCTAAATGCATCAGGCTTGGTTAAGTCTATCTGGAGCCAGCCAGCCAATCGCACAGCAAGACCAGCTAAATAGTAGCAAGTGGGGGTCAGACAAAGGAATAGGCAATGATATTTATACACACACACCGGAAAGGGGACTGGAGAAACTGAATTAAGAAGGAAAATAAACTCATGCATCAGTCAAGGTTTCTAGAAATGAAGCCGTAAGGATATTCCCTCCCATGTGCTCACTTACAGGTCATGAGTGCAATTTGCTGGCTTGTCCATCCGATGGCCTTCTTTTAAGAGTTTGAAGAGTTCCTCAACTGGAATTCCCGGATATGGAGACCCACCCAACGTAAAGATCTCCCATAGCAGCACTCCAAAAGACCAGCTGGGAACCAAAGAAAGATGTTTAAAATTCAATGAGGTTTTTTTAGTTTGTTTGTTTTTTTGCTTTATTTCGGTGCAGCCATGCATAGCTAACGCAGCCATCAATAGCATGACTAATTGCCTAGGCCATTTTTACTAGTTACTTGGAGATCTCTGCTGATCCAACTCAATAGCAAAGAAATCCTAGGCACCATGTCTGAAACTGAAATGAGCATTTAATCAGATAGGTGACAGGCCATTTATTACCCCTGGCTCTTTGTTAGGTCTTCCACCAGCTCCACTGAATGGAACAAATCAAATTATTCATGCACAGCTTCACTGAATCACAGGCTAGGAACCACAGGCCACTGTGCAAGCTGATATCAAAACTTGCTTGTTACAACCCTTATTTTGCTGGCCAGACTGGAAGAAACATCCCCTACAAAAATCTGCAGAGGTCTAATGTTACATGTCCTAGCACTGCAGCTGTGCTACATTTAAAAGTCCTTTTTTTCAAAATACCTTTTGCCTCTTTCATTTTCTTTTTTAAAACAGAGATTATCTGTCTCTCCATCTCTCTCTCTCTAATTTAGGTAAACTGATGCATCCATTGCAGCATTACCTACGTGCTGAAACTGTGATTTCAGATCATGGAAGCTACAGCATGTGAAATTTATAGAAAGAGAGAATACAAATTTGTCTGAAGCTCAGCAGAGAAACAGCTGTATTTGGCAGTCCCACAGATTTTCTGCTAAACGGGCACAAGGAGCCCACTATTGAAAAATAAAATAGCGCTCATGCTTAGCTGGGCGATTTCAGCTTTCATATAAATTAAAGTGCATAGTCCTGAGTTCAGCCATGACCCGGAATAGTTTAACAGCCTGTTCTGCTCTGCATTCCAGTTATGTTGTTTTTTTACAGCATGCAGCCATTAAAGCTAGCTAGGTTAAAGTAAACATGGTTTTGTACAATAAATTAGTTGACCCCAAAATAGCAAAATTAATCAGATAATGTATGTAATGAACTATTGTCTGACCAGCTCCAGTAACTCTGAACAAGTCAGGTAGGGCCTGAACCTCCTACTATAGCTAAGTGTGATGGTCCAGATCGAAGTCAATGGTAATTCTGCTTAAGCAAAGACTGCAAGATCAAGACTTTCCACGATACAGTCTGTTCATCTACAAACTGAGTATGAATCACTTGCTTATGTTTATAGAGGTACTAAGAGGCTTAGCTCAAGAGCTTGGAGATCTTTGGATGAAATCTGTTATCTGAGGGAAGAGCAATGTACAGAACTGTATTTCAGAGTCAATTACAAAGCTTATTGTCGAGCGGAGAGCTTGGTTTTTTGCGATCAGTCTTCACCAGCACTGGGCCCAGAGTTCAAAGTCCCATTTGTGCTTAGCAGTGCATTTGTCTTTATGATCCTCGGGTATTTTGTTTTGCTTTTAATTTTTTTTTTAAATGTGGGTAATGCTTACACATCGCTCTGGTGAGTGTAGACCCGGTCAAACAATGCCTCTGGAGCCATCCATTTCACAGGCAGCCGACCCTGTAATTAGGAAGACAAAGGGAATGTTCCATCAGCATATTCACTCAGCCACAACGGCACCATCTGAATCTTCTATTCTAATCCAGTTTGAAACGTTTTCATTAGCAACCACATCTGCTTCCCTGATCACTGTGTAGGCAGTAGCGGCCACATGTAAACAGATTATAACATTTGATCCCCGGTCTTCACTGACTATCTGTGTTATAAACACCCTCCCTCTTGCATACTGCATTTCACTGCCAAGGCAGGTTTAATATATCGAGGCATCTAAATCTCTGCCTGAAAAACAGCATTCATAGTGTACAAAGGCAGCTGTGGGACTGTTCCTTTTTAAAACAGAGTGGGACTGACGCACACGGGCGTTGCTGGCTTGAAGAGACTATTTCACTCAACGCAAAAATGCTGCTCAGGCTGAACTATAGAGGGAAATGCACAGAGTGAATCCACCCATGGCTTCACTATGATCCTGCTGAAATCAAATGGGGTGTTTTTGTCATTTCAGCAGGACTGTCCCTCTCACCCTGACAGGGGAATGCAACGTGGGACACGGACCTGAAACAAAGGTCACATGAAAATGATTCCCAAGGAAACTTAAAATGCTGCAGGATTCATTCCTGTAGTGTAAATAACTCCTTCTAGAGCCTCAGCCTTAGGATTCTTTGTATCTGATGCAAATACTTTTCAGCTGTAAGAGCGAGGGATGTGTGTAAAATGCAGGTAACTCTAGCACTAGAACTAGTTATGTCCCTTGAAGTGAGGGGTACTGGAAAGCTCTGAATATGAGCAGTGCAGGGTCAATATAACCACAACTGCAGTGAATAGGAACAACCAAGGTGGCTCTTCTTCTCCAGTATAAAGTGAGATTCACATTGTCAAAGCTCACGATGCGTAGATGCCACCTTGATGTCACGGATCCCATCACTACTAGAAATAACTGTTTAAGAAAATGCCATGAAGACACCAATCCTGAAACTGACAGTGCACAGATGGACTGCTGTGTCTGGGCAGTATTACGCTGAGCTCGACAGGACTCCTTGTGGGTGCAGGGAGCTTGCCTGTCTGCTACCAACTGCTGGATCAGGGCCAAACTGTTTTTCTCAATGCAGTAATTTGTTTAAAAAGAAAGTGTGGACCAGGGGCATGTGCTGCTGACTCCTCCACCGATGGGACCTCCCAGGCACTTGGCAGCTCCATACTCACATTGGTTGTTTTCTTGTAATAGTCGATGTTGTGAACATCTCTGGCTAGGCCAAAATCGGCTATTTTCATCACATTGTCTTCAGTGACTAACACGTTCCTGGCTGCCAAGTCTCGATGAATGCACTGTGAAAGGTGAGCATAGAGATAAATATGGGCTCGTTAAGCTGCTTATGATTCGTGGCTTATGAAGTGCAGTTTCATTTACTCGAAAGCCAATAAAGCTGCACCATTTAATTCTTCGCCCCTTAGGTCATCGTGGCCACAATCAATCAGTCTCAAGACAAACTGCTTCTTAGCAACATCTACCATACACGCTCGCCTCCAGTGGCGAGACAGTAGTGCTTCTTCATCTGCTCTCTCAGGACAGGACACTTGGACTGGAGACCGGCCCCTTCTCCTCCACAGGAGATCGGCCAGATCCCAGAGCTGTACACCAAGCTGCCAACACCAGGGAAGAGAGTGTGGGCTAATGATTTACTTACAGTAAGGCAATGGGAATCAAGACACTAAGATTTGATTCCCTGCTCTACAACTGACTCACTGTGTATAATCTAATGTCCCAGTTTCCCCATCTGTAAAATGGACCTGATTGTCCAATTGTTTACATCAGTGTAAATCAGGAGTAATTCCAGTGAAGCAAATGTGATATGATAATAGTGTCAGCTCCAATGTTTGTAAAGCGCTTTTGGAGCCCCTGGATAGCTCTACGCAAGTGTCAGGTCTTGTTATGAATGGGCCAAATCCTTCACTGGGCTAACTCCAAGGGAGTCTACATTCACCTGGTAACTTAGCAGAGATATTGCTCTTCTAACAAAGAAATGTTTGTCATAGGCTGGGTCTCCGCCTTGGCCTTGATGCTCTGCACTTTCAACATTACCGAAAAGGGGCCACAGAGGCTTCTGATTCTATTGTCTGAGATGAGATTATCTCTCAAAGTGACTTTCAATTTTGTTGTCATGCTGACACCATCATGATGCAGCATGCAGCACAGCAAAGCTCTAAATCTGACCGTGGCCGCCCTTGGATAGTGGCTGAGATTTACTGAGGATCGGACATCTGAAAGTCAATTACCTCTGCATTTAGATGTTTCTGTTGTGTGACCTTTATATTTGCTCACTGAAAACACACAACTGAGGTCTGCCTTTCATATGGGCTCTGCAGTGTTCATATATTGCCACACTGTTCACACGCTTACTGATGGATTGTTGATTACAGCAAAGGAGCACCCAGCTAAGTTGCTCATAAATAGATGTGATCATACACCACTGGACTTCTAGTTCTCTTTGCAAGTAGCAATTCATTTCTTACTGAAAAAGATAACTCCTGTACTTGTAGGCTCTTAAAGGCAGAACCCAGTCATTTATTTGCCTGCAATGCACTTTGCACATCTGTGGCACGACACATATGTTTATGTATGTGATAAATAATAACAAACTAAGTCTCTCAACTCACTTTCCGAGATGCCAAATATTCCATGCCACGGGCCACCTGGTAGGCGCATGAGACTAAATCTTTAAATGTTAACTGCTCTTCTGGCAGCTTGCAGGTGTCGAATGAATAGTCCATGCCGGGCGGCCGACGAGCCCTGAGATATTCCCGCAAGTTCCCTTTTGAAGCATATTCTACTAGAACATAAAGTGGGCCTGCCAACAAAAAACAGTCACAATCTGGCTGTTATATCATAATTACAAGGCGCCTTGCAAAACAGAGTGAGCATCACTAGCCTCATTTTACAGAAAGGGAATGAGGTGGTGAGGTGACGTTACACAAAGTCACATGACAAGTCGGCAGCAAATGTGACATTAAAGAGGAAGGCTGGGCCAGCGGTTAGAACATTAGTCTAGGACACTCAAATTCAAGCCCCTGCTCTGCCACAAAGTTCCTGTGTGACCCTGGGCAAGTCACATTGTCTGTGTGCCTCAGTTCCCCATCTGTGAACTTCCCTACTGCAGTCAGGTTCCCTAGCCAAGCGGCCTCTGACAAATATCTCTTCAGAGCCGTTTACAAACATTAACTCACCCGCCTAACTGCCCTGTGGGTGAGCATTATCCTTTCTGTTTGATGGCTGGGGAGGCTTAGACATAGAGGGTATTATGTGACTTGCCTAAACCCACAGAGTTGGGACTCAAAGCCAATGCTCTAATCACGAGTCTTGCCCAGCATATTTTGGGCATTCAGTGAGTAAATACTAATAGATGACAGTCAAACCACCCATTTCTCTGCTTCCAGCTCCATTTTTCTCCCCAAAAGGAGAAGGACAATAAGGGAAAGCATTTGAAAAACAAAATAAAAACCAGTATCAGTAACAAGCAGAGACTTTCCTAACACTATATATTTGCTCCAATATCTAAAAGCCACCCAACTTCTCACTGAGCCAAGCACAGTTAGTTATGTCTGTGCACACAATTAATCTTGTGGCCAATTCAGATGCACGAGGAAAGGATAAAATCCTCCTGGCCTCTACACAGCCTGAATAAGTGGCTCCAGGAGCACAATATTACATTAGAGGGGGAAAATCCCTATGCTTGCTCGGCCAGGAACCTGCAGTAGAGGTACGGAAATGCAACTGTGTGTACATAAGGCTGCGCTAGTACGATGTGCACCACAGAGCAGGATGGGACTGTTTACCACTGAAATCATTAAGGACGTTGGTAGCATATGGCTTTCTCTGAAACATACCATCCTGCGTGCAGGCGCCTAGGAGGTTAATGATATTTTTGTGTTTCCCAATCATCTTCATCATTTCCATTTCAGACACCAGGTCAGAAAGATCCTTGTCAGTAGCATCATCTGGAGAAGATGGGGGAGAAAACAGAAGAAAACTGTTAGGAGGAGAATAGGCATGTCTTGCAGTCTAGAAAGTAAAAGAATAACTAGAGTGCATTACGACTATACAATAGGTTATACATTCAGTGAATGGTCAGATGACCAGCCACCATTTCTGAGAGCGGGTCAGGAAATGAAATCCTCATCCTGTGGGAAATGTTAATATTTGCTTTTGTCCCAAATCGGGGTGAAAACTTGAAACATCAAAACTTGTTGCCAAACAAAGTTTCTGAAAAATGTTGATACAGAAATAAAACATTGTGTGTTTTGTTTTGATGTTTAGAAACCGAAAAAAAAATTGGGTTGTCGATTTCAGTTTTAGGATTTTGGGGGCTTCATCTCCACTCTACCCCCACCTTTTTACGTACGTACAAACAAACTTTCCGCCATTTTTTCGTACTGGAAAAGAATCAGGGGCGGATAAAAGATGTGATAAAATGGGTGAAAAACAATTTTCATACCTTTTACTGTTTCCAACTTTCTCAAGTTAGAAAAACAGTTACAAAGTATGGTAAAGTGGGGTAAAAGCCTCCAGAATAAATTGGAAAACCAATTTTTTTTCAGTTTTCAAAATCAACCCAAAACACAAACCATCAAAATGTTTCAATTTGGCAATGTTGAAACTTTCCCCATCAAAAAGTTTCATCAAAATTGGCTGAGGAGGTTTTGTCAAACCCCTTTCTCATGGAAAAATTTTTCATTTGGGAAAAAAAAAAAGTTTCAGTTGGTGTTAGTATTAATCCTGCGCAGAACCTCAGCACTTCTTGCTTTGGCTTAGCCATGCCACTCGCCTCCAGGTGTTTTCCACAGCATGGGAGGGAAAGCTAGTCAAGTTACTGCAGATTCTATGCTTTGGGCAGGGAAAATAGGAGAATCTGGAGGAGCCCAAACAACCTCATTGTTTTGCCTCTTCTTAAACTGTTCAGATGTAATCTCAGGGAGCTTGGCCAGGGTTCAATTTAATATGAAGATCTACTGAAGTGCTTATATGACCCACATCACCCAAGTAGTTGAGCACTTTACAATCCTGAATGGATTTTATACTCAATACCCCTGTGAGATAGGGAAGTATTATCTCTATTTTAAAGGCAGCGTGTTCTGATGAAGGGTAGATAAAGTGACTTGTCCAATGTCATACAGGAAATTTGTGGCTGGACTAGGAACTGAACCCAGGTCTCCTGTGCTATAGCCACTTAGCCATCCTTAAGGTAACATGCATCACTTCCTGTGACTCACCCACTTCCTGTGACCCACCCTAACTGGAATCTGTGGAAACAAGCATTAGCTGCGGAAATCCAAGGGAGAATTTGGCCTTAGGTTTGCTCTTCTTATGTAGTCATATGTTTAAAATAAAAAACAACCCCCAAACCAAGATAAATGCCAATGACCTAACACTTCCACCTCCAGCCATTCCTTCATGGTGCTGCTCTCTGTACCTTTTAACATCTTGACAGCTACAGTGATGGCCTTGTTTGGTTTGTCCTTATCGATCCCAATCGCTTCTGCCATCACCACTTGACCAAAACAGCCTTCACCCAGAGGTTTCCCCAGAGTCAGGCTGAAGCGACAGACACAAACAAATGAATTAATGTGACCATACTGACAAGTGGAATGAAGATAGAAGAACGACACATATATTCAGCTTGTGGGTTTGACTGACCGAGATCTCGCTAATTCCCACTTGGGATCAGCAGGCAGTTCGAGCTCCGAGACGTTCGCCAGCATTGGCCCATCGCTGGATGAGAGGCGGGTGATTCTGACCAGCGGGGTATTGGAATTCATAGAAGAATTTGACTCCAATGACACCTGCTTGAATAGAGCAAATAAAATGTTATTGCCAACTGCCTCTGTGTCAGATACATGCAGACATGCTTGAAAAGGAATCAGCCAAGAAAATCAGTTTGAACTAATCTTTGTTTATTGAAGACTTACAATAAATTGTAACCTGGACATTAAAAAGATCAGTCTCGTATTACGGGAGTGTATCTATCTAGGCATGCAGAGCCAGAACCTCAGCCAGTGTAAACCAGAAGCCAGTACTCTATTGATTTACACCAGCTACATCAGTTTATACCAGCTAAAGTTCTGGCCCATACACATGGAGTGTGTTTGTGTCTGTAGAGTCAGCCCTGTAAAAGCCAATAGGTGGTTCATAGCCAGAGAGGCTGAATCAGCAGGGTTTGCAGTCCTTTTTAATTCCTACGTTTACTGCTCTGCAGTGCCCATCACTGATGCATGACTGTGCCCCATCACTGTCCCTAGCAGAAAGGCCCAATCCTGGACTCTCAGACATCAGGGGAAGTTTTGCTAGTGACTTCAATGGGAACAGGTCCAACAATACACTTCTTCTCCCACTCCTCCTCTTCATGCTGGCTAGGGGTGCAGGACGGTAGACTAGTCTCTGGGAGGTCCATTTTCCCTGGGGTGATGTTACATGTGGCTTTAAGGGTCTGTTTTACTAGTCCTAGGTGAGCACAGATTTCTGTGGAATTCCTGGCCTCTGACAAACAATTGTAAACTAAAAAGAGAGAGTTACCTGCCACACACTACGTTTTCACGGAAAAAAAGAAAGTAAATGAATAAGTGAAACAAACTGAGTCACAGGGCCTGACTTTTATTCAGGCGAAGGCCTCGCTGACATTAATGGGATTTTTGCCTGTGTAAAAAACACAGGTCAGGTTCTTAACATGGAAGGAAAATGTAAAGACAGGCTGGGGCCAAACGGGGGATAGGAATCTTGTATCTACTTTCTGTTACCTGTCTTTTGAGAGGAAATTTGGAGACTTTCTGTACAGTGGGGGTGTTCATGGCTTTTTTGTTGGGCATTTTCATCCTACAGATAATCACGATGACAACCACCAGGATGAAGAGAACGAAGCCAGTCCCATAGCTGAGGATGCCAGCATAAACAGAGCCAGAATCATCCACCTCCACTAGCTCTGTAGAGTAACAAGAGACAGAAGTGAGTAGCGAGGACAGGCGACGGCAGCCAACATGTACACATGCAGCGCGAGAAATTCAGATAGGGCCTGAGCGAAAGCTCACTGTCACCAATGGGAATCTTCCCATTGACTTCAGTGGGAGTTGGATCAGGCCTAGGTTGGACACATCTTTGTATATGTGTAACCCCATTGGACTTGACCCAGTAGCCCTCCCAAACCCAGAACTGTGAATGCCTACACTGGGTGTTTTGCTTTTGCAAACAATGCAGGATTGGGCCCTTCCTCTACTTCACTCATCAGTTTTGACCCCAATGTTGGCAACAGATGTGCCCCAGACAAGGGATTAACATGGCAACTCAAACTAAGATTTCAGTTTATCCCACCTGAATCACGCCTGTCTCCAAAGTATGGGGAGGTTAAAAACGTGATACTTGGATGAAGATAAATGGGAAACTAGGCTTAATTATACATTCTAATGCATAATGTAAATATTTTGTTTGGACAACTAAAGGAAGGCGCGATTATCCCAATTATTTTTACAAAAATCCCACCCCAGGATTCCAGAAGGTCAGAACTTCCCTTAGGCCCACCGAACAGTCATGAGCCCAATCTTTTTGATGGCTATAACATAATTAGCAGTATGCACTCAGAGCTCAATCCTGCAACTCCTACTCAAGCAAAGCACAAATCAAGAATGATTCCCCACCTGCTCCATTCAGTCCAGCACTTCTGAATTTACAAGGGGTCAAAGCAAAACCAACAACATACTAACAGAAAGAGGATGCCCAATGAATCTTTAATCAGCAGTGGAACTCCTTATAGTGAAATCACTCTGTTCCCTTTCACAGTCACTTCACTCTGGGCTAACTGTGGAGCTGGGCAAGTCGGATGCACGTGACTTGAAAGTAGTGAAGAAAACTCATGGGGAACTCTATTCCTTTATGGGCAAAGGGGTTATGGAACCACTCAAGCTCTACCCTAAAGCCTAGTTATTTCAATGTGAGTCTTTCCACTGACATTATCAGACTTTGGACTGTGTCCGTGAAGGAACGTAGCAATGCAAAAAACGGGGGGTTCCACTCAAACAGGTCATGGCTTGTACACGCACATACGCACTGTGCAGCAAGCTATATGGCTGTGAGCGAGCTTACCAGATGAGCAGAGAACCTTTGTGCAAAGCCCTGCTAACCCCCGGTGAAGTCAGAAGCAGTTGAGCGAACTCGCAGGATCAGGGCCAGGAGTATGGATGCCATGAAATACTATTGGGCTTGTTCTGCTGCGTTTGATCACAGCTCCAAAGGCTCTGATCAGGGTTTTTCTCCCTTTACTGAAAGTGGAAGGGTCACTGCAGACTGACTACAATCTGCAGCTCCCTAACGGCTGGTGCAGTCTGGACCCCCCATTCCAGTTTGCTATACCTGGAGCTTCCTCGCATCTGAGTTCACTATAAAGTTCCACTTTAGCTGTTTTTTTTTTTTTTAAATATGTTACGAGTTCATACATTTTAAAACCAATGCAACAATTTGATGATACGATCTAGGCAGATTCTTATAATAATGTAAACCTCCGAACTTAAACCAACAGAAATATTTTTTAATCAAGTGGATGGCAGAAGCGGAAACAGAATCAGACACCAGCCATTTTAGAGAGAAGAACCGGCAGATCCCACTTGTCTTTGAGGAGACACTCTGACCCCTAACAAAGGCAATTAATATGAAAAAAATCACCAATTCAGTTAACATCAGGATTTAGAAATGCCAAAGTTTCTGGTTCAGAAAAATGTTCTGGGGCACGTCTGTTTGCAAGGGCTACCAACAATGATGGTGGTAGGGAGGATCAAAACGTGTTTTGTAACCAGGGAATTTGAGAGAATATAATTTATTTTTTGCCTATTCAATGGATTATTAAAAATGAATATTACATAAAAAGAAAAGGCTGAATTTGGGTCTGCTTCTGCAATTGTTCTGGGACACAACCCCCATCAGCTTCAGGGGAAATGCTGCTTGAGTAAGGACTGTACCTTCCCCAAGCGGCCCAGCCCGCACACGAGTTCATGCATTTTAACACAAGGCCAGCTTTCAGGATGTGGGACAGTGCAGTCTCTCTCTTATCAGCAGTCCAGATCTCTCTATTGCATGTTCTGAACTTGTCCTATGTCAATGTAACTCTTGCACAAGAAATGAGTACAAGATGGGGTCATCTCAGCCTTCATTTTCAGAGCGTACACAGCTCTCATTGCCGTCAGTTGGTGCTCAGAGTATTAGTACCTCTGAAAATCAGCCCAGCAGTGCCTGGAAGCCAGGACTCCTGGGTTCTGTACCACAGCAAGTGACTCTTGCTGTGACCTTCCATTTATAGATGAGCAGGTAGAGAAATTATCTTAAAGTAGGAATAATACTACATGCCTAAATCAAAGGGATCTTGAGATGTTCACATCATTATCTCTGAAGTGCTCTGTGAGCCCAAGATGACACATGAAGCATGTCAGTATTTACCATGCAACTGCAGTATGCATTAGAGATCTGCACAGCAAACTGAAGAGGAGAGAGTTCTTTCTGCAGAGAAGTCGACTAAAGATCAAAATTCACTGCTCCATGTAATGTAGAGTTTGTGGAAACTTGGCATTTCTAAATTAAACACTGAAGCATCACCAAGAGGAAAGAAAGGGGACAGCGCAGAAGGAAATACCTGGTAGAACCGTCAGCCAAGCAGAATGATGTGAAAACCCAATAGAATTCCCAGCGAGACAAGTATATTCCCCTGCATCCTCAAAAGTAACATTTCGCAAGTACAGTATTTCTAGCTCCTTATCCGTTGTGTTAACACCTGCCGTCTACAGGGGAAAAAAAATACACATATATACAGAGAGGAAAAACAGAGGATAAGCCACATTCCCAGCAAGTTTGAGGACACCACACGGATTTACAGGCAAATTTCAAAAGCAGATGAAGATTTTTTTGCTTGTTTGTTTTCAGTGGCCCATCTTCCACATTTATTTATTCATTCCCGTTTGCAACCTGTAGTAAAAGCAAAAGGTTCCCTTCACCAGGCTCTTACTCTGTCCCACTAATGAAGCATGCAAGCAAAAGCATTAAAAGGAAAAATTGCCCCCACAATAGGACTGACTGTTGGTTAGCAGGGTGAGTGTGGGAACAAAAACAGAGCTTGTAAGGAGAAGAGAAAGAAGAGATGTAGAGAGGAAAGGGTAAAGTGCTGACTAGATAAATGTTGACTTAATACAGAAATATGTTCATCAGAAGGACATTATTTTTAATATCAATTTTAACACCAAAAGCTTATCTATTAATAATACAGCTCTTGATGCTATAATGTAATTCTGGATCATCATTAGAAAGCATCCTTTAGGGAACATTCCTACATTATCAGGGAGATAGACTGGCTGACTAGCCTCTCACTTTATAATTAGTTGAAAATTTTCAAGACATAGGCAAAATTCTTCTGGAGTGTAAAACAACAGAGTTAAACCAGGGACTGACTGGACTCTGCTATTCTCTACTTATGCGTTTGTCTGCATGATCTAATACCGATGTCAATTGTGAATAACTATTGGGAAGGAAAAAGTCTGTTTACTGACTTTACTAATATGGGCAAAATCTTCAAGTGAATCTGATTTCTTAGAGCTTCGAACATCAAAGGTCATTAGCATGCAATCCTGTTATCAGCATTCAGCTGTTAGGAAGAGAAAAGAATACGAGCAGAAAAAGCTGACAGTCATTTTATTGTGGGAATTTTTCCATTGCAATTGATGTATAGGCATTTAATTCTTTCAAACTAATTAGCAAGGAAATAAGGTAAAGCCATTCAGCATCAGTTGACAGGGTTTAATACAAAATGAATAGTCATTTTAATCACTAGCTTCTTAAAATGTTAAAGCTCATTCTTGCAGTTGCTAGGGCCTTGGGACAGAGTCTATAGTTTACCTGGTTTTGGTTTGCGAATGTGGAGCCAAAATGGTTTTTCGGCTATGCCTACGAAATTGTTGGCTCTACACAGATATTCTCCTTCATCTTGTTCTGTCACATTGAACAGATTTAGGTTAGCATCGGCTTCAGCGTTTTTACTGATCCAAGACTGCAGGAACAGACAGAAACCTGAACTTCAGTAAACCAAACAATACCTCCATCGAAGCTATGTTAGCTTAGGACTGATTGAGCATGACCGTTGTATATTTTAATTTCTGCTCACCTTACTCACACGAGGAGAGCTACTGAAGACTTGAGTGAGCAAGGTGACCTGGATCTGGCCCACTAACACTGCACGAGTTCACTCCTCTCCTTTTACTGGTGCTTCTCCAATTAAAAGGCATACAGAATCTCTCTTTTAAAAAGATAATTACCCTGTTCTGCATCTAATGGCAGCCAGAAAGCCAAAGATTCTATGGTTTCTTAATAACTCTGTAGACAGAAGCAGCAGGAAAAGGGCTTACATGGAGATTTGTGTTTGCAACCGAACTCAGCAAATACTGTTTCAATTATCAGGATTCCAAAATAGAATTTGGAGACAAAATATAAGCAGTGGCAGTCTGAAGCCTACTGCTGACTTTGCCTTTCAGAAATTAGCTGTAACTTTTTCCACTGCACATAGGAGACTCTTCTTTACTAAATAAAGTGGTGCATATAAATCAGTCCAACTTCAGACCATTAAATGGGGTTTTATTTCTCGTCTTCCAAACTGCTGCAATGGCATATAGGTTTGTTTCTAAACAGTTGTTTTTCTTTTGTCTGAAACTGTGCAACCCTGTTGGACGGCCTCAATACATGCCTGAAAGCTTAGAAAAATACTCCTTTCAAGCCTGGGAGATAACATGAAGTATAGTGCTCTGTTATTCCCCTGCCTGGCCCAATCTACAGCCACAATGTTAGGGTCTGATTCTGCAGCTCTGACTTGCGAAAAGGACTGCAGGATCAGCTCCATAATCCCAGATGAGCCTAGGGTTCAAATTCTGATAGGAACTTTACAGTTTCAGGCCCAATCTCACTGCTGATATTCAAACTTTGCAAAGTTTGTTTCAACTCGTCTTTAAATCGACTAGTGAGAAAGTTTCCTTGCTGCTGCTTCATTATTTATAACTAAACTCTCTGTGTATTGATGGAGAAGGTACAGTTTATCCTGGGCTAACACCATCCCTTGTTGGAGACTGGAATGAGGCGTTTTCAATCCCCCTGACTGGCACATGGAGAACATTCCTCCGTGCATCCTGCTAATTCCTCCTGTGTTCTACAGAATTCTTTTTGTTCGCAGGATTAGGCCCAGCTTTGTGGTAACTGATCCAGATGGCAGTTTGGTTTTGTCAAGCAATTTCAGAACGGATTAAAGTGCAGCATTAAATTTAATGATCAGGAGAGATTGTGCTCCCCCAGATCCACATGCAGGGGGAAATCTTGACATGCAGCTCTTCCTTCCCTCCTGCATGAAAGGGGCCTCAGCTGCTTTCAGCATGCCATCCAACCCATATTCTGGACTCCACAGAAGCCCCTCCGCTGGACTAGGGACTTGCCCGGGGTCAGGAGACTGGGCAGCTTCATGGAAGTGCATCATGTCCCTCCAATCCTGTGTAGATTGCACTGGAGGGACTTATAATCAGGAATCCCTTTTAAGGCAACCATAACTGGTAGCATGACTCCATTACAGCTGCTCTGCTAGGGACTGAGATCGGAGCCACTGTCTCCTCCCCTAGGGGCAGAACAAACCCTGCTCTATAATTATGTGGGGAAAGCTCCAAAGGGGAGGGGCAATTCAGCTCCAACACATTAGCACTTTAGTTACCTTATCTTTCGCGTTTTAAAAATAATAAACCATACAAAAGTGAGAATGACAAACCCAAACCCAGGCACAGTATTTGAGCACAAGGATGCGTCCTGAAATGGAAACACTCTGATCCCCGATGCCATAAACCAGCGTTAACACACCCAGATGCAGTGACAATTAATCAGAAGTAGCAAGGATAAGTGTGCTGTTTCCATTAAATAAAAATAAAATCAAACCTCTGTTTCCAAATGCCTGCCTAGGCTCACACCTTTAGCAAGGCACAGCTCACTCTGTCCAGAGAGAGGAGAAGGCATTGGGCAGTTCTAATAATCTAGCACCTCGGTTGCTCAGTGTTTAATTTTTAAACACTATTTACATGTATAATTCTTTGCCACAGCAGAGTAGGATCCTGGGTTTGTGACACGATCTGCTGTTTGCACAACTCTGTGAACTTCCAGAGGTAGCAGCACTTTATTCTGTAAGGACCACATGAGACTATACTGAGTGGCATGTAACACAGCACTTGGTACTTTGCTGTGAAATCAATGGGAAATTAATTATAGGCATATTTTAAGCAAATCTTTATGCACAGCCAGAACAACAAAAAGTTTTATCAACTTGTGATGCCAAATAATGAAAAACAAACAAACAGTCTCCAACCATTTCTCCCACTGTGTTAGTTCAATCTGGGTAATGATTTCCAGGGTCTCTGGCTTCCATTATCATTTAACTGGCTGAGTTATAGGACGGTACATACAGTCTGACCATTCTTTAACTTCACATGTAGGAAAAAAAAAAGCGTGCCTTGAAACTGACAATATGCTGGATCTACTATGTAAAAGGGACATCGTCAGGTTGACAATCAAAGGCCAAATTACGTTCTCAGATACAACTGCAAATCTGGAGTAACTCCATTGAGCCCTGTGAATTTTAAAAATGGACTTACATAAAGCATCTCAGCTAACTGCAAAGAGTTTTAAAAGTAAACACTTTTCATGGTTTACACTGTTTTCTTTCTGCATTTGCTCAGGAAAATGGACCAGTCAGTTTTAAGTTTTGTTTGCCGGCGCTGGGTCATATTCTCTCACAACACTGGAAAGCCCCATTCAAGAAAACACTTAAGCACATGCTCAAGTTCATTCTTATGCAGCAGAGCACTTAGCACATGCTTAGCTTTAGGCTACCATGAGACTTCAGTGCTTTGCCAACTAGGGGATGCTTTCCTGAATCTGGGCTTGGATGAGGAGAAACTGCTTTAATGTCCTTGGTATGAGCAGTGAGAAGAGAATCAGGCTCATGGTCACATCCTTGTTCTCAGGCACCAGCACCATGTTGTGTTATTTAGGGTGCACACACTGTTAAAAGTAGGGGTATATGTGTACATACACACTTATGTAAATATAGGGGGAGTTCCATCCATTTTAGGCCAAATTTCACCTGAAAGCATCTCATTCATTACGACACAGTCCCCACAAGTGTTATGACTCTCACAACCATTTGCTTGTCCAGGGTATTTATCTAGGCTAGTGAACATAATCAGATAAGCTCTGACAGTTTCAGTTTGGGCTCAAACAGTGGCAGAGCTGTCTCAGGACACTTTCCTATCCTGCTTCCAGAAAAAAATGGGGGGACATTCCTTTAAATGACATATTTGTGATATTTTACTGTTAAAAGGAACTTTTACAGCTATATGTTCTGGCTCTGTGTGCCACTTAAAGATATCTAAAAAAGATATCCCATCTGCCCAGAATACTCTCATTATCCTTCCCCTATAAACACTGGAACAATCATATAAGGGAAACTTGGAACGCACAGATGATGTGATTTAAACAAGGCTTTCCCCCCTAGGACCTGTGGTGTTGAACTGCTGATGCTGCTGGTAGGGGGGACTCTGTTGTGTTTTAGAATTCCATTTTCGACTTTGTTTATGAATATCTAAATAAAGTTCACTTCTCACCACGAATGAGAACACCTAATCTTTGGACTGAACTCTCAGTGTGAGCGCTGCATAGCTACAGGGAGAGACTTATTTTTTGAGAGGAACAAGGGGAAGGAAAACCATTCCCTCTAATATGTATCTTTCCCGGTTCTAAACAGGACAAAATTTTCAGATGCACTCAAGAAACTAAGCAGCCTAAGATCATGTTCATAAGTGACAAAGGAGTTTCAGAGCATAAATCCCACTGTTTTAATGAAAGTTGGGTTCCTTTCAGCCTGTAAGTCATTTTGGAAAATGCTATCCTTAATGGCATTTATTTGCCCCCTCATCTACATACTTGTGGGCGGTTTAACAAATTGCCAAATAATGATGTCACCTGCACAGTGCTGCATTCACCCCAGTCCACAGCTCTGAGCTCTCTGTATGTCTCCTCTTCCCCACAGCACCAGCTATACATTTCACCAATGAACAGCACCCACGAAAGCTCATGCTCCAAAATGTCTGTTAGTCTATAAGGTGCCACAGGATTCTTTGCTGCTTTTACAGATCCAGACTAACACGGCTACTCCTCTGATACTTGACTAGCACAGTAGTTGGTAATCACTGTAACTCTGACTGCGATAGGGCAGAAGACTGTACACGTCCTGACAGTCTGAGGCAATACTTAGCTATAATTAATCTAACATGACACTAGATATCATTGTTGTCTCTCATCAGTTAGGTACCAAAGCCTCATCTAGCTGCAAAAACATGATCCTAAAAAGACAGAAAATGGAGTTCCTAACAGAGCAAGGCTTCAAACACAACTGCTTTTTACTTTTCTCTCTTTTTTTTTTTTTGAAATGCACAGATTAAAAATGTGATGCCAAATCCAGTCTTTAGTGACCTCTGTGCAAAAACCAAAGTTTGGCCCGTGGTTTATACCTTGACAGTTTCACTTTTAATTTAAACACACAAGAAAGATGCCTTACCTATATTAGTAATACAGCAAATGAATAGAGCTGAGCATAAAAACCATCTCATCTACTTCGCCCATTATGGGTGAAATCTTGTCCCCACTGAAGTCAATAGCAAAATCCCCACCGACTTCAATGGAGTCAGGATCTTACTCTGTGGATGTACATTTTCAGAAGGCCTCGTTCATTTTATGCCTTCAAACTTTGAGAGTGGTTGTTTTGAACAGGCACCTCTAACCTTTGGCTAACTGAGGAATCTGCACATTCACTGCCATGGAAGTACAGAGCACACCCTTCTGGATCAACACGAAGATCTATAACTTTCTGGCAATACTGAATTAGCATTGGACAAAGCAGGGATCCAGGAAGGTAACATTTCTGGGAATCCTTGTAATATCTAAGCAGTTCAGATGGCATCCCTGAGATAGTGAGACCACCGAAGAGGAGGCGTTCATCCTCCCTTGTATGCAAAAGCAAACTGTGTCTACCAACCTTGAGCACGGTGACATATGGAGTCCCGTTGGATCCATATTTACTGCCGTTAACTTCCACGTGTTTCAGCCACTGGATGTGAGGCTGGGCATCACTGTACACCTTGCAGTGGAATTCGACATCACTCCCTACCACAACAGTCTGGTTGGCAGGCAGTCCTGCCTGGAGGATAGGCCGGTGAGGTGACCTTTCTGAAATGAAAAAGGGGAACCCGTTTTTAACCTCTCTCCCCACTGAACATGCCTGTCTGTAGCTTTCGGCGCCACTGCCAGTGTCTGCACAGGAGCTTGTACTAGGGCTCATGAAAGGCACTGGATGAGCAAGAACAAAGAACACAGCTCTCTGCTCTCCCACAGAATGGGGTACACCTGGGGAGCTGCAGCATAGGCTTCCCAGCCACTGCCCCAATCAACAATCAACTGCCCTCAGTCCTGAACAGGAAGAATCACCTTCAGCATAGCACATTCACTCCTTGAACGCTCGTTGAGAATGAAGGCCAGCTAGGTTATGGACCTGTGTCATTCACTTCAGGGGATGGGGTATATGATTAAGCTGAAAATCATCACTGCACATAAACCATCAAGCAGCCTCTTGACGACAATGGCGTATCAGAAGTTAAGAGGAAGTAGACAAATCTTACCTAACACATCTAGCTGGTAAGTGTGCCTAATGCTGCCATATTTGTTCTCTACAACGCATGTGTAGTTCCCTCGGTCTGACGGAACCACGCTCTCCATCACTAGGCTCCACTGCTGATGCCGTAACTAGAGGGAGGAAAAACAAACCCCAGTCATCCATAAGGCATCACATTTCATTGGACCATTATAATCAGTGAACAAATGGCAAAACACAATGGGCCTCATTTTTGTTTATTCCCAGGCGTCTTTCACTCCCACTCTGCCAGTGTGGTGGGGCTGCAGCACGTCTGTAAATATAAGTTCTGACCACTTTAAGGACAATTTATGCTGCTTGCCTCGTGTACAGTGGTCCTTATGTGAGAATCAAGCCCAGCGACTCAACTGTGCAGAGGGCTGTATAACAGGCTCCAATCCTGTCTGGGGCTGTAGGTGCTCCCATAATATAGATAATGGGCCGTAAGCCCGTTGGGGCATGGACCATCTTTTTGTTCTACGTTTGTACAGCACCTAGCACTATGAGGGCTGGGTCTACAACTAGAGTTCATTGGTGCTAAGATCACACAAATAATTGTTAGCTGCACTTCTATGTTGCGCTTTTCATCAGAGGGATTGGAAGTGCTTCAAAGACATTAAATAAGATAGCATCACACACTCCAGTCAACTGAGGGCCAGAGAGGTTAAATGGAACCCATCAGCTTAAAGAACCACACCTTTGGGTGTTTTTGGCAGATCTTTAACCTACTTGTGTTACAAGTAACACTCACCCATCGATCAGTAGAACTGAAAGAGACCAGGGAGTAAAAAGAAATACTATATTTTACAGTTTGTTTACTCTGGGTATTAGGCAGCACTTTATGTACAGTCAGCCTCACTATTTCCTTCACATAGTTATCTGGTTCCCTTTCTCATTGGATACGCCTTCCATTGGGTAACAGGTGAGAGACACGATTAAAAACCATAGGAAAACCATGAGTGTGAAGCACAAAACTGTCAGGGTGACCCTGGCTCGAGTGCTGTACATGAAACTCCGTGTCCTTTTTTTAACTGATTGGATTTCAGACCAATGGTGTCCACTTTAAGTGACGTGGCCAAGGCCGCAGGGGCCCATCAGTTAACAGAGTTGAAAATGAATGCTGGTGTCCTTGCACAACTCACTAGCCAACTCTCAGTTAAGTGAGATCATATATGTGGGAAGCACTGAAAATCTCGAACCGATGTAGAAAGCAATTGTGAGCAGTCAAGACTCAAAGTGATTCATGCACACACACAAACGTGCTCGGTATGCATAATCCCCGTGAACAGAGTCAGTTAACCTGTCCACGCCTCTGGACGTTAAATTAGAAGCCATCTGCTCCCAAACAGCTGTCAACAATATTTTATTAATGTGTATTGGAGCGGATTCTTGGTACATAGAATCAACAGGCATAAGTGATGCCAGTTCTGCACACTACAGAAGACCAAAGGCTGATGCAGAAAATTAGTGTGTCATCAATTGTCGGCACTTTTAGCTACTGCAGGTGAATTCAAACGGGGCTGCTGTAATCATCTTTCACTAGTTGTTATCTGGATCCTCATGCCTTGTTTTAAAGGGATCAGAGCACAATTGCACTGTCAAAAGCAGTGTTACTACACTAGGCATTGGGTGTAAGGGCTATGAAGCAACCATGGCTTGGTTTTAATGGAGGAAGTCACACTCTTGCCATAAAGCTAGATTTTCCCCCAATCTTTTGTATCTCAGCATCTGCACAAGTAACAGTGTTGACTGGCCCATTTTCCTAACCTTGTTTCTAAGTGCTGACAACAAAGCATGTCACTGTATTTAAATGTATACGTAACAGAAAGACGGAAAGGTTTTGGCTGCTGAGGATTATGGGTCCAATTCTGCACCCTGATATCCAATGCACTCGTGCATCTGAGGGCTGAATCCGGACCAGAATTTCACCATGATTAGAGCATCTCTTTACTGACCCATCTCTTTAATGATACTCCTCCTGGATATTCCACTGGGCATTTTGTCATGTAATTTACAGGTGAAATTGGACCAGACTTGATGCCTGCACTTGGGGGTACGGGGATCTCGATCTAAACCTGTTAATGACCTATCGCTCTAGTGACTTGTATCGTAGCCTTGCATCTGCACACCCCTTTTAATCCTTCTCTCCTAGGCATCTGTAAAGCATCTATCATGGTAGCATCTAGGATCTGAACTCCGGTAAAGCTTGGCTCCAGATACGAAGCATGTGGCAGAGCTGTGTCATAACCCTAGATCCAAACACCCAACCATGTGTCTTGCCTATTCTAGACAAAGTGTCCATCACCTCATTGTACGTGACTTGAGTTCTGGGGAAGTGGGATCTGAATAGAGATTCAAACTGTGGCTCTGAGCTGTGTTCCTGTGACACAGAAGGTGTCTGGAAAGGTTTTTAAAAAACAAATGAGGCAAAGTTTTAGTCGAAAGCTGAGTCCAGACCCAAGGGATCACAAGAAGGACGTTCCCAAGTTTGGGCAGTTGCTGTATTTGATAAACCATTAGAAACACAAAGTAACTCTTTGCAGACTTTAATCAAATCAGTGAGATACTGGAAATCCCTCTGGTTTATTTGGTGCTCTCATTCTTGGCGTCTTGTGAGATAAACATTTGCAGACACACTTAGAAACTCAGCCCATGGTTGCTAGACTGGTATGCAAGCTGGTGCAATGGTCTGGGGAGGGATAATCCTCAATCTCCCTCTTCCAGCCCCCTATTCCCTTCTAGGGTCATTTAACACACACAGGCTTACAATATTATAGATTCCAGCAAGGATTTAACTATTAATTCTCTTTGGGAAATTTCATGTGATAAGTCATATGAATTTCGCTCCTCTGCCATTTAAGGATGAACTGTATAGAATTTATTTCATCTGTGTTTGGAAGTCTTCTTTTCCTCTCTTTTGAATTTTGATGCACATTGGTGGTATCTAAATCCCATTTTTTAAACTATTCTGAACTCTGGAGAAAAAGAGAAAGAGGAAATGTTAATTTGTGATTCTATCCTTTGTAGGTTAATCCACTGGGCTTGATCCTCAGCTGGTGTAAACTGTCCAACCTCCACCAGCTGTGGATCTGGCCATTCACTTTCACCGGGCCTAAATCCTGGGATGGGAACTCAATGGTATCTGCAGAGTTTAATCTTCAATAAACGATACACTGAATTGATTTATTTTTTTTACTTTCTTTCTGGCACAGATCCTCACTTGATATAAGTTGGCATATTTACAAGAGACGAGGGTCTCTATCTAAGCTCTACAAGGGTAGGGAGCAAGGAAGAGAGAAACAAAGGGGTGTTTCTGTGTCTAGAGATGGAGAGAGAGTGAGTCTGTGTCTGGACCTGGTGTAGGCACCCTATGGCACATGTGCCGAAGGTGGTGCACAAGCTGATTTTCAGTGGCACTCACACTGCCTGGATCCTGGCCACCGGTCTGGGGGGCTCTGCATTTTAATTTAATTTTAAATCAAGCTTCTTAAACATTTTAAAAGCCTTATTTACTTTACATACAACAATAGTTTAGTTACATATTATAGACTTATAGAAAGACCTTCTAAAAATGTTAACATGTATTACTGACACATGAAACCTTAAGTTAGAGTGAATAAATGAAGACTCGGCACATCACTTCTGAAAGGTTGCCGACCCCTGGTCTAGACAGAGAGTTGGATTAAACCAATGGGGCTTTAACAGGCTCCACACTGCCTCTGATAGCTTTTTAAACATTTCCTTATTGCTGGAAGGTGCCTGGGAGAGAAAATAAAGCGCTGTGGTGCAAGAGACGTTACTGTGATGCAGAGGATGAAACTTTTCTATCTGAACTCGAGGGCAGATTCAAACCACAGAGAAGTGGGAAGTGGAATTACTTTTAACTTTAGGGTTAATTCTTCGAGCATAATTTAGTGCAGCTGTCGTCACACATTTTTGTTAAAACTACACATTCAAGCCTGAAAGCAGTTCATGATGATCCGTACAGCATGTAATTAGTACAAAATGTTTGTGTTGTACGGGGTGATTTGGAAATGTTATCTATTATCAGATCAGTTGCAGAGAGGAATTACCTCCCTGTTCTCCTCTTGCCTTAACTTCTCCAAAGAACTGGAACTGCCTGTGCGCCCTCACCCTTGTCAACAAACCACAATGTGCTGATTAGGAAGCTTCTGTGTGACTCTGCTCTGTTTATAACCATCCCACCAGCTATTCTTTTGCCCAAAATGGTAAACGGGAAGGCATTTGGTATAGTATGGCGGGGAGGGGGAAAATCAAGAGCAATTGATTTTCCTGCTAAGTTACTGCCTTATTTTGATGTACAATCACAAGGTGGTGCAGAAATTGCTGGTCAGATAAGTCACCTAGTTAGGCATATTTACTGGTTTTCGGTGTCTGTGGGCTCTGTTTGTAGACATCATGGTTGCAATACCTTCGAAACCACACTGCCAACCTATCCCTCTTTATCACTACCCAAGTCAAAGGGGCTTACATCATTTCACCGCAGGTCAATCATTTACATCACAAGAATGTTAATGACTCCCAAACACAACAGAGTCCCAGTATTTCTGCAGAGCTCGTGTTACATGTCTGAAGTATGCTTAAGAGCTCAGATTAGATTCTGATCTGTTACACGGGTAAGTCGGGAGTCACTTCAGTGATTTCAGTGTTATCACTCTGGGTTTACACTTTTGTAACTTGGATAGAAACCTGTCTCTTTGTACCTTAATGCATCTAGTTATTGCAGCCAGCACAGCAATACACCTGATCTGTTTTTATTAGGTTACTTTTAAAAAGACTAGCAACACGAGCAAATGCTCAGTGTTGGCATTCCACCAAAATGGGCAGCAGCTAGTTTTAACAATTATTTGAACAATGAGTATGAGTATCGAAAATATCCCCACTCTGGCCCAGTCACTGTGGTTCATGATGACATACACGGATATTCTTCTCTCTCGCTTATGACAAAGCTGCCAAGATGATGAGCAGTACTGAGGGATACGCAATTTATACATATTTTAGAAAAAAACATCTTGAGCAGAAAAATGTCATAAGCCCTAATGGTCATGGAAATATTTACCATGTAAAGCCAGGGATCTCATGCTCATTTGCCCCTCTCAAGATTGCTCAGTGAATGCTAGCTCTGATTGGTCCATAAATAATAGATCAAAGAGATTAATGAACACAGCACGGTCAAGATTAGAGCCACAATGCCTTACTTTGATGCCCCCAATTCGGTGTTCTCCCTTGAATTCTTTGCCATTTTTCAGCCAGTATATGGATGGGGTGGGGTTGCCTGCTGCAGGGCAACGGAAGCGGACGGTATTTGCTGCTGGCACAGCTAGCAGCTTCTTCTCCATCCTTTCTGAACGGGTCCAATAAGGAGCACCTGAGAAGTGGAAGACACAAAACAAATAGGCTTATTTCTGCAGAACATAACATGAGGTGGAGCAGCTGCTTTCTAAGAGGCTTCAGCATACATGGAGTGGTATCTCAACTGCTCCCTGCTGTAGTTAAGATGAATTATACTGAAATACTTTCCAGTCAAATGATTCTCATATATGCAGACAGAGTGGTTGCATTTAAGACTTGTTTGCGATCAGGTTCTGCTCTTGGTAACACCAGTGTAAATCTGGAGTAACTCCACTGCAACCAACCAGTGGAGTTATTCCAGACTAGGGTCAGAATCTGGCCCTCAGACTCTACAAATGCATACATGTAACTTCAACAGAATGCCAGCCAAGAACTGTGGGTGGCAGTAAGGTGCTGGAACCGTGAAAGAGTGATGATGGTCCAGCAATGAGCCAAGGGAAAGTAATGTTAGCAGAAAGCACTGGAAGAGTTTGCCTCTAAGTGAAGGGGAATGTACCCCACCCCCCTGCAAAAACAAAAAAGACAAAAACCAAAATTCCAAAGCGGTTTATCATGTTTACTTTCTTAAACTACAAGTGGTTTTAGCTTTAAGGATTCATATTACCTTTGAACAAGTTTTAAATACTACTGCTAACACAAGATACTTCTATAATCTGCCTTAAGTAGACAGCAATGTTTCTTGGCATTGCCACAACCATTACACATATGCATTACATATACACATATTAAGACAGTGGCAGAAAATGTATTACACTGTGTGTATGGGGAAGGGGGGGCACAAAAAGTTTCCCAAAGTGTGATTTCTGCTTAAGGAAACATTACAGGGTTGTATTTCTGGGTGTTTTTCATGTCACCCTGTGGGCTATGTTCTGCCCTTTGAATCATACGGCTCCCAGTGAAATCAAGGGGAGACACAGGCACACAGAATTTGTCCCTAATGGCTTGCAGTGGTTGGGAGAAGGCGGCAAGGCTGGCAGCTAAGACGATACATCATTTAAGTCGAAATGAAGTGTCCAGCAGCAGTACACCAGCCCTGGAGATGCAGGGCATGCGAACCAGTTTATGCAAAGACAGGGGATACCTGTGAGAATGGTGTTTGAGCACAGCAAGGCCTTTAAACTCCTCACGTGGCCTAACAGGCAAGAGAACCTCCTTGCCAACATTCTCAAAAGCACCAAAGTGGCTTAGGAGCCTATGTTTCATATGCCAAATCTCCTAGGTCCCATTGAAAATTAAGTGTTTTCACTATTCCAATATCTTTCTGCTGACCATAGTGAATTTCAGTGACATTGAAAGTCAACGGGATTTTTGAATCTTCTTCCCTCTCCCTTTTTTTAAAGCCTTGTCTCCATTAAGACTTTTTTTGCCTCAATTTTTCCTTCCTTGCTAACACAAGTGCAGACACCTGGGTGGGAGCATTAGCACTGACAAAGCCCTGTCTGCAGTTTAGACACAGACAAGCCTAAAAATGCTCTGAGCAGGGTTTGACAACATGGAAGTAACATGCCAATGGCTGCCTAGAAATCTCTCTACATTAGGGCTCCAACCACTGAGTTAAATTCCAGGCTCTGTCACAACTTGACTGTACAGCTTGGGTAAATCACTTCATCGCTCTGTGCCTCGGTTTCCCCATCTGTAAAATGCAAGGTGTGGAGGGGAACATCACTGACTTTTGAGAGGCACCCAGACACTACAGGGCTGAGGACCATAAAGATACACAGACCAGCAGAAAACCTTAGCTGGCAAAAAAAGAGTAGCATGGATGTAGCTTCACTGTACTTCGTACATCCCCTGGTGGGAGAGATTATTACAGTCCCAAACTGCCTCCCAGGCAATGTTTCCTCTCCACTGACGTGTTACAGACAGCAGCACAATAAAAGAATGGCGTCAATTCTCAACCAGTAGGAGGGCGCCAATGTCACTCTCATTTATTTTTCTCAGCTATGATGCGTAATCAAGACTTGCTGCGACAGGCCGGCCACGGGTCAATAGTAAATCGCAGCTACCGTCCAAAGGATTAGAAACTACCTACTGTGCGTGTGTCAGCTCTGAGAAATGCTGCTACTTAGGTTTCCATTTCTATTGAAGCCCTCGATAATTCTGGGCCTTTGCCCAGTTTTGTATCTTCTCATGGAACTAGGTGTGCCCAGACTGTAATCTCTATAACTTCATGCTTGGCTTAGTCCTGGAAAACCTGACTTAATGGGCGAGACCCTCAGCTGCTGTAAAGTGTTACAGCTCCACTGAAGTCATTAATTATCTGTGTCTATACCTTTGTATCATATGCATGGGTCCAAAAAGTACATCCAAAAAGTGCCACTTTTATTAGCCAGGTAAACTTCTGGTGCAACAATTACACTTTGCATTTCCCCTGAGGAGTCTCAACACATTTAACAAACATACCTGACTTAAACTGGTTGGATGATTTTGAGGCTAAAACTGTCCATGTCTAACATGGAAAGTCCTCCCCTCTTGCTGGCTCTTAATTCAGTATTTAATTTTAATTCCAGGAAAAAACTTTTAAATGCTATACAGTCCCCTGGGGCCTATACCTAGTACTGAGAGTTATTTTTTCCTCTGTTAAGTTGCCAGCTTATTCCTCCCCAAAACAAACTGAGACCTACATAGGTTTAGCTCTTCATGTTTCTACTTGTATCCAAAACACAAGAACAGGGCTGATCTTACATCATAGAGCCCGAGCTGTCCTGTCTATAACAGCACACCAACACCGGGGGCATTAAGTTATATTTTCCTGACATGGGTGCTGCAGCTTATCTAGTCTGAGCTACAAGAACTTGCTTGCAAATTCCTTGGGCACTTGCATCATCTAACCTGCAAAGCTTTGCCCAAAAGGAGAAAGTAAGGGATGGCATTAATTAGTGAGCACTTTTTCTCCACAGCCTTGTGCTCAGGGCATCACCCCACCTGCATTCCTATGCGTCACCACAGAGGAAAGCTGCTGAAGACACTGTGCTAGCATTATGCCCCCCAGATTTCAAGGAAGCACAGCAGGAATGGACATACCAGCCCTCCCTGCCCCCTTGGAGAGGTGCTAACCTCATTGGGTTCTTGCACTGAGTCCAGAACACACACTGAATCCATGCAGAGCTGGACACAATCAAGCTTGTAAGGCAAACTTCATGGACTCAAATGTGACAAGAAGTTCATCTTTAATGTTGACAACACACAGGCTGGGATTTTCAAAGGTACCTAAAGGAGTCAAGTGCCTGAATCTCACTGAATCAAGAATGCCTAACTCCCTCAGCCCCCAGCTGTGAAGTACTATACAGATTATGGTTATAATCTGGAGTCCTTCCATTAAAATCACAGGGGTGGTTACTCTGAATTTACATCATTGTAACCATGAGCAGATTTTGACACAATGACTGAGTGCTGAGATTAGATTTTCAGTTGCTCAGAGCATAGTTCACTGAAGTGAAATGCACCTCGCTAAGAGTTCTCACTATCTGATCTCCATTCCCTACTTTCTCCTACTGGGCACAGCTTTCGAAGGCCAGAAGGGACCATTGTGATCATCCAGTCTGACCCTCTGTATAACACAGGCCACAGAACTTCCCCAAAATAAAAGCAGATCTTTTAGAAAGACATCCTAACTTGGTTTAAAAATGGTCAGTGATGGAGAATCCACCATGACCCTTGGTAAATTGTTCCAATGGCTAGTTACTCTCACTGTTAAAAACGTGTGTCTTAGGTTAGCTGATGCCAGGGCCCAAGGAATTAACTGGCAAGCAAGTTCTTGTAGTGTAGGCTATGGGTATGGCTACCCTTGAAACTTCAAAGCACTGCCGCAGCAGCGCTTTGAAGTGCGAGCGTGGTCACAGCGCCAGTGCTGGGAGAGAGGCCTCCCAGCGCTGCACTTACTCCACATCCTGATGGGGTTTAGCTTGCAGCGCTGGGAGCCGCACTCCCAGCGCTGCGGCACTGTTTACAGTGGCGCTTTACAGCGCTGTATCTTGCAGTGCTCAGGGGGGTGTTTTTTTCACATCCCTGAGCGAGAAAGTTGCAGAGCTATAAAGCACCAGTGTAGCCAAGGCCTACATCTGCCCCAGCCAGCAGGCATTTTTAGCATCTGCAAACATGAGACACAAGTTCCACTTCATTGTAGCTGACTTGCCTCGCTGGAAAGCCACCAGGTTGTGAGAAAGGAGGTGGAAACTGTAGGCTCAGGAGTGCACATCTCTTTATTCGCGGAGAACAGCGGTATTGTTTGCACTGCTCTCAGCTCTAATTTGTTTCAACACTTCATCAATCAGACTGCAGACCACATGGACCCAAATACTTCAACAACCTTTCAACAACTGTAATCATGAAGACTAAATATTAAGGGCCTGATTCTCCCCTCATATATGCTTGAACAGCTCTCGCTGATTCCAGTGGGAGTTGCTTGTGCATCTCAGAAGTCAGAATCTGGACCTAGCAGCAAAACCACCCCCGTTTCACCTAGTTTTTAACATTATTATGCTGAGTAGACAGGTTAAGGCCCTGAGCCCACAGGGATCAGAACTGTGCAGCTACAACCGGATTAAAGCATTTGTAGCAATAAGCAACAACAATAGAAGGAAATGTAGGAATTGTACAGTTAACATGTTCTTTGGAAATCATAGAGGCAGCAAACTTGGGTTCACAGCAAATGAACATGAGAGAGGTTTCAAATGCCATAAAATAACTCAGGCAGTGACCCTTCTCTGGGCATGGAGGTGTAATAAGACAGCCACAGTTCATAGGTGCTGGGAGCTTTCGCTGCATGACTCACAAAGCCACAAACATTTGGGGATGCTTCATGACGACTGCTCCTTGCCACGTTATACTTCATATGTGCTAGACCACACACCCTCCCCATTTCTATCTTCCCAAGTCTGGAGGGAGCAGGGCAGGCCAAGGTTGAGATTTAAACTTCCAAAAGCAAAAGGAACTTTAGTCACATTAAAATTCACTACAAGACGCATTTGAATTTAATGAGAGAAGTTCAGGTTGCATCAATCACTGGCAACAAATATTGCCACCGAAACCTGAGGACATTTTATTGCTGGACATTGTGGGGAGCAGGATTGGGCCCTTACAGCTCGCAAGGCAGAGGAGGGAGTGCAGTGGGCACCAGCTGGATCAGGCCTACGGTGATTAAACTAATTGCTCTATTCCATGACCTACCTCCTTCACTGGAGTCCTATTCCACATGACCGCACATTCACAAAAGGACCTCTAAAATCTTGGGATCTCCCGTGCTGAAGTCCCACCCCTATGCAATTTGGTCACAACCAGCGTCAGGCTTGGCCTGAGAATAAATATCTATGGCAGTGTCCCATTTAAGGTGTGTTCATTCTTGCCATCCAGGGAAGTGGACAGAACATCAGTGCTTTTAGTTTAACTTGCACGTAGATGGTTTTTTATTTGTATGGGAGAAAATGCTAAATTTCCTCTGAAATGCAAATCACAAACCTCTGTGAGTGCTTGGATCACAAACCACTGAGAGCAAAAGTGAAATTTTGAATAAATACCCTCTAAATTAACTATGAGCAGTAAATCTACATTAACTGGTGTGAAAAATGGAACAGCAAATATTATCTAGATCCTTTCCCACAGTCATATACTAAGCCTAGTGATCCACTTTATTTGTCTAAGATTCTGGCCACCCATTCTATCTGAATGACCAATTAAAAAAAGAGGAGTGATACTTGGAATAATTAATGTAGCTGAGTGCTCATTTAACAATTAGGTACTGCCATGAAATTCTGCACCAGACAGAATCAAGTCTAATTGTGTAATTTCCCCATCTGACGTCTCTGAGTACACAGTCAGATTTAATTGGAGATTACATTGGTTCTTTGAAGGTGCTCCGGCTAGCTAGCAGGGACTCTGAATAAATAGATAAAATTGGAGAGATAAGGGAGGAGGGTCTGAAAGAAGAGTTTTGTTTTCGTTTTAGAATCAGAATAAACAGCTGTAAGATAATTTAGATGCTGCAAGCACAGATTGCAATTTGTAACTTGGCTGCAGCAAAGCTGGGTGTGATTTGAAATTACAGAAGTTATTCCCGTGTGTTTTTTGTTTTTTAAGGAGGGATCACCTCCAATTTTACTGTTAGGAGCAGAGGATTAAAGCTAGATGAAAGTAGCAGAGAACTCCATGCAGATGCCTCAACGTTCTACAGGGTTTCTGCATCATGTATGTGTCCCACTTAGGAAAGTCTTTACTTTGTTTTCCAGCTTCGATACTGCCAGCCCCAATCATTCAAAAATCACAAGTCAGGCTCCAAAAGATCAGGAGATAGGCTTAAAAACCACAACATTCAAAAAAAGAATACACTTGGGGTTGGATAGGTCTTATATTTCCCTTCTGATCTTGGAAACCTTGGGGGGGGTGTCACATTTTCAAGCTTTTCACTGCAGCCACAAGAGCTAGAAACATAATTTAAAAACCAAAACCAGAATGAAATAAGCTGAGAGTCTCACATTATCACATGACTCCTGGAACTGGAGCTTTAAGAAAAACTCCACGTATTGCGAGACTCCCGATAAAATCGTGGACTGAGAACTAAGGGTCATGACATTCTCTCTCCTGAGGGGAAAACCTGAGAAAGTTGGGGAGGAAGAAGCTCTCCCAGGTTCCCATGGACAGGGTCGCCTCAGGCACTAGCTAAGGAAGCAGGTGCTTGGGGTAGCCAATACCAAGGGGCGGCACTCCGCCCGTTATTGAGGTGGCACATCCGGGTCTTCAGCGGCAATTCGGCAGTGGGTCCCTCAGTACCTCTCGGAGTGAAGGACCTGCCGCCGAAGAGTGGAGTGGCGCGATCGCGCTGCCGCAATTTTTTGGGAGGAGTGGGGGGGCGGCACTTGGGGCAGCAGAAAACTGGAGCCGGCCCTGCCCACAGGGAACTCTTCTGTGGGGTAGGTTCCTGTGGAAAGGCAAGGGACTTGGCTCTTACATCGTATGGGTCCCTTGTGATCCATGCAGTTCTCCAGATCTCTGCAAGAGAGGCATGAGACCATTTGTGAGGAAGCACTGGGCCTCTGTACTGACCCCTGCTCCCGCTCTGACTGCATGAGTCAATGAGGGGTTGGAGGGAGAAAGAAGAACAGTCATCCCTCTCAGCCTGGCCTCTTTTCACACATGCACATACAGAAGGTTTCCGCTAATAGTCATCATGGTTTTCGCTGGCATGTACCTACTGCTAACTGCTTTTTGCCAGCAGGAAGTGCGGGGTCAGGATTACGCACAAGGCCCTGGGATGAAGAACTCAGAATGCACTGCCCTGGGAGTTAGGGGGAGACCTAGATGATCAAACAGATCTGTTCCATCTTTGGCGCTTAGAATTAATGTACCACAGATGGTCATGTGTCAAAGCCTCCCATACAGCAGCAGAAGGATTGACGACATGGCTCCCATTTATGCAATAAACTCAGGAATACTGGACAAAGATTAACTGGAGGGTCCGACTACATCTGGTGGAAAAAGCACTTTCACATTGCCACAGGCCACATGATTTCACAGCTTTCTGTTTTGGCACACTGGCCTAATTGACCATTGTATAGCCAAAGAGAATCCAGCTCTTCATAGCAAGACCTTTGTGTAAACCTAGTGGTTACCTTCTGCTCTAAAAAAAGAAGCCCTCAAAGTCAAGGAGACCCAGAATATAAGCTATAAATACATGTGGCAGAACACCTGTGGTTTTTCTTTTTTATTTAAGAAAAATGTGTCCTTTTGTAACACCACACAGCCCGTGTTTTGTGACACTCGGTGCTAAGAGATGAAGCAGTTTATTATAAACTGCATTTTTAAAAAAAATCTATATATAAACCAGCAAAGAACTACAAACTGTGTTAAATCAGGTATTTCTCTAAGTCAGGGCCAAATCCTGAGTAGTGCTGACTACTTGCTTCACTTCCACTCGCTTTAAGGCATTAAAGGTGCTGAGTGTTTGTCAGGAGGTGCTGGTCACCTTGTAAGAGCAGGCTGCTAACGAGCAGGTATCAGAAAACCGCTAACTGCTGCCGATGGCTCGCTGGCACCATAACTCCCAATTACTGTTCACTTCTTGCAAGACACTCTGGTACAAATTTATTACAGTGGCAGACCTGTTTTACAGAGTCCTAGAGACCTAATGCTGTGGGTAGGAGAAATGTTCCAGTCATGCTGAATTTCTGCCAAGGTACATAGCTGATTTGAAGTTCAAATACTAGACATATATTTATTCTCTCTCTCACACACACACACAATTTGCCTTGCAGAAATATAAAGTGCATTAAAAAAAACCAACACTAATGCCTCTGAAGCATGTAATGATCCAAATTAATGATATTACACTCAAAGTACCAAGCACGAGGGTTGAAAGAGCCTCACTGGAAAAGGAAAACAATGTGAGGCTCAGATTTGGGGCTGATTTCACCATGAGTATCAGAGGGTGCAGATCAAATGGAGTTGTTCTTGCCTAAGGCATCAATGTATCTTGCCTATGGCTGCTCCTTCCCTCAGCAAGCTAGCTAGTAAAGAAAAAGCATTAAACTGGCTAAACAAAATACAGATACTCCATTGGTGTAAAATCAGTATAGCTACACTGAAATAAAACACGCAGGCAGAATGAGTATGCCTGAATTTAAGTACAAGGACAGGTTTAATACTATAGTTCAAGAAGTTAAAGCGACAGGTCAAATCTATCTAGATTTGTAGAAGGCCATCATCACCCTTGTATTTGAGCATAAATATAAAGACCTTATAATAAATATCTGCCCTGCCATCATTTATGAACTTCTAGACTCTAGAACACACCTCATTATGGTGGCTAGGTACCAAATCTAGGGGAATTCTTATTTCCAATGCTACAGGCTATCACCTTTAATTTTGAACGAGGTAAGATACCATCTGAGGGCACTTCAAAAAGTAGGTAACGCATTCCGGTTTTACAGACAGGGAAACTGAGGCAGAGAGCTGTTTTGTCTCTTGTCCAAGGTCACCAAGCGAGTCCACAGCACAGATAGGACAAGAGCTCAGGCCTCCTGAGTGCATGATTGTGTCTTATCCACCAGGCCGCACAGTTCCCCGTATACATTCTGGAAATCTTCTGTTTTGAATAATAATTATAATAATATGTTGTATGTCCTATATTGTAATCAAACACCTTCTTGAGTGGAAACAGCATGAATGATATTTTTAAAGAAAGAGACTATGCATTCGGGAATAAGCCATTACCTGTATCTTCAGACTCATCATCATCATCTTCATCATCACCTGATGATGGAGAATCTAGAAAGGGAAGGAAAAAAAAAGTATTCTTGTGCTACTACTACTGGTATGTCAGTATTTCATTTTCTTGATACCACTACAAGAAACTGTAGATCAAACTCAGTCATTTTTAACCACTATGGAGCAGACTTTCAAGAGGCAGCTTCCATACGTGAAATTGTGCACCTTTACCTCAGCTCCTCTCTAGGTTGAAAGACTCGGAAGCCCTCATCTTGCAAAGACTTACCAACATGCATAACATTACACACTGAGTAGTCCCACTGATTCCACATTGCTATGGGATCGTGAATGGTGCATTACATTAAGCATGTGTGTTAAGTCTTTGAAGGCCTACGATGACTAGTGAACTAGTGTAATGGTGAAATTACAAGAGCGATTTAATTAGAATTTTATTTCCTTTTCATTTCTTCTTCCTCACCCATATTTTTCTGACACAGACTCTTCTTGCCTGTTCTCCAGAGCAGGTCTTTCTAGTAATACTCTTGGGAACAGAGTACTACGAAGGGGAAGATACTTGAGATAGGAGGACAGGGAAACCCTTCCATTTGTCAAGCTGTAATGAAGGCACTATGCTGCAGTTGTGACAATCAGGAGACGGGGTCAGGTCTACACTACAAATTTGCAGCTGCACCACTGTAGCACATTTGGTGAAGGCACTTAAAGTGGACAGGAGCTCTCATGTCAGCTTAATAAATCCACCTCCATGAGAGCTGGCAGGAGAAACTCTCCTGCCGACACAGCACTGTCTACATGGGGGGCTAAGGTCAGCAAAAGTACACTGCTTGAATGGAGATTTTTCATACTGAAGTATGTATGTAGTGCAGACCCAGCCTAGGAAAGTAGGTACTTTACATGAGTGCAGCTCTGCCTGCCAGTGGAGTTGTTAGTGTTTTCATCTCTGGAGACTCAGCACACACATTTGCAATGGCCAGGTCATGATGCTCCTACAGGCACGAGCAGCTGAACTGCAGTATCCAATAGAGGGGCAGTGGGCACAGCTGATCTGCATCTCTTGCCTGTTTTGTGCTGCTTTGGAGAAACACAGGGAGGGAGGATTTGAGGGGAAGCTAGGGTCATGGCCAGGGCATCCAATCTATATGGATGTACTGGACAAAACCCTCCCAGAGGAAGCACATGTCAATCTTCTGCAGCTACAACAGCTCTGTAGATTTCTGATGGAACAATTCCCTGGTTCCAAACAGTGCATGTCATGCAAAGCAGCTGCTCCCTGGCTCTGCCTCCGGGAGCCACAAAGTCCTGACCATGCAGAAGGGCTTTGAAGTGTCTGGGTGCCAAGTGGGATCAGAGATGACGTGTAACTCTTGGGGTGGGCGGCTAGAGATGGCTTGGGAGTGGGTGGGCTCTGCCCTGCTACATCAGCAGTTCAGGGAGCAGGGCCAAATGGAAGGCAGAAATTGGGGCGGGGCGGGGAACGTGAAGTCATGCGCCGCCTCTGGGTGGTATCATGTAAGGGAGCCACTGCTCCCACTGCACCTTGCAGGTCTGAGGCCCAATGAGGCACTTCATCTCCTCACTCCCTCAATCGACTAACACTGAGATGGTTATACCAGATCCAACCAATTGTCAGCTACTCCAATACCCCACATCCAATAATGGCCAGGATCAGATATTTCAGATGTAAGCCCCCTCCCCCCCTGCCCATAACAATGATGGAATAACCCTCTTGTTAGCTCCTCTCTAAGATACACAATCCCAATCTTTTAAAGTCTCTCCTCATATCCAAGTTGCTCCATGCTTCTAGACACTTTCACTACCCTTCTCTGGATCTCTTTTTTTTGGTTACATCCTTTCTGCAATGGGATATATTCTTTTTGAGACCAAAAAAGCATATGCCACGTGAGTGCATATCACTAATATGTAATGTCTTTATATTATTTTCTGTATTCACCCTTGTCATTTCACACTAACACCATGTTCGCATTTATTGAGCTGTCTACAAAGGTTGTTAGTTCTTTTTTCCTGAGTGGCTACTGTTTGTTTAGAAACCACCAATCAATAAAATTATACCCTGAAGCCTGTTTGCAAGATATAGCATTATGCATTGCCTCTTACTTTAAATAATCTCTAGTAAATATAAAAAAGGCATAATATTATGCAGCTGCTTTTACATTTTGATACAGCTGTAAAAGAAATTGGCAGTAGATTTTTAGGCAGTAGGAAATTCTATGAATGTTCAACATGTGGCCAGAAATGTAATGCATACAATTTAGCCAAAGTCAGGCAGAATATCCTTTGTTCCAAGATGAGCTCTTGCAATTTCTGCATCATCTTCTATCCAGCTGACTGATAAATACAGTGAAAAAGCTAATAAAGGTATTACTGCTCTACAAAATCTGGAGAGACCTGCAGAAATATTCACTGTATAGAAACAACCTGTCTTTAGCCTAGATTCATTTAAGCATGTGCACAACTTTCAGCATGTGTCTAAGCCCCAGGATTTAAATCCCACTAAAATCTCATGAGATTTGGTGAAAGTTTTGCATGTGCTTCAGTACTTTGCTGAACTGGGTCCTTTGACAAGATCTGCTACAGACCCTGATGAAGGCAAGAACATGACCAAACGTGCACTGCTGTACAAGGGAGGTAGAAGGGGTAAAATCCTTCCTGACCTTGCATCTTGAAAGCATGAGTTTGGGAATGCTTATTTTGGCATACATGATTACAATGATATTTATATGCTTTAAAATATACCAGTCTTAACTGGGGCGGGAGGGAGCACATTTTTAATTAAATACTATACTTTGACAAGAAATCAAACAGATTTTGTGGATGGTGTTTTCCTTTCCTGTCAGGGTAAGTGTTATCACCTACAGAAAGAAAAGGTCTGTCTCATCTTACTCACAATGCTGAGTCTGTTCAGAAAGACTAGAATCAACGTTTTTAAAATGGGTGTCCAAAGTTAGGAGACAAAGTTCATATTCAGGTGCCTAAAGAAGTGGACTGGAACTGAATTCAGTGGGAGCTGCTGGGCACACATTACTTTTGAAAAACCAGGTCACTTGTGTCGGTGCCTAAATACGTCACAGGACCTTAGCATTAGGCACCCATTTTTGAAAATCTTGGCCTGGGGTTTTCAAAAGCTGCATTTTGGTACTGTGAGAAAACACCAAGTAACCTGAGATCCTGTCCTGCCAGGACTCCACTCACCCATCAGCTCTAAGGGCAGTTCTGTGCATGGGAGGATTGCAGAACTGGAGTGTCAATAACTGGCATGCAGGATCAATTCTGAAGATTTTTTATTTTTAAGACGGATGTACGGGTTAATGTTTGCAGGAGGAAAATGGGGATATCCCTTCTTAACTAGTGAAGTTAATCCCACCCACACCCAGGGTCCTGTGTTTTAAAAGACAAACCTTAAAAGGTTCTAAGTCTATTCATACACAAATCTATTCTTTAATTAACCTTTACTGTACAAGGCAATAACTTGGAACCTGATTTCCAAACAACCTTAATGAAAAAGCTGATTCATTTTACTCCTTGTCATGGAGGGTGTGCGCCTCACACAGGCCCAGAAAAGGTTAATATGGACCTGAGAGGCCAGTTACAGTACCTGGCTGCATCTGGAGGGAAAACTAGGTTTAACTGATCACGAAGCCCAGCTGAGCAGGAGAAAGCTGCTTAGTACAAAGCCAGGAAATTAAAAGCAGAAGAGAACAGCATGGAGAGAGTGCGCAGTCCCTCTCTCTAGGAACAGTGGAAGAAACCTGGAGGGGAGGGGAGAATAAACCCTGGGATTCTAGCCCTGAAAGAAGTGTCAACCCAGGGAAGTTGTGGGTAAGAAAGGCTGAGAGAGGCTGGGTAGGAAGAAGCCCAGGGAAACACTGGCAAGGGAACTACGTAAACCATGGCTGACAGTTAGTGGGTCCCTGGGCTGGAACCCAGTGTAGAGAGGAGTGCCTGGGTTCCCCTACTCACCACTGGCAAAGCGGCATGAGCAAGGTCAGGGGCCAGAGACCTGACACCAGATCTAGGAACTGTTTGTTGAACTTCGTTACCCCAAAAGGAATGGACATTAACATAGTAATTTTGTCCTCCTGAGTAAGTCTAACAAGGGCCTGGAAGAATCATTAGGAAGGAAACTCTCTCTCAAAGATACACTAGGTACCAGCACCACTTATTAAATGGAAATTTTAATATGCATGTCTATAAATTTAAAGGACCTACTTTTGCTGAGTTACAGAGTAAACTCCAGTTTGTTACTACCAACACCACTGTAACTCCGAGTAATTATGGCACATAATCTTAGCGAACAAATATTTAGATATCTAAGGAATTCTAACTAACCCTGGTGTTACTTTTAACATGCAGGAATGTAAACCCCACTCTCATATTACAGTCTCACTCTTGGAGTTGAACGCTAAGCAATCACTAATAATTATGAAGAAACATAAGCGAATATAACAGGCGCCACTAGTGCCATCCAATGCAAAGGCTTCAAAGTTTAAAACAAACATGGCTGACAGCTAAAACTGAAACTCCCACATTAGCAGCACTTTGGTTATAATGACACTGAGCTAACAGAATCAAAGATGCATAATGCTGGCAGAATGGTGGTTCAGGTTACTCACTTGTTCTCAAGCTGTTATTAGCTATTATTAGCCAAGAAGAAAAACGCAGGGGCTTAAACTTTTAAAAGCACAAGATTATCAGTCTTTCCACTATTAAAAACAATTTCTCACTTTACCACTTTTTGGTCTGACAGCTGTTTCACTTGAGTGTATAGCCAGCTGCCCTTTCCTGCCTCTGTTGCCCCTTGAACTCAAAAGCATTTTAACTGTCACTTTAAAAAAAAAAAAAGATACAAATATTTCTAACCACCTGAAGTTCCCTATTCCCAATAATCGCACCTAGTTAAAGAAAATCTTTCAGGTCAAATACTTCTTTAACCATTTAATTGATATGACCCTGAAATGTTCACAGTGATCTCCAATAATGTTCAATTAAAATCAGATGTTTGTCAAGATTCATTGAACATGTCTTTTTTCCTTAAACAATTTAGATTTCATTATTTGTAAAATGTTCCAGCTTTGAACCCCCTGTGATGGGCCTGAGGGTGTGTCTCCAGACTACATCGGTTTGGTTATCACTTCAGGTGCAGGAGTAAAAGGTTAGGGACAAATTTTCAAAAGTGAGTGCCTCCATTTGTGTGTGTCCAATTTGAGACACCCAGGCCAATCTCCTCAAAAGATATTTTAGGCACCTAAATACCTTGGAGGATCTGGGCCCGGGGTCTAGTTTACTGAAATGCTTAGGACTCAACTCCAAAGGAAGTAAATGGAGATATGGACACCTTGAACCTAGGTGACTCCAAAAATCAGTAGATACTTTGAAAATCAGGCATTAATCCAGGGGTTCTCAAACTGGGGGTCATGACCCCCAGAGGGTCGTGAGATTATTTCATGGGGGGTCACGAGATGTTACCGTACAAAATGTGTTTTTAATTTATAAGGTGGTCACACCCAGAGGCTTGCTATATGAAAAGGGGTCACCAGTACAAAAGTTTGAGAACCATTGCCTAAACCTATTTAATCAGCATTATTATCAACTAATGACATTGATGTTTATCCAACCACCTGTCCAGCAGTTTTCAATAATGATGAGTGTTCTTAGCTAATTATCTACTAATTACTTGTCAGAAACCGAGACATTCTGGCACCCTGGAGTTCAGTAATCTATGTTTGGAGCAGTTTATGGTCATCTAGCACTAATTATCTTAATCATGCTAAAAAGGTCAGGCAAATGACAGTAGCTGTTTCATTGATACATATTTGTTTGAAAATTTTGATATGTTCCATTTAATGCCATTGAAAACCAGGAGTCCATTTCTACTAGAATGAGAAGTGGACACTGCACATATTGGGGGCATGTACTCTGGATGTCAACACACAGACTCCACATAAAGCTGTCAAGTGGAAACCAACTGGTGTGAGGAAATGAGGGTGCCCAAGAGAAATGTTATGAAGAACCCTTAGCGGGAAGGGCAAAACAGTCCATCATAACACCACAGAGCAGATGGAAGCAGCAGTTAATGACAGAGGGATGAAAGGGGCCAGACGGAATCAGATGTACATTTTTAACAGTGAGAGTAATTAACCGCTGGAACAATTTACCGAGGGTTGTGGTGGATTCTCCATCACTGGCAATTTTCAGAATCAAGATTGGATGTTTTTCTAAAAGATCTGCTCTTGGAATTATTTTGGGGAAGTTCTATGGCCTGTACTATACAGGAGGTAAGATTAGATTATCTCAATGTCCCTTATGACTTTAGAATCCGTGAAAGTCTGTCTTTCCACCCTGTGTGCCAACATTAGCGCAAGAAGGATGTAGTAATAAATTTAATGTCCTAAGATTAAGTACCAGATTCCCAAATGGATTGTGTACAAAAATGATATTTCTAAAATGAATCTGCAAATTACGTCATGTGGTTAGGGAGGAAGTACTGTCTATTCACTAGAACTGGGGATTAGTAGCCAGGACTCCTGAGTTCTATTTCTGACTTTGCCACTAACTAGACCTGTGACCCTGAAAACAAGTCACTTAACCTCAGTGATCCTCAGTTTACACATCCACAAAATACCTCAAAGGGGTGTGTATCATTTAAGGTACTTTACACCAAGTACTGTGAATTAAATATCTATAAGCATTCAAGGGGATTTTGGTTTTAATTTGTATAACAGCATTTCCAAAGCTTCCATGATATGAATCTCTAGAATCTAACACTCATTACAGAAAAATGGTTTCTACTTTTGCCTACTTTGACTCTGCTAAAAATTGAGAGTTCATGTAGAAGCCTGCAGAACACCAGCTGTGTTGGCCATCTGTAGACGCAAGAATAAAACAAAACACAAAAAAAATGTGCATTACAGCACTCACCTGTTACTCTGACTGTAAAGTTACCCAGAACCTCACTGGAATGCCGTGGCTTGCAACTGTATAGCCCAGAGTCATCATATGACACATTAATGATCTTCAACAGTTTTTGTCCAATATGAGTTCTGTTGGTCGCTGCAATCCCAATGCCATCTTTGAACCAGAAAACTGACATAGAAGAGCCCTGGGTGTTACAGGAAAGTTCAATAGTATCTCCACTTCCAAACACCAATTCCTCCAGAAAGGCAGTCTCACTCCCCAGATATTCTGTGATGGAGAAGAAAATAAATAACTATATAAAGCAGGTATCAAACATTGATCCAAGAGCCTGGCATGACTGATGACAGCAGCCATGGCAGCTATAGCCTTGCTAATCTCATGCACATAGGAGCCAAGAGATGAAAACTGCAGAAATGCCATCATTGGTGACAAGCAATAGTTAACGTTAGTCAGATAACATCATTCAGCAGTGTACAGGTGCTGTTTAGACCAAGCACAGGCAGTCCTCGGACTTACCACACAATTGGTTCCTGAAAATTGTGTCTTAAGTCGAAAATGTCATAACGCGAATTTCCCATAGGAACAACGTTGGATCAAGCATTGTAAAGTCAAAACCAACATCGTAAAGTTGAAAGACGATGACAATTTATAAACGTCCCAAGTGCTGTTTGTCGTAACTCAAATGTGTTGAGGGCTGCCGGTACTTTAATAATAGCTCACTTAGAGGTACTGACTTGGCACCATATCCTGCTTGCTTTACTCACTGTGAGTAGGGCCAATGAAGTGAATGAAATTCAAGCAAAGTTGCAGTATGAAAACAGTAGGTGCTGTCAGTGAAATAAATGGTTCTGAATTACCGCCACCAGGTTTACAACTTGTACCCTAGAGCCTCACATCACAATATGCCAAAGGTCAACAGGACTGAAGCAGGACTAGGCAGGACTGGGCCTTTTGGGTTTGTTTTTTTTGTTTTGTTTTGTTTTTTGGCAGTTGTGTCAGCATTGCCACTACAAAGCCTTCTGTCTTTTTGAGGTTTGTAATTCAGCTACAGACGTTTTCTGTTAGCTGAAGCTCACTACCTTAGGTATCAGGCCTGGGGCTTTCTTTCTTGTTCTTCAATTAAACAACATGTTATTTTGGCCAATTTTAAATTCAGGCGGTTTTTTGTTTTTTCATTTGTTTTTTTTTTTTTAAAGAAAAGAGAAATAGTAAATGAGGGAGGATGATTTTTGCTCCCTTCTTTGTGTATCTTATGTCAAATGGATAACCCAAGGTTAATATCGAGGGTGAAATCCTGGACCTAGTTAAGTCAATATCAAAGCTCTGCAGGAGGGGCAAGACTTCATCCCTTATGCTAATGTATGGTCTTCCACTTCAAAACACTTTATAAACCACTATGCGTCTATTCCCCTCTGGGAAGTGGAAACATGGGGGCATCTCCACAATAAGTTATCTAAGTTCTACTCCTGCTGTTCTCCTTGTCCCAGAGCTTCCCATTCCTGTTGTTTGTCAGAATTAAGTGCTGCCCTCCTCCTGATCCCCCAGCAAGCAGGAAGGCAAAAAAATAAAATAAATAAAAATCACTAGAATCGCAATCATGCACACACAGCGTCATTGTACAGCTTGGTTTCTGGCAGGGCTAGAGAGGCTGTCTCCACTCCTTCTTGAGGCAGGAAAAAGCCAGAAAAATGGCCAAAATGTGGGACAGCCTATAAAATGCAGGTCAGTGAGGCTATATTCTTATGTGGAGTCATAACCCCATATGCTGCTGCATGCTGGGTGGGCTGGGGCAAACAAATACGTCCCTGACTTGAAGGGCTCATGGTCCAGAGTCCAAACCCTAGTCCCCTGAGAGTCACTGCCCAGATTTCAATGGGGACACTCATGTGACTAAGGATTTGGCCCTTACCGTGGTCATTCTTTACAAATGTAGAACACACATACACTTGCATACGATTAGTACCACTGGCATGCTTCATGGAATACATGGACCTTAATGGATACTGTGTTTCAGAAATATGAGGTGGTGTGATGGTGCACAGAGAATGGGTGAAGGAGACACCAGGAGAGAAGGTTGGACAGAGCACAAGGGGCAGGAGGAGTTTTTAAAGTTAACCAACCCATTCAGTAGCTCTGAAATAGCCACTGCGTTCAAAATGGAGCAGAATTTGATCTATCCAGCCAGTCAGGAGCTGCACAGACGAAATAAACCTAAAGCTGGACACAAAGCTCGAGGCATCTATATTCAGTCATGATGTTCCAAAACACAAGAGCTTGTAGCAACAATGCTGCAGCATATTGGGCAGTTACTGTAGTAGAATGCTGTGGCATTTAATGTTATGAGATGGGGACAAAAGAAAAGAAGTTTAAAGCCTAGATGTTTCTAATAGGTAAGCTGTTTAACTTCCATCAAAAACAGTTATACGTACACACTGAGACTGCAACTCCAGGGGCTGATTTTGCACTGGCATTGATTTTACACTGGTGTAACCATTTCCTTCAAACAGAGTTACTCCCAGTTTACACCAATTAATGAGAAGAATTAGTAAACTGCCACTGAACCTCAAGGTGAATCCCTGGCCCTGCTGATGTCAAATGCAAACACTCCCACTGACTTCAATGGAACCAGGATTTCACCCTCCATCATTCAAAGAAGATGGGTCCAAACCTATGATTCAAATACACCTTAAATTTGGCTCAGCTTCAGATCCTTGTCCAGATCTGAGGAAGTTCAGGTCTGGATTTGTAATTGGACATCAGTGGATCAGATCCTCAGCTGGTGTACTCAATGCAGCTAAACCAGTTGACAGTAGCGGAAGATCTGGGCCTGTATCTTTAGGTTATTGTCCTGTGGCAATTAAGTGTTATGATTTGAGCTGGTCAAAAAATTGGCCTCCCCTGGATTTTTTTTATGTTCAGCGGAAATTGGAATACCAAAATATTTTCGCCATAAACTTAAATACTTAAATTTGTATGTGCTGCTCAGTTGTTTTATGGAAGTTGTAGGTCAGGTGCCCCATGTTCCCATTTTCTTTATAGGCTTCGTGCTCCGACTACATATCCATGATGCACCATCATCTCCACTCTTGGAGCGGAAGATGGTACATCATGAGAGTCATTGGCCATAGCCCCTCATGGGAGATGTCATCTGGCTGGAAGCCTGGCCCACAGAGGAAAATGTGAACATGAGGCAACCAAACGAGAATCCCCAAGAGGCACTGCAGCAACATTCACAAACCGAAATATTTCAGTTCTCAAGTGTTCGGTATTTTGATGAAAAAACAAAGTTTCTGCAGAAACTACATATATTGCATGAAAATTTTCATTTTGTCAAAAACCCAGTTTCCCATGAACAACAGTTTTGTGGGGAAACTCCTCACTGTCACCAGACCTGGGAATCCCTGGGAAGAACACAGCTGAGACAAGGAACACTGCTAGCCAGTTAAAGATGGCTTTTCCATTTTAACTATGAATTTCCTTGGTTGTGCTGGTTTGCACAACTTGAGTATTATTTCAATAGCACTAACTTCTGGCCTGCAATGTAAGGACCCCACATATAGCTTCACACTTGCAAGCCTGAGTACTGTTCTTTGTCTATTGACCTTGATGGAAGTTCTTTCTAATTTAATCCATTAGAAAACAAACCCCATGCAGCTGCACAATTCATCCATATAAAATACATGGTTTTACCCAAGTTGTTTGCCAAGTGATCAAGACTTGTATATTTTGGCTTTTATATCATAAATTCACCAAACAGGAACAAGCCCAGACAAATACAAACTGCACTGAATGGAATAGCCATTTAAAAATAAGCCTCCCTTTTAAAGTGATAATGAAACTGTTTCATGACAAACTCTTTTTACAAAAGTCATTTTGAGGTTACTGTAATAAAGGACACATTTACTCTACGCTCTAGACTGGCAACAGCTGGGGTCTGAGGTCTCTGCTTTGGCCACAGCACTGTCAATCTGTCATTTCTGACAGCTTTGTTTTGATGAGGGTTGTTAGGATGATACCTTGCCCTTCCCCATACAATGCTGCTCGACTGGATCTCAACTGAGTTACTTAGCTATATCTATCTGTCTACCTATACACAATGTGTCTATACACATTTTAATCCACATGGACAATGGAAAATAGATGGGTCTGTTATTCTAGGCTTCTTTTCTACTTTGCTTATAGACTCAGACTTTAAGGCCAGCAGAGAGAATCATGATCATCTAATCCGATGTCCTGGACAGGCCACAGAACCTCACCCACCCACTCCAGCATTTGACCCCTAATCTCTGGCTGAGTTGGTTTAAAGACTTCAAGTTACAGAGAATCCACCATTTACAGTAGTTTAAACCTGCAAGCGAGTCGTGCCCCATGCTGCCAAGGAAGGCGAAACCAACCCCTTCCCCGGGTAGTCTCTGTCAATCTGACCTGGATGAAAGTACCTTTCCCTGACACCAAATATGGTCATCAGTGACACCCTGAGCATGTGGACAGCACCACCAGACAGACACTTGGCAAAGAATTATCTGTAGTAACTCAGGCCTTGGCTACACTGGCGCTTTACAGCGCTGCAACTTTCTCGCTCAGGAGTGTGAAAAAACACACCCCTGAGCGCAGCAAGTTACAGCGCTGCAAAACGCCAGTGTAAACACTGCCCCAGCGCTGGGAGCGCGGCTCTCAGCGCTGCAAGCTAATCCCCACGGGGAAGTGGAGTACCTGCAGCACTGCCCCCCAGCGCGGGCACCGCGACCACACTCGCACTTCAAAGCGCTGCCGCGGGAGCGCTCCCACGGCAGTGCTGTACAGCTGCAAGTGTAGCCATACCCTCCAGAGGCTTCCCCATCTAGTGTCCATTGTCAGAGATATTTACTACTGGCAGTCGCAGATCGGCTACATGCCACTGTAGGCACTTTCCTTGGTCTTCTCTCCTGTGAAGTGCCTGCCCAGCACAACTTTGGGAACTGTCAAAATAATCATATAACCAATAGTGACTGCAACCTGACACAGTAAGAGGGACAATCCCTGCCACAAAGAGCTTATACCTGAAATGAGAAAACACAAGCGTGGGAGACTGGAAGTATTTCACAGATGAGGCACAGCTGGGTTTAGTGTGCGGGTGCCGGGAGGTGTTGGTGGCCTATGATATACAGGACGTCACACTGAATAGATGACCTGGTGATCTCTTCTGGCCTTAAACGCTATGACTCTCAGAGTGCCTTGTCCACGGTCCAAGGGGAAGGTTAGGGGCACAGCCAGAAAATTAATTCAGATCCCCTTAGCCCCAGTCCACTGCCTTAACCACAAGACCATCCCCACTCCATTTTCAATGGAGAATACCGTTTTCAATGCCCTTTCTTTCAAAAACGTTCATGAACTATTTCTGTTATAACTAGGTCATAAAACTCCTCCCCATCCCCCCCCCCCCCAAAAAAAAACCACCACCTTAATTTGGGACCTAAATGCCCTAACACGGTCTCTTCAAAATCCATTGACAGTTACAAACAAGTACTTTCAGAGGTATAAATGATCACAAGGGTTATGGGAGCTGACTATGGCACTTGCCAACAGTGCTAGAATTAATGAGTATGAAGCTTTAATGGGTTCTTATAAAGGAGGAGGTAATTTAGGTTTTGGACTCCCATGATATGACTAACATTCAACCATTTATTAGTTATCCAAAGCAGTAATGAGCAGAGAATTACCAAGAGGCTCTTCTAATGAAGATCAGCTCTTGTAGTAATGCGTGTCACTGCTCGAAAGACCTTGTAGCAAACTTGTTAGAGAAAAGATGCAATTTTCAGACTGGTTAGAATTTGAAAAAAAGATATGCCCTAAGAGCTAATAAAGAAATGTCTTCTACAATAAAAAGCAACTGGCTCAGCTCTTCCAAATGACTGTGTGTGCATTCACTTATAAGATACTTCATATCTCCCTATTCGCTTGGCTCACCCATAGCAATAATTCACTTTCTGTATGGTTTTTAGTTCCAATGTTTAAGTATGTCAGTATTTCCATCAGATGTCTACTCCTCTTAGGCATCAAAACTCATTTTGGGATGAACCTGGAAACAATTTTTTTTTAACTCATGCAGTTGTTTTTAAACTGCAGCAGTACAGTTAGAATTGTGTCTCTCTCTATATGTATCGCTCTATCATGCACCTAAACCTCTGAACCCAACAACCATTTACAGGATCATTTTACAGTTCCTAAGTAACAAGGGACTAGGTGATTCTGCTATTTTACTTTCCAATAGATATTTTACTCTTTGAAAACTGGGCAGGTAACATGCAAGATTTTAATAAGCACAGCGGTAATAACACTATATCTATTCCTTACTTCATTTTAATTCTACAGACAGAAACTCTGTACTACATAATTCAGCAACTATATTTTATCATGACAAATCTGTTGTGACAGCATATTAGGTAGGAACATGGGAGTAAAATACTGCATCAGACCATCTGCTTATTGCGTGTGGGGTCCTATTTCTAGAGGAAGATGATTACACCCATATAGTACTTGGCCAATAGCGTGAAGCTAGATGTAAGGAAATGTGCTCGTATATACTGAGATGGCCCATATCTTCACAGAATCTCATCACCTCAAAACTAGCAATGAATTTAACCTCATCACATCCCTGTGAGGTAAAGAAGCATTATCCCTATTTTACAGGCAAAGAAACTAAGGCATAGAGAGATTAAATAATTTCCCCAGGGTCATACAGGAAGCCTATGGGAGAGATGGGAGTAGAAGACAGATCCCTTGCATCTCAGCCCAGTTTCTTACCCACCAGACCATCCTTACTTTGTTGGGTAATCAGTTTATTCCATCAATATCTGACTTCCCTTCTCGTAGGTGACTTCCATACAAGGGTTAATAGGGGTCATAATTATATTTCCATAGCACTCACTGACTCAATATATAACTTCTATGTGGCAAAATATCCAGATACCATAGGGCACACTTTCAACCTTCACTTCAAGCATCTTTGCTTCCCTCATTCAAACATCTACTTGTGAATCAAAGGTTGGAGGAAATTTTTGTTCTAGAAGACAAAGGTTAAAAACAATTCTGAATAGAAGGCATGCTGAGTTTTACCATTTCCTGTGGTTTTTCTCATTATACTGACTGAAAGCTATTATGTCCTGGGGGGGAAAGCTACATAGGTTGAACTTAATTTATTCCTGCTGAAACTCCACTGAAGTCAAGGAAGTCACATTATGGAATTATCAGTCCCGTTGTCATCTGCACCTTCTTTCTATTTAAGGTGCACGTATGTCATACTGCACATGGAGCCCCACACAAAAAGATAGTCACTCCGCAATCTTATCAAAGTGTTTGATAAATTCAGTATTGTGAAGAACACACCCTGCTACCTGCAGGGGAGCTAATCTGTTCCAACCACCTTTCACCTAGAATACAAACTATGCAAGGTATGTTCCCCTGTTAATTTATGATCACTCCACGGGAATTGAGTTCAAAATTATACAGATGACTCTGTGGAGCAATGAGAACAGAGCTCTGAGACCCACTCAGACCTCTGCGTCACAGCAGACTTTGCCAGGTGGTGACACAGAGCTGATATAGCCAGATCCTCTGCCTTCCCCAGCATAGGGCAGTTCCAGGAAAGGAATGTGGCCAAATGAACCACCATGTTCTAGCCATCCCCAGCTGGCAGCTGGTCCCGCCAGGGCCATAACTCTACTGAAAAAATTTAGAGCAGCTCTGGCAAGTTCCAGGATCAGGAAGTCTCAAATAGCTCTGACTCTCTCCCCACCAAGCTACGGGCAGAAGCTAACAGACACAGCTGAGCACTGAGTCCATGGGTCCAGATTCCAATTCCAATCTCCCAACAGAGGAAGTCAGGAGTAACTCCATGAAGTCAAGGAAGTTACAGAAGCATCAAAATCAGAGTCGGACAGAACAGAACCAGGTAAACTCTTGTGCTCCCTGATTGTGCTCCTGCTATTCTTTCTTCCTCCTTCTACTATAAACCCCCTCACTACCTGCGTATGTTAAGATCTAGCCACACTCCCCAAAGCAAGGACATCAAAGGTTCTCATCAATCAGAGATACAGAGCGACGTGAACACTGCATTTCCATGTTAGCGTGGAGATACTGAATGATTATGTTTCTTGGTGGGTGAGTGAAGTGTGTTAGGCATGTCACAGAACACAGAGAAGAAACAGATCCTGCACCAAGCAGCTCCCAATCTATATCTAGACATCCCATTAAAAATGGTAACACAGAAACAGAGGGGAGGTGGAAGGGAGAGCAACGGGTTACAATTAAGATTGTGGGATTGTTTGTTTATAAAGCACATCTTGTCAGTAAAAGAGAAGGTCAAGGGAATGACCCTTGCAATGAGTGGGGGAGTTGATCCAGGGCAGCAAACATCAAATGTTGATGAAATGTCACCAAACAATGTCAGGCTATCATGACGAGATTATTCTGCAGTGCTCTCCAACTTTACATAATGCAAAATCTCCTCTCTCTGCTTCTGGCTGCTGTGATGCCAACAACTCCAATCCTTTTGCTCAATGCTCTCTGCTCCTGCGGCTCAGATAGACTATCACTGCCCTGAGATATTTATACTGCTTTGCAGAGATCACATTACATAAATTTGATATTATAATGCCAATGAAGCAGCGGTGCCTTGTTGAAAATGCCATTACAGACTTAATATAATGGCTACATAAATTTGCCAACATGTGTTAGGAATCAAATAATCAGTGTTGTCAGGCAAAACCAATTTTGTTGCTTTCTGTGTAAGATCTTTGACAAATGGAGGAAAAAAGTCAAATGCACAGTTCTCGACCTTCATGGATCATTTTTCCACAGTGTCAGGCTGTAACCAGTGATGCCCAAGAAAAACAGTGTCTTTCCTTTCAGATAACAATCCCATCTGGGATGTTTCACTAGGTAAGTGTTTGCATTAGCTTCTTTGGAAGAAACAATGATCAGTAATTGTTCAGGCGTTCAGAAACTACTAGGGCAAAAAAACTCTCTGCTTCTTTAATAACAAAAGGGGTGCCACCTCTCAGTACTATTCTGCAGTCTATTTCAAACCTTTAAAAACAAGACTGAGATCAGATGAAAGAAGACAAATTCTTGAAATGACAAAAGGCCAAAATTCACAAAACTGGCTGCCTAAGTTATTCACCTAAATCCAGGTATGTGGTCTGATTTTCACAGGCAACAAGAATAGGGATTGGGGTTGCCCAACATTCCTGAAAATCACAGGCATCTAAGCAGAACACTGAAGTGGCCTGATTCACACAAGCAATGGGCACCCAGCTGCCTGACTGAAGTCAACGGGAACTCCTGGGTGCTCCACATTGTTGAAAAAATCAGGTCAGATGTATAGGTGCCTAAACAGCAAGCGAGGGGCCTGACTCTAGGAAACCAAGTTTGCAAACAGGTGACCTTAGCCTTTTGAAGAAGCAATATCATCTTTCAGCAGTAGTTTGTGGCTTTTTGTTTTTAAAAAGCTTTAAATGCATTTCAAAATAACAGTGAGAACCACTGCAGTATAAAACAGTTTATCACAATGGGAGCCTCCATATTCTGGAACTGTTACTGGACTAGGTTTCCTACTAAGAAGTTAATGTTCTTTTACTAAAACAAAGGAAACAGATTAACTGCCATCATATGACCACAACTGTATTTAGAAAAATGTTAGTCCTCTTAGTAAAGACTTAATTAAAAATGATAAGCAGATTTTGTTTCGTTTGTATATTTGTTTTCTTTATAAACTTGGATTGATGGAAAAAAATCAGTAGTGTTTGGACTGGATACAGTCATACTGACTTTGAAGGACTTCTAGGATGGAAAAGCAGATGTTACAAATCCGCCTCATCTATTGAGCCACTGTTGACTCTCTGTTGTGCAAATCCTAATTTACATCTGCATGAAAGGTTTCAGAGATTAAATGGCATTCAAGGAGTAATATTAACTTTTCTCCCTCCCTCCTATCCTCGTTTGAATGGATTTACTACTAGCAATTAGTTTTCTGTTTCATCAACCAAGTAGAAAATAGGATTCATCGGGATTCTACAGTATTTTGTTTTTAATGGAGTGTTTTCTTAAATCACCTAACTGAGATATCGAGTCAGAAGAAGAAATAAAATAACACATATAAAATAGTTACAGACATACTCTGGCTCAGATTTACTCTCCTTTCTCATAAGGTAGCAAGACAAACATGTCTCATTATACTAAACGAGATACATCTAACAAATTGGGAATATTTAAAATCTACCCTTAGACGCAGGCCTTCGATGGCTATTGCATGTCCAGAATTGAGGGCAGGATTTGGGCTCTGTGTTTTTCTCTTAAAAGCCGTGGGCCACAGTGACTGCGGAGTTCTTCTTAAAATCTGGTGCACTATATAGCTCAAAAGCATTTGCATTTGTTTCACAATGTGGGGATCCTTAAACAGAACTTAAATGAAAACGACAAAGCCCAACCTTGATATTATTCCAATTATGATTTAGAAGCATTTTCTAAAAACAGGTTTGAAGTATCCTTGACTTATTAATTAACACATACAGGATGCTGCAAACACATGGGATTTTGTGTTTGCAAACACAGGATGTTGTGAGGTGCCCACATTTTACCTGAATCGAGACAGCAGAAATAGTTGCTCAAAACAGCCCATGGAATCTACAAGTCCCAGAATGCAATGCACTGCCTAGATGCAGAAGAAGACTGCTGGATCAAGATGGAGCTCTACACGCTGGGACCTGAAGCCCTCATGGATTGAAGCTCCCTATTAAAGATGACACAATAGAGAGCTACCTTTTTAGAACTCTCTGCGCCATGTTTCAGGCTGCATTTTAATACATTCCAAAGTTGGCTAACAGCTGGTGGCAACACATGCTTAGCACATTCTGAGTCTCTCCTCAAGTTCTGAGACATTTATGGGGGGGAAGCTAGACTGGCAAAGAGACAAAGAGGAACAAGACTAAATATCCTGCTGCACCTGACAGAAGCTACTGACAGGCAGGCTGAACTGCATAAATACAAGAAAAAGCAGCAACCAGCCTCCTGCCCTCACGACGTTTTAAGCATAAGGGGAAAGGAGACTGCCAACACAATGTTGCATGTATCCTTATTATTTTGATTTGCGCTCCTTATACCTAAGGATCTCAGAAGGCCTTACAACAATTGCTAGGTTCAGTTTCTCAATATCCCTATGAAGTAGGTAAATATTAAACGCACCACGCAGGTAGGGAAATTAGGGCACAGGGTGGTTAAGGACTGGATCCTGTTCCCACTGGAGTTAATGGATGTCTTGTCACTGATCTTTATGGGAGCAGGACATAATACTTGTCAAAGGTCACTAAGGAACCCTGTTGCTGAGGTGTGACAGAATCTCAGCATCCCAGCAGCCAAACCTTGAGCATAACCACAACATCCTTACTCCCCTTGCCGGACCAGCCCACACAGCTGGGCTGTTGCGAAGGGTACTGACTAGGCTCTTGGGAAGCTTGCAATAAGATTCAGGCAATTAAGCGAACAAGTAGTACAAGAGGCGTGGGAGAGGGAGGGAAATGCAAGATTTTTTAAAAACTTCACTATAAAATCTTTCAAATGCGTACATCATCATTATGAAGGCAAATATTGCAAAGATTTAAAGGCTGTTTGGGGATATTTTTATTGCGTTCCCTCCCTTAATTCCTCCACCTCCTTCCAAAACAGTTAATCTCCCGCATACTGAGACTTACCTACCTCAGAGAGGTGTTTTGACAATTAGTTAATGTCTACATGTGAGTGCTTTGGATGTGTCATGAGACAAACATTTAAACAGTGCAAAGTTCAGCAGGTCTGAATGGAGGAGTTTAGATTTAAGTTTTGTTTCTGAGGCAGTTACTGAAACAGCAAAGATTCAGAGAGCTGCAACAGTTTCTTTTTCACTCCCAGCCAGGACCAGCCTGGGCATTTATTAGTGATGCTTTATGGAGTCTGCTTTGAGATCACATGGCATCAGAAAAATCTACCATAAAGCCCCAACCTTTCCCCCTCAATTCACAGCTATGCAGATACCAAATCCCAGTTCCTCTGAGTTTCCTTGCACTTTTAATGTGTGCTCCTCTAATCTTCATTTAATGCAGGCAGCTGGCTGTAAATACCCCAGAACAATGAGTTTAATCCTAAGCATCCTGAAAGCCCCCTGCACCAAAAACGAAGCAAAATAAAAAGAACAGCCTCCTGACAAGAAGATGGAGAAATCCAAGCTATCCAGTGGGCCAAAGGAGGAGAAAGACACAATGAGCTAAATTTTGCCTGGCCTGCTAATTAAAAACGGAAGCTACTACACTCTGGAGCCAATGTTTAGGGGTGGGGGAGTTTTCATTCTATTCAAAAATGAGCTTCCAACTGGGATCATATTCACTCAGCATTAATTGTCATTCCAACTACGAGTGTCCTAGTTTCAAAATGAAAACTACTTTCCAGTGCAGCTACTGAATGCTAACACCAGTTTCAGTGCATTAAAGAGCATTTATTGACTGAATTTTCCCACCCACTAAAACTGTAATAAGCATTACACCTCAAAACTCCGGGTCCTGTTTCCTCTCTACCTTCTCCTCCATATAAAGAGGGAAACTCTTCTACGTGGAGATTAGGATTTAGTGTTTGTAATTATGAAACTATCAATTGCCTTTAGTTCAGTCATTTTAAAAAACACACTTTAAAAAACTCTCACAACACATATTGGGAGATGGTAAAGGTTTCTGGCGCTTATTTTTATGTATACCATGGATCATATTTTGAAAGTAAAACAGAACAAAACAAAAAAATTGTCTTTCATTAAAAAATTATCTTCCTGTAATGATATAAAATGGGCCCCTTCCATAGTTCCTTATTCTTAAGGATGAGCTCAGAGCAAGTGTCTTCAGGGCTTAGACTCCTTTCTACTAGTTATATTTAATAGTGTCAAATACATAAATTTGGTGTATTTTCATTGTATCCTTAATATATCAAACTCCTCAAGGCTAGGCATCTAAATCCCAATCTAAAATTAGTAGCCTGATTTTATAAAGGTGCTGAATCCACTAAATTCAATGGAAGCTGTGTTTGCTCAACAGCTTTCAAAACCACACCAGTTATTTCAGTGCAAAGGGTGGATTTAGGTGCCAGGCTTCCCAGTTTGAAAAGCTTGTCTGTAGTCTCCAATTTCCCTTTCTGTGGGGTTTTACTGAGTATAATCCATTTTAACCTACACCAGAAACCATGGAGATGGGTTTTAAAAGCACATATAGCAAAGAGGCTGCAACATTCCATCTACTGCAAAACTTCGCTCTCACCCCATAGCTTTAAAAAGTGAAGCTTTCTGACATTGTATATAAAAAGTGGGTGTTCAGAATGTCTCTCTCTCTCGCTCTCTCTCCCAAAAAAAAAAAAATTATCACTATAGCTCCAAATTAAATATTCTGTTAAATTGGCCTCTAGATTTTTCAGCTTGTTTGATCTTTTCTGTCTACACAAATTTCTGTTTTCACCTTGCTGCACTCAAATGCCATGGTAATGTCTGTTTCACTTCTTTAGCAGGAAATACAGTTAGTTCTTTATTTTTATTAAGTCCATGAAGTTATTCAAAATAGATGTGGAAAACAAACCCTAACTTATCAGAACTTGTTGGCTTAAAAATAACATACACACACACAAATCCGATCAAATGCAACATTTGATCATTTCCAGCAGCAGGGCATCAAGTTCAACAGAACTGATCTTTTAATGGTCTTGTGTAACTGTATCTATTACAATGGGTTTCTAACAACATATAATAAATTAAGAGAGAGTTCAAGGAAGTCATGCATGTCTCTGTTCCCACCCCTCAAAAAAACAAAAAAAAACAAATTTTAACATTACCAAATCATCCTCTTTCACAAATCAGTCCAAAATTCTGGAACAGATTTGGCTACAGAAATGCCAGATTCAATTTAACACTTCTGTTCCAAACTCCCTTAATAATTCTGTAAGGAGAATGCACTTTCCGAGACTGGTCATTTCCTGTGTCCTGGAGTAAAATAGAAGTCTGTTTTGCTTCTGTGATCTACAGACATTTGTACATTGTTTTATAACTTCTGAATATATTTACTAACTTCCTTAGGTAAAGGTCCCTTGCCACTTTCAGTCACCTGCTTACCCTATGTGATCTCCTGATTTTGACAGCTCTCTCTTTCCTTCCCACACCAAAGTTTTTCAGACCTTTCTCTACATCACCAAACCTCTCTGCCCACTCCCCCAAAATTGCTAGTTTTAAAAAACACTCCTGTGTGACAGCTCTCACAGAGAATGAGCTCTCAGAGAACCTCTTTCCCCTCCCCATTCAATTAGGAATGGACAGATTATTTGTATTGGCGCAGCACATAAACAGTCCCAACAAGAGATCACGGCCTCATTGTACATACACACAGTAAGTGACAGTCCTTGCCCTCCTAAAACCTACCATCTTATAGACAAGACAAAGGGTGGGAGAAGGAAGTATTGTTGTCCATTTTTTAATGATAGGCCACTGAGGAACAGAGAGATTAAGCAAAAGGGGATTTATCAGAGCAAAACAAAAAAACAAAAAACAAAACTCGAAAAAAAAAAACCCAGCAGGCTTTGTCTCATGGATAGGTATACTGCGTGTTTAGATATCACTGCTGTCTCCAAAGCTTTCACCAATGATTCACATATGCCGCCACTTATTTCTCACTCACACTACAAATACAACCGAGGACACAGTTTTAGCATAATCAATGTGTGCAGAGTGGAAGTGATTTAACTAAGCTAAAGCTTTAGATGGTCAAAGACTGACACAGCTACCGGGATATAGTTAGGTCCTAGCCATGCTACAACTCTGGGGCCTGATCCTGCACTTCTGAAATCAACTGTAGCTTTACCATTGACCTCAGTAAGTACAGGATCAAAACCTATAACTGTGTCATAGCCCAGTTGAGGGACAACTGTGTTGTCACCATGTTCCCTGACAACTGTATTTGTACCATATATGGGGACTTAGATGCTATCACTTGTGGTGTGGAATCCAACCTGCACACAACACAACAGTAGCAAGAATGGATGTTTTGCCCAGGACAAACAAATTGATTCTTTTCATATTTGCTTTCCTACTTGAATCACTGAAATGGCCGTTTCTGATCATATTGAGGATTACTGCTGGGTTTCCAACGGCTTAAAATTACATACTGGGTTGTGATTTGGTCATATCTCCAGGCTGAGACATGTTGAGTCTTCTCAGAACCTGGCTGGGAAAACCTACGGGAGTGCAGGGAATAGCGTTAATGGTTCAGCAGGTGGCCTTACAAATCCTTTCTGAACCAATGGTGCATTTCTATGCTGCTGGAGATGCTGTCTTTCAGATGAGATATAAAACTAAGGTCCTGACCACCTGTGGTCTTGAACATGTGGAACGGCTCTTTGGCAGAGCTATGTGTTAGCCTCAGTTGCCAAACTGTAGTCTGGTTAAACCATTAATGAAATTCTGCCTACCTCATTTTCTCCAATTCTGTATGGATAGAGCATTCTTCTTCACTTTCTGTCCTTAACTATCGTGTGGTATAGCTCTGCATTGTTAAACAGTTGCTGCTTTTTCACCCCAAAAGTAGCTACACTCAAGCAGTAGGTTGGCAAATTAATTCCTGTACAAGAGTGTTGGGACTTGTTTAATTCTACAGTAGGATTCCCGCCCCCCCCCATGAACAGTAAATTAAATATTTACACATTTTTGAGAATAAAGTAAAAAAAAAAAGTTTCAGACATTTTTGCCAGGATTAACACATTCCATCTTCGGTATTATCCTACTCTAAATGGCTCCTTGTAAGGAGGATTTGCGTTTCTGTCACACTGAAGTACTGGATCACATGGTATTATTTCAGATAGATAGTTCAATGCATTATTTAGTATTATGGTACGGCCAGAAGCCTCAATCCAGATCAGAGCCCATTGTGCTAGGCACTCTACAAACACATAGCACAAAACAGTCCCTGCCCCCAGCTGCTTTCAGTCCAAACAAACAAGGTAACAAAAGGTAACCGAAAAGATGCATTATCCCCCTTTTACAGACGGGGAACTGAGCCACAGAGAGATCAAATGACTTGCCTAAGGTCACACAGGCAAACTGTGCCGACAGCTGAGAACAAAACCCGAGGCTCCTAAGCCTCACTTCAGTGGCCTTAATCACAAAGACCCAGATGCACAAAAGTATTTGAAATCAATGGAAAACTGGAGCCTAAATAACGTATGGATCTTGACCTAAATATCCCTTCTCCAGAACACCAAACTACTATATCAACCCCAATCCCTTTATCCAGGCACTGACACCAACCTCAACAAGCCATCTGCGTCATATACAACAATCTACTCGATGGTTTCCCACCAACCCATGAAGAACCTGAGTTGATCAAATAGCCCACGACCTTCTCTTTCAAATTCCTTCTTAAGACCCACATCTACCCCCACAACTATAAATAAAAGTGAGTCAAAGACTAATTTATTTCTTTACTAAACAATACACATGTTGAAGTCATAGTACAAATCAATAAACACATCCAGGGACTTATTTTCATTTTTGTCTGGGTTGTGTGTGCATGTGGTTCAGCAGGGGGAAGATTTCAAAATATTTTTGGGAACAGAGGTTTTATGGCTGGGTTTCTTTTGGCTTCGGATCCAAATAATGGTGTTATTTAATTGAACCAGTAGCCAAAAGAAACGGAAATACAATCCTCCTCCCATCTTTGGTCTTTCTGGAGTCCCCATCTCCTTCTGCTGCCCCATCCACTTGACATGCCCTCCCCCTCTTCCATCTGGTAATGATTGCAGCAGCAATGGGGGGAAGGAAGAGGCAGCCTTGTAAGTGCTCCCCTCCCTGAAATGCATTTGACCAGTGAATAGCTAAAGAGCTGAATGGAGGCACAGTTGAGGCCCCTGCTCAGTATGGTAATTCTGCTCTTCCCCACCCAAGAGAGTCCGTGAGCATCAGTTGCTAGATTCTGAAACTGCTCTCTTCCCAATTAGCTGCCTCTGAGCAACAACTGACTGAAGATGGGCAAGCTCAGCTGAGACTGTAGCCAATTTACTTAGAAGAAGAGAAAATTGTAAAGGGATTTTATGCAGTACCTGCAAAGGTAAACCATGGTCAAGATATTCAACTCTAGAGGTCTCAGTGTGACCAAGACTCAGAATATCTGGGATCTACTCCTGGCTCTGGATTGCTCCCTTCTCCGTGCCTCAGTTTTCCCATCTGCAGAATGGTGATAACGATACTGATCTCCTTTGTAAAGTGTCTGGAGATCTACTGATGAAAAGTCCTAAATATTATTATTACTAAATATAGGCCTCTAACTCCAAGCCAAGTGGATCTGTGGATGCTGAGAAACTTTGGAAAAAAAATCCAGCTACTTAATTTGGTGCTTAGTTATAGATTTCAAGTGCCTAAAGTCAGGCACTTAATGAAAAGTCTGATACTGATGTTTTAGCACTGACCTGGAATGACCACTTCACATTCAGCCATGACTCACCAGTTTCTCAGGACAAGCTGAGTGATATATTTGTAGCAATTTTTTTTTGAAGGGGGGGTGAACAACATTTGCTAATTTTTACAAAACTTTTTTGCAATCACAGCAAATTTGCTCCTTTCCCTCTCTGACCTTCGGATTCTACCTCTGCAAAAGGAGACTAATGACACATATGGTGTGATATGAGGCCCAAGTGCTATCTGTAGTGTGAAGTGCTATTAGGCCTGTTAGTGGGAGTTCTGGGCTTCCATCCCTGCGGCTCATTTCTTCAGGCCTCCAGGGAAGCATCTCCACCACATTTTGCACGAAAGAGGCTTTCTGAGTTTTCAGTAAAAACACCTTTCATGAAAAGCTACTGTCTGGAGGGAGTGGGAGAGGGAGGAGGAAGAACTGTGTGCTCATGCATAACAAACTGGCAAAAAATATTGCATTCACTTTGTACAGTAAGTGTTCTCCTAGCCCTAATCATGCTCAATAGCAAGCTTTTTTTTTTTTAAAACACCGTTTTTATCAGCTACTTTATGCACCTTGAGCTATCAACTCCTGCCAATTAGTCATTAATCCCCAGCCTCAGTCTATTAACATTACTATTTCAATCAACTGGGGAATTTTTCTTAAAAACTTTATTCTTCTTTCATGAAGTGCTAAAGGACAAATGTTTACTGTCAACAAGCATGTGTATTCCAAGGCAGAGAGAAATATGGTTTTTACCAGTTCTAAAGCAGAAACACCAGCTACCAAAGGAAGATTAAAATCTTTTCTTCTAACCTCCCCACCTCCCACACACATATAAACCTTTATTCTTACAGACACAAATCACACAGGTAGAAAGTGGATAGCGCTGTGCCTAATTCCAGTTATTATTTTAATTAGAGACAGGGTCATAAAGACAAATCCTTTAGGTGCACATTCGTCTTATCTTTGCACCCTATTTTAACTCCCTTGCCTTTCAATTGCTATTGGCCTTTTTCCTTCCCGTTCATACTCTTAACCAATCTCAGGAGGTAAATTGCTTTGAGCCAGTGTGCTGATTCTTTACAGATACAAGTACTGGTTAGTAACAACACATTTGCTATATAGTGAGCTATTTACAGAAGTTCATAAAAATCAGATTACCACTTACTTCAGGACTACTGCAATCCCCAAATAAATGGTTAAAAGATACGCGGGGAGAGGATTTCTAATACTTGAGTCTCGTATTCCAAACCAAAAAAAACCTAAAACAACACACCACAAACAAAACACTTTTCAGAAAACTCTCTTTGATACCCCATCAGCCTGTTTGTCTGCTAGACTCTGGGGAACTCTCCTTAGAGGGTACGCAATGTACCAGAGCTTCTCCATTGTACCACAGTGTATTCTAGCAGGAGGCACAGAGTGCCACCACATTCACTGATCTTCTGTTCCTATGCAAATTGCTACAGTATTTTTCACACTCCAAGTTCTGGTGAGGCTGGCCTCTTGCCTTCCAGTATGTGGACTGCCAGAGAGCAGTCTGAGCCCCACCTCAATTACAGACCCCTGTGGTGGATTATTAACACTTTCTCTGTTGTATTGTGCTAACTTCAAATCACAGCAGAGGGTACTAATGCCATGCGACATTGATATGATGGAAACACACTGACATGAGAATCTTGCTAATATGATAGTGACTGACATTCCTCTGATCCGCTCTCTCACAGACTTCAAAAAGCCAAGAGTTACTGTAGATCAAAACAATATTTGTTGTTTTGTCAGAAGATTTTGCTTCAGCAGATTCAGACTGCAAGTAGTTATGGGGGGCTGTGTCAAATCTAGATAAGAATTATAAAAATAAACAAGATTCACTGAACAAATACAGCCACGGGCAAATCACAAGAATTTTTTCCTGATATTAAGGCACATTTCTGGAGAAATGAGAGTTTATGGAGGCCCAAGAATCAACCAAACACTAAAAGCAGGCAGTATAAAAAAGGCACAAAAAACCCAAAACAAAACGCATGCACAACACACAGCTGACTAGTATTATAAACTAATTTTTTTCTGCTTGGTACAATGTTTGGATCATTAGAATCCTTTCCAAGAGATCCCCACTTATGTTAAATAGCTGCTCATACTGTAATCTGTTCAAAGCTTGAGCCTGTTCTCTTTGAAAGTCAATGGACGTTTTCTGATGCAGAATTCAATGGTCACAGAATCAGGTCCTCATTTATGTTTTTACCAAGCAGGACTACAAGCTGGCAATACAGAAAGCTTCAAAAAAAACACAACTCATGGAACAAGCTGACAAAACTTGCCTCTGACAGAGCTGTAGAGACTTCACAACCAGCCAAATCCTGAGGCCCTTACTTTGGGACCAGCCTTGTCCCATAGATCTGCACAGGGAGATCTACATGCTGGAATCCACTTTCTGCATGAAAAAGGGTGTGTGGGGGTGGAGGGACTGTTGGCAATCTCCACAGCAGCATTTCCTCTTTCCCCAGGCTCGTTGTGTGCAGGTCCAAACACGGGAAAAAGTGAGTGGTCCAGAAGGGATGTACATTATCCCTCCAGCATCTGTGGACCTCAGAGCAGAAATGTAACAACATATTCTTAGGCTGAATTACTCTGCTGTGCTCTGGTCCAAACTCCCACAGTTAGAATCCCCCCTTTAAAAGCACTCAGGAGCAGCCGCTGACTGGGGAAGCCTGGAAGGGCGGAGGGGGAATGGAAACCCTGCTCCTTAACAGAACTCAGGTGGGGCTCTGTGAGGGGAGCTGTGTGTGTGTATGTGGAGGTTTTCTCCTCCTCAGGTCGCTCCTGTGCATTTTCAGGTCCTCAGTTCGAATTTGGTTCCTGCTCAGGAAATTCCCCACTGACCTCAATGACTTACTTGAATGAGGAATCAAATAAACTGAGTAAGGCCCTCAGGTCTTGGCCCAATAACACAACCTAGCATTTTAACAGCTCCCTGACTGCTTGTTGGCTCAATTCAAAACTCTTAGGGCTGGTCTATACTGAAGAGTTCCTGACTAGGGGTGTGAAAAATCCACTGATCTTATCCCTGATGCAGACAGTGCTAGGTCAATGGAAGAATTCTTCTGGTCCACCTAGTCAACCCTTGCGTCACTGTAGCGAGTGTCTACACTGAAACGCTTTGGCGGCACAACTGCAGCACTGGAGCTGTAGCATTTTAAGCAGACAAGCCTGAAACTCTGACATCTATCATCATTTGCTCTATTACCACAGAATACTGGACCAAACTCCCTGGCTTAACGGCTGGGGTACACACACAAAAGTTGTACTGATTTCAGTAAATCATTGTGCTCAAAAACTGTGTGTAGATTGGTCCCTAGTCTTAGAACACAAATGCACATTACTAAGCAGTCAGCTTTTGGCCAGAAGCATAAAATATGTTGAAACTGATTATCAAGCAACAAGAGACCAAAATCTATTCTTCTGACCCCAAATTCCCATTTATCACTGCACAATGTCATGAAAGGCCAACATTTGATTCTCCTCCTAAGAGTCTCAAATTTGAGTTGCTGAAATTGCTGTCACACCTGGCTTCCTCTGGTGAAAGAAAGAAAATAAAGACAAGCTGCCATATGTCAACCTGAGGTTTTAACATCAATAAAGTGTTCACCAGTGCAAACTACACTATGCTATATTTCATAGTGTCTTTTAGCAAGCATTACCTTGCAACACCCATATGAACTAAAATTTGTGAAACTTTACATTGAGTTAAAGGTGTAGATCCTGGGACACAGATCTGCTCCAAATGGAATCAACTGGAAAATTCCCATTCCCTTGGTCAACCAGGACTGAGACCCTTCTTTACACTAATACTTGAAAAAACCCTATACAGTGCAGGTCCAAGATTTAAAGCAACATCTAAATAATTATACTGTCTTTAACAAATTCTATAGCTTTCCCTCCATTTTATTTTTTGAAACCAAACCAACCAAAAAAAAATTTGAATTTCATTATAGCTGCTGCACTGTAGCAAATATAGTCCCCTAACTTTCATACTAATCCAGTTCTTCTGAAACTAAACCAGTGTTTCCAGTGGAAAAGAGTTTTCTATTTTAAAATGTTTTGATTCTTGAAGTTGGAGTTTTGCTATATTATGCAACTTGAGTCTCACAGCAAATACAACGCCTGGCTAGTCTCAGTACTCCTCAGTGTTATAATACTCCTTTAGATAGTTTATCAGGAGGACAGGGCAGGTTTACAACTGATTAGCTTTCACATTTTAACTACCAAGTTTACCCAAGGTTTTACTCGGGTCTTATCTCAGAATTCTTGTTTGTTTTTGATATTACAGAAACTTCCTGGTTATTCAAGCCAAAGAGTTTGTGTTCTTTAGAGGGCAGCACATAATGAATATCACATTCTCAGCAACAATGAAGCCCCTTCTTCACAAACACACAGCACAACAGCCTGAATGTCCACATCATTTGCTAACTATAAGCTGAAAGTGCATCAGAAAGAGGAGAGCAGTGGAGATAGTTATAACTCAGACAAAATTATACACCAGGGTTTTTCTAAGGGCCCCAGATATACAACCAACAGACAGGAGTGAAAATTAAAGTGAAAAGCATACACACACACTCACAGTACAGCTTGCACAAGGAACAGAGCTCAGATATGCATGAGGAAAAGTGCACATTCAAGGTGCAAAAGATCATCTAAGGCTCTTTTTGCAGTGTAGAGGCTTGCAGTCTCTAGGATACTTTACATGTCTGCAGCATAGATATCGCTTGTATAAGAGTTTTCACTTGGGCTCAGGCTGAAGCACACATTTGCACACACACTGTGAATGGATTTGCTGAATTGCAGTCCAATAAACTGCAGAAAGGGAGTATGTCGAATTTTTATGAAGTTGTCTTCCTCTTTGGCATTCAGCCTGGTGCAAGAAGGAGACTAAGGTTTATAAACTAAACAGTATTAAAAAGAAATGAAAAAGGGGAAGCTGAAAAAGTTCCACCTGACACAGCTACTGAACAGCTTTAGGGTACAGATTTATTTGTGAGTGGGTTTTTTGGTTTTTTTGAGTTTTTCTGAAAGAGAGAGTCATAGAAAAAGGAAACAGAACAGTGTGGAAAGCTATACAAACACATTCACAGAACACTGACAAAGGATCAGTTACAGTTTTTTTTTCCATTGGCAAATGCTTGTTACGGGTACTTCATGGAGTCAAGAAACAAGGAATACTACAGATCAATAACGTTTAAATAAGCTGCCTGGCTATTGGATTCAGCCTAGCTGAGAGAGAGTAGTCACGCTGCCAGACATCGGTCATTTTTATCCCATTTTGTGGTAGTAACTTTTTCCAGGATTAGCATATTCTACATTTTATAGTACTGGTTACCCAATCAGCAGAGGATCAATGTAATTATACTGTGTAAAACAATAAGCAGGCTGGGCCCTGATCCTACAAAAACTTGACTGCAGTAGGCACTAGTCACATGCAAAAATTAAAACACCCGCATAAATCTTTGAAAGATTTATAGCCACAATCAGATTGCTTTGCCTGGATACCTGCCTCCTCAAGATATCCAGAGTCTGATGCCCATCTCAAACTGTTTTCACTTTGGTATAATTCCAGTAAACTCAGCGGAACCACACTTAACTCTACCTGGTCGAAAATTTTTGGGAAAAATCTATCCTGGATTTTGGATTTGAAATTACAACTAAATTTGTCAAAAATTCTGAATTTGGTACATGATTGTCAGCTCTAACCCAGCTTATGCCAGTAATGCCTCAGAGCAGAAACATGTTTGTATCCCTACGGCACTCTCACCATTTATATTAAAGGTGTCAACAGCTACGCTACAACATCAAGGATAGATAGCTTTGCTCCCCATTTTAAGATGTCTCTGGGGCTTTGGATAAGATCTACACAACATTCAATACTGTAGATTAAAATGACTGTCACAGAAATGTATTTTAGAGGGTCTTACTTTTACCTTATCCCAAAATACTGTTCAGTTAATGTCTCCAATTCTAAACTGTTTCCTAGTTAGCTGTATGTACCTTTAGACATATGAGAGGTTCGTTACATTTTTAAAGGAGTTAATAATAGTGAAATCTTCATAACTGTTAGAAACAGAGAGAACTGGGGCACTTTCGTTTATTTTTAGGTTCTGTATCTGAAGTAGCAGATTCATGCATTAAAGTTCTGTGATGGGGGAAAAGAATGTAGTGTTTTCTAATATCACATTTTTACGCCCAAATTCTATTCATTCATTGGATAGAGAAAGAAGAGCTTAGTGTTACAGTATGTACGGAGACTAATCTCCCATTAATTTGAATGGAAGTTTCATCCTAGAATGGACTGCAGGACTGGACCCCAAAGAGAAAGAACACCGATTTGGAAATTTCCTGTTCAGAAAATTACTTAAACACATGTTTAAGTGCCACTGACTTCAATGGTACTTAAGCATGAACTTAAAGTTAAGCACATGCTTAAGGCACCCTTGCTGAATAGGGATATTTTCCTGAATCAGCACGAAATTTTGAGAGATGGACCCATGGAAGTTATTATAATGGTCAAGCAGGCTCATTTTAATTGCATCAGCTACTATGCAGATTGACACTTCTCTTCACAAATTTTAGATTTCCCTGCTTGTTAGCATCCTCATTTACTATTTGTTAATGAAGGCTTAAACAAAAAACAACTCAAACCGAAAAAAACAACAACAACAACAAAACCACAGGCTTAATCCAGGCTCCTGCTAAATCTAGACAGACACAGAAACACTGACGTGTACAAGTCCCGCGTCAAGTCTGTTAACACTCTGCACTCAATAGATTTGCCAACTCACTCTTTGCTTTTTAAAGGATATGGTGCAAAACAGCAGTAACTCTCATCATCTGTTGCCAATGCCCTGTTAATTTATGATTCAGTGAAATATGCTAGTCTTAACATATACATTTAAGTTTTTTTAATTGTTACTATCGCAAAAGGAGTAAATGAATCTATTTAGCTGAAGAAGCATGATTAGATATATTCTTCAAAACAGCACATTATAAAGAATTTTAGGTCTCGATTACAAAGTAGACAATGACACTAGTTTATGTGTGACATATCTGTCATCTGTTTTATAGTTCCTTTAAAAATAACTTTAAGAGAATGTGTAAAAACTGACCATCACTATAGGAATTATGCATGTCCATTAAAACTCACACTATTGCAGTTAAATTTCTTGGTGGACTCTGGAACACAGTCACAATAAAACAAAATGACCATCAGCCTAGATAATTATGTCCTAGACCATGTATCCTCAGCTAGTCTGAGGCTGGGAAGGATACAGGAAAACAAACTTGGTATGAGCTGTTTGAAGACAATAACAAGACAAGTATGCCATCAGTATTTCAAATTGGAGAAGTTGCAGGGACTATTAATATTCAAATATCAATGGTAAGTTCAAAGGAAAATGGCACTTTCTTTTTCTGGCTTGGAAAAGTGACTACTTGGAGCAGTACAGTTAACTTTCACTAACTGTTGGCAAGGACTTGATCAAATGCAACAATTCTACCACACTAAAAACTTCAGCTCCACTGACAGATTCGACAACTTTTTCACTTTCTCTATTTTTATGCAATAATCTCTCACACACATGCAAACTTTTTCTAGCTCAAAGTGCTATTCAGATGAATAGAGATCTAATATGTAGAGAAATTTCCCTTTTTAATAAGATGTGTGTGTGTCAATTATATCTCAGGCACAACTGAGGCAGGACAGCCAGCAGAAGTATTTAAAGTGAAATTTTGCTATTTCTATCAATCCGCTCCCTAACAAGGCAGCTAGCATTACTTGACATTCACAAATCGTACGAAGTAATATCTTTATCCGAATACTAATGCAAATTGGAAGGGCTTTTTTTATATTGATGTCTATTCTGTGGCTGCTGAATAGAGTGACCGCATGCTCAAGGCAGCAAAGGAGTTCACTGACCTCCCTAATCATCTCTGCCATAGCCAGTGAATGACACACACATTCAATTCTGTCTTGCCTCTCTACTTTCATTCATAAAAAAAAAAATTTGACATTGTTCTTCCTGCAGCAGCCCGAGAAAGGGAGAGAAGAGAAACTCAGCCTAGATGAGGCCCCTAGTGTTTTCGGTTTGGATTCTATTCAGCAACAACCCCGCCATCTGCCTTCTTCCTGCCAACAGCAGAACACCTCCCTGTGGAGATGTTAAAACTTGCACCCCTCCACCACCACTAATAGCTAGTATTCATATTAGCAAACATACACATACCTCCAGAATGCCTCCCTTCAATGTGTGTTTTATGTAGCTGAGCATAGGCACAAAGCAGTAGCTGTTACAGCCTTCACAGCCCCGTGTGGAGAATTAGATCACTAGGGAAAAATCCTTCCAAGCCCCTTTATGGAAAATAAGGCTTTAGACTGTAAATGCAAAAGCAAGTGAACAACAACCTTCAGGAATGAGCCAATACCCATGATCCATTTGACTAGGAGAAAGAATTTGCTTTTTGCCATTCAATTTAAAGATTGAAAAGTAAAATGCGTTTTTACTTGGCTCCAACTGTTTATATTCTTTATACAGTTTCTTTCGCGGAATCCTTTTTCCAAAATAAGGGTGCCCTGTACGTTCAAAATAGGTTCCTTACCCTTGAGTGACCAGCCAATTAAACATCATTACAAGCCAACCAAAAATTCTTACTCCATATTTTGTATCTGTCAGAAAACTCTGCCTCATTTTACATGCATCCGACGAAGTGGGTATTGGCCCACGAAAGCTCATGCTCCAATACATCTGTTAGTCTACAAGGTGGCCACAGAACTTTTTGCTGCTTTTACAGATCCAGACTAACACGGCTACCCCTCTGGTACGTGTCTCATTTTAGTGGCTTTTGCACATGTACCTGTTTCCCCCAAAATCAGCTCTGCTGCAGTTACATTTTGCACATCAACATAATGTATGTCAAAAACACCCCTATTTTCCAGAGACCAACAGAGAAATATTTTAAAATATGCTCTACATTAGAAGTACTCAGAAGTGTGTCATTACTTTGAAAAGCTACTATGGTAAAAATAAACTTGTATGTAGAATTTCCACCAACAACTTTGGAAATTCCACAGTGTAACTTAGCTCTTAGACACATCAGTTTAGGACTGTTTTCTTTAACCACTTACATTCTAGCAACATGCCGGAAGATACTGATTGTGCATCATTTGCTATATTTCAAATGCCATCCTATTAACTTAAAGTGCAAGACTGGGCACTTTAAAGAACGGAATAACATTACCATGGTAAAACTGTGCCATTGGCTCCAAATTGTGATCTCAGTTGACGGGTGTAAATCCAGACATACTCCAATGGAGGCAGTGGGGGCACTCGACTTACCCTGGTGTTACTGAGAACAGAATTTGGCTCTAACGGGCCAAAAAATAAAATAAAAAGACTGAAACCCGGGAAAAGCTGGACTACTAAATTCAGTGAACTCCTGATAAGCTCACTAGCACAAGCTGCTCTTATTTCCTCTTAAACACCATATTCCGCTGCTTTGACAAAGTAGCTGAGATGTTGCCCCATAAATCAATTATTTTGGCTGTGAAAAATGAGCCAAATGAGTTACACTAAGAACCTGGTGTTTTATTAGTACTTTCTTGAAAACAAAACCAACCCCCAGTGTGATTTATAGCTTTAACCAAAAGGGGTATGAAAGTAAAGCCCCCCACCTCCCAGCCTCCACGAAGCACATTTATTCCCCTGTCACTTTTTTTGGCCAACATGCTTCAAATCCTTTCCTGAACAATGGAAACTTTCTGTTTGCTGCATGGAACTTTCAAAAAAGAGAGAAAGAGAGAGAGACTACCTTCCATTAAAGGCCTTTGAAAAATAAACAGACTCAGGTAGCAGCTGAGGCATATCAGAGCGACACCAATTTTAAACATTCCGTATATTTTTAAAACAGTTTTTGTCCTGTATGTTAACTTTGCTCACTGATTACATTCATGTTTCACTTGAGGAGGAGAGTTACTGGATTCCCATAAACATTTTCTTTCTCCCTCTCAATATGTTCACAATTCAGCACACATTATTTCACGACTTAAATTAAAAAAAAAAAAAAGAACTATGATGACTCTGCTTTTATCCCTGCGAAGTGTACTTACACACACAACTATAGAGAGAGATTTTAAATTAATACAGGATGAGAGGTATGGTGTCCATGTAAGTAAGTAGCTTTGCTTTTCCAAGCTGTACATGTGGTGACTCCAGCTAGCAAGCGAAACAAACCTGCTCAGTAAAGGAGATCACTTTTAATAACTATTTTTGCTCACTATTCTACTAGTCTTTGTAAGCAAAAATCCGACTACAAAGCAAACACTACAAAGTGCATGGGACGCATTTCACAAGACAAATAGCTCACGAGGGCATGTTTGAAGAGTGGATTTGTACAGTATTTGTAACTGAAGTTTAAATCCTGACCTTGGACTCTAATATTTAAAACATGATAGTCATTCTATGTATGTTTAAAAGGTGCTTATATTTCTTACTAACCAGAATTTTAATGTACATGGCTCTTTATAAATAAAGATTATAACTAATTACAGTCTAACCCTCCATCACTCTACTGAGGATGACATATATTCACTTTATCTATGGCCCACCTTTGTCACAATGAACTTTAGCAGCTACCCAAAAAAGAGAAAAACACTGGCTGTCAACTGAAAGTTAAATTCAGTGTTACTGGAAACCCTGTGAATAATTAAAATCACCACTTAAGACAGGGGGTTGCCTGGTCTGGGTGGCACTTACTGCAGTTGTAGGTGTATCTTAATTTTTACCTCTTAAAGAGCCTCAGGATATCAATTAATATAGTAAAACCACCAGTTCTCAGTTGGCGTGCCCATGCAGATGAATGTGGTCAGAAAAACAAATCACGAACAACCTTTCTTAATTCTGGGGCTACACTTCCGAACTGTGTTGCCAAAACAATGCACCTGCAAAGCTGTGCAGCTCAGAAGCACTCAACAGGACTGTTCCTCCTGCTGCTTTAACATTTACATTTAGTTTGCCTGGGAGAACACCAGGATTGCAATCACACAAGGAGGTGGAAGGTGCGTCAGACACATCAGTCTTGTGCATTTCGCATGACTGCTGGTGGAGTAAGCTGGCAAAGGAACAAGGATTCTTTGGAGATTTGTCCCCATTCCCCCTCCCCTGAAAGACTGCAAGAGCAAACCCAACTGTACCAACATTCACAGCACCCAGCATCCTATACAGCTGCCCTTACCTGTTGGTTTTCGAGTGATCCTGTCTTCTAGGTCCGAGATGGGCAGCCTGGCTTCTGGGAGGCTGCTGACAGTCACCACCAGGTAAAAGCAAAAGAAGGCACCCCACGCAGCAATCATTCCTCTGGCAACGCTCGGAGAAAGCAGAGTAGCATGAAAACTGCCCCAGCCAGCTTCAGACATCCTCCGGCCGCATGCTGTCCCTTCCGCGGGGTCCCGGCTGCAATGGGGATCACTGCTGCTCCACCACAACCAATGCTCTGCCACAAGAGTGAAAGACACGCGCACAGACCTGTGAGTATCACGGAGCAGCACCGCAGAAGTAAAGCTACAGAATTTCTCTTTCATGTGAAAGAGCTGCTATCTGCAGCTGCTTCTTGTTTAAGCGCAGAAGTTGCAGAATTGTTATTAAAATACCATCCGATTAACAGCTTTTCAGTCTACAATACAAGAGTTTGCAATCCACATAAAAAGCTACTTCACTTATCTGCTTTACCATGTACTAAAGGAGCAATCTATTGAAAAAACACCATCACCGTTCATCTGCGTTGTGTACCCAAGATGCAATCCACTTACAAACACCAGCTCATTTGCTTTATAGGGGTGTGTAAAAACGACCTTAGACTTTTGTGTGTGTACCAGCGCTGCAGTCTGTCCTTTCCTTTTAAAGGAAACAATCTGCGTCTCTACTTTTATTTCAATGCACAAAAGTTGCAATCTGCTGACTTTCTCTGTTTACCAGCTTTCCATTTTTGAAGCCCAATTAAAAAAAAAGGGTAAATATAACCCAATCAAGCTATTCTCTGCAAATGAAACCTCCATCCCCATCCCGCTTCCCTCCCGTTCCGGACGGTCTCTGGAGAGGCTACATTGTAAGTAGCTGGCTCGGCGTGCATCTCTCGCCGCAGAACAAGCACAACCAGGAGCGGCGAGGAGACGGAGAGGCGCTGCGAGTTCGCAGGTCCCTGGGAAAGTTTTTTTCATTCCCTTTGAAAAACAACCCCGCAAGTCAAAGGCAAGAACCGAGCAACCCCCTGGCCAGGCACAGCGATGCGCTTCCTCATCTCTGCAAAGCTGCCCCGGTGTCTTCACCAGGGGATCCCCAGGGCTGCTGGGCTGCAGCTGCTTGTAGTGCAAGGGGCTGGAGGGGTCCCTGCCAGCACCCCCTGCCGGCTGCAATGCAGGCCCCCCCAAAGCGAGAACGAGCCGGCCATGGGAGCCCCAGAGGGAGCGGAGCTGCCCCCCGACGCAGGGCGCCGGGCTGAGGCTGCCCTCTCCAGCGGGCAGGGACCGTGCCCCGCGCTCTCGCTGCAGCCCGAGCCCGGCTGCTCGCGGGTCACCTACCTGCCCGAGTTCCGCGGCAGCCCCCGGCGCTCCCTGCCTCGGCACCGCCTGCTCATGGAGGGACCCGCGCGAGGAGCCGCCGCCGCTGCCGCCTCTTCCCTCCCGCAGCCCCAGCGCTTCTGAACCAGCCGCCCAGCAGCTCGCAGAGGAGCCGCCGCCGCGCTGAGCCCGCCTCCGCCCGCCTGGCTCCCAGTCCGGGGGTGGGGCGGCTCCTCCCCACGCCCCAAACCCCGGGAAGGGGGCGGCTCCTCCCCTCCGCGCCAGCCCGGCGGCCCCGAGCCCGCAGCCAGGCCCTGGTGCTGCCGCGCGCTGCCTGGCTCCCTGCGGCCGGGCACGTGAGGCTGCAGCAGTCAGAGCCGGGCGAGTGATTTACCAGCGGGCGGCGGCGCGACGGAGGGGTCCGAGGCAGGACCAGGGCTTCAGCTGTGATGCAGGAGGTGCTGGGGAGCAAGCAGCTTTTTTCATTCATAACTGAGGCAGCAAGTCCAGAGGTGTCGGGGGCTCTGATCTGCCAGGCCCGGAGGTGCCAGGGATCAGCCCTGGCATAAATTAAGCACTGGGCAAGACTCTGACTCCAGATTCCTCCTCTGCCCCAGTTTGCGTCTGGACCCCCAATTCCAGTCCTGGAGCATGTGCTGGACCAGAACCCAGATCCCAATGCCCCTGGACAAGTTGGCATGGAAACATGGAGCAGAGAGCTAGACGGTTAAATTCCCTCTCAGTGACAGCAGAGTGCTGCATCTCTGGGAGCCCCTGAAACTGGAAGGGACATAGCCCTGCACAATATGCTACAGGGAACAGTCCTGCACTGCCAGGGGTGATGGGCTAGAGCCGTGGCTCTCACCCTTTCCCAACTACTGTATCCCTTTCAGGAGTCTGATTGATCTTTTGTACCCCGAAGTTACACCTCACTTAAATACTATGTGCTTACAAAATCAGACATAACAATACAAAAGTGTCACCACACACTATTACTGAAAAATTGCTTATTTTCTCATTTTTGCCATTTAATTATAAATCAATTGGAATATATTGTAATTACAATTCAGAGTATAGTATATAGAGTAGTATAAACTAGTCATTGTTTGTATGAAATTTTAGTTTGCACTGACTCCGCTGATGCTTTTTATGTAGCATGTTGTTAAACTAGGCAAATATCTAGATGAGTTGATGTATCTCCTGGAAGACCTCTGCATACCCCCAGGGTACACGTACCCCTGGCTGAGAACCACTGGATTAGAGGCAGTTTCTCCTCCCTGATTCCTGTTATTCTTGCTATTTTGCCTACATCATATGGCTTCATGGAGTTATAGGAATCCAAGCTGGAAAAGGCCTTTGAGGTCATCTGCTGAGTGGGGTGGAGGAGGGTTGGGAACGAGAAGAGAAATATTTGGGTCTGAGTGATTCCTTCTGTTGTCTCATTAGTTATATATATTTATAAAATGACAGAAAACATCCTTTCAAAGGCTGTTACAGTCTCACTATGCACAAAAGATATTATGAGAGTTCATTATTTAGTATTTATATGGTGCTTTCAGACAGTAAAAGCTACATAAGTGCTATTTTTCATTATTTATGGTTAATTATTATTATTTAACTGGGACAGTCTACTATCTTATCCCACACTTTTTTTTCTTGTTATCTTCACTAGAGAAATATTTGTGGATCATATCACTTGTCCCATAACTTCCTAAACTGTGGGCGGGCATCAGCTACACCAGTGATTCTCAAACTTTTGTACTGGTGACCTCTTTCACATAGCAAGCCTCTGAGTGCGACCCCTGCTTACAAATTAAAAACACTTTTATAATGGTGTTAAATATATTTTAATGCTGGATGCAAAGTGGGGTCTGGGGTAGGGGCTGACAGCTCTCGATCCCCATGTAATAACCTCGTGACCCCCTGAGGGGTCCCGACTCCCAGTTTGAGAACCCCTGAGCTACACTGATTTATTAATTATTATTAACTTTTTAATAGGAGGTGTCTTTAAAATAGAGTCTTTGAATACTTCCTTCCAGCCCGAAGTCCAGTCTTCTAACTCTTAAAGGGTTACAGTTTTGAAAAGAGACACAAGCATTTTGCTAGGTTACTTCTGAACATTGTAGCATCAGAAACACAGCCTCCAGAAAACCATAGTTTTCAGGTACTCCACCCTCTCCTAAAATAAAGTCAGATTCTTCACAGCATAATCAGCTCCCCCAGAATGAAGCCAGGCTCCTCAGCAGACCACCCTCTTCACCATGTGTGAGAGATTAAAATTGGTTTAAAATCTTACAAATATACCATAATCATCTCAGGCGCTGTAATATACCTACAGATATACCACAACTGACTCACTGTCATGCATCAATTACAGCTAAGAGGTGATTCAAATTGTTTCGTGCTGGGAATAAGTCATAGTTTTGTCTTAATCCTCTTGACATAGTAAATCCCTGAGCTACGGAGATGACGATATTATCCACATCAGCTGAGAAAGCTCTTGGGGGATCCAATAAAGCAAGTGGGCATAATAGTTAACCTCGTAGAGCAAATAGATACAGGCCATTGTCAAAATTGTAAAAATCTTAAGGCAAATGTTTTGGCACTTGGCTGCTTTGAGATTTCCTTGTAGCAAACCAAATTAAAGATGATATCCACGTTTAGCTTTCTTTGCCAGTCTGGAGTCACTCTTGACTGCAGCAGAATTACTCTCTGAGATTGCACTGTTGTAACTGAGATCAGATTCTGTCATGATACCTTTATCAGTCACAGAGATATGGATATCTCAATACTGTCGTATTGTGTCAGGAAAAACTGATATGGGTCTAGGGCAGGGGTCTCAAACACGCAGCGCAACTCCCTGCCCTGTGCCCCCTCCTGCACCCCGAACCCCTGTCCTGACCCCGTGCCGCACCCCTCACCCCTCCTGTACCCCACACCCCAACTCCCTGCCCTGAGACCCCTGCAGCACCCCTCCACCCCGTACCCCCTGCTGCACCCCTCATTCCTCCTGCACTCCATGCCCCAACTCTTTGCCCTGAGACCCCTGCCACACCCCTCCTGCACCCCGTACCTCTTGCTGCACCCTTCATCCCATCTGCACCCCACACCCCAACTCCCTGCCCTGAGCCCCCGCCACACCTCTCCTGCACCCTGTACCCTCTGCCACACCTCACACCCCTCCTGCACCCCCGGAGGCAGGGAGGGGGTAGAGTTGGGGTGGGGATTTTGGGGAAGGGGTTGGAATGGGGGCAGGGAAGGGGTGGGAAGAGGCAGGGCAGGGGCAGGGCCTCATGGAAGGGATGGAGTGGGGGCAGGGCCGAGGGCGGCGGCGGGGGATGTGTCAGTAATGCGGTCCCCGGGCCAATGTACTAGTCCTCATATGGCCGTCATGGTCATTTGAGTTTGAGACCTCTGGTCTGGGGCAAGGAAACCACAGATCTCAGCAGCCCTCTCATGTGAGAACATGAATTTTAACTGAAAACAACGCAGGGGGAGGGGAGCATGAGAATCAGACACATTAATAAAATAGGGTTATTGTACAGGCCCAAAGATCATTTACTAATGTGTCAAATTTGTTAGATGGTGTCACTCACACATGTTAAGTTATTGGTGCCAGAAAATCAATAAATAACAAAATAATTACAATGATAATAAATTAACATAGCACAAAAAGGGACACATTGTGATCTCATCGTCATTTTGAAGATGTCCAGGCCCTGGTCTTTTTGACGACTTTGAGCCAAATTCGGACTCATTTACGTATCATTAGTGTACAGAATTTGGTACTACACAGAGAGCAGTAACACAATTAATTATCCCTCATAGTAATTATTATTGTCCAGGGTACACGAGGACACTGAGCCAGAGAGGTTCAGTGAATTTCCTAAATCCACATGAGGCAGCTAGAGGTAGCACAAAGAATTCCTTGCTCCTAGGTCTGTGTGCAGTACACTGGATCATGCTGCCACATCAGATGAAGTCAAATGCTACCGTGACCTTGAATCATTGACATGTTGGATCAAGTTAAACCCTGAAAGGGGTTATTAACAGAGTCTTGGGGCAAGAGTTGTGTCTAGAAAATAGAACATCTGATCCAAACATAGTGAATTGGGAATTGCCTCTTATGCTAGCTGAGATATGTAAAGATCTGAACGTGCAATCATATAAACCCAACACTTGAATGGTTTTGAACTGTTTTTAATATGGAGGAAAAGTAAGTGCTTTGGGAGCTCTTTGCAACAGGAAATCAAAATGGTATTGAGATAGTCCTATAAAAAGACCTTCACAGTTTGTAGTTTTCCCTAGATCAAAATATTTTTCGGTATCCCTTTTATCAACCCTTGCCCCAGTACATTCAGTTGAAATGGTGGAACACAGATCCACTTAAGCACAGATTTTTGGAAACTGCCTCCCTGCGTTCTGTGGTGACAACTGTAACAGCTTCCTAGATGAAGTGTATGCAGCTAAGAACTAAGATTCTGAATTGTATCTTGGTCACATTCTTACTATAAAGTTAATTTATATGCACATGCAAACACTATACAACACTCTCTGAATTTATTTTGAAGTCATTATGCCATAAGACATACCTATCCCCAGACAGATATACTGAGTGTACCTTTCATCTTAATTTATTGCTACATTTAACAAAGAAATATATACTGGATTATATTAGTATTCTTAATGCCCTTTAATATCCACAGTTGTCTGTGATGAAAATCAAGTCCCTTTAAGATGCTCTATCTAGAGCAAGGACTGCAATTGTTCTTGAGAATATGTGACATAAGTATGTTGCAATGTTCTCAGCATCAGATCCTATTAATGTTTTGTTCTAACACCATATTAATATGCCTGGACCCTGTCCTGGAAGAAACTGTCAATGCCTCCTCTTGCGGGCAATCTGTTGACAGCTCTGAAACAAGTTATAGTCAGGCAGCCACTAAAGAAATCAGCTCTAAGCATGAGCATCTTGACCAACTACCTCTCATTCTCCAACTACCCCTTATCAAGAAAAATCATTTAGCAGATGCTGACTGGCTAGCTTCCCAAACATCTAATGTCCTAAAGCTCTTTATATCCCATTTGAGCAGGGTTCAGAAGGCAAGGGATGGATGCTGGCTGTCCTTACTGATAGAACACGCTTCGCAATTTTTGAGCAGCCATTAACGCAGTCAGTCACAAAGTGTTTGCTGACACTTGTTACAATGGATAGAATAGCCTTCAAGTGGTTCTGCTCATTCCTTTCCCAGAGGGTGGTGGTGAGTAATTTCTTCCCATTCCTGACTGCTCTCAGCAATCCTCAATCCTGTCACCTCTTCTGTTCAACATCTATGTGAAGTTGCTAGATAAGATTGTGAGATGATAGGGATTGCAGCAGTGTCATAACTACACCAGTGTCACTCTGCTGTGCATCTCCTTGTCATCTCCTGGCTACCCAATGTCTGGTGAAAATTGGGATCTATTTGGAAAGACATCTGACTGCAGTTCAACTCAGGCTAGGTGGAGGTGATACTGATTGGCAGTTGGAAGGGCTTTGAGGACTTGGTGAACTCTATAACTGTTCTCTCAGTTGAGAGCATCTGCCGAATTGTCATCAAATAGTTTGAAGTTCTTACTAGATACAACATGGCTCCTTGACTCCCAAGTTGCTTTAGTTCTCAGAAGAAAAATTTTTTATTTTGCAAAGACATTGCCCCTTATCTTGTTAGATGCAATTTTCATCCACATCTTTATAACTTATTGGTTGGACTATTGCAACAGGCTGCATCTGTGACTGTCATTGAAAGTCATCTGGAAACACTAGCTAGCTTGACATGCAGCTGCCTATCTTCTGAGAGGGGGGAGTTGGGCTGAGGAGCTCTCTGTGCTGCTTGCCAGTTGAGTGAAATTCAAATTACCAGTTGGCATAAAGAAAGTGCTAGGCCCATGTTATCTTAGGGACTGCTTCACTATTTCGGAATCACTGCAAGACCTGTCCTTTGAACCTGATGCCCCCAGGATGATCCTTATGGCGGGCAGAGGCAGGGCTTTCTCAGTGATGGGCCCACAGGTCTAGAATTACTCTCTGCAGATTAATTCCTGGGTTCTTAGTTGGATACTCAGATGAAAAGCTGTGGACAGCAGAGGAGTATGGTGATTTGTTCTTCTTACCTGGAATGTTTATGGACCTAACTTAAGCCTTGTAAAATGTGTCCAGGTAGCACAGTGGTTAGTATCCTATCATATAATATCTGTCATATAATAGCCTATTCAGTGGATCATCACATTTTCATTTTTAGTCTCCTTATTATACAGAAAACAAGTGTGAATCAATATGGAGGATGAGCAAAACATTGAAACAGGTTAACTATTAATTAAAATTTTAATGCATTGAAGCAGGTGCTTCAGGATTACACAGAGGCACAGCTGCATAAACCTCAGTATCACATCCGGTTATGTATATACAATGAATTTGGCCAAAATAAATCTTGTCATAACTGGAAGGCTTGGATGCACTGAATACCATACCTATATAATACAGTAACAAGTTATTTCTCCAGGGTGATAAAAAGTCATTAGCTAAATATCAGCCTGTGCTAAAATACTGGTTCAAAAATCAGATCTTCATCAGCCTTTTGAGAAGAGGTCAAGGGTTTCCTAACTTTTAGAATTGAAGTGTTGGAGAGAATTAGCATAATAGAAATGCATACTGGAGTAAGTTTGCCACAGATCATGTCAGCATCCATTTGTATCAATAATGGATGTGAAAATGGCTAAACCATTTTTTATTGAACTCATCAGTTTGAAAGACTGAGATTCCAAGCAGATACTTATTGTTGCTAAGAGTAAGAGCCCAAATGATTGTCAGGGTAAACATCACATAAGGCTAAACCACTGTGCTAAGATTTCCTCTGTGCTTGCAAATGAAAAGCATGGAACTTTGAAAGGTTGTGAGAATGCAACTTTGTCTTATAAAAGTTATTTCACACAGCCCAAACTGTGTAATAAATAAGGGCAGATGAACAGAGGGAAAGTCAGAAGCCTAAATAAGGGAGTTTTGAGTAGGGCTCTCCATTAATCGCAGTTAACTTAAGTGATTAACTCAAAAAAATTAATCATGATTAATCACAATTTTAATCACACTGTTAAGCAATAGAATACCAACTCAAATTTATAAAATACTTTGGATGTTTTTCTACATTTTCAAATATATTGATTTCAGTTACAACACAGAATGCAAAGAGTTCAGTGCTCACTCTATATTATTATTTTGATTACAAATATTTGCACTGTAAAAATGATAAACAAAAGACATAATATTTTTGAGTTCACCTCATACAAGTATTGTAGTGCAATCTCTTTACTGCAAGAATGCAGCTTAACAAATGTCAATTTTTTTGTTATATAACTGCACTCAAAAACAAAACAATGTAAAACTTAGGGCTTGTCTACATCAGAAAGTTGCAGCGCTGGTGAGGGAGTTACAGCGCTGCAACTTTGAAGGTGTACACATCTGCAGGGCATCACCAGCGCTGCAACTCCCTGTTTGCAGCGCTGGCCGTACTCCCGTTTTGTCTCGGGTGTAGAGGATCCAGCGCTGGTGATCCAGCGCTGGTAATCCAATGTAAACACTTACCAGCGCTTTTCTTGACCTCGCTGGAAGGAGGAAGCCTCTGGTAATCAAGCTGATCTCCTTTCCCGGTTTGCTCTCTCGTTCCCGGAACCCCGAGCAAGCAGGTAAGGAGAACCGCTTGCTCGGCGGTTCGGGGAACGAGAGAGCAAACCGGGAAAGGAGACCAGCTTTGCCGCGGTTTGCTCTCGCGTTCCCGGAGCCACCCTGCAAACCGCAGGGAAGGAGACCTGCTTCGGGGCTCCGGGAACTAGAGAGCAAACCGGGAAAGGAGACCAGCTTCGCCGCGGTTTGCTCTCCTCGTTCCCGGAACCCCGAGCAAGCAGGTCTCCTTCCCTGCGGTTTGCAGGGTGGCTCCGGGAACGCGAGAGCAAACCGCGGCGAAGCGGGTCTCCTTTCCCGGTTTGCTCTCTCGTTCCCGGAGCCCCGAGCAAGCAGGTCTCCTTCCCTGCGGTTTGCTGGGTGGCTCCGGGAACGCGAGAGGCAAACCGGGAAAGGAGACCAGCTTCGCCGCGGTTTGCTCTCCAGTTCCCCGAGCAAGCAGGTCTCCTTCCCTGCGGTTTGCAGGGGGTTCGGGAACGCAAGAGCAAACCGCGGCGAAGCGGGTCTCCTTTCCCGGTTTGCTCTCTCGTTCCCCGAACCCCGAGCAAGCTGGTCTCCTTCCCTGCGGTTTGCAGGGGGGTTCGGGGAACGCGAGAGCAAACCGCGGCGAAGCTGGTCTCCTTTCCCGGTTTGCTCTCTCGTTCCCGGAACCCCCCCTTGAAGCCGCCCAACAGCGCTGCAGTGTGGCCACATCTAACACCACTTGCAGCGCTGGTTGCTGTAAGTGTGGCCACTCTGCAGCGCTGGCCCTATACAGCTGTACTAATACAGCTGTAACTACCAGCGCTGCAAAATTTTAGATGTAGACATGGCCTTAGAGTCTACAAATCCACTCAGTCCTACTTCTTGTTCGGTCAATAACTAAGACATACAATTTTGTTTACGGGAGACAATGCTGCCCACTTCTTTTTTACCTGAAAGTGAGAACAGGCATTTGCATGGCAAGGTATTTACCAGATATGCTAAACATTCATATGCCTCTTCATGCTTTGACCTCCATTCCAGAAGACATGCTTCCATGCTGATGATGCTCGTTAAAAAAAATAACACATTAATTAAATTTGTGACTGAACTCCTTGTGGGAGAATTGTATGTCTTCTGCTCTGTTTTACCTGCATTCTGCCATATATTTCATGTTATAGCTGTCTCGGATGACGACACAGCACATGTTCATTTTCAGAATGCGTTCACTACAGATTTCACAAAACACAAAGAAGGTACCAATGTGAGCTTTCTAAAGTTAGCTACTGCACTCAACCCAAGGTTTAAGTATCTGAAGTGCCTTCCAAAATTTGAGAGGGACGAGGTGTAGAGCATGCTTTCAGAAGTCTTAAAGAGCAGTACTCAGATGCAGAAAGTATAGAACCTAAACCACCAAAAAAGAAAATAAACCTTCTGCTGGTGGCATCTGATGCCAATGATGAAAATGAGCATGCATCGGTCTGCACTGCTTCTGGTCACTATTGAGCAGAACCCATCATCAGCATGGATGCATGTCCTCTGGAATGGTGGTTGAAGCATGAAGGGGCATATGAATCTTTAGCACATCTGGCACTTAAAAATCTTGCGACTTTGGCTACAACAGTGCCATGTGAATGCCTGTTCTCACTTTCAGCTGACGTAAACAAGAAGCGAGCAGCATTATCTCCTGTAAATGTAAACAAACTTGTTTTTCTGAACAATTGGCTGAACAAGAAGTAGGACTGAGTGGACTTGTAGGCGCTAAAGTTTTACATTCCTTTATTTTTGAATGCAGCTTTTTTTGTACATAATTCTATATTTCTAAGTTCAACTTTCATGACAAAAAGATTGCATTACAGTACTTGTCTTAGGTGAATTGAAAAATACTATTTATTTTGTTTTTTACTGTGCAAATATTTGTAATAAAAATAAATATAAAATGAGCACTGTACATTTTGCATTCTGTCTTGTAACTGAAATTAATATATTTGAAAATGTAGAAAAGGCCCCAATATATTTAAATAAATGGTATTCTATTATTGTTTAACAGCACAATTAATCATGATTAATTTTTTTAGTTGTTTGACAGCCCTAGTTTTGAGATGAGCTTTGTAGAAGGATAAGGGATTAGTGAGCTGGAGAGACACAGAAAGGCTCTTCTGCAGCAGCTGCATGGGAGGTGGCTCTTGCAGCAGTGAGACAGTATGAAAGGGCAGAGAGAAGGGGAGTGCTGGATGATTGGAGGAAATGGGGAGGAGAAGAAGAGAGACACAAGGCTGGAAAAAACCTCTGGAGGGTTTGAAAAACAAAGATTTGGAACTGGATTCTGAGGTAATCCTACTTCAACATATCTCCTGTGGATGCTGGCCATGTCACCTCCTCCACTGCCATTGGCTGCTCTGGACCCTTAGAGAGTGTGACTGGAGGATACTTTCCACCTCCAGCACAGATCCTACCAGCTTCTGCTATCAGAGGCCTGGGAGTGAAACAAGCACTTAGAAAAAAATTATCTCCTTGTTCTAGGCTTGGGGAATAAGAAGGTAAAGATACAACTTCTGTCAGAAAGACCTTTCAAATATACACCACGCACAGTGTATATTCATTTCAAATGAGCCTTGATCACCACATTTCCCTTGGATAGCCATAGAGACAGTATTACTTCTTGGGGGCAAGGGATATTTTTTTGAAACGGCAGACTATTTATGTACACCTATCAGCAATGCAGCATTGTAGTAGGATCTGCTGAACTTTCCTAAACCAAGGTCAATGTTGTCCATTTGCTGGGAGCCCAGTGGCCACACTTAGGTAATTCCACTGAAGTCAGGAGTGACTCCAGATTTGCACTGTTGCCTGATGTAAAGGAGATCTAAACCACAATTCAGAGGAGATTGCTGTTGCCCTGCTCATGAGCATGGAAGTGCAGTCCCAGATGCAAGACTACAAAGCTGCATCTAATTATCATTAATTATGAATGCAGATATCATAAACAGATAAGTAAGGGTTAATAGAACAGGACTACTTCATGTCTCTTTTGCCTGTAAAGGGTTAACAAGTCCAGTGAGCCTGGCTGTCACCTGACCAGAGGACCAATCAGGGGACAGGATACTTTCAAATCTTGAGGGGAGGGAAGTTTTTGTGTGTGCTGTTAGTTTTTGGTTGTTGTTCACTCTGGGGGATCAGAGGGACCAGACGTGCAACCAGGTTTCTTTCCACGGCCAGTGCTACCATTTAGGCAGCCTAGGCAATCGCTTAGGGCACCAGAATAAATGGTGGGCGCCGTTTTGCCAGAGGGGGCCGCAGTGGTGCCTGCGGAGGGTCCGGTGCTCCGTGGCTCCGGTGGACCTCCTACAGGCACAACTGCGGCAGCTCCACCGGAGCCACGGAGCACCAGACCCTCCGCAGGCACCACTGCAGGACCAGTGCACAGGGCGGCGAAATTGCCGTCTGCCTAGGGCGCTCAAACCCCTAGCGCCGGTCCTGTTTCTCTCCAATCTCTCTGATACAGGCTCTTATAAGTTCAGAATAGTGAGTACTAGGTAGATAAAGCGAGTTAGGCTTATGTTTGTTTTCTTTATTTGCAAATGTGTATTTGGTTGGAAGGAGTTCAAATGTGTATTTGGCTGGAAGGAGTTCAAATTTATATTTTGCTGAAAGGATTTTAATTTGTACTTGAATACTTAGGCTGGGAGGGTATTCCCAGTGTCTGTAGCTGAAAGACCCTGAACCTATTCCATTTTAAATTTACAAAGATAATTTTTACTGTTTTTCTCTCTTTAATTAAAAGTTTCTTGATTAAGAACCTGATTTTTTTTTATTCTGGTGTGAGACCCCAGGGGACTGAGTCTGGATTCACCAAGAAATTGGTGAATTGGTGGGGAGAAAGGAGGGAAGGGGGAGAGAGGGTGGGGAGAAAGGAGGGAAGGGGGAGAGAGAGGCTAATTTCTCTCTGTGTTAGGATTACTGTCTCTCTCAGGGAGAATCTGGGAGGGGAAGAGAGAAGGAGGGGGGAAGGTGCATTTTCCTCTCTGTTTTAAGATTCAAGGAGTTTGAATCACAGTGATCTTTCAGGGTAACCCAGGGAGGGGAAGCCTGGGAGAGGCAATGGTGAGGGAAAGGGTTTACTTTCCTTGTGTTAAGATCCAGAGTGTCTGGGTCTTGGGGGTCCCCGGGCAAGGTTTTTGGGGGGACCAGAGTGTACCAGGCACTGGAATTCCTGGTTGGTGGCAGCACTACAGGTTCTAAGCTGGTAATTGAGCTTAGAGGAATTCATGCTGGCACCCCATATTTTGAACGCTAAGGTTCAGAGTGGGGAATTATACCATGAAAGCAGAGGTAGAGCCTGAAATGCCCTAGGCATTTTTTCAAATACAGGGGGAGGTGCAGTCTCTGCCCCAAAGAGCATGCAGTCTGAAAAGCTAGCCAAAGGAGAGGGAAAAGGATGCAACATGCAAGCAAATTGATCAGGTAGCTTATAGGTCCACAATTTATTAGTTGGCTGTTTGTTGCTCTAAGATAAACTCAGCAATTGAGCCCCCCCTTTTCCTCTCAAACTCTTTTCCTCCCCAACGATCTCTAGCTCCAGATCCACCGTCACCGTCCTTCCCAGAATTGGACCCCTTTTTTGCACAGTAAGGGGGGAGAAAGCAAGCAGACCACTCATCCACCTCACTTCCTGTATGTAGGTGACGCAGAAGAAGTGGGTCTTCAGTGGGGATTTAAATGAGGAGAAGGTAGTGGCTTTGTGGACCAGTTCAGGCATTGATTCAAGCAGCCTTCTGATGTATTGGAGAGGTGGACCTCGCTTGAATGAGGTTTGAGGCCATGCACAGACTCTGTCTACACAGTTTGAAATCTTCATCAGTAAGTCATCCTCAGTATCCCACATATGCTCCTTGCTAGTATAAAAGTGGGTGGAGTCTAAGCATTTTCTGCCCCAATCCACAGAACTGGCGGAGAACTGGTAGTGGCAGGATTATCCAGATCATCAGTGGCAGACTGGGGAGTCATGGAGATCCAGGCTCCCATCTCCCAATGCTACCCGGGCAGCATCGAAGGGGCAGTGGCTGTGCTGCCATTAGTGCTGACTGACACCTATTTGGTGACTGTGTGTGGCAGTCACAGCACATACAGTAGCAGTTTGTGCAGCCTTAACTTACCGGCAGCTCTTCTGTGGTCATGCTGCTTAGTGCAACTGCTCATTGGCTTCTGCTCCAACCTTTCACCCTGTTTACTGTATCCACAAGCTCCTTGGATATTCAGATATTTTGCTAAGAAAGGGAAGTTCGCTATGTAAATTACAAGGGGAACACTCTGCTTAACCCGTTTCTCCCTTGGAATCACCTTACTGTGGATTTTCAGGGGAACTGCTTCCCTCCACAGTGTGGGTTGATTGGGAGGGGGAAGCATATTAGTTATTATTAAAGTTCTTACACTGGCCATTTAATTAAAACAGTAATTAATAACTATTTGAGATCTTTATTAATGACTGAAGAATTTTACTCAAGATGAGGATGTTATTTCTACTGCTTCCAGCAGAGCTTTTCTCCTCAGTGGCACTTTGTCTTACTTTATGATAGGACTTGAACGCTGGGACAAATCAGTCATTCTTAATGCCACTTTAATACTGATAGTGTATTCCCACAAGACAGAGTTGATACAGTACAGTGTCTGATTCTGTCCCAGCCTCATCTAGTGGCTGATTTGTATGTGTCTCTCCTTGGCAATTCTTGTGGCAGTTTAATTTTGACTAGAAGCACAGTATAAACCCTGCTTGGAATATACTACTGTGAAAATAGGCATGTGGATTCTACCATGAATCCTAGACACATTAGTATATTAAATACACAAGCCATTTTTTAAATCAAATTATCATGAAGGGATTTTTTTTTGGCTCTGTATTATGAAACAAAAAGTGAGGGCTTTACAGATCCCATGTTTGTTTCTAGCAATTTTGCAGTTATCAAGTACTTCACAAACAGAAATGAAGAATGTTACATGACAATTCTGTCAGATAGGTATTATCCCCACTTTACACGTGCTTAGTCTGAGGCACAGAGAGGTTAACTGGCTCTCAGTCCTCTGCTCTCATCATGACACCGAATACAGGACTGTCATACCAGGGTATATTAATTCTTCGATGCTCCTGAACATTTGCAGAAGTGGCTTCTATGTAATTCTGTCGATGAAGCATATTGTATGTCCAGATCAAATGAAACAAAAAAAGCAATCTGTGGTCCTGGAGGTTTGGCTTGGTGCAGCACTGAAAGGCCTCTACATAGTAATTGTGGCATAAATCATTTCATTCATCATTAAGAGAAAAAATATTTGTGGTGCTGAAAGCAGTAGTTACATAAGAAATTGGATCGGAGGCAGGTAAGGCATTACACAGAGCCAGTTAATCAACAAGGGAAATGTTAGAATGTTAGTAGAATTAACAATGATATGAGAGTCGTGTTTTGACAGGTATTTCCATACATTCCAAGACATATTTAGATACTCTAACATCTTTCCTATGAATGCAATTTATTGCTCAAGTTATAGCACAGTATGCAATGAGTAAACAGACTTGCAAGTGGCTGTGAAATGAAAGATGACGGTTGGAAAGGGCAGTTGTCCATGTAGCTCTGATGTGTTCCGAACCACAACCTTTTTGAAAAATGGACATTTTTTGTTCTTAAAACAGGCAAAATGCCTAGAAAACTTCTCATAACAGCTGGACTCTACAGGTATGTCTACACTGCAGTTAGACACCCAGCTGACTCTGACTTGGGCTCCCAGGGCACAGGCTAATGGGTGTTTAATTGCAGTGTAGATATTCAGATTCAGGCTGCAGCCTGAGCTCTAGGATCCTCCTACTTTGCAGGGTCCTAGGGCCCAGGTTCCAGCCCGAGCCTGAATGTCTACACTGCAATTAAACCGCCCCTTGACCCAAGCCCCACAAGCCTGAGTCAGCTGGCATGGGCCAGCCTGGGGTTTTTAATTGCATTGTAGACATACTCTAAGACTGGGAGTATTCCCAAGGAAAGGGATTCCCTCTTGTTGATTATCCTTTCAGAATGAGAAATGTTACATGATCCAGCTCTCAGGATCCAAAGCTTTGGGGCTGCTGCTCTTCACAGATAAGAGTTTGCTTTGTCTCCAAGTATGACAGTAAAGGACAGAGGGACCTGGTTAAGACCACACAGCCCACAGGAAAGTGTGGAGCTAACAGGGTTGTTGGCATTTCCAAAAGCTGAAGACTAGTATAAAATTATTTTTCAGGCAGTTAGCAGAGAGTCTGCAGCTTGCTGTGAGTCTGTGCGGGCCTCTGGAGGGAGAGACTCTACACAGAAGCCATTTCTTGAACTGTGCCAAGGGTGAGCTCTATTAGACTCTGGGGGAAGGAAGCCCCATTGTTAAGTCATTTACAATGGACCTGGCAAAAGCATTGGGAAATATATATCGTTGGGAATAAATCTTGCATTTGCTAGATGAGCTAACATTCCTTTCCACCTCCTTTTTTTCTTTTAATTTCAGGCCAATACACTGGGTAAATCTGGTAAGACCTTTTGAAAATGTCAGCCCCAACCAGTACTAGTCACCTTGGAAATCTTAAAGGTGCCTTAAATGCTGGCCATGGACAGATGTAACTTTCACTTGGGTGGATCACTGGTCTGTGAATTAGACCTAAGTTCTGTTCCCTGATCTGCCACTGACTGCAAACCTGTACAATTCACTTTCCCTCTTTGTATCTCTCTGATTCTTTGTCTGTTTTTAGATTAACAAATTTATTTAGGCATAAGCTTTCGTGGGCTAAAACCCACTTCACTGGATGTCTCTAAGGTGCCACAAGGTCTTCTTGTTCTTTTTAATGATACAGACTAACATGGCTACAACTCTGAAACCTGTTTTTAGACTGTAAATTCTTCTAGGCAACAAATGGTTCTTGCTACATGTTTGTACAAGACCTAGTACAATGGGGCCATGAGCTCAGCTGGATACTCTAGATTCTACATATACAAATAATAATATTATGAAAGAGGTGTTAATGACCCGCTTTTAGGGGTCTCCGAAGCAAAGAACATAAGAACATAAGAACGGCTGTACCGGGTCAGACCAAAGGTCCATCTAGCCCAGTATCTGTCTACCGACAGTGGCCAATGCCAGATGCTCCAGAGGGAGTGAAGCTAACAGGCAATGGTCAAGTGATCTCTCTCCTGCCATCCATCTCCATCCTCTGATGAACAGAGGCTAGGAACACCATTCTTTACCCTTCCTGGCTAATAGCCATTTATGGACTTAGCCACCATGAATTTATCCAGTTCCCTTTTAAACAATGTTATAGTCCCAGCCTTCACAACCTCCTCAGGTAAGGAGTTCCACAAGTTGACTGTGCGCTGTGTGAAGAAGAACTTCATTAAAGGCTTCATTAAAGTGGGTGTGTGAAGTTCCATTGCATAGGAAAGACAGCTGCAGACAAAGGACAGTGCCGATGTCTGGATCCACCTGGCAAGACCAGTCAACTGAGAGGGGAATGTGGAGCTAACAGGATTTCCTGCATTTCAAACCCAGAGGCTGAAGGTTGGGACAAAATTATTGTGTCAGCAGTTAGCAGAGAGGATTCTGCCTTTTGCTGTGAGTCTGTATGGGTCTCTGGAGAGAAAGAAGCAAGAGACCTTGCTCTTTAGAGACGTCAGCAGTAGCTGGTCTGAGGCTTCTGTACAAAGAGAGCTGTGTCGTGTGTTGTTTTGTTCCTACCACTGTGGAGGGAAATAGGACGTGTGCCCACGGTGTAAATAAACACATTACACTAAGAACATATCCTGGCTCCATGTCACCAATTTCTCATCCAAATGGAGACCACACTGCAAGGCCCCAAATTTTGGCCACTGCTTGGCCAAAAAGGGCAACAATAATAATTTATCTTTCAAATTCTTTGCTCATTACTGTCTTTTCTTTTCCTTGTTTTCTTCCTGCTCCCTGGCATGTCGACCAGCTCTCAAATCAATGTGGAGCTAGAAGCATGTAAATCAGTTCAGAATATCATAGCATTACCATACTGCACATCTATCTACAAAAGAAGGATTTTCTTTTTCTTGAGAAATTGCTGCCTAGTTTGTTTGCAACATCTGTGTGAGATATTCTGTCCAATGAGGTGTTCAGCTTCTGACAGACAACCAGTAAAGCTTGAGAAATTGTTGATACTTATTGAGAGTGAGTGTCATTCTGTTTGCAGCCTAGCCCTCACAGTAGGCACGCACAGAAATGGTAAATACATGCTTCTTCCTGTGAATGGACAGGGAAAACCTGAAAAATCAAGCAGCCTTTCACATCATGAATGTTTATTTTATGTTTGATGATGTTGGAAAACTTTAAAAGATCCATGAACCAAATTGAACTGAGTCAGTGAAATTTTTATGGAGAAATATATTCAAAAGCCAGAACAGAATCATATTGGGAAAAAAACCCAAAAAGGCTTGGAACTTTCACTGTTAATATGGCAAAGATGCTGTATGCATCATTGGAGATGAAAAATATTATAAAGTATTATTATTGTGTACAGTAGTCATTTGTATTGATACTAGTTCTTTTATTCCATAGCTGTCTCCCTACCTGTCTCAAAAATGTCCCAGGCTCTCTCTGTATGTACTATATATTCAGAATGTGACCCACACACTCTTTTGGAACTGTCTGATACTAGACAAGAGGCACTGGCTACCAACTAAAAATCCAGGCCATAAAATGTCACATAAGCTGGAAAAAATAATTTGATTCCAGGAGGTGTTATCTACTCTGTTTTATGCATCTTTTATTTAACCGCACTAGCAACAGAGGGTGTAAAAGTGTAAGGTGGTAATATTGAAGTGTCTCAAGATCACCTTTGAATAAGGGAATCTGGGATCTGGTTAAGAAAGCCAAGAAAACCTGGCTGAGATTTTCAGAGTAGGTAGGTGGCTCCAGTGTTATTTTGAGTGTGTTTTCCGTGTTCTGTATTATAATTTCAGTTCCCCAGGAGGCCAAAATCCTAAGAACAAGGCTCTGTCGAGTCTAAGGCCATGTCTACATCTAAAATTTTGCAGCGCTGGTTGTTACAGCTGTATTAGTACAGCTGTATAGGGCCAGCGCTGCAGAGTGGCCACACTTACAGCAACCAGCGCTGCAAGTGGTGTTAGATGTGGCCACACTGCAGCGCTGTTGGGCGGCTTCAAGGGGGGTTCCGGGAACGCGAGAGCAAACCGGGAAAGGAGACCAGCTTCGCCGCGGTTTGCTCTCGCGTTCCCCGAACCACCCTGCAAACCGCAGGGAAGGAGACCTGCTTGCTCGGGGTTCCGGGAACGAGAGAGCAAACCGGGAAAGGAGACCAGCTTCGCCGCGGTTTGCTCTCGCGTTCCCGGAGCCACCCAGCAAACCGCAGGGAAGGAGACCTGCTTGCTCGGGGTTCCGGGAACGAGAGAGCAAACCGGGAAAGGAGACCAGCTTGATTACCAGAGGCTTCCTCCTTCCACGGAGGTCAAGAAAAGCGCTGGTAAGTGTCTACATTGGATTACCAGCGCTGGATCACCAGCGCTGGATCCTCTACACCCGAGACAAAACGGGAGTACGGCCAGCGCTGCAAACAGGGAGTTGCAGCGCTGGTGGTGCCCTGCAGATGTGTACACCTTCAAAGTTGCAGCGCTGTAACTCCCTCACCAGCGCTGCAACTTTCTGATGTAGACAAGCCCTGAGTCTACATTATAAACGGGACCTCTATCTCATCTAAGTGTCCATGTATTCAGGCAGAAACTTTAAAATGCTGGATGGGTGATGCTGGACCATGGTCCATCTCCAACTGTTAAGTTAATTTTCAGTTCTCATTTATCATCTTTTCGCCTTAACAATGATTTTAGATCTCTGCCGCAACTTAGTGTGGCATGTACCAACTTTCTTTTTAATTTCAGATCAGAGGATTTGAGAAGTCATGGGCTGTGGGAGAGAGCAGGGTCTGGTATCTTTGGAAGAAGGGAAGGGTACAAAGACAGTGGGGGTGGGATGGGCAGAGGTAGACAGTAGAGAGGAAACTAATCTATACTTACATTTTCTTTACAGGAAACAATTTCCACCCATCACTACAATGCAGCCACCTCTGTGATGGATGGAATGTGGCCACTGTTTAACATGGCACAGAAGATTTTAAGAGGAAGATGAGTACTGTTTCCAGAGTCATTACAACATGATGACAAAACAACACAAATGAGACACTGTCCTAATGCAATGTCTTTGTCCTCCAGTATGGGAAACATATGTACTCTGTCCAGGAATCTGGCAAACCATATAGCTAATATACATATAGAAAGCTGGATCTCTTTATACTTTGTGAACATGAATCATTTCTCATGCACCATAAAAGCAGTGACTGTGGGTCAAATTCTATCAGTCTATACTTCCCTCATATAACTTCACTGGGGTTGCACAGGATTTTTAAGTAAGGGGAGGATTTGGCCTACTGGTTTCAGTTACTGTTGTATTCTACTAGAATTTGTCAGCATTGCAAATTCTCTTTTCGCAATCAGCCTGCTTCCAGTAAAACTGATAATGGCATTTTAAATGACCTTCATTTATCACCAGTACTTGAACTGCATAAAAGACAGGGCCAGATTCTCAGCTGGCATATTTCAGTATAGCTTCATTGACCTCAGTGGAACTACACTGACTTTCCCCGGCTGAGGATCTGTTCTATGGAATTTAAACTGGCAACATTTCGATAATGCTTCTATCAAAGACAGAACTTACAAAGTACAAAATGCACACGAATAGTGAAAACAATGCATACTTGGGGCATGCTATCTCTTCCATAATGCAAAGGCTTGAGATTCCAGGCTCAGTATTTTTCTGCAGGTGATATCTTTGCAGATAACAGACATCTGCATATCTGACAGTCTTTCTAATTGCACAAATACTCCCTGAGGCAGCCAGTCAGGCTGCACAAATACAGTATTTGTAATTCACATAAGATCAAGAATGTGAGAGTAAAGATAGTCCTCACTCTGAAAAGCACCCCAGCTTTCGGGAATATCATGCATACCAGGGATATATGTCTTAATGACTGAAGGCTCCAGTCCTGCCCTGAACTCATGGGCAGACCCCTGAACCCTTTGGAGAGCCCCACTGAAATCCAGGGTGGGGCCTAAGGCACTTGGCAAGCTGGAAAGAGTGGCCACTGCATTCCATTCCTTTCTCACAGCCTAGACTTCAACATTCTGAATCGTTAGGAAATTAGCATCTAGTGAAGACACTTTCAAACTGCCCTTTTTCAAAAAGTAGATTGAACATCAGTCATTTCGTTTTGAATGTTTTGAGATATGGTAGTGGCTTCATGAATAAGAAATTCAAATAGGTTGGCCTCTTTAAACCAAGTTGAAAAGTGACATATTCTTTCATTTAATCCTTTGGAGACTCCAGTTACCTATTTGCAGGACTTTAGCAATCTGAATTTTTCCTGTGCCATCGGACCTCCCTTAGGGCACAAACAAGGCTCTGCCATCCCTATCTACGCTGGGCTGTGTTTTGCATATCCTCTATGTTAAGTCCCATAATTTTTCCCCCTCTTAAGTATTGTTTGATGAACGCTCCCCTGCACCCCTATAGGGAGCACACCCCACAGTTGGGGGACCACTGTTTTAAGCCAAAGTGACCTAAGCAGGTACACCCAAGTAAGTACTAAGGGCCCAGTTGTGTCACCTTAACTTTAATTGAATAGCACCTTCTTCCGCAAAAAGCTCTGTTGACTTTAATGGGAATAATTCCAGAGCAAGGTGCTAATTAACATGAGCAAGTCTATCGAGTCTGGTCCCAAGACATTGCTTTTTTCAATTTCACTGTTGTAAAAGTGTCAATCTTTTTTATCAAGAAGGTTGGATATCAGGTGGCGAGGCTCACCCTCACAGCTATGGAAGGCCTCAATTGTATAATTAAGACAGCTGAAAAATAATTTCATTCATAGTTCAATATGCTTTCTTGTTTGGTGATCCTTTACTGAGGGAGCACAGAGTTTTTGTCAGCCGCTGTGCCAGTGTGGGGCACCACAACAAAGAAATTCACCTTTAGAGCTGCTAGAATTTCTAACGATATTTATTATTATTTCTCTGAGGACCCCAAGCCTCCAGCTTTGTAAATTGTCCATCTAATCTGGGTGGCCAGAATGCAACTTGTGGGCTAAAGGTGACCCATAGTGTGGGCCACAGCTGTCTTCTGTTTCAGTACAGAAGCACAGCCCATGGAAACTGTAAGTCCCAACACGCACTGCCCAATCTGATCCAAGTGGAAGATGGCTCTTGGGGCCAAGCAGCATCCAAGGACCCCAGCTCCTCATAGGAGATTGTGCCATCTGCCATTGACTCCATTTTATGGAGGTTAGATACAGCCTCTGGGTTTCCACAAAGTTACCAGTGTGGCACATGATACTGAACTCTGTACCTTACCTAAGGTTTACTAGTATATTGGGCTTTGAGCTTCTTGGAAACCCAAGTCCTGACCCCATTTGAACGACAGCTACCATCTTGTTGAAAATTGTATTACAGTTTACGCATACAGCCACTCTGCAATAAGGCCACTGTGCTAAACCAGTGGTTCTCAAACTTTTGTACTGGAGACCCCTTTCACACAGCAAGCCTCTGTGTGTGACCCCCCCTCAATAAATTAAAAACACTTTTTTACATATTTAACACCATTATAAATGCTGGAAGCAAAGCGGGGTTCGGGGTAGAGTCTGACAGCTCATGACCCTCTCCCCCATGTAATAACCATGTGACCCCTTGGGGGGGGGGTCACATCCTCCCATTTGAGAACCCCTGTGCAAAACCATGTTTGATAAAACCACCTGTGAAACTATGCCTATAGAGGCATACAAAACAGCATCCTAATATGGCTGTAGCTTTTCTCTGAGGAAAACTGTTTAAAAGTAGTCGTTCTTTTCTAAAAGATAGCAAGATAAATTTGCTAGGAAGGAAAGAAAACAAACTAACGTATCTTTCCTGAGGAATGCACAGCTGTGCTGATGACTGTATAAATTCTATTTTGGAAGAAAATACAGGTTGAAAATTACAATCTCACCGTACAAAATGATGAAGAGAATGCCACGGAGTGGGGAAGCCCCTTGATAACTGCTGGGATTGTTTCAGATTGAAACACTTCTGGCTTTAGGTCAGAAAGTTAATTTCAAGGAGATACACCCTCCCCCACCCCATAAAAATCTCTGTTCATATGGTGTTAGGAAGATGTCCTAATTTACTTAAGTTAAATAAAGGCAAATACCTAGTGACAATTGCTGCAGCCAATAAACCATTATTTCAGTCCTATGCTTGCAACAAACTACCCAGTATAAAAATGCAGTTCACAAGAATAAGAGAATTGAAAAAAGTGGAATGATTTACTCCTTGAATGAGGCGAAGAGCTAAACTGTATGAGGAAAGGTGGAGCAAAGGGATGAACAGACTAAGAATAAATGGTTACCCCTCTGGTGACAGTAGATGGAACCCACAAACCATAGCTCTGGGTATGTCTACATCTACAATTTTGCAGCGCTGGTTGTTACAGCTGTATTAGTACAGCTGTATAGGGCCAGCGCTGCAGAGTGGCCACACTTACAGCAACCAGCGCTGCAAGTGGTGTTAGATGTGGCCACACTGCAGCGCTGTTGGGCGGCTTCAGGGGGGTTCGGGGAACGCGAGAGCAAACCGCGGGGAAGCTGGTCTCCTTCCCCGGTTTGCTCTCGTGTTCCCCGAACCCCCCTGCAAGCAGATCTCCTTCCCTGCGGTTTGTTCTCGCGTTCCCCGAACCCCCGTGCAAGCAGGTCTCCTTCCCCGCGGTTTGCTCTCGCATTCCCCGAACCCCCCTGCAAACCGCGGGGAAGGAGACCTGCTTGCACGGGGGTTCGGGGAACGCGAGAGCAAACCGCGGGAAGGAGACCTGCTTGCACGGGGTTCGGGAACGCGAGAGCAAACCGCGGGAAGGAGACCTGCTTCCCTGCGGTTTGCTCTCACGTTCCCCGAACCCCCCTGCAAACCGCGGGGAAGGAGACCCGCTTGGGGGGGATTCGGAGAACACCGGAGCAAACCGCGGGAAGGAGACCTGCTTGATTACCAGAGAGGTATCCTCAGGTATGCTGGGATACCTGCTTATTCCACGGAGGTCAAGAAAAGCGCTGGTAAGTGTCTACACTTGATTACCAGCACTGGATCACCAGCGCTGGATCCTCTACACCCGAGACAAAACGGGAGTACGGCCAGCGCTGCAAACAGGGAGTTGCAGCGCTGGTGATGCCCTGCAGATGTGTACACCTCCTAAGTTGCAGCGCTGTAACCCCCTCACCAGCGCTGCAACTTTGTGATGTAGACAAGCCCTCTGTGTGTTTTTATCTTATGCAGCTGGTGCCTTCCCTCTTACTGCTCAGGTGAGAAAATAACTTGTGCTGCCTGCACTTCAATTTACCGATCGTTTAAATGACTATAGTGAAATAAAAGTGCTAGCACAGCTTGAGATAGCTGAACTGCCCAGCTGGAAGTGCATACTGTTACTGAACCCAAACTGGGTCACATTAGGGAGGACACTGAATGCTGCTGGGAAATGGTGATGCTTTGGCTGAAAAGCATGATTTGGGATAGTCTGGAGGAGTTTCAAAATAAGCTCTAAGAAGGGAAACTGCTCCTATTGTGAGAGTACACATTGTTTAGGATTATATCAAAGCAGGGCAGTTTCCCGCCACATGATAATGAGGGACTGTCACACTGAGCATATTAGATAAAGTCACTTTTTCTTTAAGCACTCTCTCAGGTGACTCCTGCAAATTGTCCTTACTTGTTATGGCTTAGGTGGCACCACCTCCGCAGTATTTGAACACCTCCACCAACATTGATGGATTCATGGTTAAGTGTCAGCCCCATTTTTCAGAAGCACAGAGAGATTAAATGCCTTGCCCAAGGTCACACAGGAAGTCTGTAGCGGAGGAAGGAATAACACTGAAATCTCCCAGTGCCTTAAGCACATGGCCACCTCCCTGACAACTGCTTAATCAGACATTCTTACCATATCTCTTTCTTTCACGTGACTCTGTATGAAGGTGATAAGCATTCATTTACACAATCCTTGTTGTTCTGCATTCAGAATATCCATGGAAATCTGCTATATAGGGCAACCTGCTGTTTAAGCAGAGGACCATTCTTATCCTTCTGCTGAGTTAAAATGGAAGAGAAAAGGAGATGCTCTCTCTTTGGGGGGTTGGAAGGAGCACAAAAACTTTTTGCCACTGCATTCTTGAGAAGGCGATGTATGTATCTTGGAGGACTAGGGACTCTGTGCCCCCTAGCCCTATTCTAAAAGAAAGCCCACTCAGACTGTGCCTGACTTTAGTGCTTGCTCTTGACAAGAGAGGCTTTGGGTGTGCTGTGCAAAATGGAGGTGGTCTGGTAATACAGTAGGTGGAACAGGGTGGTTTGTTGGTTTATTCTTCTGTTTCTATAATGTATTTTAAGTGTTGTGTTTTGCATTTCACTCACTGGGAAATCTCTCTGTGAGCAAAGCTCTCTGACTCTAGCACAGAATTACCATCTCTGGAGACTTCCTCATAGGCCAAGAAATGAGGAGCCCTTCACAAAGTCAGTGGACATTTCTTAAGCAGGGATTGATGGCAGCAGGCTTAGCTCCCCTCTGCCCCCTCCCTCATTTATGCAATTCATAGTGAAGACTTGAGTTATGTTCTTTTCTTCATTTTAGCATAATGATACTTGCTGGAGTCATCCTGACGCTGAGGTTAGACTCATCTGGTATGAAAGAGGGTAGATCCGAAAAGGCCACCCTCAGACTCTGCACAAGAATGCTGTCGCTCAGTTTATGAATTCAAGATGTCAGAAGTTTTACATCCAGAGATCTATTTTATTTTTTGCTACAGTTTCCATGCAGAAATGGGCTGTGCCTTTGTAATGAGCCGCAGCTGAGAAGATCTTATAGATTTGCATACAGAGGATAAACGTGTATCCAAAAGTCACCCAGGTACTGCAAGGAAACAAAGCGGTGGGTTCTAGTCCAACACCTTGGACTTCCATGCAGGTTTATTCTCTTGTCCTGTGTCTTCTACATGGCTTGACAGGCATGTTTTCTGCCATGTGTTTAATTCTTGGGCACACACAAGAAGGGGAAATAATTAAAACACGGCCATGAGGATTTCCGTTCTTGTGCTGGTGCAGTGTGTGTGTGGGCTAGTGCTGCACTACTGAGCCGTGTCTTGTCTATCCCGCCAGTAATCAAAGGGTTAAATCCTCACGCCAACCTTCCCTCTGCCGAAGCAGCTCAAGGCAGCATTGTTCAATCCCCTTAGCCACCCTAAGGTGTCTACGCAAAGGGCACAAGTGAACCAATTACCTCCCTTCAGAGCAGGCTGCAAAGGCCACCTATAGACACCCTATATCTACAGCCCTCATCAGGCTCCCAGCAGATCATTAAGAAACAAGAAACATTTTGTCTCCATGTTTCACCAGCAATTCCCCGTCCAACCTCAACAGGCCTCTCCCTCCTATATTACTGTTGAGTACTGTACTGTTCTGCCTATCTACCCACTCAGCATTTTTGGGCCCACACAAGTTCAGCTGGGAAAGGAGGTTTCTTATTACCTTAAAGTAAGTAGTGCAATAACAGATGATGCTCCAGTAAGAAGGATGATGCTCTCCATGAGATCATTAGTTAGCTGGTATCACTGAACAATTCCTTAGGCATAGTCGCTCCCTTGGCTGTAGTTATTTTGGTTTGGATATATTTGCCTGTCACATTTTGCTGGCTGCTTGCAAAAATCTGGGTCATCTGTGTACACAAGCAGGCCCATCCATTTCCCCTCCTTCAGCAGAAGCCGCTGCTATATGGACTCCTCCTTTATTTGCAGCCAGGCAGCGACCTGGCACAACATACATTTCCTCCATGCAAACAACAGAAACTGACCCGGGAGGACTTATTTGCAGCTCAGCATTAGCTGCAGTGCAAGGAGCATGGTTCTGGCAGAGGCAGGCTAAGGGACAAAATTGATATGGTCATGGACACATTTCTCTTTCACTCACAGACTGGAATGAACTGCTGTGAGTGTATCCACTGACAGTACATTATTCCTCCTTTCTTTTAAAAGAAATGATTTTTATGCTCATAAAAAGTATTTGACTCACCCCACCTTGGAAAGTGATGTCTACAAAACAGGCAAGCAGCAGCGCAAACTTCTTCACACAGTCTCTGTGCCTCAGCCCCCAGCAGGAAGGACTACATCTTGAGGTGATGTACCTTGCTGGCCAAGTATCTGTAACCATGTCTCCATCTAGTGGCAGACACAGCTGGGCCACTCCTCATGTGGTGGGGCTTCTGCTGCAGGTCCTTGCTGATGCCTTGTGATAGGTTTGTTAGAGCAAGCAGGCTAGTTTCCATGACCATTGTGTCCTTTGCCTCTCTCTTCTGAGCCTGACAACAAAAGGTGCTAGTTGTGATGGTTTGTATGATGTGGACACCTTACAGAAAGACATCAGTCAGAGACCAATTCCTTTCATATTGGCTATCAAAGATGATAGCCCATTAAGCTGATAACACAGCCATGACTGACCTCCCTTCAGACCCACACTGTAATACCTACAGTGCATCAAGTGCCTTACCTACAGGAGACATAGTCATTCTCTTTAATCTATAATATTTGTCTTTTCAGTTTCTTTGCATTTCTGTATTGAATCTGCTGAGGGATCCTTGAGGCCAGCTGCTTGACTGCGCTTGTGATGTGTCTGGTGCAGCTGAGGATGGATGAGATGCACAGGTGGCTTTATACCACTTTTATATCCTCTGATCCTGGGCTTGGTTGGGACTGGTTTGTCCCCTGGCACAACATGGAGCAGCCTCAGAGTGATTCTAAGTTGGTCCCAGCTGCAACACCCCCCAGGCCACACTCTCTTTCCCTCAGCCACCTCCCCTACGTGGCCTCAATGCTGGGGGACAGGCTGGAGTGGAGGGGGGCAACACAGAGCAGCTACACTGGTCAGCACCACCAAGGTACCCTCTTTATGCCAAAGGAATCCCCAGGTACCCAGTTACATCAACTTTCAGTCTTCTTTGAGCACTGGATCCAGAAACCATGAGCCCATAAATAGGGGATGCACTACCCACCTTCCCTCTGTGCAGGCCCCAGCCCTAAAGCAGGGATGAGTCTCTCCACAGGTTCTGTGAAGCACCCAGTGCACATTTGGGTGCTACCAGATCACAAAGAACAGTGAATGTTCTAGAGAGAAGCACTAAAACATTGTTTAAACAGTGGATGTTGTCTCGGTTCTGGCATTAGCATGGACCATAGAACTATAGGACTGGAAGGGACCTCAAGAGGTCATCTAGTCCAGATTCCTGCACTCATGGCAGGACTAAGTATTATCTAGAGACCATCCCTGACAGGTGTTTGTCTAATCTGCTCTCAAAAATCCCCAATGATGGAGATTCCACAACCTCCCTGGCCAATTTATTCCAGTGCTTAACCACCCTGACAGTTAGAAAGCTTTTCCCTAATGTCCAACCTAAACCACCTTTGCTGCAATTTAAACCCATTGCTTCTTGTCCTATCCTCAGAGGTTAAGGAGAATAATTTTTCTCCCTCCTCCTTGTAACAACCTCTTAAGTACTTGAAAACTGTTATCATGTTCCCTCTCAGTCTTCTCTTCTCCAGACTAAACAAGCCAATTTTTTTCAATCTTCCCTCATAGGTCATGTTTTCTAGACCTTTACTCATTTTTGCTGCTCTTCTCTGGACTTTATCCAGTTTGTCCACATCTGTCCTGAAACGTGGTTAATGGTGGCTGTTCCACATGTAGGGCAGGGCAGCTGCCTTGGAAACCAGTGATCCAAGAAAGGTTAAAAATTGCTTAAGGCAACATTGTATCAAGTACCATTGTATCAAAATGTCTATGGATTCAACCCCTCAAGGTGCTGAGCACCCTTAGCCCTGCTGACCTCCATGAGAGCCGAGGACACCCAGCACTTCACAGGCGAGACCAGCAGCCTGCAGAACTCAGCACAGCGGGTGTGCACAACAATATCTTAACTAAGGCTGGTTTTAAATGACTCGCGGAAACCTGGCTCATTGTGGGGACCAAAGTCACTGCCTCTCCAAACAGGTATTGCCCCATGGGCACAGCTGCCCCAACTCCTTGGGCCCAGTTCTCCTCTTATTGCCACCTGGGATGCACCAGTGCAACTCCATTGACCTTTGTGTGGCCACCCACTATTAATGAGAGTAGAATCCATCTCCCCTGAAAGGAATGAACACAAGGTTCTAGAGTCGAGATGAATTAACGTAGCTACTTCAGGGATACCTTTTGCTGCCATGTTCCCCTCCGACAGACATCTCATTCACCAGATCTTGATCTCCCTGCTTCCTCTTCTACTGCGCCCCATGCTATTTTTACCCAAAATATTAACAGGAAAAAAATAAAAGAACAGAAAATATGAATTTTCTTTTGAACAAAGCAACAAAATGATTCAACACAATGGCTCCTTGAAGCTGAGGGGAGAATGGAGCTGATGGCTGTGACAAAGCCGCTGCTGCTCCTGAGGGATGGAAGTTTTTTGTTGCTGGGAGAGCTCTCTCCTGCCGACAAACAGCAACTACACTGCACAACTGTTAGTGGCATGGCTGTAGCAGGCGGCACAGTTGTGTCGCTAAAAGATGCATAGTGTAGCCATAGCCAAAGGTACCTTTTTTTGTTTTTTTTAAAGTAAACATTTCAGTAGATTGCTACACTATATAAAACATGTAGGAATGGCCAGAGGGCCAGATAACCCTTTTATTGCTGGCATTTCACATTTCTACTATGCAGCTGCAACATCCCCTTGACAATCTGTGGAATATTAGGCGATATGGTAACTGAAGCATTCAGCAGTAGTAAAACAGTTTAAGATTACCTCAGGCAGTTCAGAGCCACACCTTACTTGCTGCCAAGTTTTTACTGTTCATCTCTAATGTCATGTACAACTCATGCGTTTAAAAATATATATATAAGGCCTGTGTTAAGTACTTATATGACTTCTATTACCATAGCATCTGAACACCTGAGAATCTTTAATTAATTTGTCCTCAAAATGCTCTTGTGAGGCAGGGAAATCCAATTCACTTCATTTTACAGATGGGGGACTGAAACATAGAGACTTGCTGACGGTCACACAGGAGGTTTATAATAGGGATCAGAACTTGGGTTTCCCAAGTCCTAGGCCACTGCTCAACTGCAGGACTATCCTGCCTCTTTAATTCTGACTTGCCTTAAGTCTTGAGTAGTCATACACACCTGTGTCAAGTGGGGGTATATTACTAGCACTCACATAAGTGAGTAGTGAATTCTGTTTTGGTAGCATATTACACTCACTTTGCACCAGGGCAATGGAGAAACAGGTCTTTAATAGGTGAGGGATTATATTATATATTTCACAAACCAAGCCCTTCATTTTGGTGCTGATTCCCATTAAAATCAGGCATTCTTGTTTGCTGGAAGTTAGGAATCTTTCTCCTATTGGGGGGTTAAGCTATAAAACTGAAAGGAAACTTTTTTACAGCGAACACTTTTTTAAATTGCTTATATCAGAGTTCCGCTGACTCTCTAGCCTCTTGCTATAGTTATTAGACCACACTTTTTCCCCTGTATCAATTCCCCAAGAAAGGCCAGCATTAGCCTCTCTTATGTCCACAATACTTTTTTATTATTATTGCCAATCAGAAAAACTGTTTTAGCAAAAAAACAACCGAACAAGAACCCTTCTTGTTTTTCTAAGGGCTGGCAATCTAGGAGAATAGATCTGAGACTATAGAAAGTGGACAAGAACTCTGAAGATTGGAATTCAATTCCTGGCTTTCCATAGATTTCCTGTGTAACCTTGGCCAGGGTACTTAGGATATGATCTACACCCCGGTTAGCCTAGTACAGGTCTGAATAGCCACCCTGAGCTGCTTTTCCTCATTAGTGCTGCACGCCCTCAGAGACTTCAGAGAGCATATCTCATGGATCTTTGTCCACAAAAGGCTGGATTAACCTTTTGTGGGCCTGGCTCCAAACATATTTGTGGGCCCCCATGGAGGCAATGGCGCATGGCACGGAGCATAGGGGCCGACTTCCCCTGTTTCCCATGGGTACTCAACCTCCGTTCTGCCCCCCTTCCACGAGGAACCACCCCTGCCCCGCCGTCATCCCAACTCTTTCCCGAAATCCCTGTCCCGGTGCTGCCTCTTCCCTTCCTCCTTCCCTAAACATACCACGTTCCCGCTCCTCCCCCTTCCCGGGGCTTGCTAATGCCTGTGCTAACAGCTGTTTGGTGGAGGCTGGGCGGGAAATGCTGGGAGGTAGGTGGAGGAGTGCGGAGACAGCATGCTCAGGGGCAGGAGGAGGAGGTGGAGCAGAGGATGAGCACCCACGGAGTTGGCACCTATGGAGCAGAGAGATCAGTCCCCAGAGCGAGGGGCCAGCCAGAGGCAATGGGGCATAGCATAGAAGGGGTGGCCCCGCTCTGCCCAGCCCAGTGCAAGGGCACTATTTATGAACCGGCAGTTGCCAGATGCACACTAGCCCGCCCAGCCTTGTGCTGCCAGCATGCTCCTTCCTCTCGGGAGCGGGCTCATGCCATGCCACACAGCCCTCCCGCCCAACACAAACCCAAACACCCCCCCCACAACTCCTTATGGCAAGAACCCCTCTGGACCCGCTATGCCCATTGCTCGCCAGGCCTCCTTCACAAATGCACAGCACCCTGCACAACACTACCGCTGCCCAGCGTACCAACTGCCCAGCACCTCCCACAGAACCCCCACTCCCTAGTGCCCCAACACACACATCTTTCCCACCCTCTCACAACCCAGCACCCATCCAGACCCTTCAGAGAGCCTCTCCCCCACGCCTTGCCTCCTGGCCACACTCACTGGCCCTACTGGGAGCTGTCTGTGTCTGCCAGGCGGAGCCAGCACCACAGCCAGGACTTGTCCCAGGGCACGTAATTGCTCCGGCCCCTTAGAAGTGGTGCGATCAGCCAGGCCAGGGCCTGCCCCGGCTGGGCTCCCTCAGGGCCCCCTTGCTTAAGAGGCCCAGCCAAGCCCTCCCACCACTGTTCCTCCCCCATCCCCCTCCCCCCCCAAAAAAACCTGACTGAGACTGGCCAGGCTTCTGCACCAGTCCCAGGTGGCTCAGCTCCAGGGAGACAGGTGGGCGGCGGGGCCCCATAGGTGGTGGGAAGCAGAGACTCCCTGGAGCCAGAGGTGCACTGGGGTCTGGCCAGGGGGCAGAGAGGAGCTGATGGGTGGAGCCAGGGGGTGGAGAGGAGCCCTTGGCCAGCTGGTGGGCAGGCCGAGAGGAGCAAGTGATGGATGATGGGATGCCATCAGGCTGGCGGAGTCTTGGGGCACAAGCGGAACAGGCTGGGGCCCCTTCTGAGCATGGGCCCAGCTCCATGGCACCAATGTAAACCCAGAATTGGTCTTTGTGCTGCAGTAAGCTGAGCCACTTTATGAATCTTTCCCAATGAACTGTGGGAGAAGTTGTCTGTCCTTCTGGGCACAAGGGGAGGAATTGTTGGAGGACATTGGAGGACCATGAATGCTTGAGTGGTTAGTCCATCCTATACCCACAGCAAGCCCAGCTTTCAAGCAATGCTAAACTTGGCTGAGAGAGTTTGGGGTGTGGCTAGGAGGAGAGTTAGAGGCAACACCGAGAATGGAGCCTGAATTAACTGTGCAGTGAAGACGTCTCCCTGTGTTTCATTTCCCCATGTGTAAAATGGTTATGATAGTTCCTTTCACTCACCCATTGTCTGTTCAAGCTATAAGATCTTCAGGGCAGAGAGCTCTCTTTCTTTCTGTGTGTTTGGCCCTGATCTCAGCTGGGGCTGTGATATAAACAATATGAAAAGGTTGCCTAGGTATTTCTGCTTATTCCAAGCTTGGTAGTTTATCCTACTGAAAATGTAGGTTTGGTAAACATGAATCATAGCCTGATTGAAGCTGGATGGCCCAGAGCATGTGCAGTGGGCTATACAGACTGCTCAATTACTGCTTTCATTTAGCACCAGGTCAGTAGTGACCAAAAGTCACTGCTGTCAGGCAGTGCTTTGGTGGGCAGTGAGAGATGATTTGGTGGCCTCACATCAGTTCCTTCTAAACAAGCAGCTCACAGCATAACTAGCATTAATAGGCAGCTTTGTTGGTGCAGCCTCAGCTTACTAGCTAAGGATGGAACGGTCATGGAGACACATTTCCTTCCCAGCCCTATTGGTAGTCCATTTAGAATAGGGAAGGGGCATGTTCATAGGGCTATTATTGATTGATTGATTGTATTGCAGTAGCACCTAGGAGCCCCAGTGATGGAGCAGGACCCCATTGTGACAGAGCTGTACAAACACTGAACAAAAGATGGTGCCTGCCCCAAAGACTTTACAGTCTCTGTAAGCAGGGCTGCTGGTGGGGATAGTTGCTCAAATACCTCACAGGTATCATGAGTGCAATATAAGAAAATGAAAGCTGGTTGGAATATTTTAAATTCTAAAAACACACAAAAAAATCCCCCCCCAACTGTGATTTTCCCCTCCCTCTATTGCCATTTTTCTACCAGGTCTAATAAAACCCAAGCTAAAGGGCTGGTCTACACTACAGGGTGGGGGTGGGGATCGATCTAAGATACGCAACTTCAGCTATGTGAATAGTGTAGCTGAAGTCCAAGTATCTTAGATCGATTTACCTATTGTCCTTACGGCACGGGATCAATGTCTGCGGCTCTACTCCCGGTCTACTCCGCTACCGCCACTCGCACTGGTGGAGTTCCGGAGTCGACGGGAGCGCTTTCAGGGATCGATATATCACATCTAGATGAGATGCGATATATCGATCCCTGAGAAATAGACGTACCCAGAGAGACAGACTCTTACAGAAGCACTGCCTGGGCTGCATCTGGATGAAAAGAAGACTCCAGTCTCCCACTCCAGTGCCTTCAGAAGCCTTCACTTTAGAACACATTTTATACCAAATCCATATACTGATATGACTCCTCTACGCTTGTGATACTGAGACGTCTTTGAAAGCTTTCACTTTTATGTCCAGTTCAATGACTCTTCCCCTGGTCTCAGCTGTGGATCACTAACCTTTGAATCTGTGCTTTCACCATGTATCTCAGAACTCACAACAGCTTAGTTTGTGTTTCAAGACGATGCTTATTTGCTGGCACCAGGCTCAATAATTGCTGGGGTAGGAAAGTTATTTACAGAATTTCTATTTCCTAATGGGCTTATAACGTAGCCCACTGTTGACAGTTTGTTTGAAAAGTCACTTTTCATACATAAACATGCTCCAGTCAGATATTATTTGCTTTTCTAATGCCTCTTATCAATAGAATTTGAACGCTCTCTTTCATTATAAAATGTTGTTCTGGGATATTGGTGTATCTGCAAATGATAAATATTGAAATTTCTGCTTTTTATTTTTGTGAAAGGGGAATTCATTTATTCAAGCACTCAACTTTTGACCCAATCTGTGGAGTAGTCACTACTGCTGGCTGAATTATTCATTTTGAATAAGTTATCCCATGAATTTCTTCCTTTTTTACCCTGTTTGTGAAGCATACACTGACTGATCCTGGTTTCAGAGAACAGAATTGTTATTCGCGAGAATCCACTGCATAGCCAACATTTGCCAAAGTAGCCACTGATTCTGAGTGCCTCAATTGCTCAATGCCTATGTGTCTCAAATTGGCATCAGGATCAGGTGGTAGTATCACATAACCTACGCCAGTGGGGTAATCCTTCTCTGCAGGGCAGTAAGGCCTAGTGGCCAGAGTCAATAGCAATACCCTGGGTTTGCCAGGCAGCAAGGCCTAGCAGCCAAAGTCAACATAATTGCCCTATGGGGGCAGGGCTGTATGGCCTAGTGGCCAGAGTCAATAGAGTTGTCCTATTGAGCGGGGCAGTATGGCCTAGCAGCCAGAGTTAATACGGTTGTCCTCTGGGGTGGAGCTGTATGGCCTAGGGGCCAACTGGAGCACGTGGGCCACCACCCAGAAGGGGTGGGTGACGGCCAGGGTAAGGGGACCCGGGCCTTCCCTGCTCCACCAGGTCCCAGCCCCTGTGAGTGGCGAGTGTGTCTGCCACTGGGTCAGTGGGGATCTATCCACAACACACTGACCATCATCGGGACAATGGCTAGTTCCCCCCGCCCCAGGGACTACTTCCTACCGTGATACTCTTGGTGGCAGTCTGTGTGTCTTCGAGGTCTCTGGGTTCCTCGGACGGTGTAATCCGCTGTAGCTCAGGCCTCCCTGGGATGTCCACAGGTAGCTGGATGTCTGCTTGGATCTCTGGTGGCACCTTAAAGACTAAGGTGCCACCGGACTCCTTGTTGTTTTTGTGGATACAGACTAACACGGCTACACCCTGATGCTTGGATCTCAGCGCCTCTGGCTTCCCTGGTCCACGGATCCAGTGGCAGGAGCTGGCAAGGAGTGTCCTTCTTCTCCATCAGTCAGCCCAGTTATATTGGTGCTACACCTGGAGCATGCCCAGTAGGGACATGGGGGCATGGCTTCTTCTACCCACAGTGAGAAGTCAACTCTTCCCCATCCAGTGTGGGAAGAGTTCACCCTGCCAAAAAGGTCAAAGGTCAAATCTCAGACTTTTGGTTACTGAAAATGATCTTCTCTGTCACATATAGCAAAATTGTCAGATCCCCACAGTCAAAGGAGATAATTCCCTCAGTAATGTACAGTACCTCATTCTGATCCTGCAGTGATTCCAAAGGGATCTACCTGAATACAGCTCATTGCAGGAACAGGGCCATGTGAGTGATGATGTAGAGACAGCCTAGAGACTCTTATGCCTGGAACAGCAGGGACACGCAGGCTTGGTGACACCGGAGAGTTGCAGTGCTGGTGGTGGGTTTACAGCGCTGCAACTTACCATCCACACTTGCAAGGCACATACAGCGCTGCATCTCCCTGGCTGCAGTGCTGGCTGTACTCCTGCTCTGCCTGGGGTATAACGATTGCAGCGCTGGTGATGCAGCGCTGCTCCGCCAGTGTGGCCACCAAAAGCTCTGTAATTGGCCTCCAGAAGTATTCGGAGGTATCCCAGAATGCCTGTTCAGCCACTCCCAACAGCGCTGCAAATGCTGCAAACGTGGCCACACTGCAGCGCTGGTAGCTGTCAGTGTGGCCACACTGCAGCGTTTTCCCTACACAGCTGTACAAAGACAGCTGTAACTCCCAGTGCTGTACAGCTGCAAGTTAGCCATACCCTTAGCAGATTTGTTTCTTGGGGCCATTTACAGCTCTAACTTGGTGCAGGGGGATCAGGTTCAGGGTGGTATAAATCTGAGCTTTAAGCCACTTTTGCACACACCCTAACCTGTGCAGATGAGCCTCTCTGCCAAGATCTGGCTCTTTGCCTATAACTTAGGTATGAGGAGAAACTCTTAAGCACAGCAAAACTTTTAAGCAAGGCCCCGGGGAATGTTTTTCATCACTCCCAGTGAAACTTTAGGACTTTCATCTTTAAATGGTTACAGAGCTGGAGATGAAAGCCTCCTCACTAGAAGGACTTGAAGCTTTTTTCTAAATCTTGCCCTTTGCTGCATGTTCTGCTGAGAAGACCTGCTGTAAAACACCACTCCCCTCTTTCCGAAAGACAACAAGTGTTTTCTTTTTCTTTTCACATTTAATATTATTGCAATGACTATGCCCATAGGATGAATATTTATGTATCTGAGGGTCAACTATTATGACAGTTTTGGATATCAACATTCTTGGAATACCTCAGCAATTTGCTTTCAAAATAATTCCACTAGATTTTCTATGAAATGAGCTTCCCTTGATAGTTTAACTCTTTGATTCTCAACAAGGCGCTTGAGAGTTTTTTCTCTCTCTTTTATTTTTATTTTTTGCAACTGTTCTGCTTTGTTTCAATGTTTCCCAAAGGCAAATTATGGATGCTCTAAGGAGGCCAGTGACTATGAATCCCCAATTTGCAGACAAATGAACTGGAAGCTGCTGTGTAAGATAGGAGCCAAGAGGGGTGAATACTTTAGATGAGCCAACAAATGTTTCTGAGGAAAAAGACCGTATATGTGTGTGTGTCCACTTGACAGTCTCACTCTTTGGAATGGTCTCTCAGAGATAGCAGGGTGAGAAAGTATTGGGAAAATGATGTTGCTGTTCTTTGTGATATTGTTGTGCAGCCAAAATAGAGGGATTTGATTCTTCACTGCCTTGTGGAGTCATTAACACTTGGATAAAGTGAGTGTAAATCAAAATTCTCCATTGACATTCATAGTATCGATTCGCACTCACTTTGCACCATGTAAATGGCTACACAAGGCAGTGTTAGTGTTGTGTTAGTGCCAGAGGTAGATCAAGTAATTGTGCAATTAGTAATAATGACCTAATATTTTTTTGATTTAATTATCACCACAGAGCAGGTGACACCCAAGTCATTCTCAAAAGTAGCACTGTCCCTTTTTCTAATGATTTACGAATTCATGGATTCTGGACAAGTGTTAATAGATCATGCAATCAGGTGTGGCCTAGGCTTTTTGCCAGCCAGGGCAGAAAACATTTTTGGCACTCACCCCTGAGGGGCCGAGGAAAAAAAATAGCCAAGTGGTACAATAGTACAGCACCCACTGGAAGCTGCCAACTAGGGTGACCACCTTGATTGCCTGCTCCTAGTGCCCTAGAAGCAGACCTGTGTACAGTGTGCTAATCAGACAGAGGGGCTCCATCTCCAAGCTTGAATACTGTGGATGGTCTGTGCCCCGGATAAGCCCCATTTAGCCCCAAATACCATATGCTGTTCTTTTACTAGCTCTGCACTGAGGTCTCAAATAGTGACATATGATATAAACTCTCCAAAGGATTAACAAAGTCTTTAGCTTTACTAATTTATAGAAGATTTTACACTTATTTGGTACATTTTGCCCCATATCATCCTGCATGAGTTGGAAAACTGTACATAACATGGATAGGTATTTATGAGCATATACAGTATTGTGTGTATATTAATATGTTTGTGTATTAAAATCATATTTTAGTTTTAAAACAATACAATTGGCTGGAAATAGCCATAATATTATACAGTCAGCCCATGAATTGCGGCCTCCTGGCTCCCAGCTCAATGCACTTTCCCTTAAGTGACAAGTTATTTGGTGGGAAAGGGGACCAGGACACTCAGGTTTGGGGTGAGTACGCATCTTCCGGGACAGCTGTTGTGGCCCTTGGGCACTCTGAAATTGGAAGCTGCAGTTGCAGGATACATGACTAGGAGCAAGCAGGCAGGGCAGGCTACAGGCACCAGCCCAGCAAGCAGCTGCCGGGGGCGGCCAACAGTGAGGCACGGCACGTCTGGGTCTTCGGCGGCAATTCGGCAGTGGGTCCCTCACTCCCTCTCGGAGCGAAGGACCAGCTGCCGAATTGCTGCCAAAGACTGAAGCAGCAGAGGTAGAGCTGCAGATCGCGATCGTGGCTTTTTTTTTTTCTTTTTGCTGCTTGGGGCGGCAAAAACCCTGGAGATGGCCCTGCAAGCAGGAGACCAGATGTGAAACTTCCTGCCTCTCAGACTGGAGCAGCTGCCAGGAGAAGATGCAGAGTCCAGGAAGTGTTCTCTATCGTAGCCAGGAAGAGCTATTCAAGGGGAAGACTATGTCCTCTCCCTTCCGGCTGCTGAAACCCGGGAACGCCTCTGGTTATCACGGCCCGGTATCTTAACTTTATTTGCTCTTGTTTTGGAACCTTATTTTGACAGTGAAGTGATCCCTGAAGTGCTCTGTGTTTCCCCTCCCTAGCTCACAGGGCGTCATGTGTTCACATACACAGGGTGTATACCATCTTTCCTGCTGTGCAGGCAAGTATTTCTCCTTCCCTTTCTTATATTCTGGGAGTCTGACACGAAAGTACAAGATGGGCTGGGAAGGACAGTCTGTGTTCATTCCTGTGACTTTCCTCTTTCAAATACTGCAGTGGAATTCTGGACACGGCCCCGTGCCCAGTCCGGTCTCATTGAGTGTGGGCGTTGCATGACAATGCCTCTTCCCAGCACCCATCCCAGCTAGTTGAGCAGGGTGTTATGTGTTCTCTGAAGAGGCAGTAGGGAGGACTCCTCCACTCTAGGCTATGGAGCAGCAGCAGAAGCACTCCATGGCTGTTTGGATTTGCAGCCCTTTCACTCCTCTGCGTGAAGGTCAATGGCTGGGGGCTCTGACAGAGGTGGTTCCATCAGCCCAGATCTGCCCCGCCTCCTGTCTGCTTAGACCCCAGTGAGCTGCTGCTATACAGATGTGCTGGAGGGCCTGTGCAGGAGGACCTGCAGACAGGACCCTATGTACCCACAGAGAAGGGTGTGTGTGAGATGGGGGCACTGTGCATGCACAAGGGCTGAAACAGAGCAAACAAATACACCAAAAAATGACACCATGGGAAATAGCTTGCTGGGGCTTCTAGGCAGACAGCTTCCTTTGCTGCCTTCTCCCAGAGGAACTTTCTTGGGATGTTGTTTTGCATGTGTTACCGTAGGGGAAAAGTAAACAAACAAATCAAAACCCAGCCAGTGCTTTATTTTAACTAACAGTGCCCTTTTAGGGGTAGATATTGACATTTTGTTTGAATAGAGACGCTGTAGGAGCCCAAGCTTGCCATACAGATATTTCCATGCCCAGCACTTTGTGCAGAAACATCAAGGGAATACATTTGCATGGAAATAAATTCAGCTAATGCCTATTAATGCAAATGAGTAATTTCAAGTGCATTAAAGAATGCAGCCTGCAATTGCCAGAGACGCTTGAGCAAACAGTCCAGATCACATCTTAATTAAGGTCTTTCCTTTTATTTATTTATTTATTCTTTAATATTTTTGTAGGCACAATAGCAAAGAACCATCCCAGCACCTAAGATGACAAAATTACAACTCAAACAGTGCCGCCTAAAACATGTGCTTTGATAAATATATAAGGACATGCATTTAATTGTGCCTGTGCGCTTTCACTCTACAGAGGTGACAGCTGAGCCAATCAGCTTACTAATTAACATACACTGCAAATGAGAATCCTCTTTTCTCAGGACCAGGACAGATGGCCTATGCCACTCAACCAACTCCCCTCTCCTAATCCCCCGCTCCTATTTGCTCCAGTGGTAGCAGACATTTGCATTCACTCAACAATAACCCATTGAAACAAATCACTCTCTTTTTCTTTTCGCCTCTAAGAAAACACTGCATGCAACTGCCAATGTGTGAATGCAGGCACAAAGGAACCAATTATTGTTTACAGAAAAATATCAGAAAAAGAAGGAAATACGATCACTATTAACCACCCCCCACCCCCAGTGTAAAAAGGAAAGAAATAAAACAACGAAATGTCTCAATTTTTAAATTTAGTTTCGTTTATAAAGGCTGCATTCAGTGTTCTGGGAGCAGGACTTCACAATTTTTAGCCTGCTCCCATTGAATTAAATAGCAAAGCTTGTTCATTAACAAGTTTTATGCCTTATTTTAGATCTGGTTTTCCTTGCTACCAATAGGGATTTGGGTTTGTTTTCTAACAGCCAAACTTTTCCTCCCTCCACCAATTAACTACCAAGAAAGTGAATACAAATGAATGGATAAGCATGTTTTATTTTAGATAGCATCTTTCAGCAAAATACGTTCCCATATGCTCCATAGAGCTAATACAGGGCTCGATTGTGTGGCCTCGGATCCTGGCTTCAGCTGGGGTGTCATCCAAGTGAGGACTGCAGGATCAGGCCCACCATTACAGAAGAAGGTTAGAAACTATAAATATGCAGAAGGCCTGAATATGTCCCCATTGAAGTCACTTCCAGGAACAAAGGGCTTCATCTCACAAGGCACTGTGCATGGGTATCTCCCACTGACCTAATTTGCTCAGGAGGGGCTCAGTACCTTGCTTCGTACACACTCTTTGAACCTATTGTACAGTTTAGGTAACATCACAGTGAAGCTCAGAACTACATCACAGTCAGTGATGCTTTTTCTGAGGGCAATCAGGTTTTCAGAAGAGTTTTGAAGAGAAGGAAGAGTAAAGTGCAGACAGACCTAATAACCTAGGCTCCTTCAATCAAATCCTGAAAGGTAGTGGAGTACTGTTGAGCTTCAGTGAAGATACTACCTACACCGACAGAAGGACTTCTCCTGCTGGCATAGGTAATCCACCTCCCTGAGAGGCGGTGGCTAGGATTCTCCTGTCGACCTAGTGCTATGTATACCAGGGATTAGGTCAGTTTAACAGCATCACTCAGGGGTGTGAACTTTTCATATCCCTGAGCAATGGATTTACACCGCCTAATTTCCTAGTGTACACCGGATCTCAGAAATAGCCTGCAACCATTTTTGTTCGAACCCTTGGAAAATATCAGGCAAAGATATTTTAGAAAGATTGTTGTCCAAATGCTGAGGTTCTAAGGGGTGTTTACCAAGACATACAGGCTGCTCACTGACTGCAGTGTTACTCATTACTGCCCTTTCAGAAGGCAGCTACCTGCTCTCCACGTCCTGCTGGAGAGGGGCTAGAGCAAAGGCGAGAGCAGTGCTGGAAAGAGAAAAGGGAAAATAAAAACAAGGGAGACGAGGATTTTGGAGAGGAAGAAGAAAACCTTCTGGAAAGTGTCTCATTTCAGTGACATGGGTTTTTCACCTTCTGAAGAAGCACATGGAAGAACTTTTGTAATGATTTAAAACCACGTTTGTTGCTGCATCTTTGTGTGCAGGTAAAGACAATACCAAACTAATACAGAATTAGATTGTAAGACCTTTTGGGCAGGGACCACCTTTTTGTTCTGTATGTTTACAGTGCCCAGCACAATGGGGTCGTGCTCTGTAACTGGGCCTCCTGGGTGCTATCGCAGTATACATAAATAATAACAATAGTACCAGAGATTCCGTTGTAACAACCACAAGTCTAATATTCCTCTTCTCCTCTTGTTAGCCCAGCTAAACAGAGAGGGTTTGTCCCGGCAGGGCTTGAGGATTAGAAAACTGCCTCTATTGGACCAACAGGATAAGAGAATTCCAGAGCCCAGGGTCCACTAGACAATCAAACATTGGCACTGAAACCCCCTAGACAGTAACACACAGAGTCAGCAAAGCATTTATGCATGTGAGTAATCCCACCCCTATTCAGCAAAGCACTTGAACACATATGTTGCATCCATCCATTGGCGTCAACAGGACTTCGGCATGTGTTCAAGTACTTTACTGCCTAAATTAAGAGTTTACTGGCTGTCCTCAACTGATGCACTGGCGCATAGTCAGAGAGGCAGTTTCTCTGAGAGGCAGTGAGAGACAAACCTGTAGCCAGATCAGGGCTGCTTACTCAGATACCATATTTCACCCCTCCAGTAAGGCCTGAAGTGACTCATCACTCAGGCAAGCTACTGCAGCACCTATTCCAGGGAAGGGCCTGGGTCAGATGACCCCTAGCCACAGGTATTTCACTGACCCCACAAAGGCAGCACCACGTTAGTTTGTACAACAGAACTATTTGGCCAGGGACCCTCCTGCTGCCTCAGGGTGTTACAGACTCCCTAGATTTCGATTGATCCAGTTCTTGTTCTTGTCCATATCTTGTTCCAACTCAGTTCAGCCTTTCCCAGACGCTACTCTAACTGTTCTTCATCCCTGATCTTGCCTCCTGACCCTGGGACTGACTGCCATCCAACTTTGACCTTTGGCCTGCATCTGGACTCCAGCTATGATCTTGATTTGGCTTGTCCATGGACTGTGATCTCATCCCCATACCTCAGTTTCAGTACTGCCCTCTGCCAAGTCCTGACTCTGCGGCTGACTTTGACCCTTGTACCTGTTCTTGACTACAGCTCTGACCACCAGGACTGACGGCCTCGAAGCCAGAGCCTGAGAGGTAGGACCAAAGCAGTAAAGGTCAATAGCAACACCCAGAACTATACCCTAAAGTGAATAAGAAGCCAGTGCAAATAGTGGAGCACTAGTATATGTTCACCAAATAGATTACTTCCTTGTCCACCAGGTGAAGCTTGTGGCTGGGCCCAAAGTGTGGCTAACCCCAGAGATCTCTAAAGTGGAGGTTGCAAAGGCATGAATAAGTGTGGTTAGCTGCACACCAGGGAGAGACTACTAACAGATTCTACCTTGCCTACCTACAAGAGCTAAACAAACCTAGCGGGACCAAGAGCCCCAGAACTGAAGCTGCAGCTGGAGCTCAAATCCAACTCAAAGTGGAGCTTTTCAGAGGGTCAAAAAAGTACGGTTACTCCTTTGTTTTTCATTTTTGTGCTGCCAGGTTCACAGCAGTGCCAAAGCAACATGAGAGAGGCCCAGCCAGAAGCCGGAAGGAGCAGCCATCTCACACCATAGGGTGCTCTTGTGAAATTGACACTTCTGTTGTGCAAGCTTATTATTTTCAGAAGAGTCTGCAAGCTTTCAGGTGCTTATCTGACCCAGAACTGTGTGTCTGAGATCTTCAAAGCTGTTTCAAGGCTACAGATACTCAGTGGTCATTAAAAATTAATAAGAAATGGGTATCCCAATCCATTGGACAACTTTGAAAGCCTCTGCCTGGACTTGTAGGTAGTTCTCCTGTCACTAATACTTTCTCAGCATTCATCCGTTTGTCTGGCAGTGGCACTGGACTGGCTGCAGGAAGGCTGATTTGAAGCCCATTTAAAAACAGTGACGGGCCTGAACCAATCTGAACATTCCCTCAACATCAGGGTACTTGATTCTGGTTCTAAGCCCTGCTCTAATTTTTAATGACATTCCCTTTTCATAAGGTATGTAGATGTGAATGAATATGCCAGGCGAAGAGGGCACAGCCCCATAACTGTTATGCTGTGTCCCTTGACTGACTTCCTGTCTGTATATAAAGAAAATAGCCTCGAGGAGGAACATTAAAATTCACTATTTGATTCTTTAGTAATTAAAAAAAAACACTTTAAATTTCAAATCAAAATTATTTTTCATACACGAGCTTTAAAAGACCTTATAAATTTAGATGCAATTGGCTTCTCATGAAAACAAAAGACCTTGTGGCTTAGTTCTCTGCTGAGAGCAGAGAAAGTGCCAGTTGTAGGAATGGGAGAACATTCAAATGTGCTAGCCTCTGACAGCTTTATAGCTTGGGACACAATGGGCAGAGCCTCAATACTGATGAGTCTAATTTAGGCTGCTCTGGCACCCGCCCCCTACTGCTCTAGTGAACATTAGTGCTGTCTTCTTCAATTCTTCTCTTCAGCTCTACAGAACAAATCGACATATCAGTCACAGCGGCTCCATTCAGGAGGCCCGGACACACCTTTGTGATACTCTGTGAAGAAAAGCTGCTGCTTAGCAAAACAAAAGGAGTCTCATAATCTACTTATTGTGCCTCAGTAGGATTGCGGGCGCCCTCTTCTAATGGGAAAGTTATAGGATCAGGCGGCCATTGCACTTCAAGGTTATCATTTTGGGTAATAAAGACATTTTTTTTCCTGTTCATGTCCAAGCATGACAAGACATACCAGCCCTCTCCCAAGTAGTTGCCTGACATCTTTATTGTTCTACCTTCTTTACTAAAGTTTTCGGTTTTTTGTGCCATTTCTTAAAATAATCATCATCCAATAAAATATAGCCTTCTAATACCACACAAGAGGCATATTTTGCTGTCACTTTCATTTTGATTTATTTCATTCTGTGTTCTGGAATATGAGATGTTGTAAAAGGGAAACCCACTGTAGCTGAACATAATCTTAGCACATTTTCAAAGAGGGACTCTGGTCAGATCTTATCAAGGATAGTTTATATAAATCCTAGCCTAGGTTAATTTAGAAAATATGCAGCTGTTGCCACAGCTGTAAACCACACAATGTTATCATGCTACTAATACACGGGTTCTTAGATATCTTGACAGTCTCCGGCTGATATGCTTGTATCAACCTTTGATGCCAAAACACATGTAAATTCTCTTTAGACTTGGAAATTGACTTTATTTTCTCAGTGCTATTTAAAAAAGATACTGTTCAGAGAGTGATTTGCAGTTTCTCTTTCCTAGGGGTGGGGCAATCCTGTTGCTTGTTACAGATGTACTTTACAAAATGTTTTTAAAAATAATTCTGATTCTTTTTTAAGGAACATATTAAATGGATTTGCAGAACTTTTTTAAAAAAGTACTTGGCTAACTCTGGAAACTGCACAGACAAGGATCTAAATAAAGTAAACAGTAGTAAAGTATCCAGAGTTACACTGCAGAAACCATTTACTAAGTGCTGAATATTTGACTTTGATTTCATATGTAAGAGAATAATAATGGATCATATTGTGCCATTAATTTTTAAGTGAATTAGGATTCCTCAAATGAAACCAATGGGGAGTTTGCTAAAAAGCAATGGCACTACATGGATAACAAGGATTTCAAAGCTAATTTTACTCAAACTCCCATTGAATAATTAAGCCTCAGAACTCATAATCATGTGAGGTAGAAAAGAGTTATAGTGGCTTAGAGTGATTGCTTCACTCATCACTAAGATACCCTAACTCTAGTGAAAAGCACAAATGATCTAATGGCTCACAATAATACCATGCATCAGTTTAGCACTGGGATTGAAAAATACCATGTCTAATGGAAGTTATGTGATGAATTTTAAGTGGGTATAATATAATCCCCTGGTTTGTCCAGGATAAACCTTCTCTTTATAAACACCCACCATCTCCTATGCTTATAAAAAATTGCTATGAGTTCCTCAATGACCACTAGTGGCCGGTACCTTAGTCTTATGTCTCATCCAAAATATGTCTTAGATTGCAAGCTTGGTTGGGCAGGCACCACATCCTTGTATGCGTTTATACAGTCCCTAGCACAATGGGTTCCCAGGCCTGACTGGGGACGCTGGGCATGACTGCAATATAAGTATTAAATAATAATAATGCTAATTTAGTTAGTCTGCAAATATTTTGAAGGAGCTCACATTTTTTATTTCACACATCTCCAAAATGCATGTGAATGCATACACACACACTTTTGTGCCTTTAGTAAACCAGATGCAATACGGATGGATGCCACATGAGTATGTAGTTTCAGATTTCTTGGATTTATTTAGCCCCAGCAGAGAGCAGAATGAGGCTTACACCAAAGCCCCAGATCTGAAGATTCTCAAACATCAGGAGATTCAAATATTTATGCCTGGGACCTCTATCTCCTCCACTCTCCACCTTTTCACATATTTTTCTGCATCTTAAAAAGGAAAGCATAATTATAAGAATAACAGAGAGCAATAGACTGAGATGTCTTTACCTCGGTTCCTGCTAGTACCTGTTAAGTTACTGATTTCAGGTAAAGCTGAAATGAAATTTTGTCAAAATACTCTGTTCCACTGAAACAGAAATGTTTTGTGGAGATATTTTGATTTGAACGAACATGTAATTGAAAAAGTTTCTCTGGGTCAGAAAGAGAGCAAGAGACCTAGGTTCAAGTCCCTGCTCTGTCTGGGTCTCCCATATCCCATGTACTTTGAAAGTGGAATGAAAATACATTTCAAAACCTCAGAAGTTGCTGTGAAATAGAACTGTCATTCTCGGGTCAACTCTAATTTCCCATACAGAGAGCACTTATCTCTGTAAGCTCCATCATGCCTAAGAAAAAGGACAACAGAGTTGACCTTTATGGATGTGCAAGAAGCAACAAACTACATCACTTGTGTTTGTTTATAAACATGTGTGGTAGTGGAACAGGGTTAGTGGGGGCTAATGCCCCCATGTATACTTATACATGCATGGGGAAGGTGGAGCAGTTGCCATGGTACCTGGGATTGGGACAGAGAGCAGGTAGGAAGCGCCGGGACCATCCCTTCCTGGCTGCCCTCTGCCAGCTGAGTCTTAGTAGCTCTCTGTGCTATCCCTCTGCCCGCCCTGAAACCAGCACAGTTGCAGCCGAAATAGCTAGTGTGAAAGAGTAGGTAGGTACAATGTTGGAAGAAACTGCTCTTTGGGATGAACCAGATGTATTTTTGTATCTTGTATTTTTAAACTAAGATTGGATGTTTTTCTAAAATATATTCTCTCAGAATTATTTTGGGGAAATTCTATGGCCTGTGTTCTAGTGGAGATCAGATTAGATTATCACAATGTCTCTTGCAGACTTGGAGACTATGAATCTATTTCACAGGACTCAGGGAATTAAGAATTCTTTGCAGTTCATAGAATCATAGAATATCAGGATTGGAAGGAACCTGCTCAAATCAGGACCGATCCCAACTAAATCAACCCAGCAAGGCTTTGTCAAGCCTGACCTTAAAAATCTCTAAGGAAGCAGATTCCACCACCTCCCTAGGTAACCTATTCCAGTGCTTCGCCACCCTTGTAGAGAAAAAGTTTTTCCTAATATCCAACCTAAACCTCCCCCACTGCAGCTTGAGACCATTACTCCTTGTTCTGTCATCAGGTACCACTGAGAACAGTCTAGCTCCATCCTCTTTGGAACCCCCTTTCAGGTAGTTGAAAGCAGCTATCAAATCCCCCCTCATTTTTCTCTTCTCCAGACTAAACAATCCCAGTTCCCTTAGCCTCTCCTCATAAGTCATGTGCTCCTAATCATTTTTGTTGCCCTCTGCTGGACTCTTTCCAATTTTTTCATATCCTTCTTGTAGCGTGGGGCCCAAAACTGGACACAGTACTCCAGATGAGGCCTCACCAGTGTTGAATAAAGGGGAATGTTCACGTTCCTTGATCTGCTGGCAATGCCCTTATATAGCCCAAAATGCTGTTAGCCTTCTTGGCAACAAGAGCACACTGTTAACTCATATCCAGCTTCACGTCCACTGTAACCCCTAGGTCCCTCTCTGCAGAACTGCTGCCTATAGCCATTCAGTCCCTAGTCTGTAGCAGTGCATGGGATTCTTCCGTCCTTAAGTGCAGGACTCTTAATTGTTGCTAATATTTCCTGTGAGGAGACCAAATTGCTTGGAAAGAAAATGTTTCTTATAGGCTTCTTATAAACATGTCATTTTGGGTACATACAGCACACTGTCACTTTCTAGGAAAGCAAATACACCGGGGAGCACAAGCCCTTCCAAAAATCAAGCCAAGCTACACTGGTACAAAGAAACCAGCACATCAAATGAACCTGGATTTATGCCATTTTTCTTAATCTGTTTACGGGAGGTAACTAATGTCCATTTTCTCTAACAAATCAGCAGCTTTGAAACCTCTTTGTAAACAAAGCTAAAGTCAAGTGCATTTGTAATCCATGTTATTGTCACAGACAGCAAGTGGTGAGAGAGCGTAGGGAATACTGCCTACACACCAAGAGAACACAAACCCTGGGTGCATTTATAGCCCAATAATTGCTTGTTTGTGTAAAGTAATGATGTCTCTGTTTGGCTTTTAGGCCAATTAGTGGTGTAAAGGTGGTAAAACCACCAAGGTAATTAGGCTAATGACTATAAAGCACCGACAGTAAGTGTAAAATCTTTAGGCTTTTTGACACCACACTTTTATGGCACTGAGGGCAGCATTATTTTGATGTGTGAGATCTCTTTTGCTTTTGTGTCCTTTATGGGTGCTGTAGCTGCATGATCTGACATATGTAGAGCATACAGCATGGATGATTCTGGCTTTAAATCAAAAGTTATTAATATATGTTCTCTCCGTTAATTATTTCTTGCATCTCACTGTCTTTCCTTTTATTAATGCAAAGAGATTTGCCCATAATTATTTCCAGTGGTTAAAAACCAAAAACAGGCTGAAGACAATATTGTTCCCATGACAGCAGGAGCTTCATTACTTTATAAACGTTACCAGATGAGATTAGTGGAGATTCACTCTTAATAGCAGACGGCACCATGGATCATGCCTAATGACAGTCATGATGCCAGAACAGTGTTTGGTGAACTAACTGTGGAAAAGCTGGCTGCTTTGCTGCTAGTCCTGAAGACGTTCCCTGATGTACTTAAAGAGACAGTCAGGCTTGAGAAGCCCACAATTTGACCTACAGTAATTTTTACCCTTACGCCCTCTTTGGAAAACCAATGCAATTTCTTTAAATGAAGTTTCTCCTAAAAGAAAGGCTTATTTCATTTGCTAGTTCTTTTTGCTGAAACATACCCTTCTTTGCTCAGGCCAGCCTGGTCTACACATGAAAGGCTTTGCCTGTATTGCTATACCAGTTTGTTCTGGCAACAAAGTGCTCCTAGTATGGACACCGGTTATACCTGCCAAAACTGCACTCTTCCTGCCACTGTTTGTTCCCCACCCACCCCCAAAGTAACACAAACTATAGTAGCTAAAATGAGTTTTGTCAGTAGAAATGCACTTACACTAGGGGCTTTTGCTGGCACAGCTATGTCAGTGAGGGTTCACACCGCTAACTGACACAGCTCTGCCAACAAAAGTCTATAGTGTAGATCTGGCTTAAAAACAAAAGAGAATATGCTGAAGCTACTTACCCCACTGACTGCTGTTACTTACACCTGTGTCAGTCAGGAGTGACTCCATTGAATTAAATGTACAGTCTACAACTGGTATAAGTAAGATCAGAATGGATTGGCTGGGCCCTAATATGTCACCATTTTCTAATCTTCCTCCTGTGTAACCTGAATTCGAACAGCTCAGAACAATAATGTTACATCACATACGTACTGCAACAGGCACAATGGCTGCATCTACACTAAATTGTTTGCAGTTGAACTCTTTGGACAGAACTGGTTTAAATACTATTCAGAGTGTCCCAGCTGGCTAGAACCCTCACGCTTTTGTTTCATGCTCGCATCAGTGCTGTTCTAAACCGTTTCAATTGCAGTGCGCTCCGGATACCTATACCACAGCTCCTGGCACAGATGTCAGAAGCAATCGATTCTAGGAAATGTCAAAAGGCCACTAGGGCACGGTGGTGGGCTAGCAGGACTAGTCGAGCTATTTCAACTCTATATTAGCAATAAATCGGCTCAGACTGAACTGGTTCTTAAATGTGCTCCAAGCTAATTCAGAGGGTTCTTAGAAAGCGTGTAAACAGGTTGGGGTTCTTTTGTGCATGGGCACGGAGTGTATGAAGAGTTGTCCTTAGGAGTGTATGAATGGTTCTCTAGTGTAGGCAAAGGTGAATTATGAGCAGTGTTTGAGTCTTAGCTTTGAATTTCTTCCTGATGTTTTTGAGACTTCAGTCAAAGCCTCAATGTTACTGTAATGGAGGCATTTGTGTTTTCAACAGATGGAAAAAAATACCTTGTCTCACTAAAAAGGTCAGTAGGTAAGAAATCTCCTGGCTGGGCACCCTCAGTCTGAGTGTTTTTCAGCATTTATGTTTAACTGAAGGTCCCTCTTTCTCCATGCCCCTGTTGAAACAGCCTGTGGGCTCTTGCTTGCTCTCTCTCCCCAGGTTATCTCAAAAGGTTCTGTCTTATTTCATTCCTCTCAGATCAAAGGGAATGTTATCAATTCATGAAGGGTCTCCTTTCGATTCCTATCTCCCAGCACCTCCATTTCTCTCAAACCCTTCTCCAGAAGGAAGGAATTGTGAGGCACTCTAGTAAATATCCTTATGGGAAGATTCTTCCACCCCAACACACTGAGGAGACGCAGTTTGTTAAAGTTAACATCTCATCCCTCACGACGAATGAAGGCTAAGGAGGAAATCTGCTCTCAGAAAGTGAAAGGTCTGGCTTCGGCTTCAAAACTGCCCAGAAATGTTGATCTTAAGCCTGTTATGCTGAGCCATAATCATTCCTGGTGGAACTTCATTGACTTCAGTGAAGTTCCACAAGGGATTGATTTGACCCCCTGTCCTCAATTTGCACCATTGAGAAAAAAGGAATAAAAGGCATAAAAATGTAAGTTAAAGACAGAGTGTTACCCTTTGCTTTGAATTTCCTGGCTTTTGTCAGGCTGAGTGCCATCCTTCTAAAAGCTACTGAATGCAGTTTTTGTATAGGAGAAACATGTCTTCTCCCCCACCCCCTTTCAGGGAATGTTTTGAAAAGCACATTGCTTCCATGGTCTGAAGATTAGGAGAGGGGTCTGAGCCAAACCGTCCTTCTATCAACTAGCTTCCTACCCCACCCCCACCACATTGCCTCATATTTTGAACAAATTTAGTTTAGTGTTTAGAGCAGGGGAAGGAGGGTCAGAACTTCTGGCTTTTATTTCTCGTTCTGCCACCGACTTGCTTTGTCCTAGGGTAACTCACTTCACCTCTCTGTTAAATGGATATAAGAATGCCAAACTTGGGGGGCAGTTGTAATTCTTGTGTAATGTTTGTGGCCCTACCTAATTAAACCTCATAAAACCCTTCTGAGCAGTAGCTCATCATCATCTCCACTTTACCTATTGGGAAACTGAGGCACAGAAGATGTGAAGGTCAAACATTTCAAAGATGGGTGCCAAAGTCAGGCACGCAGAGTATTCAGGAGACTAAATATGGATGTAAGTTATGGCCTGAATTTTCAGAAATACTGAGCGATGTGCTGCTCTCATTGACTTCAGTAATGGCGTGTACGTAGCCTCCCTGAAAAACCAAGCTACTTATAGTATTTAATAGATATGATGGTGTCTAACTTAGGAACCCAAGTTTGAACATTCGGGTTTAGATTCCTTGCCCATGGCTACCTGTCCTACTAGACCATGCTGCTTCGGTAAGGGCCTGCTTTTACTCTTACTTTTGGTGGTGTAAAGAAACAATGAGACAATATTAGTCAGCATGATAGACAGCATGATAGACAGTGGTCTCTGCCAAACCACTATGAAATGTTTTTTGTAAGCATCGCAAAAAGGACGATGTTTTGAAGGGGGGATTTGAAGGAAGCTAATGAGTTAGTTTTGTAGATGCTCACAGTGAACTCCTCCCAGGCACCAGGGGCAGCATAGGACCAGCCCTGGACAAAACCAGAAAGCACAGAAGCATGCAGATTTATTTTAAATGTAATTGTGCCTTTACAAAGCTCAGGAAAGGGTTGATTTTTTTCAGAGGCTCAAGGCCAAAGTCCTTATTTATCTGCACAGGCCCACCTCACCCTCACTTCAATATTTCATTATCTGAAAACCTGTCCTCATTCATTTGAGTTTTTCAGATCGGATTTGGCAAACCCTGACTAACCCCTGGAGCACTGTGAATGGTGACACAACTTACTTCTTGGTACAGAGAGTCTGCGGCTTGGTCTTAAGCACTGGATTAGCCAAGGAAGGGATAGCTGAGCTCCTATTCGGCTTGGGAAAACATACCAGGTTTCCATGCTAGCTGGCTCTGCCAGGCTCTCATGTCACTTGGAATGAATGGTGAGAGAAATCATTATTTAATTATCTGGGAAACCCTTAAGACTAATCAGCAAAGAATTTCACTCCAGCAGCAACAGCCAGCTCTCCAACGGTGAGTCACAAAGACAGATATTAAAAAGGTGTTTTTCTTAATTAGCCAGTGTATTAACTGCACTCTTTTCCCTTATAAAAATACAATATTGTTTTCTAGCAATAGTCCATAAACACTGTAGGGACACTACAGTATGCTCTAGTATTGTGCAGTACACTGAGAGGCAATTTTGTCTAGTGGATTGGATTTGAGTCAGAGTCAGGCATCCCATCCCTGTTGTACTTTGTGATTTTAGGTAACTTCTCTTCTCTCTTCTCCCAGCCTCAGTTTTCCTTTCTGTTAAATGGAATTAATAATAATTACCTGCCCTACAGGAGAATTGAGAGGATCAGCGAGGTCATGACTCATGTTGGTAAAGCACTTGGGAGGTGTAACTTTCACCATCCTGGGTAAGGGCTTGATTCTCTGTTGCCCTGCACCTTGTGTCATCTGTTCCCCCAGTGCATAAGGAGTGTAAAATGCTGCTGAATCAGAATGGCAGCATTTCAACTCCTCAGTTTGTGCTGGTGCAAATGACAACGCAGGGACCCAAGATAATGGAAAATTGGGTCTTATGTAGATTAAATGAAAATAAGGGTTGGGCAGTGTGAACTGGAAAGGAGCCGTTTCACAAGAGCCTGGGAGGTCAAGGAGAGAAGGGGAAAAACACCCCCCCAGAGCAAGGGGTCAACAGCTCTCTGCTGCCGTAAAGGCATGGCTGGCGGCTGTGAGTTTTCATTTCAGTCTGGAAAACCAGACACTGTTCTTCTCATCTCCAGGGAGCCATTCTACTAAGATCATAGTTCCCAGCCTCAAGTGAGTCCATTTCTCAATGCATTGTGTCCTAGGTCTGTATTATGGGCTCAAGGCTGCATTGCATGATGAACACAGGAAGACTGTTTCTGGAGAGCGTGTACAAATTCAGTATCCTTCCATCATAGATCAGTGGAGATGCTTCATCCTCGGATCCTGGGAATACACCCTAGGAAACCTTTACATGTGCACACAGTAGATTAATGTGCCAGAAGTGGGGTTTACAAACTTTATCCAATGAAGGGCTGCATTGACAATTCGCCAGGAGCTTGAGGACTGATTTTAACTCATCTAATGGAACAGACTGCAACTGCTTTCAGCCCCAAAAGACTATATGTCCCAGAAAGGCACTTTTAGCTGAGTGAAGACCGCTTTGATCCAGTTGAATACGGACAGCTGTACTTGGTGCGGTCTGTCCTTCTGTATTTGAGGTGAGTGGCCACAGGCCATTCTGCAGGACCTGGCAGGCTGCATTTTATTTCACCAATAGGCAGACCCTCTGGTTACCCCTTGTGTCGGAACTTTCTTACAGACTTTGAACTGATTATGGCCTCAAAACATTGTTTTAACCTTATTGCAATGAAACCAGCTTGTAGTTAAATTCAAACTGACCTTTGGGTATGTGGTGGGGATCAAGTGAGGTTAAATGAAAGAGATGAAGTTTCCAACTCTGATCCCATTTACCACACTGTAATTCTGGGGTAGCCCCACTGGCACTCCTGGATTTCCACCAGTGGGACAAAGACCAGAATATTAAAAGAACCCTCCAAGTACCTCAGTGTCATCCTATTTTGAAATTCATGGCGACATGAATGCAGTCTCTCCAGGTTTATCAACCAGACTCTTGTTCTTATCAGCGCCATGCAGCCTGAATAGCTAGCTCTCCTCTTGGAGCTTGTCTTCTGTCTCTGATGATTTAAAGACATAGCTGTCCAAACACCACTGGTTCAACAGTACAATCTAATCACTGTGGGAGCACAGAGTCTGGGAACCTCTCTCTCTGATAAACATAGGGCACGAATGCTTGCTGTGGCATTTGTTATGGGGAAGAACACTATTCTAGCTGGGGTACACCTGCTTAGATTTACCAAGAGATTCAGGTATGATCATAAAAGTGAACTGAAAAACTGTATTCCAAGTGCACAGCCTTTTGAGTTGTTTGCTGTTTTAAAAGTTTTTTTTAAAATGGTGTTGGGTCTTTAAAAAAAACTGTACCTCTAAGAGCTCAAACATTTAACTGAAAGTCATTTATGGGGTGTAACTCTGAGGCAAATTAAATTCCTAGCATTCAAGCAAATGCCTCAGCAAGACAGAGCTGAGGAAGCCCTGCCCAAATGGCCCTGGGCTTTCAGCTACAGAAAAAAAATGTTTACTTTGCACAGTGGCAACAAAGACACTACTCTGCCTGCAGCAGAAACAAGAGGGAACAATTTATCTCCTAAAGGGGTTTCATCCTCTAATATGGCACAGAAAAGACCCTTAATAAAGGCAATCAAGAGGCATGGAGATCAAGCAGTGGTAGCTGAACCTCAAAGGGCCCAATGCTCAGGTTGGATAAGTTGCCATGACTCCCCAACAGAGCTACTCCAGTTTACATTGACTGAGGATCTGACCGAACATGTTCAGAGATTCCCGATTTACCTCTATGTAAAGTGGAAAGGAGAGTCATTCCACTGAAGTAACTGGAGCTACAGTGCTAGAACCAGGCCTAGTGACATGGGTACTGCTCCAATTATTTCTGTAGTGTTATTCATCATTTACACCTGTTTCAGCTGACTCATCTTGCATACACTGGTAGAAATCAGGAGTAGCTTCAGACATCAGTAGAATTGTACAACTGAAAAGCTGGTTTAAGTAATAGGAGAATCAGGCCCAAGTTGGACAAACACCACAAAACTTGAGTGTTCATCCAAAATTTCTTCCGACTTAGAGGGAAAGATACTCTACAAGTGCTCACATGTAACCCAGGTGATCCAGGCTCGGTTCCTTCCCTCCCCAAATTGACTGTTTGACCTTGGGCAAGTCACTTCTTCTCCCATCTATGGAAAGGAAAAATACATTAAGGACTATGAGATACTCAGATGCTACAGCAATAAGTACTTAAGACAGAGAGAACTTCTGGGTTGGGTTCACTGTTGCCCTGTGGCCCTTTTGCACTAGCTAGGTTATTAATGGTTGTATCATGCTCTGAGAACCTCGGATAGAAGGTACTATAGAAGAGTACAAAGTCTTATTATTATTATTATTAAGGTTTAGATTGACACTCAGACACAGTAAAAAGAATTCCCACTTACACCCCTATGCTGGCTACCCAGACTTTGGGTCCAGACGTGCAGTACTAACAGGGACTACTCATGTGCTTACTCCCTTTCTGGAGCAGGTGGGTCATGGTGGGTGAGGTGAGGAATGGGCAGAGACATGGCTTCACTCCCCACTGAGCAGCACAGTCAAACTAGTGCAGTCTGGGTAGTAATTTGCTGCTGGTAATGACTTGCAGTCAATTACTCCCCCGCTCCCCCTCGAGGAAGCAGGGGAGGAACTGTGACTTAGAGGTGTATATCTAAGGCGATGTCTGCACTAGTACCAATGCAGTTGTGCCACTGTAAGATCACTCATGTAGTCGCTTTATGCCACTGGGAGAGAGCTCTCCATTGACGTAGCGCTGTGCACACTTCCACTTATGCTGGTGAAACTTATGTCACTAAGGGGTGTGTTTTTTCGCACCCCTCCACTACATAAGTTTTGCTGGCATAAATGCTAGTGTAGACATGGCCTCAGACACAATCTGTCCTGGGTCTACTCCCAAGGTGGAGCTGCCTACAGAGCAGCCTTTGCTCAGGGCTGTGCCCAGCGTCAGACTCTAGCTCAATTGTTTTAGTAGGAAATAGAAATTCTAGTACACAGGTGTCTGTGCCTATTCAGAGTGGATATTTGCTCTCCAACTTCTGCTCAGGTATCAACCACATGTTGTAACTTGCGTGGTGTTACAGTACAAATTACCATATTATATTGGAAACACATCAAATTCTTCCCCATTCCTTCCTCCCAGTAATTAGATGTTGAGTGTCTTATCTGGGACACTTGGAGCAGGATGAAGTACTACTGAAATACATTAAAATGCGTGCCCCACTAATAGCCACAGTCTTCAGCATAGCAGAATTAGGCCATGTCTACATCTAAAATTTTGCAGCGCTGGTTGTTACAGCTGTATTAGTACAGCTGTATAGGGCCAGCGCTGCAGAGTGGCCACACTTACAGCAACCAGCGCTGCAAGTGGTGTTAGATGTGGCCACACTGCAGCGCTGTTGGGCGGCTTCAAGTGGGGTTCGGGGAACGCGAGAGCAAACCGGGGAAGGAGACCAGCTTCGCTGCGGTTTGCTCTCGCGTTCCCCGAACCCCCCTGCAAACCGCAGGGAAGGAGACCTGCTTGATCGGGGGTTCGGGGAACGAGAGAGCAAACCGGGAAAGGAGACCAGCTTCGCCGCGGTTTGCTCTCGCGTTCCCCGAACCACCCTGCAAACCGCAGGGAAGGAGACCTGCTTGATCGGGGGTTCGGGGAACGAGAGAGCAAACCGGGAAAGGAGACCAGCTTCGCCGCGGTTTGCTCTCGCGTTCCCCGAACCATCCTGCAAACCGTAGGGAAGGAGACCTGCTTGTTCGGGGAACGCGATAGCAAACCGGGGAAGGAGACCAGCTTCGCCGCGGTTTGCTCTCGCGTTCCCGGAACCACCCAGCAAACCTCAGGGAAGGAGACCTGCTTGCTCGGGGTTCGGGGAACGCGAGAGCAAGCTGGGGAAGGAGACCAGCTTGATTACCAGAGGCTTCCTCAGGTATGCTGGGATACCTGCTTATTCCACGGAGGTCAAGAAAAGCGCTGGTAAGTGTCTATACTTGATTACCAGCGCTGGATCACCAGCGCTGGATCCTCTACACCCGAGACAAAACGGGAGTACGGCCAGCGCTGCAAACAGGGAGTTGCAGCGCTGGTGGTGCCCTGCAGATGTGTACACCTCCTAAGTTGCAGCACTGTAACTCCCTCACCAGCGCTGCAACTTTCTGATGTAGAAAGCCCTTAGAATTACTCTGCACGTACCTTGTATATGTTGATTAACTTTGTGGTACAGATAAAGAGCAATTTGTCAACAAGCTTTTTCTTAAAAAACAGATTCAAAATGAATATTGCTTCCTTCATTTAGAGGTACTATATGCATTGGTAGTTTACCAGTCTTGTGGAATGGGAAGACTCAACAGACCTTTAGTTAAAGCACAGGGAAAGTTGCTTCCTATAAAATATTATTGTTATCTGTATTACAATAGCACACAAGTTCACCTACTCGGAACAGGTCCCATAGTAGATGTATGTGTAACGCTGACAGACCCCAGTTGTCAGTGGGCTGGATTGATCCTGAGACCTCTGAAACTTAGTGTATGAACCTCTACTACATGAGTTAAAAGCCACATGGATTTTAATTAAGGCTGGAGCAGACTCATTAATCTCTAGATAGTCTAGGTGCCACCAGAGAGGACGGAGCACCACACCAGGACAGCATGGGTTACATATGCATACAGGGAGACAGTCTCTGCCCCCAAGAGCTTACAGTTTAAATAGACAACAGACAGGAAGTATTATCCCCATTTTACAGATGGGGAACTGATACTCAGAGAGGTTAAATAACTTGCCCAAGGTCACCCAGGAAGTCTGTGGGTGAGCCAAGAACTGAATGAGATGTAGGCCAGTGTCTTAGCCACAAGACCATCCTTTTTCTCTAGAGACAAAAAAAAAAAAAGGGTAATATGACTAGTGGTTGTACAACATCAAATGGGCTTTTGGACTAGTCTGCTATGCAAGCACTGTAGACAAATAAGCGAAAATGCCTTTATATTTTGGCATTTGATTGTGAAGGGGAAAATCATGATCAGCATTCATCAAGCTGTCCAATAAATAAATAGTATGAGACTGTGATGCACTCCAGTCTAATCAGCATTGCACAGCTTTGTTAGTTCATGAATTACAGCGACTACCTCTTCTAAGGCTAAGTTTTGAAGTTCTTTCTCAGCATGCAGTTGGGCAAAACTCCTAATGAAATAAACTGCCATTGAAATCAATGGGTGAAATCCCAAGATTCCTACTTGGATAGATTACCAGCGGTAAAAGCCGAGTCAAATCTAATTCAGGATTTAGTCCAAAGGGAACTTTGCTCGAGTAAGGATGTCAGGATACAGACTATGGTGAAATCATTGATGTCATAGAACAGCTTCACAATGGGCATGATCCTGCACACTGCTGCATGCACTCAGCTTCAGTGGGAGCTGAGGCTGCACAGACTCTCCAGTGCTGTTTCAGCTCTCTGCAGGACTGGGTCTGATTAGCAGTCAGAATTGCAATTTGCTCATTTTGTTGTATTGAAATGATTTGGGATTTTCATCATATTTCTAAAAAAGCTTTTGCGGTGCAAAGCTCAGGTGTTTCACTTCACAGGGGTCCCTTGCAAATGTTCTCCTTAGTGCTCATTCATGGAGCTTTGCACCCGCTCCCATGTTTCAATCTGAAGGAAAAAAATCAGTTGAACCTGCCATGTATTGCCTAGCTTTCACTGAAACCATACAGAACGGCAAATTGTCCAGGCTTTGGTTGCAAAGCCATAAATCAGCAAGGTTTGCTTAACTGGCCCTCGAAAGATTCATTAATCTTGGTGAACCTCGGAATGAATTTGGTCTGACTGGTAAGTTAAGGACAAAACTTAGAACCAGCTGAATTGCAAGGGGCAGCTGTAATCAATGCAGTTTCATGACAGCAAACTATATCCAAGTTCTATACAAATGAGTTCCCTGTTGCATTTCTCTCCTGATATTTGCTCTGTGCAAAACACAAAGGGTTTATCTGCTCTTGGATCTAGTTCCACTGATGTTAATGCAGTTATGCCAAGGATGAATTTGGCTCAAGTTACTCTTTTACAAACATTTTATGTATAAAACACTTACAATCCAATGGCTCATCCTAGAGAGACAAACACCCCATGAATTCTCAAAATCCACACCCGAACCTGTCTACAAACTTTGAAACTGTCCTTGATATCTATAATGGCAAACCCACATCCAAACACCACCCAACTTTGGAGTGTTCAAACTACAGGTTGGGATCTGAATTCTGTGGCTTAAACCCCTCTCTAATCCAGCTGGCAATTGGTCAACCAAAACCATTTTGGTATAAGAAAATGACACATAAAAGTGACTTTTTCTGTTTTTGCACATTAGTTTCTAATTTTATTTGCAACTTTGCCCCAAGAAGTGATCAGAACTAAGGAGCTTTCCTTTCAGCCTAAAATCTCTTTTTCATGCACTGGCTGTCAGTGCTCCCGAAAAGATTAAATAAGGCATATATAATGTAGATTTAAAGGATTTTCCAGCTGAAGTGCCAAAGCACTTTGAACTGAAGAAGAAAGAGGTTGCTGTTCAAGGACTTCTTGATATGTTGGGAAAGACTAAGTGGCATTGTTTTGCACACTGTATTAAAGTAAATAATCCACGTCTTTGGTGTTGCACTCATGGGAAAAGTGCATTAACTCCTTCGTGTGGTGCCATTAGCACACTATGTCTGAACAGTGAGATTCTCAAGGAATGCTAGGGAAGGCCAACAGAGTGGGACATGTTCAGTAACATACACCCAGAAAGGGAGGTAAAATACACGACATACACATTAAGAGCAAACTCTGTATAGAAATTCATCCACACAAGTCACTTGCGGCTCTTTCACTAATACAGTGCTTCTCACTTTCAGAAGCATTTTAGAAATTTAGGACCAGCTTTTCCACTACACTGTGGCTGCATTGGGTCCGGGCAAAGTGTCTGTAAACCTGGTGGATCCAGCCAATGGAGGATAACTCCTGCTTAGGAAAACTACCAAAGGCACCTACATTACTTCTTCTGGCTCCTAGCATATGGTATGTACCTGGGATGTCCCTCTGCCCCTGCGATCCCCAGTTGCTGTAATGTCAACCTTGAAGGCTGTTGGCAAATGGCACAAAACACATCAGCCCTAAGGCTGGGCTGTTTCACATTAGCCAGGTAGCCCTGTGGTTGGAGGGGTATGAAGGTGACCTAAAGCTACCTGTGCCTACAGTCCTGAGCTGCAGCAATCCAGCTTGGATGCAGCCTACAGTTGGCCAAGTTTCTACTGGATCCTGTGGTGCAGAGTCCTGGCAGTGGGAAATCTGCTTGGGAGGAGGATGTAGGCTTAGCAGTGGAAAAAAACTGCAACCTGCCCATTGCCAAGGCAGCCAGTGAAATCCCCATAGAGAGTAGAACTGGCTTTGGACAAAGAGTTGCCAGGGTGATGCACTGATTCAGTGCATCCCTTCAGCCGCCACCACTTGATTATAATCCAGAGCTTCACCCATCATCAGACTACCTCAAAGGACAGCAACTGTGTCAACTCTACCTACCTGACCTTCATTGGGGTGATCTTCTATATCTCCCTGCACCAGCACTGGCAAATAGAACATAGTAGTTCTACTTTACAACTTGAACATAGGAATGGACAAGTGATACATTATTGTGTCTCTGACAATAGCAGGTACAAGATGCCTCAGGGGAAAATGCAAGAAACTGCATAGGAGATATTGATGGTGTAACAAGCAAGAATTTATTACCTTTTAGCTGTGAAGATCTAATAAATAAATACTTTGCACTTCTGTCATACTCTTTCTTTCAAGGATCTAGTGGAGCTTAACCGACAGTAATGCCTAAAACACCAATGGGAGGTAGAGAAGAGTTATACCCATTTTGCAAATTAGCAGACTGAGGCTCAGAGAATAAATCAATGGCCTATGATCACACCAGGAGGCCATGGAATTTCTAGAAAGAGAACCCCAGGAGTTCCAAATTCCAATCCTCTTTTCCCTCCTACCTGTAGATCATACACTGAAATGAGGTTAGGTGTTGTAATAAGGGCTAGATTGTCTTGAGTCCTTAGCACCCAACAGCCAATAGCAGTTTTCAGGTATCTAAAAGGGTGTCATCAGGAGGAGGGAGAAAACTTGTTCACCTTAGCCTCCAATGATAGAACAAGAAGCAATGGGCTTAAACTGCAGCAAGGGAGATTTAGGTTGGACATTAGGAAAAAGTTCCTAACTGTCAGGGTAGTTAAACACTGGAATAGATTGCCTAGGGAAGTTGTGGAATCTCCATCTCTGGAGATATTTAAGAGTAGGTTAGATAAATGTCTATTAGGGATGGTCTAGACAGTATTTGGTCCTGCCATGAGGGCAGGGGACTGGACTCGATGACCTCTCGAGGTCCCTTCCAGTCCTAGAGTCTATGAGTCTATGGCCACGTCTACATCTAAAATTTTGCAGCGCTGGTTGCTACAGCTGTATTAGTACAGCTGTATAGGGCCAGCGCTGCAGAGTGGCCACACTTACAGCAACCAGCGCTGCAAGTGGTGTTAGATGTGGCCACACTGCAGCGCTGTTGGGCGGCTTCAAGGGGGGTTCCGGGAACGCGAGAGCAAACCGGGAAAGGAGACCAGCTTCGCCGCGGTTTGCTCTCGCATTCACCGAACCACCCTGCAAACCGCAGGGAAGGAGACCTGCTTGCTCGGGGTTCCGGGAACGAGAGAGCAAACCGGGAAAGGAGACCAGCTTCGCCGCGGTTTGCTCTCGCGTTCCCGGAGCCACCCAGCAAACCGCAGAGAAGGAGACCTGCTTGCTCGGGGTTCCGGGAACGAGAGAGCAAACCGGGAAAGGAGACCAGCTTCGCCGCGGTTTGCTCTCGCGTTCCCGGAGCCACCCAGCAAACCGCAGGGAAGGAGACCTGCTTGCTCGGGGTTCCGGGAACGAGAGAGCAAACCGGGAAAGGAGACCAGCTTCGCCGCGGTTTGCTCTCGCGTTCCCGGAGCCACCCAGCAAACCGCAGGGAAGGAGACCTGCTTGCTCGGGGTTCCGGGAACGAGAGAGCAAACCGGGAAAGGAGACCAGCTTCGCCGCGGTTTGCACTCGCGTTCCCCGAACCACCCTGCAAACCGCAGGGAAGGAGACCTGCTTGCTTGGGGTTCCGGGAACGAGAGAGCAAACCGGGAAAGGAGACCAGCTTCGCCGCGGTTTGCTCTCGCGTTCCCGGAGCCACCCAGCAAACCGCAGGGAAGGAGACCTGCTTGCTCGGGGTTCCGGGAACGAGAGAGCAAACCGGGAAAGGAGACCAGCTTCGCCGCGGTTTGCTCTCGCGTTCCCGGAGCCACCCCGCAAACCGCAGGGAAGGAGACCTGCTTGCTCGGGGTTCCGGGAACGAGAGAGCAAACCGGGAAAGGAGACCAGCTTCGCCGCGGTTTGCTCTCGCGTTCCCGGAGCCACCCAGCAAACCGCAGGGAAGGAGACCTGCTTGCTCGGGGTTCCGGGAACAAGAGAGCAAACCGGGAAAGGAGACCAGCTTCGCCGCGGTTTGCACTCGCGTTCCCCGAACCACCCTGCAAACCGCAGGGAAGGAGACCTGCTTGCTCGGGGTTCCGGGAACGAGAGAGCAAACCGGGAAAGGAGACCAGCTTGATTACCAGAGGCTTCCTCCTTCCACGGAGGTCAAGAAAAGCGCTGGTAAGTGTCTACATTGGATTACCAGCGCTGGATCACCAGCGCTGGATCCTCTACACCCGAGACAAAACGGGAGTACGGCCAGCGCTGCAAACAGGGAGTTGCAGCGCTGGTGGTGCCCTGCAGATGTGTACACCTTCAAAGTTGCAGCGCTGTAACTCCCTCACCAGCACTGCAACTTTCTGATGTAGACAAGCCCTATGAGTCTATGAGCTCCCATTGCGGCACTTAGGGCCAGACCCAGTGTGCTGAGATCCGCTAAGTCCAGCCTGATTGTGGGTGCTGAAGATGTGAAAATTCTGGCCTTTAAAGCAAAACCCAGCCCAAGAGGTACAGAAAACAGATACATATAACAAACTGATATGGTGTGTATTTAAAATACATACATATTTAGATTGTTCTAATCTCCTTCGGATGTTCCTTGTCTCTGGGGGATGTAGCAGCACCCTGATAGCTCTGTATGTTGTGCCCAATCCCCTTTGTCCTTTGTATGTCCCTGGTCTATTTATCCTGTAAGCTCTTTGAGACAGTGCCTAATGCAATGGGGCCCAGGTTCTTACTGGGACCTTTGAACACTACTGCAATACAAATCACCAAGAGCAAATAATAATTGTTTTAAGGCACCAAGTGCCTGATTTGAAGAGGCGCTGAGCACCTGCAGATCCCATTGACTTTAACTGGCATTGTGGGTGCTCTGCAGGTCTGAAAAATCAGCCCCCCCAAATACCATAAGCCAGTCCTCCTCACAATGCAAACTGGGGTTAGCTTCACTGAGGTCAATAGAGTTAGACTGTGCAAGGGAAAGGAGGGTTGTGCCTCTTGTGTGAAATGAAATCTCCGATCCAAACTTGCAAGGCAGGGTGAATTACAACTTGTGCTGGACTGTAATTTCTCACAAGGCACCCGTGAACAGATATTCATATCCTGCTTTTGCTGCGCTATCCCTCCACCCCAGATCCACCTTAGACACTAACTTTCCTTCTTTCCTGACAAAATAATCCATGAAAAATTCAGTAGGACAGTTCGCTCTTGTTCTCTTTTTTTGGTGTTGAATTTTTGCCGAGCTTTAACTCGAGGGGGAAGGGGGGGAAGAAAAGAGCAGCCCAGCCTCTGGGTTTCACTGCATCCTGCCGCAGTGCCCAGTTTACATGGTACGAAGGTCATTTAGCATAGCATGAAGCCCTCAGCGAGTTGCAAAAGGCAATTTCAGCTGATCCATGATGGAATTTCACTCAGCCAAAGTCCTCATTATTATGCATTTTTTACACATTAGGATTTGCCTTTTGTTGGCAGCCAGATCTGTTCACGAGGTGTTAAAAAGTGCAGAGGGGCTTTCTGCTCCACTTTGGCCAGCTAATCCTGCTTTTAAGGATAGGATAACTGTTTCATTCCAGGACTGGCTCAGCTTTAGAACCTGGTGACATCTGTTGACAAGGTTCTCAGAAATCAGTATGACGCTCTTAAAAGGAAGAAACCCCATAGCTGTCTATTCCAGGATGACTAGGTCCCCTGAAGGGCTGAGGGTACTCTACAGATTGACTGTAACTTTTCTTTTTAAGTGCTAGCCCCTCGTTTTCTAAATATTTTCTAAGATGGAAAACCTTTGATGACTCATTTGACCCTGTTAAAAGCAACATCCCGCTTTGATTGATTAGATGTTCCTTTTGTTGAAGAGAAGGAAGCTGCAACCTCTCCCCCCTTTTTTAAAAATTCTTCTAGTTAAATACACAGATACCCACAACTCTGAGCTGAACAATGTCACAGGCAGAGCAGATAACTGCTTCACACCAATCTCTCCTGATTAGAAAAGGCATTTTATTATCATCTTGATCTTTCTCTTTCCTGAAGTAGTAATTGAATCATACTTGAGTCTAGAAAATTGATATCTCCCCCCCCATAACTATTATGAGGTACATTATCAGAGATCCTGAAGCATTCTTTGCAGAAAAAAACCTGTTTTCAGTTAATGAAAAATTTCAATAATGATTCTCAAATATATTTTGATGAAAATATCAATAAACATGTTTTGGAAAATTTGAAAAAAAAAAAACCACGGAAAATTGCAGTCATGTTGACAATCTTTTGTGAAAAGTTTTGTCCTTGGGTAAAAGCCATTTTTCAATAAAAAATAAATAAAAAAAATAAAAAAACACGGTGTGAGGAAAACTCTGACCAGTGCTATTTGTAAGGAAGGCAAAGTACTTGCTCAGCTAATATAGGAAGCATGCAGCAGAGCCAGGAATGGTGCTCAGTCTTCGGTTTGAATCCCAAGGCTAGCTTTCTTTCCTAATCTGTAGCAAATCAGGAGAAAAGCCATACAGGGCAGCTAAGATCCTGTAATCTTTGACGTAAAATTTCCATTTTTTAAGCAGTAAACAGATACTTTATTAAGTAGTGAAAGAACAATTAGAATTTGCATTCTACCCAATGGATTAGGGGTATCTCAGCAATGGGTGGCCCAGGGCATGGATTGGGACCTGGCTTGCTACATGCTCAACTCTGTCCCAGGCCACTGCTGCTGTTTCTTGTCAGACTGGCCAGGAAAGGGGGTGGCTCTAACAATGTGGCAATTAGGAGCCCTTGCCTAGTCTACCCCACAGCAGCTCCTGCAGGCTAGGGTGACCAGACAGCAAGTGTGAAAAATCGGGACAGTGGGTGGGGTGTAATAGGAGCCTGTATAAGAAAAAGACCCAAAAACTGGGATGGTCCCTATAAAATTGGGACATCTGGTCACCTTACCGCAGGCCCAGTGGAGATACCTCTGCGGTAGCTGGTGAGGAGCTATGAAAATTCTGAGGGGGGCTAGTTGTCCCCAGTGCCCCATAGCAAATGATGCTCCTGGAAGCCAATGGAAGTTTGAAATCTAAATTAACATAGGCCTGGTCTACACTTACAACTTATGTCAATGAAGCTACACAGTCCAGAGCGCCGGAGCTATGTCAGCCTAACTCTCCGTATAGACACAGCGAAGTCAATGGAAGAATGCTTCCGTTGACCTAAGTTCTGTCACTCAGAGAGGTGGAGTTCCTACGGTGATGGAAAAATGCCTTCTGTCTGTTGCTGTAGTCTGTGTAACTCTGAGGCTACAGTGGCATAGCTACAGCATCGTAGCTATGCACCTGTAGTGCAGACTGGCCAGAATGGTAGGGCTCTTTAAGAAGGCTAGATTTTCCCCTAGCACATTTCTTAAGGAGCCTGTATGAGTTAGACCTACTGTCTTTACATGAGAATAATTTATTACCTTCATACCACAGCCTTAAAGAGTTTACAGTCTAAGCAAACAAGCCAAAGGGTGGGAGGGGAAACAGAGGCACAGTGAAGTGACTTGCCCAAGGTCACAGAGCAGCTCAGCGCCAGAGCCAGGAATAGGACCCAGGTCTCCCTGACTCTCCATCCAATCTTAAACTTAAAAGTATATTTGTATCAGTGTTATCAATGAGGAAGGACTCTAAAGGGGCATGACTTATTGCATGCTGGTGGCCAGGTCCTTTAGAGACACTCCAGCACAGATATGTTTCATTAAAATCTGGTCACTTACTAGTTGTTGTAGTCCTACCTAAGGTGTACATGGGATTTCTCTACTACCTTTACCTTGATTAGATCATGGCTTGTATATTCCTCTATGTCTGTGCAGAGTGAGCAGAAAACACTGCCAGGTCAAAATGGTAGCATTGTCCACTACTCTTCACTCACTTTACACACACGTATAACACTGTACAAGGTGCCACACAGTGGAAATTCAGGCCCAGTCAGTGTAGTTTAATAAATATGTTGCTGTTAAATGGCCATCCTGGTCCCGTTCCTGTTTGGCTGCGGGTTTCTTGTGATCTATACCAAATGGTCTCGTTCTTTTTGTAGGAGAAAATCGTGGGTCTGATTCTGATCTTACTTATGCCAGTGTAATTCAGGAATATCCTTGCTGACACCAATGAAATTGCAGTGGTGTACGATCAGTGTGAGAGGAGATTACAGCCTGCTAGGGTTAGTTGCAGTTACCTTTTTACCGAGTCATTGACGGCTTTGTAATAATAGAGCCTTTCCCTCGAGATAACTTTCACATCTTGTTTTTCTGGTTTCTCAGGTACATGTCCGACTATTTATTTTTTTACAGTCAAGAACATACTGGTCCTCCCTCAGTGTAATAAAAGCGAAAAAAAAATGTAAATAGTTACCAATGAAACAAACAAGAAAAGTAAACAGAGAATGACGCCTCTGAATAGCGTTCACCAGGCTAGTAACACTGGGTACCGCACCTGCAGCCTAACAACCAAAATACGCATCAAAGTCAGTCAATATTATACATTCTTTGCTAGACAACTCCCTACCCCCTCAGTTACACCACACTGCTCTTGCTCCTTTCTTCACAATTCAATTGTTAACTATGCTACTCCTGTGAGATCGGAGTCAGTCCTGAGACTGGACACTAAATGATAACCAGGTAGCAATGTAGCCATTGTCCTAATACAACCCTGAAGCACAAACTGATCACCAAACTAACTGTTTTATTGTACCTATTACAATGAGGAGTCAAATTTATCCCTGGTGCAATTCCACTGACCTCAGTGGATTCACACCAGAGAGGAATTTGGCTCATAATCATGAATATTATTTGCCACTAGTTGTATTTATGAGGTTCAGGTCTGGGGTAAACTCAAGTTTGGGATAAGAATGTGTAGACTCATGCAAATGGATAGCTAGTTTTGAGAGACACAATAGTAGCTTCAAATGCAGTTAGAAAACAGCATTATAATATAGTTAAAACTTTAATTCAGGGAGGTTCTGTGGCCTGTGTTATACAGGAGGTCAGATTAGATCAATGATTTTCAACCTTTTTTCATTTGTGGATCGCTAACAAATTTCAAATGGAGGTACAACCCCCTTTGGAAATCTTAGCCATAGTCTGCCAGCCCCCAGGAATTAGATGATTCCAGTGGTTTCTTCTGGCTTCATAATTTATACAGGATCAAACTTGATGGGAAATCCACAATATAGCCTTGACAATAACAAAGGAGAGGGGCTTGAGTTAAAGCTTAGAGAAGGAATTTGATCCAAATCCTAAATTCAGTGGGCTTTGGATCAGTTCCTTAGGCCCAACTCATGAAATTTGGATCCAGGTCTGGGTCCAGATATGCCCAACGTTCAAGGAGTCCAGAGCCAGTCCTCTGGTTTGGAGTCATCCCTCTCTGGAAACTTATTCTCTGTTATATTTTGTATTTTTTGCAGTGTTGTTGTAGCAGTGTTGGTCCTAGGATATGGGCAGTCAACTGCATAAATGAAGCCTAAAAGCATTCAATTAAAATGACCTTTCTCTGATAGTTGTATGGCCCTGTTCACATCACCATGGTCTCTGAGCACTTCAATAACTTTAATTCATTTATCCTCACCGTGGAAGTGTCCTCTCATCGCAGTGCACCCTCTTATGGCTGGGTTGATGTGGCAGCTCTCCTGCTCCTTTGGCACCCTGTGCTGACAGCCACTCAGGCCCTGTGGTGGTCTCTTCCCAGTAGCTGGTTCTCTGGTGAGGTCATTTTTAGTCTTTCTCATAGACTCATCAACTCATAGACTTTAAGGTCAGAAGGGACCATTATGATCATCTAGTCTGACCTCCTGCACAAAGCAGGCCAGAGAACCCCCTACCCATCCACTTCTATAACAAACCCCTAACCTATGTCTGAGTTACTGAAGTCCTCAAATTGTGGTTTGAAGACCTCAAGCTGCAGAGAATCCTCCAGCAAGTGACCCGTGCCCAATGCTGCAGAAGAAGGCGAAAAACCTCCAGGGCCTCTGCCAAACTCCCTGGAGGAAAATTCCTTCCCGACACCAAATATGGTGATCAGACTCACCAAGCTACACCCAGGAAAGAATTCTCTGCAGTAACTCAGATTCCATCCCATCTAACATCCCATCACAGACCACTGGGCATACTTACCTGCTGATAATCAAAGATCAGTTGCCAAAGTTAATTGCCAAAATCAGGCTATCCCATCTTCTGGGGAGACCTAAGTCCAACATACCACTGGCCTGGTGGTGGTGTCACACCAGTGGTTTGGCCCAATTTCATGCAGGCCAGTTTTTGGCTCTGGGGTCTCCATGCCCTCCAAGGGCTAGTAGGGGAACCCAGGCCCACCCTGCCCAGGGCCCCTGTATGAAGCAGATGAAGTTGGTCTGTTCAGACCCTCTTCTGTATCCTTTGGCTACTTCCTACAGTGACCTGCAGCTAGGCCTCTCACAGCCTCGTCCTTGGCTGATTCCTTTGCAGGTCCCAAAACAAAGGTGAGCCAAACTGGTTGAGGAACAAAAAGGTTCTGCACCAGGCCCACCTGTGCTGCCACTTAGGAGTCTCTCGTTAGCTCTAGCCCCAGCTGATCATTCCTCGAAAGCGGCTTCAAAGCTATCTCTGGTTAAGCTCTAGCCCCAGCCAGGCCCATGTTCATAGGGCTAGTTCAAGATGTCTTCTCCCTCTTCCAGTCAGTTACCACTGAGCTGGTCTTTTCCTCTTATTTCCTCCCTCCAGGCTTGATACCTTGCACTGATAATGGGGTGGGGCTGACTGGGCCTCATTAACTCTTCTTGGTCTGTGTGGGGTCACCTCACCACTATATCTCTGTGAGGAAGGGCAGTGCTATTATCCTTATTTTACCAGGGGGGAACTAATGCACAGAGAGTCTAAAAGACTTGCCCAAGACCACATGGGAAGTTTGTTGGAGAGCAAGGTATTTTGCCCAGGACTCCCAAGTCCCAGGCTGGAGCATCCTTGCTTTCAAATTGATGCCAAGGGAACTCTTGTGGAATATCCAGCAATACTTTTGTGGTGTGGCTTTATTGGAACGTGTGCGCACCGGTGCTGCAGTATTCACAAATAGCAAAGCCACAGATAAGATTTGAAGGCTTTCATTTAGGTATTTAAATCGGATGTAGGCACCTAACTCTAAGGACCCATATGTGAACGTTTGTCTCAGTTTCTGTATGGGGTGTATTAGTACTTTTTATTTGTGTTACTGTCACGCCTTGCAGCCCTAGTCATAGACCAGGGCTCCTTTGTGCTAAGTGAAGAACAAAAACACAGCCTTGTTTCAAAGAATATACTTGGATCAACTGGTTTGTAAATTCTGACAACAGACAGACATCATTTGTAAAGCAAACCCACATCAATCAGTGCAGCACACCTCATTGAATTAACTTAAATCATAGCATGAGGAGAAACATTGCATTTTATTTAAAAATGTGACAAAAAATGTTGTAATGAAGCTAACAACTGGACAGCTACAACAAGATAAACAAACTGATGTTTTAGACGTGCATGCTGCATAAAAACTGTTCACTCGAGGAGGAGAAGGTGGAATTAATCTAGCAGTGATTGAAAGATACTAACCTTTTAGTCCCATTGAGCTTCAGAATAACGCATTTAATTGAAACAATCTTCCACAGCCCACAGTATATGGCGCTTCATACCAGCATAAGTTGGGGGAGGGATAGCTCAGTGGTTTGAGCATTGGCCTGCTAACCTCAGGCTTGTGAGCTCAATCCTTAAGGGGGCCATTTAGGGAACTGGAGCAAAAATCTGTGTGGGGATTGGTCCTGCTTTGAGCAGGGTGCTGGACTAAATGACCTTCTGAGGTCCCTTCCAACCCTGATATTCTATAAGTGAATCTCCTATTGAATGTATATGGTGATAAATGTCATATACATTGCTTAGTTATTAGGCTGTTGCAGAAACATTGATTGGTATGTGAGGTGCTTTTTCTTTTTGTCCCAGAAATGTCCTTTCTGCTTTTGGACTTCACTTAAAAAGAAGTTTCTTTGAGAGTAGAAAACTACAAATTAAATCAGCCAGCAGTTTTGAGTTTATGCCACAAACTTTATATTATTTAAACATGTCAATTTTCTTTTAAACAGAAAAAATAAACCCTCCTGGAAAGTTATGAAATGTATCATTTTATGAGATTGGGTTCTGGGAGGAGAGAGAAGAGAAAAGACTAGGAGGAAGGAGAGAGATTAATATAGAGAAGGGAGAAGTTTGACACAGGGAAGAGAAAAGGAAAACAGAAGCAAGGAATAAAAAATGAGAGATGGTTAAAATGGTCAAATTCAGCTCCATTTCTGGGGCCTGATTTACCACTGTACCACTACAGTTTTGCACACTGTTGATTTTACAGTTCAAGTTGGTGTGTAGTCACATCTGAGTTTCTGCTTCAGCCCATTATGGAGACAGAGCCCACTGACAACATTCAGATCAAACTCTGGCTTGGGATTTTGAGCACACCCAAAGCCTGGGTGTATTCAGATGCAGAGTTTTGATGTGAGAACTTTTTAAATAAAATATACGGTATATCTGAACTAAGGCTAAATCACAGTGCCCTAGGCTTGCCAATCCTAGCCTCCACTCTCCTGCTGTGTTTGCTTGCTCCTTTCCTACAAAGTTGGCTCTCCTGCAACCACTGTTCTTGTGTCCCCAATGCTCAAGAGATGGGATGCCAGAACCCAAGTTCTTCCTCAGTGACCCCTTTCCCATGAGAACATCCATCATCTAGCTTAGGTGTGATGGGGTCCCACAGCAAGGAATGATCCCTTCCTTCTCACTGCTCTGACCTTGCCTGGACTTTATGGCCTTGATCCACCATAGGATTTAGGCAAGTGCTTAGTATTAAGCATGCTAGTAGTCCCACTGGTTTCATTGTAACATGTTTGGTGACCATTTCCCCACTGCCAGTCATTTGTTATTGTTCTCACCCCAGACAGTGTGTCCTGGGGCACAGAGTCCTTAAGCACAGTTCCTGGTGCATGTCTTATATGGACACCAGAAACTGTGAACCTCAGCTTGCAAAGATACAGGCTTGGCTCACCAGGCATAACAACAGCATGCTCAGGTAAGCTGTTTCCCTACAGTAACATCTGTCTACAGACCATCAGTCTGTCAGTCACTCTGTCAATACACAAAGGAATAAGGGCCGTATTTAGGTCTGGATCAGGATTTGATTTAGGCTGAATGTTCAGGTTCAAAGCTGAACCAGAGAACATGGTTCCAGTTTGGATTTGACAGCACCAAAGTCCTGATATCTGGTCTCATGAGATTCCAGCCCTAAATGACAGAAAACCCACATAGTGAGTGGATACTGCAAGATTTCCTGACATCTACAGTCCAGGAGGTTTTTAGCTATATCCAAACTAGAACCATAAAATATATCCCTTCTGGTCTGGGATCTGACTTGAAACCAAAACCAAACAGGGTAGATTTAGACTGCCAAAATCCAAACAGTCTAGATTGGAGGTTCTAGTTTGGTCATATATTTATGTATGAAAAATATTAAATCCTTTGTCAACTAGATTTACTGAGAGCAAACTGAAAAATGGCTAATAAAAGTATTCCTGAAACATGACTGCCTGCTTCTAGATTATTATTTCAGACAGTTTAAAAAAGTAATGCTAGTGAAATGTATTTAAACATGAATATCAGTTTGAGACTTCAGTTCTGATCACGCTAGATGACACTTAATAACCATGACCAACCTCTCCTCAAATCATTACCATTCGTATAGCCACAAAAGGCAAACTTGATGAGAGAATGAGGAGCTAGTAGGAGTCTCAGGCTAAGCATACAACGGTGGGATAGCTATAAATGAACCTTTTCAACCATAAATTACATGTGGCCAGTAATTCCCTTTTCTCTTTCCCCTCCTCCTCTCTTCCACTCTGAAAACCTCAGGACAAAGGCTTGCCTCTCTGAAGGATGCCTTTCTGGAGGATTAAGCAGCTTTTGTTGACAAAATACAAATTACAACTCCTTTACTTAGTGTCCCGCCTTCTCAGCTGGGCTCCAGTCCCTGAGGGACAGGCTCTATTACCCCTGTGTAGATGAAGAGCTCAGAATGGGCAGATGTAATTATTAACACCATTCAATGGGGTGTCTTTCTGAATTATCAATTAAAAATCTTGACTGTTTTTCCTTGCACTCAATAGAATGGTGATGCCAGATAATGTATGGCACAGTGCAGCGTTATATGCATATTTAAACAGCGTGCTTCTTTGCTTTTTATTCCACGGACAGTGTGGGGGTGAGGAGGACTCCTGGGCGGCAGCACAAAGAGCCCCTGTCATTCGTTTGAGTCAAAATTCTTTGGGAAAATATTGTCGCCTTCCACCCTTGCGAACAGGTCCTGTAGAGATAGCCAAACAGGCAAGATGTGCCTAATATCTCCTAAAGTGACAAACGAGCATTCGCGAAAGTGCATCAAAATGGTTCTTTTGATGTGGCTCCATTAAAATGCATAGTTCACATTAGAACGCCCATAGGCAACAGACACATGAGCATAGAATAAAAACAGAACTTAAACAATGTGATTAAAATTAAACAACAATATGCAAGTGGTGCCGAGAGTTGTCATGTCTGGACTGAAGGAGAAGAGGGATCAATCAAGCTGTTGGGGGAAGGGATTGGGTTCACTGGAGCAATGATACACAGGGTTCAGAGTTAGAGTTCTGTTAACCATGCCTCTGGAATCTGTATACTTGTACTGACAGTCTTTTCAAGACCATTCTTTCTTGGGAGCTTGCTAGAATATATTGCTCCAGTTGCATTTGAAACCCCCAAATACACAGTTATGTGAGTATGGGTGCATATGGGGGGAAACCTTATCCAAATATTTTAGAATATTAAAAAAAAAAAAAGTGTCAGGCCCAATCCAGTCATATTGTTCTTAATTCTTGTCTCATTGACAACAGTTTGATTTGGGCCAGATCCTCATCTAGTGTAAATGGGCCTTATTCTCCATCACTGATGGCTATTCACAGTATCTGGCCTATTGACTTTAACAGAATTATTCCTGATTCACACAGGCATAGCTGAGATCAGAATCTGGCCCAGAATGCGTATGCTCATGTAGGATATTTTATTCTCAACTTACGCAACAGTCTCAACTAATGGGCATTGTCCATTTCAATCCAGTTAGTGTAAAGAAAATGAAGGTTTTCAAATGATCCTCTGAAAGATGACACTTTCCAGGCAGGGGGAATCGCCACTCCCCAGTTTTGCTTTCAAAAACAGAGCAGATCAAAAACCAGCCACAAATACTGGGAGCAGGCTGAGCTGAAAACGCAGCATCAGACAAAGAAATAACTGCTGGGCAATTGGAAAGCCTTGTGGGCTGGACATGCGCCTTCAGCAGTTTAGGAGCTTATTTTATTAGCACTTAAGGCCTAGAAGTAGCAACTGAACTCTTGACATGCTGGACCCCTTCCATCCATTGCCTAATACAATCCCAGTTCTCTCCCCTCCGCTTTCCAGAATCATACTTATTTAATAGTAGGCAATACCTAACCCGCTGTTTTGTTTGTGTTATTCTACCTCAGCCCTGTAAAAGCTTGCCGACCATAATATACGTCTGAGTGCTTTTAAGCTGCATCGCTCAACTCCAAAGACTGTCTCCAAGATGAATAGCAATTGAACTGTATCCAATTTTTTTTTAATGTGGTATGTGCCCTTTACTTACTCCATCATTTATATCTCACTTCATTTAAAATATTCACAGTTTGTTTTCAATACTATCTGGCTGGGCTTCAATCTAGGTTTAACAAATGTTAGATGTTATATTCACTTACATACTTCAGTTTTTATCCTGGGGGGGAAAAATTGCCTGCGCGGTGATTTAAATAATATGTTTGTGGCCTTTATTTTTTATTCATTTTTTTTTTGTTTTAAATGCCTTCATCTCTTGACCTTATAAGGTGCAAACTGTCTTTCACTGAACTCTAGCTGGGTGGCCTGACTCAGCCAACAGCCTGCAAGCTCATCCCATTAAAGTCATTATGTTTATTTCTTATTTCAACAAACCAACCTGGATTTCAAGGCAGGAAAAAAAATGGGGGGTGGGGAGGATAGCTGGGTGGAGGGATGCACTGCAGGTCCATTTGGACACCACGCTAAGATTTTCATATGCAATGCATGCATGTTCCATTTACAGATACGCTGCAAAGCAGGAGCCGTCTGCATTCCTTGTTGAGAATGTGTTTCTCTGAACTTGTAGGGGATGTTCTTCTTCTTACATAATTTGGGAAACATTTATTTCAGTTAAAAAGAGATTAAAAGGAATGGCTGCAACCAAAATGGCTTCACATTATCAACACCACCAGTTAGCCCCCCATCCTGCAGACTCTGACATATTTCTCCTACATGCAACTGATCTCATTCTCTTCAGAAGAACATGTGAACAAACATGATGACCATACTTAGCTCTTACTTAGCACTCTTCATTTGTAGGTATCAAAGCACTTTCCACAGTAGGGTAAATTGTTATTTCCCTCATTTGATAGGTGAAGAAACTGAGACATGAAGACTTGTGTTAACTTGGCCCCAAGCCCACTGCCCTGCACACTGGCACACATTAAGGATTGGGTTAAAATGTAAGTGACTCAGGGCAAAGTTTTTTCTTTAAAAATCCACTCTCACCCATGGCAACCTAGAACTAGTAAATAACAACTCTCATTCTGCACAGGGCACCATTGGCATGCATAGTGCTTTACGGGCATCACAAGACAAAGACCTTGCCTCGAGGGGTTTACAGTCTAATGCAGAGAGGGGACACAATGAATAAAAGGTAACAGACCATCAGGGTGGGAGAAGCGGTAGAAAACAGACAGTGGAAAACGAATACAGCTAGTCGGAGAACTGAATGGGAGAAAGTGCTTGGTCCAGTGGATAGGACACTGCCCTAGACTCAAGAGACCCACCTATGCTTTGTTCATAGCTTTGCCACTGACCAGGGCTGTGACTGTGGGCAAGTCATGTAAACTCCGTGTTTGCCTGTCACTTCATCTGTCCTGTCTATTTAAGCTATGTAAACTCGTCAGGGCATGGACCTCTTATACAGTGTACAGTACCAAGCACGATGGGGCTCTGACCTGGTCAGCCAGCAGGCCATACAGTAATACAAATGAACACAATACAAATCCTGTTTATGTAACCCCTAGACCTTCTGGGTGGGTGTTCTGACCCAGCTAGTGGCTAGGGAGAGGGAGAGAGCGAGCGATAAATGAGTCTGCTTTACAGCTTTAGCTAACAGCCAGTTGGCTTGTCGTTCACGCAGTGGAGGCTCATGCACTAACCTCCAGAGGTTCCAGGTTCGACCCTGCCCACCGATCACCAGGCTCTGTCGGCGTTATGCTTCCAGCTATGGTAAATTGTGATGGTAAAGCTATGTCCCTCTTCAAGTCCCATACTGCTATGTGTCTTTTTGTCTTGGCCAATGATTATATGTCCCCCTTTGAGTTAAGCAGATCAATAAAAATGAAGGTCGAAGGGTGACTTGATTACAGTGTTTGCATATCTTCAAGGGGAGAAAATATTGGGTACGAAAAGGCTTTTTAACTTGGCAGAGAAAGGCATAGCCAGAACTAGAGACACATTCAAAATAGACATAAGGCACACATTTTAACAGTGAGCATGATTCATCACTGGAACAAACTACCAGAGAAAGTGGAGGATTCTCCATCTCTTAAGTCAAAACTGGAAGCTTTTTGGGAAGAGATGCTTTAGTCAAACACAGGTTATGTGGCTTCATATAGGAGTAACTGGGTGAAATTCTGTATGGCCTATGATACACAGGAGGTCAGACTAGATGACCTAATGGTGTCTTGTGGCCTTAGAATCAGTGAATTTTCTCTAGCTCTGTATTATTAAGTTTTTTTTGATGTACACAGTCCTCTCAGTTGCACAGTGAGAAGTGCCAGCACTGGCCCAACATGTCACACAAGGACTGTTTTCTTTTTGTTTCTAGTAAATGTTTTTCTCATTTTCTAAATGTTCACAAAGACAAACAAATAAGCCAAGCTAGTGTGACTCACTCACCAGAATTCAAGAACAATGCCAGTCAATGTCTGGAGAAAGGGGTGCATCAGGCCAAAGCACAGAGAGACTGGAATTGCTTAGCAAACCTTATTAGATTGAGTGGCAGAGAAGCAAATACAAATGGCTGAACTGGTTAAACTGAGACATCCCCTAAATGAATGTCTGTAAAATGGATACACTTTGCCAGATACAAGTGCTGTCAACTCTAACATGTTTATCGCCACTGGGGAGTGGATATAGTCTGAGTTCCTGTTGTCCCCAGTTACAAGAGACAGTCAGGATGAGTTGCAACAGAGAGCCTAATACTCAAGGGACATTCCTCACTGGGGGGTTCTCTAGTTGCTGCTTAAAGCATGGTTCTTTGTGTTTGTGTGCTCATGTAACGTAGTGGTGTCAGAAGTGAATGAATCCCTTTCTCTGAAGGAGTAAAGGAAAGAAAAGAGGCCCCTGGATTGGTGAATGAGTGAGGGAAATGGAAAATCAGGGAGGAGACCTGTTATAGGCAGTGTGCAATGGAAGCTGGGGGAGGCTAAGCCACCCCAAACCTCATGCTGCCACGGGGGGTGTCATTGGCAGATTACGGCACGGGGCCCCCTGCCAATTTGGGGCCCCCAGAAAAATCTCATCCGCCACAGCCCTGGGGCTGGAGGAGCTCTTGCTTCCCTCTGCAGCCAGCACAGAGCTTTTACAGTCTCTAAGCTGCAGTGGTGGTGGTGGTGGGAGGGCGGAAAGGAATTAGTGGGGACAGGGCCTTGGAGGGAAGAAGCAGAGTGGGGGTAGAATGAGGGCAGGGCCCAGGGAGAAGCGGCAGAATGGGATGGGGTCATGGGTGGGGTGGTGGCCATGGGGTGGTGCCACAGTCCCAACTGAGTTCTCAGCCCCTCTGGCCCCACTGGGGCCTTGACCGGAAGAGGCGGGACAAGGGGCTAGCCTCCTCAATGGGAAGTTTCACCCACCACCCATGAGACCTGTGACAATTGCAGCAGGAAGGAGACAGAGCCCTGTCTCAGTGCAGGAATGGAGCCCTATTAGCTCTGTTAGAGAAATTTAATTTTGGCAACTCAGGACTTGCTGGATCTGGAGAATTGAGTAATTCTAGACGGCTTCTGATTTAACTGTGGAAGCAGATAAATGCCCTGATATTTGCCATATCTGATGCTAGTGCTGATATTCCTCTCTGATGAGGAAAAGGAAGAATACTCCAAATTGAAAGAAGGTTTCGGTGCCCTTGTCATAGGCAGACAGAATATTATATATGAAAGGGTCAAATGTAATAGGAGGCGCCAGGAACAAAGGGAAACAGTTGAGACTTTTATTACTGCAGTTCGTTGTCTTGCTGAACATTGCAAATACGGAATGTTAAAGGAAGAACTAATAAGAGTCAGGATAGAGGATGGTATAAGAGACATCAATTTATCAGCACAGCTTCAGTTAGAGCCAGATCTCTCACTAGAAAAAGTGAGAATGCGAGAAACCATAAAGAAGCAGTAACGTGGCTGAGGGTTTGTCTACACTGGTACTTGGCCAGCAAAACTTTTTGTTGTTTGGGGGTGTTAAAAAACCATACCCCCAAATGACAAAAGTTTTACCAACGAAAAGTGCCGGTGTGAACAGTGATCTGTCAGCAGGAGGGCTCTCCTGCGGACAAAGCTGCTGCCACTTGTGGTAGGGTGGAAGTTTTTTTGTTAGCAAGAGAGCTCTCTCCTGCTGACAAACAGCAGCTACATTGCAAGCCTTTTAGTGGCACAGCAGTAGTGGCACAGCCATGTTGCTAAAAGCCTCGTAGTGTGGCCACAGCCTTACATGCTAGCAGCATAGGGGAGACTGTGTCAAACATTACTGAGGGTATGGCTACACTTGAAATTTCAAAGCGCTGCCGCGGCAGCGCTTTGAAGTGTGAGTGTGGTCGCAGCGCCAGCACTGGGAGAGAGCTCTCCCAGCGCTGCACGTAAGCCACATCCTCTGCGGGTGTAGCTTGCAGCGCTCGGAGCCGCACTCCCAGCGCTGCGGCATTGATTACACTGAGGCTTTACAGCGCTGTATCTTGCAGTGCTCAGGGGGGTGTTTTTTCACACCCCTGAGCGTGAAAGTTGCACCGCTGTAAAGTGCCAGTGTAGCCAAGGCCTGACACAGTAAAGAGAGAAGTCACAAATGTAAAAGGAGCAGACAGACCAAATTTATCACATAGAAATAGTGCACAGCTAGAGAATGGGAGAGAGAAGAACCTTAACAGGAGGGAAGCTTGGAAAAGCAGTGGAAGATGTGGCAAGACCCCAAACCACTGCTAGCAACAAAGTCCAGCAGAAGAGTTGCCATGCAATGGGATATTTTACAATAGCATGCAGGTCACAAAGAATAGAGGAAACAATCCAAGATAGTGTGTTACCAGATGACAAATGAATCCAAACTTCTGGGAACTATATATCCTCAATAGAACAGACCACATCTTGGCCCCCAAGCATGAATCTAAATGGTCAAAACCTCACATCTAAAATTAATACTGAAGCAGCAGTCACTGCAATCCGCTTCTCCGCAAAAGAGTATAATCAATCCTGGGATAGAGCTCTGCAAAGACCAAATATAATTATATAGGGGCTAGAAACAATATATTGGAGATTGGTGGCCAGTTCCTTGGGAAACTGGAGAAAAGACAAAGTTTTTCAACAAATAATATATATAATTCAAGGACGGATAACTTCCCTATTAGGGTTGCCAGCATACAAAGATTACACCTAGTAGAGAAACTAGAATCTGTTAATAGCAAAAAGCAAGCTGTACAAGAGATGTATTCACATCTCTTCACAGGCTTAGGGAATCTGTCAGGGGAGTAAAAAATAAAACTGGTGTCACCAGTGATTCCTTTTGTTTTCACAGTCCCATGCCACATTCCCATGCCTTTCTTGGGAAAGTCAAAAAAGAATGGAAGAGAAGGCAAGATATGGGGGTTATTTCTCAGATAGAAGAGCTCACTAACTGGTGTGTGGAGATGGTTTTAGTACCAAAAACCAATGTCAAAATCCAGATTTGTGTGGACCTTACGCAACTTAATAAAAGCATGTGCAGAAAAAGACACATGATTCCCGCAATTGACCAGACATTAACTCAGTTATCAGAAGCCAAAGTCTTCTCAAAATCAGATGCTACAGTAGACTTCTGGCAAATCCTCCTTGCTAAAGAACCTATACCATAAACATATTCGTCATCCTCTTTGGAAAGAACTGTTTCAATTATCTTTAATTTGGCATATCTTTAACCCCAGAACATTTCCAAAAGAGAATCTCTCCTATTGTGTTTGGTTTACCTGGCATCCTTTGGCATGCAGATGACGTGTTGGTATATGACAGAGATGAAAATAAATATGATGAGTGACTATATGCAGTTTTGAGATGCTTCTAACAAGCAGATCTCACTTGGAATGAGAAATGTGAATTTGGAAAGGAACAGACAAAATTTGTAGGACACCATTCAGAAGCAGGGAATTCAGCTGGATTCAGACAAACTGAAGGCACTATTCACCTCACCTGAACCCAAAGATATTTCTGTTTTAAGAACTTTCCTAAGAATGACAAAACACATTTTAGGAGTACTTGTGGCACCTTAGAGACTAACACATTTATTGTAGCATAAGCTTTCGTGGGCTACAGCTCACTTCATCGGATGCATGTAGTGGAAAATACAGAAGGAAGATATATATATATATACACAGGGAACATGAAACAATGGGTGTTACCATACACATTATAAGGAGAGTGATCAGTTAAGGTGAGCTGTTATCAGCAGGAGAGAAAAATAACTATTTGTAGTGGTAATGAAAATGGCCCATTTCCAACACTTGACAAGGAGATATAAAGAACTGGGGGGTGCAGGGTGGGGGGCAGATAAGCATGGGGAAATAGTTTTACTTTATGTAATGACCCATCCACTCTCAGTCTTTATTCAAACCTAATTTAATGGCATCCAATTTGCAAATTAATTCCAGTTCAGCAGTCTCTCCTTGGAGTCTGTTTTTGAAGTTATCACATATATATGCCATCATGTGCCAGCAATGCCCCTCTGCCATGTACATTGGCCAAACCGGACAGTCTCTACGCAAAAGAATAAATGGACACAAATCAGATGTCAAGAACTATAACATTCAAAAACCAGTTGGAGAACACTTCAGTCTCCCCGGTCACTTGATTACAGACCTAAAGGTCGCAATATTACAACAAAAATATTTCAAAAACAGACTTTAGATATTATTGGGTTCAAAACCATGGGATGAGCTTCCACCTAGAATTTAAAGATTTCAACTATGGCGGATGTGATTTTCTTTCAACAATGAACATATATCAAGAAAAGCACTAGTAGCAGCAGACTATCTAGAGTCCCAGTTGAGCAGCTATCAATGGTAGAAGAAAAGGCTATAGAGAAAGATGTCAAAGTCTACATTGACTGTGTTGTGGTAGCAATTCTAGCATATTCCAGCCAACTTCAGCAAATTAGAGATGAACAACTACAAGACGAAACTTGTCAGAAACTGACTCAGCTCTGCCAAAGGGGGTCAGGGTGGGGTGGTTTCAAAAGAGTCAACTTCCAACAGACATACCAAATTTAGACATACCATATAGGCAGGACTGAAACGACCTTCCCATGGCTGATGGCCTGCTTTTGAAAAGACAATGATTTCTTACACCTATGGTACTTTGGGAAGAGATGTTCTCCAAAATCCATCAGGGAGACCAAGATATAAACAAGTGCAGGGCATGAGCACAACAACCTGTATGGTGGCACAGTAGGGTAATTCAGACTTTAGTAGAAGGCAGTGATATATATAATGAGGAAAAAAAATCCATGAAGGTACCTGACAGATGTTGGCAGCAGGTAGCCACAGATTAGTTTTTTCTGGAAAGAATACACCAACATCATTGTACTCGATTGTTTCTCCAGATGTACTGACTTGGCTATATTGATACAGACTTCATCAACACAGGTCATCCAGAAACTAAATGGCAAGGTTTCCAAGACATGGAGTTCCTGAAGTCCACATATCTGATAATGAGCCTCAATTTACCTTTGAAACATTCCTGGCATTTGCACAGAACTTTGATTTTGAACTTCATACCAGTGGTCCACGTTACCCCCAGGAAATAGGGAGGTGGAGAGGAATACAGACTTTAAAAAGACTTCTGCAAAAATCAGTGGACCAGTGTAAAGCACTCATGGCACATGGGTGAACACTGCTTGTGTCTGGACTATCTCCAGCAGAATGTCTGATAGCAAGATGACTAAGGGCAACTTTATCTGTGACATTGATACAGCTTAAACCTTAGTGGTCCAACCTAAAGGAGTTTTGAAAACAGGATGCTGAAATAAAAATTTGGCAGCAACAAAACTTCAATGTTTGGCACATAACAAAAGCACTACCTGAACTCAGACAGGGAACAAAGTTTGGCTCAAAAGCTCCCAGATATTTGGAACTGTTTGGAAATTGGCAGAAACTCCCAGATCCTACCTAGTGAAGATTCCAGAAAAACTTCTCTGGACTGGAGGAATTGTGTTTATCTTCAGTATTTTCCCAACACTATGAAGAGATAATCTGGGACATCATCAAGGGTGATGTTGTTGTGGGAGTCTGCTATAGATCGCCAGACCAGGGGGATGAGGTAGACGAGGCTTTCTTCCGGCAACTAGCAGAAGTTACTAGATCGCAGGCCCTGGTTCTCGTGGGAGACTTTAATCACCCCGATATCTGCTAGGAGAGCAATACAGCAGTGCACAGACAATCCAGGAAGTTTTTGGAAAGTGCAGGGGACAATTTCCTGGTGCAAGTGCTGGAGGAACAAACTAAGGGCAGAGCTCTTCTAGACTGGCTGCTCACAAACTGAGAAGAATTAGTAGGGGAAGCAAAAGTGAATGGGAACCTGGGAGCCAGTGACCATGAGATGGTCGAGTTCAGGATCTTGACACAAGGAAGAAAGGAGAGCAGCAGAATATGGACCCGGGACTTCAGAAAAGCAGACTTTGACTCCCTCAGGGAACTGATGGGCAGGATCCCCTGGAAGAATAACACGAGGTGGAAAGGAGTCCAAGAGAGCTGGCTGTATTTTAAAGAATCCTTATTGAGTTTGCAGGAAAAAATCATCCTGATGTGTAGAAAGAATAGTAAATATGGCAGGTGACCAGCTTGGCTTAACAGTGAAATCCTTGCTGATCTCAAACACAAAAAAGAATCTTACAAGAAGTGGAAGATTGGTCAAATGACCAGGGAGGAGTATAAAAATATTGCTCAGGCATGCAGGACTGAAATCAGGAAGGCCAAATCACACTTGGAGTTGTAGCTAGGAAGAGATGTTAAGAGTAACAAGAAGGGTTTCTTCAGGTATGTTAGCAACAAGAAGAAAGCCAAGGAAAGTGTGGGCCCTTTACTGAATGAGGGAGGCAACCTAGTAACAGAGGACGTGGAAAAAGCTAATGTACTCAATGCTTTTTTTGCTTCTGTCTTCACGAACAAGGTCACCTCTCAGACTGCTATACTGGGCAGCACAGTATGGGGAGGAGGTGAATAGATCCCTGTGGAGAAAGAAGTGGTTCAGGACTATTTAGAAAAGCTGGTCATGCACAAGGCTATGGGACCGGATGCAATGCAATGCATCTGAGGGCGTTGGAGGATGTGATTGCAGAGCCATTGGCCATTATCTCTGAAAACTCACGGCAATCGAGGGAGGTGTTATACCAATATAATAAAAACCAGCAGGATCTTATTAAGAGGGATAAGGCAAAGATGCCACATTTATTGCAAATATAATAATATAGCAAAAGACAAAAGTAAACAACATTGTTTGACTAATTCCTATTACTACTTATTCCTTATACACATACACATTATATATATATATTCATTCACACAATCATTCATTCAGGTTCTGTATAGGTTTTATAGTTACCAGCCTAGAGGTTGCTCATGCCAAGTTACTGGCCAGGTATCTTGGTCATGAGGATGGAGCCGAGTCTGTGTCAGATGCACCTGATACTCCTGGAGGTTGGCAGCAGAACCAGAGACTCAAAGTTCTTAGCCTTTAGAGTCCATTTTTATAGGAATTAATTCCTATAGTAGTCTATGGGAGCTGTCACCTTCCTGGTGACGCCACACTGTCTAAAGTGGCACATTCCTTCCAGGTGTTTGGGGTGGATCCCAGTTTACCCTCTGGGGGTTGTCTGGTGGTCCACTTGACACATTCTTCGGCCGATGGATCCTTTCTAGGCTGGCACCTCCCTAACCATTCATGTACATTAAGCATTCATTAACATACATTCCATATTTTAGGCAGAGTCAATTAACGGCTTAAGGCTCACAGCAGGGCTGGTAACATAGTGTCCACTTCAAGAACAAAGTCAATTAACTTGTTTGTAAGTTTTACATAGTAATAAGAGTATTTTTCACAGGACAGATACAATTAATGTTTTCTGCAGACAGGAGCTTACAAGTTTTAACAGAACTAAAAGATTTGTGTACTTGGTGAAACTGGAGGTCACTGTCACTTGGGGGAATCAGTGCTAGTACCTTCTTTAATATCCCTACAGAGGTCCCAGGTGACTGGAAAAGAGTGAATGTAGTGCCCATCTTTAAAAAAAAAGGGAAGAAGGAGGATATGGAGAACTACAGACTGGTCAGCCTCATCTCAGCCCCTGGAAAAATCATGAAGCAGGTCCTCAAGGAATCAATTCTGAAACACTTAGAGAGGAGGAAAGTGATCAGGAACAGTCAGCATGGATTCATCAAAGGCAAGTCATGCCTGACCAACCAGATTGCCTTCTATGAGGAGATAACTGGGTCTGTGGATGAGGGGAAAGCAGTGGGTGTGTTATTCCTTGACTTTAGCAATGCTTTTAATACGGTCTCCCACAGCATTCTTGCCGGCAAGTTAAGAAGTATGGGCTGGATAAATGGACTATAAGGTGAATAGAAAACTGGCTAAATCGTCGGGCTCAACAGGTGTGATCAATGGCTCCATGTCTAGTTGGCAGCCGGTTTCAAGCGGAGTGCCCCAAGGGTCGGTCCTGGGGCCGGTTTTGTTCAATATCTTCATTAACGATCTGGAGGATGGCGTGGACTGCACTCTCAGCAAGTTTGCAGATAACACTAAACTGGGAAGACTGGTAGATACGCTGGAGGGTAGGGATAGGATACAGAGGGACCTAGACAAATTAGAGGATTGGGCCAAAAGAAATCTGAAGAAGTTCAACAAGAGCAAGTGCAGAGTCCTGCACTTAGGATGGAATAATCCCATTCACTGTTACAGACTAGGGACCGAATGGCTAGGAAGCAGTTCTGCAGAAGAGGACGTAGGAGTTACAGTGGACGAGAAGCTGGATGAGCTGCCAGCGTGTCCTTATTGCCACGAAGGCTAATGGCATTTTGGGCTGTATAATAGGGGAATTGCCAGCAGATCAAAAGACGATATTGGTGAGGTCTCATCTGGAGTACTGTGTCCAGTTTTGGGCCCCACACTACAGGAAGGATGTGGAAAAATAGGAAAGAGTCCAGTGGAGGGCAACAAAAATGATTAGGGGACTGGAGCACATGACATATGAGGAGAGGCTGAGAGAACTGGGATTGTTTACTCTGTAGAAGAGAAGAATGAGGGGGGATTTGATAGCTACTTTCAACTACCTGAAAGGAGGTTCCAAAGAGGATGGATTTAGACTGTTCTCAGTGGTAGCAGATTACAGAACAAGGATAATGGTCTCAAGTTGCAGTGGGGGAGGTTTAGGTTGGATATGAGGAAAAACTTTTTCACTAGGAGGGTGGTGAAGCACTGGAATGGGTTACCTAGGGAGGTGGTGGAAACTCCTTCCTTAGTGGTTTTTAAGGTCAGGCTTGGCAAAGCCCTGGCTGGGATGATTTAGTTGGGAATGGGTCTTGCTTTGAGCAGGGGGTTGGACTAGATGACCTCCTGAGGTCCCTTCCAAACCTGATATTCTATGATGCTATGACTTGCAGCTGCTCTGTCAAGAATTCTTTCCTGGGTGTCTGGCTGGTGAGTCTTGCCCATATGCTCAGGGTTTAACTGATCACCATATTTGGGGGGCAGAAAGGAATTTTCCTCCAGAGCAGATTGGCAGAGATCCTGGAGGTTTTTCGTCTTCCTCTGCAGCATGGGGCACCTGTCACCTGCTGGAGGATTCTCTGCAGCTTGAGGTCTTCAAACCACAATTTGAGGACTTCAATAACTCAGACATAGGTTAGGGGGTTGTTAGAAGTGGATGGGTGAGATTCTGTGACTTGCATTGTGCAGGAGGTCAGACTAGATGATCATAATGGTCCCTTCTGACTTTATTTCAAGTCTATAAGTGAGCCCTCTCCACAGGGAACTCCTTGCACAAATTCAACAGAAGTGAGAACATAGGCTGGAAGATTGATCGGACCCACCATGACCCAAAAGATCTGATCTTTACATATTGCTCACAACTTGAAATGAAATTGATAAGGGGACATACCAGTGTAAATCGTTTTAAGGAATTTGACATTTATTTTGAATTGTTGTTGTTGTGGTTGTTAATGTAATCCTTTATTATAAAGAAAGGGAGATGTGTAGTGGGTATAGAATTCCTGGACCTTCACAGTTACCAGGGGGGACCAGGTTGTGTTATATCAGGGAGCTTAATAAATATGGAAACCTTCCCGCTGGCGAGTTCTCTGGTTGCTGCTTAAAGCCTGAGTCTTTATGTTTATGTCCTTACGCAGCAAACATGATTTTGGCCCTTGTTGCAGGCAGTCTTGTGATGATATAAAAAGCTCCAACCTTCATATGCAGAGAGCAACTCTTTCCCTGTAGTCTAGGGGAAGGTGTACTAAGCTGCAAGCCCAGAGACTGGGACAGTTCTCATCGCAGTTTTTTCACACATTCGAGTAAATGCTTCTCTGAATTCTTAAGAACCATGGCTGCATGCTCCAAGGGTGTAGGGGAGGAGACGACCATGATCTTTTCATAGGGAACTGATAGCTTGCTTAAGGTCACTTTGGACAGGGCTTGGAATAGCAGGTAGATTTCTAATAGAAAATAACGCCAAATCTCATCCAATTGGCTACACAGTTTTTCAGAAAGAGTATGCCAGATTAGGTGCTGCTGTATCCCATGCTAACATACTATGGCTCCATCACCATCTAATAGTTATGCCACACTTTGCACTACAGTGTAGGCTCTTTTGGTCAAAGACTGTTACTTACTATGTGGTTGTACAGCAACAAACATGACAGACCCCTGATCTCAGCTGAAACTTCTAGCAAGAGCTCCAACTGCAGAGGCCAAAACTGCTTCACTCACTATACATTTGCAAATGGTGTCAAAGAGTACACTTGTTACACACACATCGAGGGATGGGTGGCGGGGGGAGGGTGGAAAATACAAAAATAGAAGAGAGGCAGAAAATCCTAATGGTTTGGGGAAGGGGGAGTCTAACTCATGATTTCTGAACTTTTGGGGTCGGCACTAGTGACATCCTCAGCTGGCAGAAATCAGTGTATCTCCAGTGATGTCACTGGTGCTATGTCAATGATGTGCATCAGCTGAGGATCAGAAGCAATAAGGAGACTAGTTTACAAAGCAGGGTTGGGCAAACTTTTTGGGGCTGAGGGAAATTGTATGCAGGGCCTGGGAAGGGGGGTGGGGTGCAGGAGGGTGTGTGGTGTGCAGGAAGGGGCTCAGGGCAAGGGTTTGGCGCAGAAGAGGGGTGTGAGGTGTATGAGGGGCCTCAGGGAAGGGGGTTGGGGTGCAGGAGAGGTGCAGAGTGCAGGAAGGGGCTCAGGGCAGGAGTGCAGGATGGATGCGGACTGCAGGAGGGGGCTCAGGGCAGGGCGTTGGGGTGCAGGAAGGGTGCAGGGTGTGGCAGGGGGCTCAGGGCTGGGGCTTGGGGTGCACAAAGGTGCCAGGTGCAGCAGGGAGCTCAGGTCAGGGAGTTGGGGTGCAGGAGGGGTGCAAGGTGCAGGCAGAGGGCTCAGGGGAGGGGGTTGGGGTGCAGGACGGTTGCAGGGTGTTCAAGGGGGCTCAGGGCAGGAGGTTGGGGTGCAGGAGGAGTGCAGCAGGGGGAATGGCAGGGGGTTGGGGTACACAGGTGCAGCGGGGGCTCAGGGCAGGGAGTTGGGGTGCTGGAGGGGTTCAGGGTGTACAAGGGGGCTCAGGGAAGGGAGTTGGGGTGCAGGATGGGTGTGAGGTGCAGGCAGAGAGTTGGGGTGCGGGGTGCAGGAAAGTTTCAGGCTCTAGCCTGGTGCTGCTTACCTTAAGCAGCTCAGGGGTAGTAGCTGTGTGCACTGGGGCTGCGTCACTCCCGGAAGCACTGTGGCCCCTGGGGAAGGAGGGGCTGAGGGCTCTGTGTGCGCTGCCCTTGCCACATCTCCACGTACCTCCCCCGAAGCTCTCACTAGATGCGATTCCCCATTCACGGCCAATGGGAGCTGCAGGGGGCGGTGCCTGTAAGCAAGGGCAATGCATCTGGGGGCCACAGGGACGTGATGCCGGCCACTTCTGAGAGTGGCCGTGGGGCCTACGTTGCCACAGGGGACAATCCTGAGGCCCTGTTACAGAGGGTTTGGAAAGCTTAGTCCATTACAGTGATTATAGTGTTTTGAGGTTCTCTGATGGAAAGCAGCATAAAGTACATCAAGATCGTGCTGTCTCATAGTTCCACTACATTAGAATGGCTCACTTTTTGCTGTAATTACAGTACATGATCCATTCCTGTGTAATTTCCCAGGGGGAAAATGTGTTAAACATTCAACAAGTTGAAATTTTACTTGGCTCCCAGTGTGTTTTACCCACAGATATGAAGTTGGCAAAGCAGAAAAGGTGGGCCTGATCCTCCAGTGGTGTAAATTGACATAGCTCCTTTGAAGTCAATGGACCTATGTTGATTTACACCAGTTGAGGGGCTGATGTATATATCAGAATGAAGGGGATAGCAAACTACTAAGGGGAAATATATGAAGGTCTATAAAATCATGACTGGCATGGAGAAAGTAAATAAGGAAGTGTTATTTACTCCTACTCAACACAAGAACTAGGGGTCACCAAATGAAATGAATAGGCAGCAAGTTTATAACAAACAAAAGGAAGTATTCACACAACGCACAGTCAACTTATGGAATGTTTTGCCAGAGGATGTTGTGAAGGCCAAGACTATAACAGGGTTCAAAAAAGAACTAGATAAATTCATGGAGGATAGGTCCATCAATGGCTATTAGCCAGCATGGACAGGGATGGTGTCTCTAGCCTCCGTTTGCCAGAAGCTTGGAATGTGAGACAGGGAAATGGATCACTTGATGATTACCTGTTCTGTTCATTCCCTCTAGGGCACCTGGCATTGGCTATTTTTAGAAGATAGGATACTGGCATAGATGGACCTTTGGTCTGACCCAGTATGGCCATTCTTATGTTCTAAGAATTGGGAGTAATTTAATGAGGATCACTGCAAAATTGGTCTGAGGAATTAGAAATTTCAAGGCAATTAGATTAAAAAAAAATCATGTGTCAGGCCCTTCAAAATCATGACTGGCTTAGAAATCACAAAATATTAAAAAATAATATATATGGGATTCTTTTTATTTGTCTTTGGGTTTCTGAGCTATTTGGGGTCACATCTTGAAGCTTTCAGTCATAAGAGCTGGAAACTACTTTTTTAACAAAAGCTAAGTTTCTCATGCCTCCCTCTTCATTCTCTCATTGCTTTAAAAAAACCACACCAAATATCACAAGACAGTCAATAAAATTATGAAAGTTGGCAACAGTGCACCGCAATTATGCATCTTACTAGACATTTGCACATGCTGGTGTTGCTAACTTCTGTGATTTTATCATGAGTGGCCTGTGGTGTTTTTCCAAAGGCCCAAACCTTTGGATTCAGGCAATTACCAGAGAATCTCAGCTTTCATTTGATGGTTGGGGGAAGGAGAGGGGAAGTATGTTTCTAAGCCTTGTGGTCGTGAAGAAAAAACTTGAAAATATGAACCACAAAGTCTCAAAAATCAGAAGGCAAATTAATACAATTGGCTTCCTATTGCTTTTTAAAGAGAAATCTCATGATTTTAAGCCAACTTCATGATTTTGGAGGGCCCGACTTTTGATTTTTGAACTTTGGTGGTAGATTGCATGATTGAATAAATACCCATTCTATCTACATGCTCACTGATAAGGCACGTGCATATTAGATACACAAGTGCCATTGTGTTACATGGGTGCCTTTGCGCAGACTTTTTTTTTTTTTAAATCAGGGCATTAGTGTCAAAGGGACTAGAAAAGCGAAACTAACATTCAAGACCAGTGATGGAAAATGAATTTATCAATATGGCCAGGCATTGCCACTCCTGTTTTCTAGTGAATGCAACTTTCCAAAGGCCAGAAGGAGTACCTATGCATTGCAGCAGCAACAACTTCTCTGTCCTGGCAATTCATACTGTATCATGGAAAGAACAGTTACCTGGCCTAGGAGATGGGGAAATCAAGTGACAGACACTTTGATGATTCAGCTCATATGTTCTCCTATCCAGAACTTCAGTGACTCCCCCCACCCCACAAACAATTCAATAATTCATTAGGGTCCATGTATGAACAACTGAGCATGTGCGATCTTGTGACCTTAGAGTGTTGCATTCTGGAAACTGTACTCCCCAGTCAGCTTCGCTCTGAATTTAGACAGCAGACTATTCTATTTACGATTCATCTTAGGCAATTTCCAAACACTTCAATATACTGAATTCTTCCTGGGCGAGACTTTTGATATTTATGGAATCAGATTGGGCAAGGTCAGGCAAACATTATTAGGGTAGCTACGTATGCATGTTTTTCATTAGAAAAGAAGAACATCTGCTTTCTTTTCCTATTATTCTATAAATGTCACATGATCCGATACTGGTAATCTCGTGGCTGGAGAGGACATTTGCAATGTGTCACTTTGTTGTACTGCCAGTGTTTTATAGTTCAAAAAATATGACAGAGTTAAGTCCTGTGTAAACCTCTATTGCAGGGAGAAGGGGGAGAGAGGAAGACAGTGGAATGTTTAGGGATCGTTTTATCTTCCCTCCACTTGTCAAATATTTTTGCGATTGTGGGGGTTGGGTATTTTCAATGTTTGTCAAATTTCAGGGCTGTGTCTTGCAGTTCTACACAAGCAAAGATACACTGATTTCAGTGGAAATTTTGCCTTCATAAGAACTGCAGATTAAGTTAAGGTTACACTTGAAAAGCAAACATGTTTAAAAGTGTCATCACAGTTATGGTCATCCAGATAACCTTAACTCTACCCCCTTACGACTCAGTGTGTGAGAGAGATCCACCATCTTGGATGATGCCAAGTACTGAACAAGGGACCTCCAGAGCTAAAAAAAGGAGTGGGGTCTACAGTTTAAACTAGAAAACTAGGCTTGGTAAGGAGAGCTGTAACAGATTCTCAGCCTCTGGCACAAAGGGTGGCCTATAACACACAGTGACCAATTTAACCCACTGAAAGCCAAGAACAGTCCTTATTCCTGAACATAATACAGCCTCACTACTAACAAGAAGAGCTACAACCATTGGAAGGTATCATTCATAATGGACATATTAAAATGCTAATATACCTAGAGATAATCTCCCATCCTCCCACCACATTAGTTTCCACTCACTGCAAAAATAAAAAAATAATCTGACCTACCATGATTCAAAGGTATAAAGGCCAAAGCAATGGGCAAAGCCCTTCAAAATTACCAACAGACCTTGCATTATCTGGGGACTTGAGTAAGTGTGTAACTGCACTGCTCCAATAGCAAGCCACTGATCTAATGTCTGAGTGGTCAAATTACAGCCAGACTCCATCTGCCATCATGCAAAACGGTGGCTCAGCAAGAAGGGAAGCTATGGTGCATCACTGGAAATTGTGTGGGGCTCCATAGCCACTCTCCCTGTAATGATATCCCCTGGGCTCCCCTCTTGCTGAACCCCTGTGGAGAATCATGGGAGATGTAGTCTGTCTCAGGAGCTGGCCCACAGGGAGAATGGGGGCATCAGATACCTCAACTACAAGTCCCAGGAGGCACCACAGTGAAATTTCTGAATCAAAATTTTTCAGTTTTAAACAGAAAGTTTTCAGCCAAAAATGTTCAGCTTCTGACTTTTTGCCCCAAAGTCAAAATTTTCCATTGGAAGCTCTCCTTCTCCTCCCCTTTTTCCAAGCAGTTCTACTTAAAAACCTAGTGAAAGGCATCATCAATCCTCATTTGGATGGCTTTAGCTGTTTGAGATACGATGAGCCAAAAACCCCACAAACTGGGCAATCTCTCCAAAAGTGAAAACACCTTGTAGTGAGGCGGCCTGGTTCCCAGGCGCCCCGGAGGATGAAGAGCCCAGCCGGAGGCCGGACTGGGCGGAGCTACATTGCTCTGAGCCTGCCCCACAAAGGGTCAAGCGCCGACCCGGAAGTATAAAGGCAGGCCCTCCGAGCTCAATAAGGGGCCAGCCGTCAGAAAGGCTGGACATCTGTGACCGAGCTCCCGCTGGGGAGGCAGCAGAAGGCAGCGGCTGGCCTAGCCTACCCCTCACTCACTATCCCGAGGAGGTCTGGCCGAGCCTACCCCATGCTCGCTACCCCGAAGAGGACTGGCCGGGACCGCCCTGCTCCAGCTACCTGGAGCAGGAAACGAACCTGCCCCGCTCCGGCTACCCCGAGGATGACTGGCTGGGACCGACCCGCTCCAGCTACCTGGAGGAGGAACCGAACCTGCCCCGCTCCGGCTACCCGAGGATGACTGACCGGGACCGACCCGCTCCAGCTACCTGGAGGAGGAACCAAACCTGCCCCGCTTCGGCTACTCCGAGGAGGACTGGCCGGGACCGCCCTCCTCCGGCTACCCCGAGGATGACTGGCCGGGACCGACCCGCTCCAGCTACCCCGAAGAGGACTGGCCGGGACCGCCCTGCTCCAGCTACCTGGAGCAGGAACCGAACCTGCCCCGCTCCAGCTACCCCGAGGATGACTGGCCGGGACCGACCCGCTCCAGCTCCCTGGAGGAGGAACCGAACCTGCCCCGCTCCGGCTACCCGAGGATGACTGGCCGGGACCGACCCGCTCCAGCTCCCTGGAGGAGGAACCGAACCTGCCCCGCTCCAGCTACCCCGAGGAGGACTGGCCGGGACCACCCCGCTCCGGCTACCCCGAGGAGGACTGGCCGGGACCACCCCGCTCCAGCTACCCCGAGGAGGACTGGCCGGGACTGACCCGCTCCAGCTGCCTGGAGGAGGAACCGAACCTGCCCCGCTCCGGCTACCCCGAGGAGGACTGGCCGGGACCACCCCGCTCCGGCTACCCCGAGGAGGACTGGCCAGGACCGCCATGCTCTGGCTACCCTGAGGAGGAGCCGAGCCTACCTTTTGCCACCTACCCCGAGGACCCTCTGAGCCCGCCCGTGGACACACCCTGAGGAACCGATGGTGATTGACCCCTCTGCTGACACGACGACGACTCAGGTACTCGATGAGGGGGAGAGTGGAAGTGGCCCGGGGGTAGCTGACCCCAGTCTGGCTGCAGCACTGCCAGAGCCAATGTCAGTGTGTTGCGACCAGGATCCCCACTGACACAGCAGCAGACTGCCTGCCGCTGTTAGGGCCCCGGGCTGGGACACAGTGGAGTGGGAGGGCCTGCGTCCCCTCCTGCCACCCAACATCTTGGTGGCAGACTCCCCCTCTCCCTGGGCCTGAGGAGGCCAAAGCCGAGAACTGTTACTGCTCGGCCCTGCCTAAAGGCCTGAGCCTATTTGACTTGCTAGTGTTTGTTGCCCCACCCTGATCCCAGGACTTGGGCTTTATAGACTGAACTGTTTGCTCAGCCCCTGCCTGAGGGTCTGAGCTCTGCACTAGTGTTTGTTGCCCCGCCCTGATCCCAGGGCCTGGGCTTTATAGACTGAACTGCTGCTCGGTGTAGTGAGGCGGCCTGATTCCCAGGCGCCCCGGAGGACTAGGAGCACCCCCCCCCGACAGCGGACCCCCTACAGACCTCATTTGTTGAAACCTCCTGTCTCAAAGACGCTTTGTCCACATTTCAGAATGAAGAGTCTATTCTGTCAGAAGACCATGCATATAACATTCCAGGTGGATTGTTATAGTATGAGAAAAATTAGGGTAAAAAAAAATCAATCTTGTAATGGTAAGCTATTGTAACATCAATCTTAGCTGTTTCCTTCTACAAAACACCCACAGGAAAACAAGCCTGCGGCAAATGCTATATTTTGTAGCTTAAACAAATCAGATGAAAGACAGTGTTTTCAGTATTTCAGCCACACAAATTGTATTTATCAGTTATAGAAAGACTGGATACACTATGGTACATATAAATACAAATTTCACAGGGTATTAAATGGGGCAGCATTCAGCTGGCTTTGGCAGCAGATTCATGGCATAAACTTATTTTTTTTAAAAAAGCTTTCATACATCTGAACACTAATTGAGTTTTCTGGCATGAGGATAAGTAAATGTTTAGTCATCTTGATTAGCAGGGTTGCTATTTTGGCAGTAAGAAAATATGACTTACTAGACACTCAAACATATTGTCTACCTATTACTGTGACTTCTCTCCCCATCTGCCTTCTTCCATAAACCTCTCTCTTATCTCTGGTCCTGGTCCATCTCTCTCCTCCCTTGATAACATACTTGCTCTTCTACATCCAGCGCTCCTATTGGTGAAAATCAGTAGGATTTGAATCAGCCCATAATGTGGTCCTGCTTCTAGTTAAGATGATTTAGCATTTAACAGACAGGCTAGCCAGGACTAGGATATTTAAACTCTGCATTTTGGGTGAAGTTTTCACTCAGAAGATGGTATAAAAAATGCTCAGTAATATGCTTATTTTAACACCCTGATGGCTCAACTTTCAAAACTTAATGGGATGTTTAAATCTTACCTCTGTATCTCAGAATGGTGCTCAGGTGTATAAAATAAGCTTTTATTCCCCTAGATCTTATATCAAGTATCAGAGGGTAGCCGTGTTAGTCTGGATCTGTAAAAGCAGCAAAGAATCCTGTGGCACCTTATAGACTAACAGTTAGTCTATAAGGTGCCACAGGATTCTTTGCTAGATCTTATATGAACATTGAACAAGATTTGGGCTACCTACTAAGATGCCCCAGCTGAAAACTAGGCTCCCTTGTTAGTGAGTTGACTGGAGTTTAGCCCTCTCTGTTTCTCCCCACTCTTATCATGCAGGCTAAAACCTGGCCAGATAGATCTTTCATCAACTTCTAGGGCTAAATTCTGACCTCACAGGCAAGGATCGGTGTGCAATTTAGGACAAAATTTGGCCTGTTGTTGACTGTATTCATCTGTAATTTTTACTTTTTGGTTAATATAAGGCTATAAAAGTGATCAGTCTGAAGAGTTAGTCCAATACACATTCCCTGTTTGATATTTTCGTAGCAAGAGTTTTATTTAGCAATGGAGACCGGGGCAGGGGAGAAGAGAGAGAAGGAGGAGGTTATTTTGACCTATTCTGCACCAAAAATCTTGGCAGCAGTTCAGAAAGTGCTTGCGCATTGTAAAACCGATTGAGAACATTATAGGTCTACAGTGCTTTGATCTCTGTACAATGAAGTCAATTACAGGGCGGGAATTCTCAAACAGAAGTTTTATTTTGGTTGCTTTCAAATTAATTATTTTTAAGGGTAGGAGGTGGAAAGCACCAACCGAAGGAAAGAATTGGTCACTATTTGCACATTTTGCTAAAATGTGAACATGTGTGTGTGTGTGTGTGTGTGTGTGTGTCGGGGGGAGACAAACTTCAGAGAGTCAATGTGATTATTGTTATTATTTAAGTGTTGAAACTGCGCTGAGTGCTGTAAAGGATACTGAAGATGACAAGTGTCCTGTTCTTCCTCTCTCTTAGATCCATTTTACATTTTATAATGAAAATACCTAGCTCTAATATGTAGATTTCATCTGTAGATATGAAAGTGTGTCACAAAGGAAATATTCTCATTTTACTATTGGGAAACTGAGGCACGGACCAGTGAAATTACTTGCCCAGGGCCATCCAGCAACCCACTGGTGCAGCTGCAACCAGAATCCAACTCTTCTGAATCCCAGCCCAGTGCTCTAGCCACTAGGAAACACTGCCTTACTTCCGTGGCAGTCTTCCTGACCGAAGTGAAAGGATAAGCCCTGCCTATTATATGTGGGGTCCATTTTTGCCACTTGTATCCATGCTGAGTAATGTCAATGGGACTACTTAGGAATAAAGTACTGTTCACTGTGGGGAAAGTGGTTGAATCAGACTCTAGGGGCTAGATTTTAAACAGGTATTGAGATGCCTAGCTCCCATTCGTTTGGGAGCTAGGCAACCAAATATCCAATAAAAATCTAGGCCCACGTTGCTAATAAATCCATTAATGAGATAGATATTATGATATCCATTTTCAAATGAGACAAATGAGGCACAGAGAGGTACAAATCTCACAGTGAACGAATTGCTGAATCAGAAATACAACTGAATCCTGAGTTTATGATGCCATATAGCCAGGAGAGCACACTTGCTGCTGAGCACAGGCTACACTTCGAATGTGCAATATAACCTCAATTCTCCAAAGGCCTTGGGACACATTTAACATTCAGATAATAATTGTGGGGAGCAAGTTCTTTTAATCTATGCTTAGAGTCAGGGAGTGGCGGCTCTTACGAAACTCATTCCTGTGGATCTTCTATGTTTCTAAGAAAGAATGACACTCCCAGAAAGCAAAAACAATGAGGCGTCCTTGTGGCACCTTAGAGACCAACAAACTTATTTGGGTATAAGCTTTTGTGGGCTAAAACCCAATGCATCAGATGTTTTAGCCCATGAAAGCTTATGTCCAAATAAATTTGTTAGTCTCTAAGGTACCACAAGGATTCCTCGTTGTTTTTGCTGATACAGACTAACATGGCTACCACTCTGAAACCACTCCCGGAAAGGAGCTGCAGGGGCCTGATTCTTAGGTTGAACCAGAAGGATATGTCCAGTTTCAGATATCCAAGAATCTCTGTTAATGGGGCTCACTTAACAGAGGCCTGACTGTTCTCAAATTTCATCCTTCCTTAAAACCTGTCAGTTTTTAATTCTAAATTGGAAAGTTCATGCATTTTTCTTGTTCTCTCTTTATTTCAGAAAGTTCAGCTGGAAGCCAATTGAAACACTGGTGGGTGGTTATAGGCCTGTGGAAATGTTTTCTCCTCTTTCTTTTCTTTTTGTAGAGGTGTCTTAATGTAGATGAATATCTGTTGGCCTGTATAGCAATATTTGTATTTCACTTTGGTATATACCGTGGGCCTGATTCTTCACTGCCCTGCCTCAGCAGCACGAGTGCAAAGTGGCTGTGAAACACCACCATTCTGACTTGGTAGCAATCTACACTATCATAAATGTCTACACGAGGGGCATGGGGCAATGGAGAAATCAGGCTTTCTGTGTTTTAACCATATTTGCTTCACAACAGGAGGCGCACTGTGTAGGGCAGGAAAGGAGCTCTTCAAAGAGGATCACCACCAATGATGGTCCTGTCTGTGGCTTGGTCTACACTAGAAAGTTAGAGTAGCATAGCTACATCAGTTGGGTATGAAAAAAATAACACCCCTGACCGATGTAGCTATGCCAGTATAACACTCAGTGTACATGAAGCTATGTCAACGGAAGAGTGCTTCTGTCAGTCTAACACTGTTTGGGGAGTTGGTGCTCCTACACTGAAGGAAATATCCTCATAGACTCATAGACTCATAGGTCAGAAGGGACCAATATGATCATCTAGTCTGACCTCCTGCACAAGGCAGGCCACAGAACCCTACCCATCCACTTTTATAACAACCCCTAACCCCGGACTGAGTTATTGAAATCCTCAAAATTGGTTTGAAGACCTCAAGCTGCAGAGAATCCACCAGCAAGCGACCCATGCCCCACGCTGCAGGGGAAGGCGAAAAACCTCCAGGGCCCCTGCCAATCTGCCCTGGAGGAAAATTCCTTCCCGACCCCAAATCAGCTAAACCCTGAGCATGTGGGCAAGACTCACCAGCCAGCACCCAAGAAGGAATTCTCTGCAGTAACTCAGTTCCCATCCCATCCAACATCTCCTCGCAGACCATTGAGCAGACTTATCTGGTGATAATCCAAAATCAATTGCCCAAATTAAACTATCCTATCATAACATCCCCTCCATATACTTATCAAGCTTAGTCTTAAATCCAGATAAGTCTTTTGCTCCCACTACTTCCCTCGGAAGGCTATTCCAGAACTTCACTCCCCTAATGGTTAGAAACCTTCGTCTAATTTAAAGTCTAAACTTCCTAATATCCAGTTTGTACTCATTCATCCTCCTGCCTACATTAGTACTAAACTTAAATAATTCCTCTCCCTCCCTAATGTTAACCCCCCTGATATATTTATATAGAACAAGCATATCCCCCCGCAGCCTTCTTTTGGCCAGGCTAAACAAGCCAAGCTCGTTGAGTCTCCTTTCATAAGGCAGGTTTTCCATTCCTCAGATCATCCTAGTAGCCCGTCTCTGGACCTGTTCCAGTTTGAATTCATCCTTCTTGAACATGGGACACCAGAACTGCACACAATATTCCAGATGGGGTCTCACCAGCGCCATGTATAACGGTACTAACACCTCCTTATCCTTGCTGGAAATACCTCGCCTGATGCATCCTAAAATCGCATTTGCTTTTTTAACAGCCATATCACATTGGCGGCTCATAGTCATCCTGCTATCAACCAATACCCCAAGGTCCTTCTCCTCCTCTGTCGCTTCCAACTGATGCGTCCCCAACGTATATCTAAAATTCTTATTATTAATCCCTAAGTGCATGACCGTATCCCTGTCCTTCTCCGTGTTAGCAATACCTCCCAGCTTTGTGTCATCCGCAAACTTTATTAGCACATTTCCGCTCTTTGTGCCAAGGTCAGTAATAAAAAGGTTAAATAAGATCGGTCCCAAAACCGATCCTTGAGGGACTCCACTAGTAACCTCCTTCCAGCCTGACAGTTCACCCTTCAATACGACCCGCTGGAGTCTCCCCTTTAACCAGTTCCTTATCCACCTTACAACTTTCATATTCATCCCCATCTTTTCCAATTTAACTAACAGTTCCCCATGTGGAACCGTGTCAAACGCCTTACTGAAATCGAGGTAAATTAGATCTACCACATTTCCTTTATCTAAGTAATCCGTCACCTTCTCAAAGAAGGAGATCAGATTGGTTTGGCATGATCTACCTTTAGTAAATCCATGTTGCAATTCGTCCCAATTACCATTGACCTCTATGTCCTTAACTACTTTTTCCCTTAAAATTTTTTCCAAGACCTTACATACTACAGATGTCAAGCTAACAGGCCTATAATTACCTGGATCACTTTTATTCCCTTTCTTAAAAATAGGAACTACGTTAGCAATTCTCCAGTCGTACGGCACAACCCCCGAGTTTATCGATTGCTTAAAAATTCTCGCTAACGGGCTCGCAATTTCACACGCCAGTTCCTTTAATATCCTCGGATGGAGATTGTCCGGGCCCTCCGATTTTGTCCCATTAAGCTGTTCAAGTTTGGCCTCTACCTCAGTTGCGGTAATATCCACCTCCATATCCACATTCCCGTTTATCATCCCTCCATCATTGCTAAATTCCTCACTAGTCTTATTAAAAACTGAGGCAAAGTACTTATTCAGATATTGGGCCATGCCTAGGTTATCCTTAACCTCCATTCCATCCTCAGTGTATAGCGGCCCCACTTCTTCTTTCTTTGTTTTCTTCTTATTTATGTGGCTGTAGAACCTTTTACTATTGGTTTTGATTCCCTTTGCAAGGTCCAGTTCAATGCGGCTTTTAGCCTTCCTCACTTTATCCCTACATGTTCTGACCTCACCAAGGTAGCTTCCCTTGCTAATCCTGCCTTTCGTCCACTCCCTGTAAGCTTTCTGCTTTTTCCTAATCCCCTCTCTGAGTTGCTTGCTCATCCAGCTTGGCCTACAACTCCTGCCCATGGTTTTTTCCCCCTTTCTTGGGATGCAGGCTTCCGACAATTTCCGCAGCTGCGACTTAAAGTAATTCCAGGCCTCCTCCGCATTTAAATCCACAAGTTCCTCCGTCCAATCCACTTCCCTAACTAATTTCCTTAACTCTTTAAAATTAGCCCTCGAGAAGTCGAAAACCCTAATCCCAGATCTACATTTGTTTATCCTTCCATCTAGTTTGAACTGAATCAGCTCATGATCACTCGAACCAAGGTTGTCCCCTACCACCATTTCTTCTATGAGGTCCTCACTGCTCACCAAAACCAAATCTAAAATGGCATCCCCTCTCGTAGGTACTTCAACTACTTGATGAAGAAATCCATCCGCTATCACATCCAGAAAAATCTGCCCCCTATTATCTTGCAAGCACTCGTCCTCCAGTCTATATCAGGGAAGTTGAAGTCTGTTTCATTGGTGTAGGCTGCATCGATGTTATAAGGCTTGCTGGTGTACCTAGGCCGACCAGGGCCTTCCCTAGCTATTTTGGTGCACTGCGCCAGTGGTTCTCAAACTAGGGACGCCATTTATTCCGGGAGAGCCTCTGGCGGGCTGGGTTGGTTTGTTTACCTGCTGCGTCCACAGGTTCAGCTGATCACGGCTCCCACTGGCCATGGTTTGCTGCTCCAGGCCAATGGGGGCTGTTGGAAGCTGCGCAGGCTGAGGGATTTACTGGCCGCCCTTCCTGCAGCTCCCATTGGCTTGGAGCAGTGAACCATGGCCAGTGGGAGCCACAATTGGCCAAACCTGCAAATGTGGCAAGTAAACAAAATGGCCCAGCCTGCCAGGGGCTTTCCCGGAATAAGCGGTGACCCTAGTTCAAGAACCACTGCCCTACGCAGTGAGGAGAGGGGGAAAGGAGGAGGGAGGAGGATCCCCGCTTTAGGAAGTGCGGGGCCCAATTCAAACAGTTTTGGCGAGGCCCCAGCAGGGATGACTTAAAAAAAAAAGCCATATGAAAAAAACATGTGGGTCTTGTACTCATCGGGCTGTGCTCCGAGTTTTCGGAGGTACTTTGGCCTCGGGTCCTTCACTCACTCCAGGTCTTCGGCGGCACTGAAGGACCCACCACCGAAGTGCCGCCGAAGACCCGGAGCACCGCCAAGTGAGTAAAAATTAAAAAGGCGCCTCTAACCAGGGAAGGGATTCTCACTGGGCTTGGGGCCCAATTCAGGGGAATTGGTGGAATAGGTCTAAAGCTGGCCCTGGCTGCAGGGAGCAGGGGGGGCTGGCCCCAGACCTCCATGGGGAATGGGAGGGGGCTCCTAGGCTTTAGGGGAGGGGGAAACTGCCCCCCCAGCACTCGCTGGCGGGTCGCTCTACTTACTGGTGAGTGCAGGCCTGACCCTTCTGGAGTCCTCAGGAGAGTGGGGGCAGGGCGGGAGTGGGGAAGAGGTAAGGCTGGGGCACAGCAGGGGCTGGGGCCCTGGGGAAGGGGTTGAGCAGGTGCTGGAGCAACATGCAGCTGGCAGGGCACCAGGAAATTTGGTGCAGTGAAGACATACCCTTAGAGACCAGGATGGGCAGATTATCCTACATCTTATGTAGGGTCTGGATTCGTACACCTTCTTCTGAAGTATCTGTTATGAGACACTTCAGAGACAGGATATGGGACACTCACACTGCCCTGGTTCTGGCCATCAGTCTGGGGGGCTCTGTATTTTAAATGAAGCTTCTTAAACTTTTTAAAAAACCTTATTTACTTTACATACAACAATAGTTTAGTTACGTATTATAGACATATAGAAAGAGACCTTCTAAAAACATTAACATGTATTACTGGCATGCGAAACCTTAAATTAGAGCGAACAAATGAAGACTTGGCACACCACTTCCGAAAGGTTGCCGACCCCTGGATTAGACGAATCTTGGGTCTGATTTGATCTGGTGGTTCCTAGGAAACTTACCAGAAACAGCATCCAGGAGACAAATATTTTTCTCTCCCATTCTGCATCTCCCATTCTCTGCCCACCTCACTTATCCTGACTGAAGGGTGACGTTCACACCGGGGTGAAGGATTTGTAGTACGGATAGTCCCGCAGCGAGGCTTTGGACTATCCCACCGCCTCGCCCTGGTTTGCTGGCCGTCGGCTCTGCGGTTGTGGGGAATAACACACACTCTGTTAGGGGCTCAGGCCCTTGGAGCAGGGGCTGAGTAGTAGTCAAATGGCGGCTCAGGCCCTAGGTCAGGGCGGGGCAGCCAGCAAACAGTCAGAGACTCAGGCCCTTAGGCAGGGGCTGAGTCAGCAGTTCAATCGCAGCCCCGGCCCTAGGTCAGGGTTGGGCAGCAAGCAAATAGTCAGAGACTCAGGCCCTTAGGCAAGGGCTGAGTCAGTAGTTCCACAATAGGAGGTCCTAGCCTCTCCAGGCCAGGGAAAAGGGGGAGTCTGCCACCCAAGGAGTGGGTGACAGGGGGGACGCAAGCCCTCCCACTCCACTGCATCCCAGCCTGGGGCCCTAACAGCGGCAAAGACTCGCTGCTGTCAGTGGGGATCCTGGCCGCAACACACTGACATTGGCTCTTGCAGTGTTGCAGCCAGACTGGGGTCGGCTGCCCCCAGGCTACTTCCACACTCCCCCTCATAGGGTAGCTGAGTCATGGTAGCATCACCGGCGGTCTCAAACACCATCGCTTCCTCTGGGTAAGTAGCGGATGGCAGACTCGGCTCCTTCTCGGGTTAGGGGGCCAAGAGGCAGGCTTGGCTCCTCCTCGGGGTAGCGGGCAAGAGGCAGACTCGGCTCCTCCTCAGGGTAGCCTCAGCCAGTCCTCCTCGGGGTAGCTGGAGCGGGGTAGGATCAGCCAGTCCTTCTCGGGGTAACGTGCGCGGGGTAGGCTTGGCCAGTCCTCCCCGGGGTAACGTGCGCGGGGTAGGCTCGGCCGGCCTAGTGTGTTCTCAGGCCGGCTGCGGCCTTCTGCTGTCTCCTCAGAGGGAGCTCGGTCGCAAACGTCTGGCCTATCTGGCAGCTGGTCCCCCCTGAGCTTTGCCGGTGAGCTTTTATACTTCCGGGTCTGCACCGTGACCTCTGAGGGGCAGGTGCAGGACCCAGTGACTCTGCCCACGTTGGTGTTAGGGGAGGTCCGTCCCTCAGCGGAGCTGTGGGGTATCCCACCGCCTCGCTACAAGGACCAACACAAAGCCCTACTACAATGTCTAGCCCCACTTAAGCCTCAGAGGGTTGAAGCAGGATTTCAGTGGTTCCCTTGATGTAAATCCTCCCCTTTGCAGAAGGCCAGCATAAAGGAAATGTTCCTCAAGGGAACATTTCAAAGCTGGACACTATACTTCAACCTCCTCCCCCCCCCCCATTTTTGACTGTTTCAAGGAGAAATGAAACTCAGATAATTTTTTCACAAAATGTAATGAAGAGAGTCATAATTTTTTCAGAGTCCTTTCATGGAATACCTGATCCAAAGCCCATTGAACCCAATGGGCTTTGGATCAGGCCCCAAAGCAACCTTAGTGGGATCAACAGCAAATACTAATAAAGTTTAAAAAACGCCCCCACAAAACCCGGATAGAACCTGACTGCTGAGACATGCAAGTAATTTATAATGGATCTCAGTCTTTGATCACTATACCATTCTCTTCCCCTCTTCAGCACAGTTGCTGAAGCTCAATCATGCACAGAGTAAGGTTAAAGGAGGAAGATTTTCATGGTCAGGCAAAGCAGCAAGATATATAATTTTTTCCTCTCTCATTCTTTTTAGTTGAATGTGATGACAGTAAATATACCAAAATACACCAACTTATAATGCTTTCCTCCTCCGCAAACATTTTTCCCATGAAGGGTGTGGCAAATGACAGACAATAAATGTTCATATATCCTAGAGGTTTCACATAGACAATATGTCAAACAGGACTCTGGCCAAATTCAGTGATACAGGTACTTCAAATAGAGACACTAAAATATTTTAACTATACAGGCATCTATATTAGAAATGGGCCTAACTCTCCCCTCACTCCTTCCCTCCCTCCCAACAAAACAAAAACCCATCCAGATCCATCCTCCCCACAAGCCTTAGGAACATCCACATTTGAAGGCTGCAGTTGGCCACTCTTTCTAAAGGGAAAAATGTTCCCCCAATCCAAACACCACTGGACTCTGGGATCTTGATCCGGAAATAAACTTATGACTCTGTTTCATCTCGAGTCAAAATTTAACCCAAACAGGAACCCTGCAATGGATTTTGAGCAAACCTCTATGAGAGGCCACAATGAAACTCTGAATGTGAAATCTTCTGTAACTGGGAGGAAGAGACGTGTGTGTCAAAATCGCTCTTTAAAAATGAAATAAAAAACAGTTCAAAGAGAGCTAGTTTGCACACTTACAGCTGCTAGGCCAAACACTTTATACACATAACTAGATGCTCTGGCGCATATTACTACGTTCTGTACAGTTAAGGGCTGGGCCCTCAATATTCATCTTGCATGGGGAGGATGAATAAGCAGGTAGTATACAGATGAGCATATATCTAACAAAAAACATATACACCCAAAACAGCAGGCTAACTTTGAAGGAAGGATGATTGTGTGGTTAAGGCAGTTGGCTAGGACTCAGGAGACCTGGATTCAAATCTTGGCTTTGCCAGAGACTTCCTGTGTGACCTTGGGCAAAGTCACAACCTAATTTCCCCTTCATCTCTAAAATGGGGAAAACATTATTTTGTAAGCTTTCTAGGGGCTGGGATCATCTCTTCTTTTGTGCAGAATGGGGTCCTGATTGCAGTCAAGGCCTCTAGGTGCTGTCATATTAATAGACACGCACAGAGAGTAGAAGTACTTGGAATGATCCATTCTATTCAGCAAAATGCTTCTATCACAGGCATTTCTAGGGTGCCGATCATTCTGGTATCTAAATCAAGCTGTCTAGCCTCTTTCATGGACAAAGACATTAAGCTCTGTTTCATTAAGGAACCAGCTTGGGGTACCCCAGGAGCATTGCAGCAAAGGCCACATGAAAATCTTGGCGTTTAAGCATTAAAGAGTTAAGGACAAAATTATTTTTGAACATACCAAGCTATGATAAATGGATTTAAGAAAGTGCAGGTCTTGACAGGGACTCTCAGCATCCACAAAAAGCCCCGCAGAATCACTTTGCTCCCAGGGCTGACTAATCTTCTAGCTCCATGCTGAATCAGAACACATTAAAAACCACACTCTTCTACTGCAAGAACATGTATTTTTTTTTGGTTAGACAGGTGAAATGCGTAACATCTGTCAGCATTGTCTGCAAGCATTAGGGAGGAGGACTTTGAGGCTGATTTGCATGGGGCTTACCGTTCAAATAATTCTAAACTGCAAACAGCTGCTGGCAAGTTCTCTCTGATTAAAAAAAACCCCAGCAACAACAAACCCAGCAGGTAGAAAGAGCTACAAGCAGAACAGAATTTGTATTTCATCAGGCCAAAACAAACTCCAACATAATCCGGTGATGAGCATCAACCTGATAATGAATCACCTGCAAAGGGAGGATCTCGACTGTCATCACGTGGCTTTATGTAAAATGTGATCAGCTTTAATGCAGGGAGGGGAAAAAAAGCAAACAAATGAGTGCATTGCCAGTGATTTCAAACACAGCTCCAGTCCAAATCTCTCAGGGAGGACTTTGCCACATTCATCATCTATCTTATCAGTGCTGTCTTGAACTAAATCTAGGCACAGCCTTTGTGAATGCCAGAGCACATGAACAATGGTGAAATCCTCGAGGATGATAAAAGCAAATTGCAAAGCACATGCTTCTATTGCTACCTTTTTAACCAAGTGTTGAGGCCAGGGATCTGAGGCTGGGCTGCCTGCCAGCATTTTCTGCAATTTAATCACACAGCCCTCAGATCAACAAGCCTGATATGCTAGCCTTATGCCAGTGTCTCCCCCTTACCTCACATTCTTAATTCTTTAACCACTTCTAAACAAAATATCGGTGAGGAACACTTCAGAAAATGTGTTTTCTTTTGTCTCCAGAAAACACTGATGAGAAGAAAAGTCCCTTTGTTTTGTGTAAGGAGGCTTTCAACAGCTCAGCTCTAAGTACTCTCTTCTGTCCATTCACTTTCCCCAAAGTCTCACTCGGAAGACAAATAGCCCTTTCCTCATGGAAAGATGAAACCTACGAGCCCTGTATTCAAGAATAGTTGCTTGGGCGATGGGCAAAGCACCATACAAAAAAACATTAAAGCAACACCAAGAGGCTGAGCAAGACCCAGAACAACAATGAAGCGGAGTTAAGACATTGAGTGACATGCTCTCCTTCCAAACCCTCCTTAAAGCTCCCTTTTGCCTTAATGCCTACAGGCTGGCTAAGATGGTCTCAGTGTTTCCTTGTGCTTCCTCATCTGTAGCCATCTGTTGTCTCTTTTTTATACTTAGATGCTTAGTTGTTTGGGGGGCAAGGGACTGTCTTTTTGTTCTGGGTTTGTACAGCCCCTGGCACAACGGGGTCCTAGTTCATGGGTAGGACTCCTATCCACTACAGGAAAACAAATAAATAACAAGAATAATCATCCGTCAAAGCATGGCTTAAAGCTGGAAAGTCATTATGTAAACAAGGCACCTTTTGTCTCTTTGAGCAGTACCTTACTACCAATGAGCAGCCAGCCATTAAGGGTACATCTACACTGCAACAGACAAAGCAGAAAACCAAATCACACACCACAGAAGCAAGTCTCAGAGCCTAGCTCAGTTGACTGGGGCTTGCATTACAAAGCTGTGTAGATATTCAGGCATGCTTAAAACCCTGGAATCAGCGCATCAGACCCCCCATTTGCTTAGACAGGTTCCCTCAGAGTTCCACCTTGCTGTGTGCGCTCAGCTTCTCAATCAACCCCTTCCAGGGCTAAGTGGCAGGCAAGCAAGGAACCCAGGCTTTGCACAGGAATTTCTTAACCAAATGCACTTTTAAGAAAGCACTAGAGAGTTATATATCTTTGGAAAACACAATCCTAAATGCACCTCCTTTGGTCTGATCTCACTCCTTCTGAGAGTCCTCCTAGGTTTGGTCAGCCCTTCCTGCCTTCCCTCTTTAGCCTGGTCTTTTTGCATGTGAGAGTGGCCTGGCCCCTTGCTCAGAGAACCCTTTAAAATAGCCTTTCTCTCAGCATTGCCCTTGTGTTTCAGCAAGGGGGAATTCCATGCTGGAGGCCTTCCCCGCCCCCCTGAGCTTCTGGGTAGACAGTCATTCAAAGTGAATGCAGGGGTGCTGGGGTGGCAGCATCCTCTGGCTTGAAGTGCTTTCCATCCTTGTACAGGGTTTACAGTTTTGTTCAATGGCTCTCAGTACCCCCACTACACAAATTGTTCCAACATCCTTGAATGAGTGGCCCTACTGGTAAAAAATGAATTGCTTCAGTAGGGGAGACTCATTTAGTGTGGACAGGCCTGGATGGGTCTCATTGCTAGCCCTCTCTGAGGTGCCCATGTCCCACATCCCAGCATGAGAAGGAGCGTCTAGAATACATTCACCTTGTCAGAGCCAGGTTGGCTTTCCACACAAACTGGATGACTTAATCCATTGTGAAGATTACAATACCAAGTGGTCACAGTCAAAATGGCCTTTGCAAAACAAAATGGGCTTCCCAGTTTGACACAGACATACCTCTCGTCTGTCACGAACATGAGAGTTTTAAATAGAATTAAAAGTTCTTAATAAGTCATTCTATATCCAGATTTGATTTTAGTCTAAATAAGGAGACTGAACTGTGACGTTGCACTCCATATTTTGGAAATATGCCTATGATATAGATATGACATACTCAGATGTACTTTATGCAAGACGGGTCCTCTAAGATATCATTGGAAAGGTTACAATTTATTGAATGTGATTATCCAATTTGTATGCATATATCTTTTCTGTATCTAAAGTCAGGATTATGGACTATGTAACAATCACAACTGGGTGTGTATTGGAAAGATACCCACTGGACGACAGGCCATCAGATTTGATGGGCCATCAGGAAAGGACAACAAAACCATGAAGATACTAGTCTCTCTCCCTCCTGGGAAGATGCAACTGTGACACTACTAGGTCATGTAGTCTTGTCACCTGATACTAAATATTATGTGGGACTTCTTGTAACTTTCCACTGAGGGGTGTGTGGGTCAAATTTGGTAAACAAAGGATTCCCGCCTTATGTAAATCTTATTTAAGGGTGTCCAGGCTGGCATAACAGTCAGGCTCAGTGGCATCTCAGCACATTAGGGGACACTTAAGGGGGGCAACCCATCAAACGAACTTTCTTAAATACACCCATATGTATTCTATGTCCTTAGAAATAAAAAGAACAATCAATCATATTGTTTATTAAAAACGCAGGCTGCAGCATGGTGGAAAAACAATTAAACATTACCTCTTCGCATAATCCTTGTATTTTATAGTACCTCTGTCTCTGGCGCCGGTGAGACCATTATGGACATGGTGGAGCCCCCATCACTTGCAATGGTTAAATCATAACTGGCTATCTTTCTAAAAGGTATACTCTAGCTCTAAATTACAGGTTTGATGCAGAAATTATTGGGGAGGTTCTATGGTCTATGTTAGGCAGGAGATAAGGCTAGATGAACATAATGATTCCTTTTGGCCTTAAAATCTATGAAATACTGGAATCCTGTGACCCAGTTTGCATGTCTACACTTCAAAAAGGATTTTGAAAAACTAAAGAGGGTTCAGATAAGAGTTACGAGAATAATTTGAGGACTGGAAATCATGCCTTAAAGCAGGGGTTGGCAACCTTTCAGAAGTGGTGTGCCGAATCTTCATTTATTCACTCTAATGTAAGGATTCAAGTGCCAGTAATACATTTTAAGGTCTCTTTCTATAAGTCTATAATATATAACTAAACTATTGTTGTATGTAAAGTAAATAAGGCTTTAAAAATGTTTAAGAAGCTTCATTTAAAACTGAATTAAAATGCAGAGCCCCCTGGACTGGTGGCCAGGTCCTGGGCAGTGTGAGTGCCACTGAAAACCAGCTCGCTTGCTGCCTTCAGCACCTGTGCCATAGGTTGCCTACCCTTGCCTTACAGGGAGGCATGTGTCTTTCTAAACACACTAAAACTGTTTTACTAAAAATAAAAAAAAATTAAAATTAAGGGAACCTAATCCACATGATGGATGTGTGGTGTGTAATATTATATTCTATACTTTAGTAATCAATGTCCCTCTGAAACACTTGTGTATATTTAGAAGTGATCAACTGATTTTTAAATTTTGGAATTTTTTTTTTAAAGGTGAGAGGTTATTCCCTTGTTGAGGAAGTTGTTTTCAAAGTTTCATCTTACAGAACAAATTTTATGGGTGACTTATTAAAGCCCTAAAATACTATGTTTATGACCTAAGTGCTGAGATTTGCTGTAGTTTAGTTACAGCCTCACTAGCAGGCTTAATATACAAGGTCTTTGTCTGGGAAGATATATATATATATATACAAGATGGCTGAGTTTTCAACTGTAGCTGCTAAGCATGTGCAGTAATTAGTTTTTATAATTTTGTTATTATGCTTTTAGTGTTATAGACTCATAATATACAAACCACTCTTATTGTGCTATGGCAAAGAAGCTCTTATAGCATACAGTTATTGCTCTGAAGGAGCCGTTAGGGTGTGCACTGCATATAACTGTGTGTGAACAAACAGCACTCTAAAACTTGGCTAAATCTTAGTGGGTCCATTGACATGGTATCAAGGGTGACCCCACAGCATGTTCAAATTACATTTAAAAAAAAACAAACCTAAAGTTAATTTAGAGCTTATAAAAAGCTGATTTGACAGCACAGAAAAGTCCTCTGTTTACCTCCAGAACAGAGATTACATGGGCAGAGGGAGTGCAAACATAACCTTCACTGGTGAATGTGTTACAGGTTCCCCTCTGTGCAGTCCCAGAAGAGATACGTTTTACAGCCCCTTCCTGCAAAGCTTTAGCTTTATTCTGGAGGTCCCTGATTCAATCCCTGGTGTGTTAGCTAAAAGGGCAGTTCTCAAACTTCCCCAACAATGTCTTCCAAACCCTGACCCAGAGAAATCTTTGTAAGGGCCAAAATTATATTATTCCATACCTGGTAAATCAAAACCACCGGGGGAGTGATATACCTATTGCAACAAGAGACCTGGGGCAAATTAGATAGGAGCTTGCAATGTCGGGTGGCAACAAAAAAGAAAAAACAATACCCAAACTTATTGCAAAATAATGCTAAAGAGCTGCAGTCCAATAATGGCAAAGTCAGTCCGATACACATCTACAAAAGCAAAGTGCTGAAGAGTGCAAGCTGTCACTGTATGCATGTTAAGTAGAGGTTTCCAAACTAGAGCCAGGAGAATCCAGGAAATCTCCAGTTCTTCCTTTTTGCTCATGCAAAATTTTCAAGATCTCCCAAGGGAAGCAATGGAAAGGGCCTCTTTCCCCTCTTACTGGGGAATATGGACAACATCAAAGACTGCAGGAATTAGTTTTGCACTGGCAGGGCGATGGATTAGATGCCTGCTGGCCAACTCCCCCAGTGATAAACAGATGAGTCAACTTCCCCAAAGCAGTCAGGCTCAGCAGAGATTCTAGAGAAAGGCTCCCTAGGACAGGGGAGAAGATGGATGGATGGAGGAGGGAAATGAGCTTGTGGAGGTCATTAAGTAGAGCTGGGCAAAATTTTTCAGACAAAGTTTATTCGTCGAAAAATGCAGTTTTGGTCGACCTCAAACTATACAGAAATTCGGTGAATAGTTTTGGGCAAAATATTGTTTTTCAGGACTTAGATGCCATTCACAAAATAGCAAAGGGCCAAGGGGAGAAGGAAAGTGCCATGCTCAAACCATTAGGGAACTAATCCATGATGCAGGGGAACCAGCTTTAATTGCCCCCTCTGCCTGAGGTGGAAAAGGAATTTGAACACAGGTCTCTCTCTAGCTCACTGACTGTGAATTGCTGTAGTGACTGACAATGAATAGTCACTGGACCAGAGACAATGAGAATGACCACAGACTGATGGTTAGGGTATTTCCCTAGATGTGGGAGACCCAAGTTATAGTCCATTCTCCAATGACTATACAAAGTGGAATAGCTTCAACAGGAGAGACCCTACCCAGAATATGCCATAACCCAGTTCTTAGAGAACTCTCCTGAGAAGAGGGAGACCTCTGTTTAAATCCCTTCTCCACATCAGGCAAAGGAAGGGACTGAACCTAGGTCTTTCCCACATCCCCATGTGAGTGTCCTAAACTCTTGGGTTAAAGGTTATAAGGAAAGCCCCCCTCCTCTGGCCACTTTGTCAATCTAGCCCTTTAATAATGCCTGGAAACAAAACATTTTGGGCTGAACAACGTGTTTAGTTAGATCTGATACTGACTTTTTCAATTTGCCAGTTTTTTTTTTAAATGATCTTTGGTTTTAGTTCAACCCAAATTATTTTTTAATTTTTTTTTATTTTTGAGAACTGCTAGCAAACAAAAAGAAAAAAAGAAATAATGTACCCAGCTCTATCCATAAGCTCCCCTGGGCCAACATGTAGATGCTTACCTAGCTGCACACACATGCACAGTGGGTCTGCATTGTACTTCAGCACTGTTGACTTTTGGATCCAACCCAATTCCCACTGAAGTCAGTAGAAAGGCTTCCATTGACTTCAGTCGGAATTGGGTCAGGTCTGTAGGGAAGCATTGTATTGCAACATACAGTTTTCAAGCTGCCATTCAATTGTTTATAATCAAAGTTTAAGATCTTTATTTCAGATCAAATAAAACTGCCAGTTCTCTGTGAGGGCTAGGCCAAACCCACCTTCAAATGACAAATGGTTTGGGGATGTCCTGGTTAATTCGATGTGGCTCAACATTCTTTAAAATAGGGGACGTGTTTCTTTGTTTTATCACTTTCCTATAACTCAAATGGACAAAGGAATTTCCCTCCAGCTTTTAAAAAAAATAAAAACAAAACCCCACCTTTGGATAGAGATCAAGCATGGAAACATTCAACCCAGGTAGTCAAGATTTTTGGAAAGCTACAAGTGAACAAATATAGACAGAAATTGTTTATAACCTTGGGTCAGATCCTCAGCTGGGATAAATGTGCACAGTTCCAGCAGAACAACCCAGATTGACACCAGCAGAAATTCTGGTACAGCAGCTGCCTGAGACCCGTCCTGGGCACTAGCATTGCTTCACAGTTCTGAGTGTGATCACTTAAGAAGGTGATTGCTATTCACTCTCCATCCTGCAAGGCGGTTGGATTCTGGTCATGCTTACGTTGGTGTAAACTGGGAGGAAATTAAATGGCATAAGTGAGGAATCAGACATGCCATGCTGTGAAACTGCTGAGAGTTCAGAATCAGACCCTCTTTACTTATATAGTAAGAGCAGAGGTGAATACTGGAGTCTTTTCTCCCATCCCCCAAAACTAATTTTCCTCTGATTCTTTGATCCACTTGGTTGTTTATTTTAGATTTGGTTGCTGCAAAAAGGAGGAGATTTAAAAGCCTCTAATATTTTCAAACCTGTTTTACTTTGTAGCTCAGATTCTGATCTCACTTAACCTGGTGTTAATCTGGAGTAACTCCATTCAAGTCAGTGAACTTATTCTGGAAACAGAGAAGCAAATCAGGCCCTGTATGTTTTGTTTGGAAGCAGTGGCAGAGCTAAACAGCAGGCATTACACCCATTTGCTTAATGAAAACCCTCTTTCTTACGAACTAATCACAGGCTTCTTTCACAAGTAATTGCTTCTAAAACGTACAGTATCGGCTTTCTAATTAAAAGGCAAACTACAGCAGTAATTTTATATTCTGGCTCCGTTTGGCTTTGATTGCATCAGCAGCAGGTAACAAGGGTGGATGAACAACATTTCACTGTTTGGTAAAATAATTAATGTCATAGCTCAACATTTCAATTAATCCTTTCAGTGCTGCTGAAAAACATGTGGGGCCTGTGCATCCTACCCATTCATAATCAAACTATTTTGCATAGTGGTCTCTCATACAAACTGTGCCCCTAGACGGTGTACAAATTAAATAAAATTCCAATCATAAATAGCAGAAGAAGAGAGGAATTAAAAGGTACAGACAAGGGAGAAAAACATATGTTTTCAAGTGAGATCTGAAAGTAGATGGCTTCCAGCCCCTAGTTTCCAGCCCTTTTCCACTGCTCTGGTAGCACAAGGGACTGTAATACTGCCCTACCAGACAGCTGAGGATTCTTCTGGTGTGGAGAAATCTTGTGGTGGCCTAGATTTAGCATATCTGTGCTTTGTCATGGATGTCGCTTTGTATTATTTCTGTTCCCTAGTGGAACATAAGAATGGCCGTACTGGGTCAGAGCAAAGGTCCATCTAGCCCAGTATCCTGTCTACTGACAGTGGCCAATGCCAGATGTCCCAGAGGGATTGAACCCAACAGGAAATGATCAAGTGACCTCTCTCCTGCCATCCATCTCCACCCTCTGACAAACAGAGGCTAGGGACACCATTCCTTACTCATTCTGGCTAATATCCATTAACGGACTTAACCTCCATTAATCTATCCAGTTCTCTTTTAAATGCTATTATAGTCCCAGCCTTCACAACCTCCTCAGTGAAGCAGTTCCACAAGTTGACTGTGCACTGTGTGAAGAAGAACTTCCTTTTATTGGTTTTAAACATGCTGCCCATTAATTTAATTTGATGGCCCCATGTTCTTGTATTATAATTTTTCCTTATTTATTTTCTCTACCTCATCCATGATTTCATATACCTCTATCATATCCCCCCTTAGTCTCCTCTTTTCCAAGATGAAAAGTCCTAGCCTCTTTAATCTCTCCTCATATGAGACCCATTCCAAACCCCTAATTTTAGTTGCCCTTCTCTGAACTTTTTCCAATGCCAGTATATCTTTTTTGAGATGAGGAGACCACATCTGTATGCAGTATTCAAGATGTGGGCTTACCATGGATTTATACAAGGGCAATAAGATACTCTCCATCTTATTTTCTATCCCCTTTTAAATGATTTCTAACATCCTGTTTGCTTTTTTGACTGCCTCTGCACGGAGGTCTTCAAAGAACTATCCACGATGACTCCAAGATCTTTTTCCTGATTCGTTGTAGCTGAATTAGCCCCAATCATATTGTATGTATAGTTGGGGTTACTTCTTCCAATGTGCATTACTTTACATTTATCCACATTAAATTTCATTTGCCGTTTTGTTGCCCAATCACTTAGTTTTGTGAGATCTTTTTGAAGTTCTTCACAGTCTTCCAGGGCCGTCCAGAGGATTCAGGGGACCTGGGGCAAAGCAATTTCAGGGGCCCCCTCCATAAAAAAAATTGCAATACTATATTCTCGTGGGGGCCCCTGTGGGGCCCAGCACAAATTGCCCCACTTGCTCCAACTCCCCCCCCACCCCCGGGCGGCCCTGGGAAAAATAAACCTTCCACATCTCGGCACAAACCCAGTTTTGAGAAAACTTCTTTACAAGGCATCACTGGTTCTTAGTATTAGCTAGTGCTAAAAGGCACTAATGCTCATTAAAAGGATTGGACAAATATTTTCTGTCAAAACTTTTTTTGGATCAAAAACTAGGGGTTTTTAAAAATCAGAAAAAAAATCATGGACAATGTCTGCTTTCCTTCAAAGTTTGTTGTGTTTTTTTAAATTGAAAAGCTGAAATTAGTCTGCCAAAACCTGATATGGTTTGGGGTTTCAGAAGTGTGTGGCCAAATATTTCCTGCTTGCTGTGTTTGATTGTTTAAAGAAACAATAAAAAAGTTCTGCTTAAAAACAAATCCAAAACTTTTGAACCACCTCAGCTGGTGACCAAACGCCTGAGCCTATCCAGTCAGAGATTTTTCCAGGTTTCTGACATTCTGCTGGCTTCTTTGACACATATCTGTCTCCATAACTTTGGATTCATTTAGGTTAGAACATAAGAACAGCCATACTGGGTCAAACCAAAGGTCCATCCAGCCGAGTATCCTGTCTACCGACAATGGCCAATGCCAAGTGCCCGAGAAGGAGCGAACCTAACAGGTAATGATCAAGTGATCTCTCTCCTGCCATTCGTCTCCACTCTCTGACAAACAGACGCTAGGGACAGCATTCCTTACCTATCCTGGCTAACAGTCATTAATGGACTTACGTTCATGAATGTATCTGTTTCCTTGAGACTGGCTCCATGAGGTGCCTCACAAACTGGAGACTGTTACTGGGGGTTTGTCTTTATTATAGCTTATGTACATACTCCACGAACTGAGCATCTGAGCTTGTTCCAGAATCTGGGATGAGCTTATGTTGTGAAAATTGAAATGCTCAAAATAGCACATGCATGTGAATGGACACAGGACGCTAAAATTAAATTAACCCAGGGGTTCTCAAACTGGGAGTCATGAGGTTATTACTGGGAGTCACGAGCTGTCAGCTTCAACCTCAAACCCCACTTTACCTCCAGCATTTATAATAGTGTTAAATATATAAAAAAGTGTTTTTAATTAATAAGGATGGGAGGGTCGCACTCAGAGGTTTGCTATGTGAAAGGGGTCACCAGGACAAAAAAGTCTGAGAACCACTGAATTAACCCCTCTGAAGCCTCAGGGAATGCAGGGGAGGGGGGTCTCCCTTGGTAGGGCTGGGAAGGAGCTAGGTGGTGTAGCATATTGCTCTTCTGTGGCTAATTTTAAATGAAGCTACCCTCCCCTGACATGAATCTCCCTATGCCACTGAAATTAAATATAGACTATAATGTGGCATTTGAGAACTGAAAAGGATGATAGCCCTAATGGAAAAGCTAACAGCTTGGCTCTTCTGCAAGTCTCAAACTGCTGAATGAGCGTTAGGGTAGGGAAGGCTGTGCCTCCCAAACAGCCTGGCCCTGCCCCCTATCTGACTGCCACCCACTTCCTGCCCCCCAAATGCCCCCCCCAGAATCCCCAACCCATCCTGCTCCTTGTCCCCTCACCATTCCCCAGAGACCCCCCCCAAACAACTTCGGGACCCCACCCCTGTCCCCTGACTGCCCCGACCCCTATCCACCTCCCCACTGAGTCCTGACAGGCCCCCGGAGCACCCAGGATCCAACTCCCCATTCCCTGTCCCCTCACCGCCCCCACAACCTCTGCCCCTCCCTGTGCCCTGACTGTCCCTGGGACTCCCTGCCCCTTAGCCAACTCCCCAGCCCTGGCCCTTTACCCCAAGTTTCTCCCTCACCCGGAGCCTCAGCGCATACAGGAGTGTCCCTCGACAGCTGCAGCGTGTCCTCGGCAGGGCCGGACCCCTCCCTGCTCAGAGCCCCGTGGTAAGGGGGCAGGGCTGCGAGCTCCACATCGAGCGGAGGGAGCTCAGGCCCTGCTGGAGCTCACCCCCCTGCCCCCTTACCATGCGGCTCTGAGCGAGGCGGAGCTCCGGCCCCTTTGAAGACATGCTGCAACTCTGTCCAGGGACACTCCTGGATGCGCTGAGGCTCCGTGTGAGGAGCGGAGGCAGGGTTAGGCCGGGGTGGGGTGGGAGCCTCAGCCGTTCTCTTGGAGGCCCCTGCGGAGCCCAGGGCCTGGGGCAAATTGCCCCATTTTTCCCCCCCTCTGGGTGGCCCTGCAGTCTGCTCTGGTCCTAACTATCTTGATCAGTTTAGTATCTTCTGCAAATTTTGCCACCTCACTTTTTACCCCTTCCTCCAGATTATTTATGATTAAGTTGAATAGGATTGGTCCTAGGACTGACTGTTGGGGAACACCACTAGTTATCCCTCTCCATTCTGAGAATTTACCATTAATTCCTACCCTTTGTTCCCTGTCTTTTAACCAGTTCTCAATCCATGAAAGGACCTTCCCTTTTATCCCATGACAACCTAATTTACGCAAGAGCCTTTGGTGAGGGACCTTGTCAAAGGCATTCTGGAAATCTAAGTATACTATGTCCACTGGATCCCACTTGTTTACATGTTTGTTGACCCCTTCAAAGAACTCTAATAGATTAGTAAGATACGATTTCCCTTTACAGAAACCACGTTGACTTTTGCCCAACAATTTATGTCCTTCTATGTGTCTGACAATTTTATTCTTTACTATTGTCTCAACTAATTTGCCCGGTACTGACGTTAGACTTACCAGTCTAATTGCTGGGATCACCTCTAGAGCCCTTTTTAAATATTGGTGTTACATTAGCTGTTGTCCAGTCATTGAGTACAGAAGCCGATTTAAAGGACAGGCTACAAACCATAACTAACAGTTCTGCAACTTCACATTTGAGTTCTTTCAGAACTCTTGGGTGAATGCCATCTGGTCCCTGTGACTTGTTACTCTTAAGTTTATCAATTAATTCTAAAATCTTATCTAGTGACACCTCAATCTCTGACAGTTCCTCAGATTTGTCACCTACAAAAGCCAGCTCAGGTTTGAGAATCTCCTAACATCCTCAGCCGTGAAGACTGAAGCAAAGAATCATCTTTAAGCTCTCCTTTTGTATCTTGATCATCAAGGGCCCCACTGGCTGTTTAGGAGGTTTCCTGCTTCTGTTGTACTTAAAAAACAGTTTAAGTATATTATAAGAATTCCAGGAGCGTCTGAAACATCCCAGCACCTGGCAACCCCAGTTGGTGTAAAGCCCGCTGAGGACTGTTAACAGCTGGCATATGGTAGAGTAGCCCTAAGGTTGCCCTAAGTTGCACTGGGGGCTGAACCTGACTGTACCTGAAGTTGAAGACTGAGGCCAGAGAATCAGTGAAGTGGAAAGTTACAGGAGAATTATTCCAGACATCAGAAACCACAGAGATGAATTCTCTTCCACTAGTAGCACGGAGGCTGTATGAAAGGACAGAGGAGCTCAGTGCTAGCTGAGTGGACAGGGTGAAGATAGGAGCAGAGAGAGGCAAAGACTGTGGTGTAAGCCAAGAGAAGTCCACGTGATGGAGGCTTTTTGTTTTGCTTTTTTTAAATGGGGTCGAATCTGCTCAGTTACACTGGATGTAAATCTGGGGCAATTCCAAATGAAGCCACCAGAAACACACTAGATTTACACCAGTGTAGCAGAGCAGAATTTGACCCAAGGAGAGAAGGTTCTCATTATACAGTATCATTCATTATGCACTGATTGCTAATGGTGAGCTGAGACACAGATAGTACAGTTCATAGGCACAGGGCCCAGCTCTGCTACCCCCTATTCACTCTGAGTAGTATGGTGAACAGTGATCCTGCAGTGCTTGAGGTGCTTGGAAGAGATCAGCTTTATTCCATGTCTGGTATCAAATAGCTGTGTGCATAACGAAAGCTTTACAATGCCCCACCTGGACTCTCTGTCCAGGAAGCTCAACCCTTAAAGGCACAGTCCCCAATGCTACAAGTAGTACCATAGTCTATGCTACTGAAATTGATAAGACTGCTTCCAAAGAAAGATACTCCTCAGTGTGAACAAGGATGGCAGAATTGGGCCCTAAAGGACAAAGCACCAAATGGTTCAGTTTTCTGTTGGGGTACAGAAGAGACAGTCGCATAAAGAGAATTCCAGGATTCTCAGCCAGGAAGTTGCATGTTTTCTGAATTAACGATTAATGTTGGAACTAATCATACACATTGTACAGATCTCATTAATATCCATGAAAATTACATGACTGCATTAAAATAAAGAGCAGATGAATATTTGAGCCCAACTAGATGCATACATTTTATAACTAGAAGAAACTATTAGATCATCTACACTGACCTCCTGAATATCACAGGGTCATAAAATTTCACTCAGTTATCCCAGTATTGAGCCCACTAATTTGTATTTGAGTGAAGCCCCTCTTCCAGAAAAGCAGCCAATCTATGAGAGATTCAGAAGGTACAAATTCCCTTGGTAGTTTATTTCATTGGTTAATCATATCCATGGTTAAAAAGTCGTGCTGGATTTCTCTCGGTGGAGTATAAGAAAAAACATTTGTGAATATTTTTTATTTGACTTTGACTGTGTTCACTCCCCCTTTTATTTGCTTTTTGTAAACACTTGTGTGAGTGCAGTTCATCCAGATAAATAGTCACAAAAATGTGACATCTGGACTTGGGGCTGAAATTCGCTTTTAAGAATGAATTGAAATTGGCTTTATCTGGGAAGCAAAGGTAGTTTACGACATCATATCAGGAAACCAACACCATGATCTGATTTAGCTCACCAGTTCACCTCTCTGGCAGGTAGTGAGCACCCCTGCCTGCCTACTGTATGGGAGATTGGGGGGTTGATTGCCTGACCAGGAAGAGATGATTTTTGGTTGTAGAAAGGATGGTCTTGCAATTAAGGCACAGATTAGAAGGAATGGGTTCTATTCCTGTCTTCGCCCCAGTCTTTCTGTGTGACCTTAATCTCTTTGTGCTACAGTTACCCCATATATAAAATGGAAGATACAAATTCCCTACCTCATCTGGATGTTGTGAGGATTAATTCGTTATTTATGAGGCATCCAGATTTATAATTTTTATTAAAGCTAATATTAAAATTATATAACACACAGGCTGAGAAGAGAGTGTCTGTACATCTGGGTATAGTGCTTGGATCATGGCTGGCTCCAGGCACCAGAGCAGCAAGCAGGTGCTTGGGGCGGCCAAGGGGAAGGGGTGGCATGTCCGGCTCTTCGGTGGCTTGTCCCTTGGTCCCTCTCGGAGGGAAGGATCTGCCGCCGAAGTGCCGCTGATCGCGGCTCCCCCCTCAACCCTGCTGCTGGGGCAGCAAAAACCCTGGAGCCAGCCCTGGCTTGGATTATCCACAAATACAAAGTTTGTTTTTCAAGGTCATATGGTACATAATGAACTACAGTCGTTGAGCATCCAGATAGATACAAAACAGCTTGGATAATAAATATTCGCAACAAGCAGATTGCAAGGAGTCCATATGCTGACATTTGTCCATATGAGACATTCACTGAACAGTTCTGGAGAGAAAACAAGTTCACAAAACCTGCAGGCTATTCACAGATAATTAACACACAGAGGAAAAGGCTGAACTCCAAGTAAATTGTTTGCTGCAAACTGCTCGCCCACTTCTAATCCCAATACAAGGCTACTTTCATATTGCATTCATAAGGCCATCAGCCTTGCTCAGTGTCTGTCAGCACAAGGGATTTCTTTCTGTGAACAAAAGTCTTTACACATTCTGGCTCAAAATGTGTGCACTGTCCTTTCAAAGCCAAGAAAATCTCTCTCCTTGTGCCAAGATGCATTTCCAAAGTCACTACGCATCCTCTCCTCCGCCGAGCTGCACGGAGCTCCTGAACTGCAGTTGAGGATTTATAAAGAAAGTTACTCTAAAGGGGCAATAAGGACAGGTTTCACTTGCACAGGGCCAGGCCATGCCAGCCTTACTCATGTTGAGCAGTGCTTTACTCCAAGAGTAAGGGATTAGGCAAGGTGAATACAGCTGGCAGAATCTGGCTCAGTTACACTATGTTATATCCAGCATCATTCCACTGGACTTCGGTGAAGCGACTCAGGATTTATGCTGGCATAACAGAGCAGGATCTGGCCCATCTGCTGATCAGAAATAATAAGATCTAGCATATATCTGGGGTCTTTCATCTGTAGATCTCAAAGTACTTTACAATGAAGATTTGTATCATAATCCCTTTTTACAGGTGGGGAAACTGAAGCACAGAGGGGTGAAGTGACTTACCCAAGCAGGACTAGAAACCAGGTCGCCTGAGTCCAGTCCATTGCTCTAGCCAGTAAACCACATTGTCTCTCATATTAGTATATCTATACCAGTGGTCACCAACCAGTAGATTGCAATTGACTGGTTGATTGTGAAGCCTCTGACAGTCGATCTCAGTCTAGGGTTGCCAACTCTTCTGCATCCAAACCAGGAGATTGGCAGCTAACAGTCAGGTGGTGCAGTGAGCCTAAGACAGGCTCCCTGCCTGCCCTGGCCCCGCACTGCTCCTGGAAGCGGCTGGCATGTCCGGCAGCAGCTCCTTGGGTGTGGGAGGGGCAGGAGGTCTCCACATACCGCCCTTATCTGTGGACACCACCCCCGCAGCTCCCATTGACGGGCAATGGGCAACCATGGCCAATGGGAGCTGCAGGGGCGGTGCCTGAGGATGGGGCCAGCACGCGGAACCACCTGCTCCTCCCTCACAGGTTCTGCTGCTGGACATGTCGGCTGCTTAGAAGAGTGGCATGGGACCAGGGCAGGCAGGGAGCCTGTCTTAGCCCCGCTGGCTGAGATAAGTGGTGTCCAGCCGGACCCTGAACTCCTGAACCCCCTCCTGCACCCCAACCCCTTGCCCCAGCCCTGAGCCGCCCCACACCCAAACCCCCTATCAGAGCCCACACCCTGCATCCCATTTTGCACCCAACCTCCTGCCCCAGCCCTGAGCCCCCTCCTGCACTCAAACTCCCTCCAAGAGCCCACACTGTGAACCCCTCCTGCACCCCAACCTCTTGCCCCAGGCTCAGCCCGGAACCCCTCCCACACTCTGAATCCCTTGGCCCCACCCCAGAGCCCGCAACCCTTCCCGCACCTCAACTCCCTGTTCCAGCCAGGTGAAAGAGAGGGAGGGTGAGGGAGGGGGGATGGAGTGAGTGGGGCGGGGTCTTGGAGAAGGGGCAGAGCAGGGGCAGGGCATAGGGGCAAGGGTGTGTTTGGGTTTGTGTGATTATGTTATTTCTACATTTTCTTTGAGGTAGATCCTGGGTTGCAGTTACATTCAAAGAGTTATCTTGTGCTTAAAAAGGTTGAAGACCACTGATCATTACCTATATCTCATAGTGTGATAGTATAAGAAGGGAGTATTTACGCCATGCTAACATTTTTGCATTACACCATGCTCACATCTCATCATGTCACTTTATTTCTAATAGCTAATAAAGTGTAACTTGCTAGTGCTTAGTAGTGTGTCAACACATTACTGGTTGCAGAACTGGTGTTTTTGCTTTAGTGCTATATCCTGCAAAGTAAAGTGATCGTCTGCTGCTCATCATCTGTTGAGCAGCCTGTGTGAAAGGAATTTGGTGGCATTAATCTAGCTCCTAGAGAAAGGTGTCCACTTAACTTTGGCAGACTTGTTGGCTGTCTCAACAGAGAGCGAGGTCAAGGATGAAATTGGACATGACACTCCTGGATCTACACACGGATGAGATCCTCTGTGTATGGCTCTCTCTCTGTAGTGTGAAACAGGTTATTGATTAACTGTTTCTGCAGCACCGTCCACCCTCTCTGAGGTCAGGGACCCAAGCACAGGAAGAGGAAGGTGGTGGGGCAGGAGAGAATAGGACTGGCTGAAAGCAGAGCCAGGTCAGACACAAAATTTCCCTCATCAGTTCCATGCTTGATCTGCATTAGACTTCCCCAAGCATCCCCTTCATGCTGTCGGGGGCTGGAGCAAGGAATAGAGCTCAGATCCATTAGAGGCACACTACTAGTTTCTGGAGGGGTATAAAGTGCCCTTAAATGGATGTGGAGGCAAAAGGCCTCTGTGCAGGTGGCCCTGTGCCTCCATTAGATCAAATGGGTCTTGGGGATTCTGTAGGTGCCAAACCTCTGGGCCCATTGTATGTAGGGGGAAAATCCCACCTCCACAATGGAGAGATCTAGGGGGAAATATAGGAAGGGAATTTGAGAGTTTTCCTCCTCCACTCACCACCTCCCATGGGATTTTCCTGTAGGTGAGGGTGATCTAGCCACAGAGAGTCATTTATCTTTCCTCCCAAGGTCCCTCTAGATAAGGGTCTGTTTGGGCGTATTGATACAGAGGAGCAGGGGAGCTTGCCCTCCCATTGCTTATTCTGAGGAGAGAGAGAGGAATTCAGTGTCTATATTGTCCACCTGGCAATTTCCATGATTGCCAAACTCACTGAAGGGAATTCCCCCATCCCTCAAAATCGATTCTGAAACACAGGAAATAGTAAGTATTGAGCTCTTTCGTATGAAGAACCCTGCTACCTCCTCACAGAAGTCAGTGAATCTAAACTCGCCATGTCCCTGCATAATCACCACAAACTCTCACTCTCGATCATGATTTCACATGTGGGAGTATAGGTGCCAGCCATGTTTCACAATCCACAGTCCTTAAAGAATTCTATCATACACCAGGGATGAGAACAGTGAGACGCTGCTGAGGTGTGATGTGCCTGGTATCTAAGTAGGAAAATTCCACGAACAGCTCTTCAATGTTTAGAACGAAGAAGCATCAATGAAACCATTTGTGTACAAAACACATCTGACTACAGGCTAATGAAACCTCATTAGCGATGATATTTCTCACTGTGGATATTTATAAAGTAATTATTAAAGAGGTAGCCACTGTTACTGCTATTCTGTTCCCAACTCCTTGCCTCTCCTCCCTAGGTTCAGACCATAATCCAGCTGTTTACACCACACTGAAATTGCCATGCAATACACTGTGAAGAAAAATCAAAATTAAGTTCATGATAGTTTAATATTTCTTAAATCTTCTTCTTTAAAAAGATTAGAACTGTCCTTGTGTGTCCTCCACTGTTTATCCTCTTCTTCCCACACGCTATTATTTTAAATCAGCCACAGATTTTTTTAAAACAATAGAAGTGATGGTCACCAGGGCATGAATTTCTTTTGCTGTCCTCTATGTTGTATTTGAGAACTGAGGTGAAATGTTCCAACAGTGAAATATGCATCATTGGCATTATATTAATATAGCATTTTTAGTGGACAAAAGTCCCACTGATTTAAATCACTGGACAGACCAAATTTTGTGAAGCCTTACACAGGGCTATAAGGAATTGCTGCACCAGATGAGACCATTATTTCACTGAACTGGGAATCCTACCTCTGGCAGCGGCCAATATTGGACTTTTCAGAGGAAAGCAAAAGCAAGTCAGCGGATAATTCTTGAATGTACAATGGGAGTTTGGTGAGTGAAGTCAATGAGAGGAGGAGATCCAAAGCTACCCAGAGAGAAGATCCTACCTGGCCTATTCCACAATGGTAGAGTGTTGCATCATGGAACAGGCCATCCAAATACCTTGAGAAAACCTACTTCAATATGGACATAAATCCCCCTCTGACCACACATCCTTAGTTATCATCTACCACCCCACATTGAAACCCATACAGGATATCATCAAACAACTACAACCCACACTCTATGGAGACCGCATCCTGAAAGAAATTTTTCCTGAACCTCTTTTTCTGACCTTCCAACAACCCCCCAGTCTCTCCAAGCTCATCATCAGAAGCAAGCTCACCACAGACCAGGAGATACCAACTCAAACCAGCACCAGACGCAAAACCTGCAGACATCTCTCCACTGCTACAATGATCAATGCCCCACCCCCACAACACAGCTTTCAAGATTCATGGGTCCTACACATGGTTATCACAACATTTGGTGCATCTCATCCAAGCTCACTAAATGCCCCAATAACTAAGTGGGTGAAACCCAACAATCACTACACTCTCAAATGAACTCACACAGAAAAATGCTAAGACAAAAGCACTCTACCACCAGTGTATGAACACTTTTCACAAAACAATCACTTTATATCTGACCTCTCAGTCCTCATCCTCAAAGGAAATCTGCACAAAAAATGAGCCTGGGAGTTTAAATTTATAACTTTGTTAGGCTTTGTCTACATACCACTTTTGTTGGTAAAACTTTTGTTGGTCACAGGTGTGAAAAAAACCACACACAGACCGACATAAGCTTTGCCGGCAAAAGGGGTGATGTGGACAGCACTGTGTCGGTAGGAGAGACTCTTCTGCTGACATAGCTAATGCCAGTCACTGGGGGTGGTTTAATTATGTTGGCAGGAGAGCTCTCTCCCATTGGCAAAGAGTGGCTACACGGGAGACCTTACAGCAGTAGCGGTACAGCTGAGCCACTGTAAGGAGTCTAAGACACTAAAAATCATGGACAGAATAGGGACACTGTATTTATGGTTTATTACAACAATCTATAACCCACTAACAACCCCCTCAGCTTCCCTCCCCCCTTTCCTTTTCCCTTATGACAGGAAAGGTCTTAAGGGGCCATTTCACCTTGAAAAGTTCCCTTGAAATGTGTTAACTGCTACCTTTTATGTAAATGTACCTTCATTGTCTCTGCCTGACAAGCAGGTTGGTCAAATACCCGTTCTTTTCTGTAGGGCAGAATGGGCTTATGCCGTGCTTGTCAAACACAAATGTAGCACATATCCATGACTCACACACATCCTGTACATACATCTCACAAGAATACTAATGATCAGTGAATTATTAGTTTTCCAGTGATATACGATATGCCACTTTTTGGATATATATCATCACAACAGTGTGTTAGGTGCAGAGTATGTCAGGCCCAACAAAAGTTGCTAACAGAGTAGTGAACCACAAATGGGCCTCAGTGTCACACAGCTCATCACATCCAAGTGCCTATTCACAAGTGTATGTACCTCTGTCTGTGTGGGAACATGCTCTGGGTAACACATAGGCTCCTATGGTTGAAAAAAATGGCCCTTTAATGCCATTTTAATATGATTTTTGCTTTTATGGCCTGTTCTTGAGAGGAACGGAGTGCTCTTTGGCACTGAACTTAGTGAGAGCTGAGGGCTCTCAGCATTTGCAAGAAGTGGCTCAACACCTTGCCAGACTGGTCCCTTAGTGTACACAGTGTATAAAGCACATCAGCTAATGATTATGTCCTTTAACATGCATTTTAAAAATCTCTTGCCAAAAACTAATTTCTTAACTTCACTAAGCACAAAAGAAAACGCCCATTTTGAGCTATATCCAAAATGCCAATTATAAAAATAATAACAGGGTATTAGAGCCTGCAATTATAATTATGAGGCACAATATACTGTCTCCATGGAATATACTGCTGAGAATGAAAAGCTTTGCACTCCCAGTAACCAAGTCTGCTTACTAAACAACATGGAGGTGATTCATACTAATGACCATGCAATGCATTTTCTTCCCTGCCTCCTTGTAACACTCGTGCCATAAGTAAACTAGTTTGCAGAGCTCCTCTATTTAGAGCTTGTGGCATAGTCAGCAATGCATTCCAGATTGCTTAATTCAGTTTGTGAGTCTGACAGCTAAAGAGCCAGCGAAGGTACAGGTGTGTGTCAAGCTTCCTGAATCAAGCGTCCCCCTTGTACATACTGTGCCGGAACTCTGTCTCTTTTCTGTTGCAAGGCACACTACAGACCCAAGCCCACAAACTCAGTTCCCAGCCACTTGGCCTCCGCTAGCATGTGTGCTTCTTCAGATTGTGATCCTAATTCAGCAAATGGCCTTTTCATGGGCTTGACTTTCCTTTTGCATTCTTTACACTGTGACAGTTCCTTTGATTTACAGGGATGTAAGTAAGAGGAAGATCAGGCCATATGTGTGTAATGAGCTAAATCAAACCCCTAGATTGGAACACACCCAAATTTGGTGGGAGGGGTATTGAAATCCATCAAGTTTTGTGGCTTGGACCCCTATTTAACGTTTATCTACTGATTTAGCCTTAATTTTTAACAGAGGACTTAGCTGCAGAAGACTTACCTGGCCAGTAGAGGGTTACTCTTATATAGGGAAATCTATGAGTGGCACAAGGCTAATGTAGTAGCTCCTACACCACCCCTGTTCCTGGTTACCATAGCCCGGCTACCATAGCCCAGGGCAGAGCTACAACCTGAGAATTCTCAACTCCTGGATCAGGATCCTGGGTGCCTTTGACAACAAAGCTGCTCTTACTTATGCTGGAGAGTGGCCTGCCACTAGGGAGATGGAATCAGAACTGGGGGGATTTTGAGTCACATTTCATGATCCACCTCCTGAGTTGTAGCAAGGCTTCCTAGATACAGCTTGGTTTCTGGATCAAGAAGAATCAACTCCTTAATTTTCAGTGATAAAGCAGATGTAGAGACTGAAGATGATTCATCACTGCAGCACACATAAGAACATAAGAACGGCCGTACCGGGTCAGACCAAAGGTCCATCTAGCCCAGTATCTTTCTACCGACAGTGGCCAAATGCCAGGTGCCCCAGAGGGAGTGAAGCTAACAGGCAATGATCAAGTGATCTCTCTCCTGCCATCCATCTCCATCCTCTGATGAACAGAGGCTAGGGACACCATTTTTTACCCTTCCTGGCTAATAGCCATTTATGGACTTAGCCACCATGAATTTATCCAGTTCCCTTTTAAACATTGTTATAGTACCAGCCTTCACAACCTCCTCAGGTAAGGAGTTCCACAAGTTGACTATGCGCTGTGTGAAGAAGAACTTCCTTTTATATGTTTTAAACCTGCTACCTATTAATTTCATTTGGTGACCCCTAGTTCTTGTATTATGGGAATAAGTAAATAACTTTTCCTTATCCACTTTCTCTACATCACTCATGATTTTATATACCTCTATCATATCCCCCCTTTAGTCTCCTCTTTTCCAAGCTGAAGAGGCCTAGCCTCTTTAATCTTTCCTTGTATGGGGCCCTCTCCAAACCCCTAATCATTTTAGTTGCCCTTTTCTGAACCTTTTCTAGTACTAGAATATCTTTTTTGAGGTGAGGAGATCGCATCTGTACACAGTATTTGAGATGTGGGCGTACGATGGATTTATATAAGGGCAATAAAATATTCTCAGTCTTATCCTCTATCCCCTTTTTAATGATTCCTAACATCTTTTTTGCTTTTTTGACCCCCTCTGCACACTGCATGGACATCTTCAGAGAACTATCCACGATGACGCCAAGATCTTTTTCCTGACTCGTTGTAGCTAAATTAGCCCCCATCATATTGTATGTATAGTTGGGGTTATTTTTTCCAATGTGCATTACTTTACATTTATCCACATTAAATTTCATTTGCCATTTTGTTGCCCAATCACTTAGTTTTGTGAGATCTTTTTGAAGTTCTTCACCATCTGCTTTGGTCATAACTATCTTGTGTAGTTTAGTATCATCTGCAAACTTACCCTTCACTGTTTACCCCTTTCTCCAGATCATTTATGAATAAATTGAATAGGATTGGTCCTAGGACTGACCATTGGGGAACACCACTAGTTACCCCTCTCCATTTTGAGAATTTACCATTAATTCCTACCCTTTGTTCCCTGTCTTTTAGCCAGTTCTCAATCCATGAAAGGACCTTCCCTTTTATCTCATGACAACTTAATTTACATAAGAGCCTTTGGTGAGGGACCTTGTCAAAGGCTTTCTGGAAATCTAAGTACACTATGTCCACTGGATTCCCCCTTGTCCACATGTTTGTTGACCCCTTCAAAGAACTCTAACAGATTAATAAGACACGATTTCCCTTTACAGAAACCATGTTGACTATTGCTCAACAGTTTATGTTTTTCTATGTGTCTGACAATTTTATTCTTAACTATTGTTTCGACTAATTTGCCTGGTACTGATGTTAGACTTACCTGTCTGTAATTGCCGGGATCACCTCTAGTGCCCTTTTTAAATATTGGTGGTCCATGGGGGGAGGGATAGCTCAGTGGTTTGAGCATTGGCCTGCTAAACCCAGGGTTGTGAGTTCAATCCTTGAGGGGGCTATTTAGGGATTTGGGGATTGGTCCTGCTTTGAGCAGGGGGTTGGACTAGATGATCTCTTGAGGTCCCTTCCAACCCTAATAATCTATGATTAGCTAACTTCCAGTCATTGGGTACCGAAGCCAATTTAAAGGACAGGTTACAAACCTTAGTTAATAGTTCTGCAACTTCATATTTGAGTTCTTTCAGAACTCTTGGGTGAATGCCATCTGGTCCCAGTGACTTGTTACTGTTAAGTTTATCAATTAATTCCAAAACCTCCTCTAGTGACACTTCAATCTGTGACAGTCCTCAGATTTGTCACCTATAAAAGCCAGTTCAGGTTTGGGAATCTCCCTAACATCCTCAGCCGTGAAGACTGAAGCAAAGAATCCATTTAGTTACTCTGCAATAACTTTATCATCTTTAAGCGCACCTTTTGTATTTCGATCGTCAAGGGGCCCCACTGGTTGTTTAGCAAGCTTCCTGTTTCTGATGTACTTAAAAAACATTTTGTTATTACCTTTGGAGTTTTTGGCTAGCCGTTCTTCAAACTCCTATTTGGCTTTTCTTATTACACTCTTGCACTTAAGCTGGCAGTGTTTGTGCTCCTTTCTATTTGCCTCACTAGGATTTGACTTCCACTTTTTAAACGAAGTATTTTTCTGTCTCACTGCTTCTTTTACATGGTTGTTAAGCCACGGTGGCTCTTTATTAGTTCTTTTACTGTGTTTCTTAATTTGGGGTATACATTGAAGTTGGGCCTCTATTATGGTGTCTTTAAAAAGGGCCCATGCAACTTGCAGGGATTTCACTTTAGTCACTGTACCTTTTAACTTTTGTTTAACTAATCCCCTCAGTTTTGTATAGTTCCCCCTTTTGAAATTAAATGCCACAGTGTTGGGCTGTTGAGGTGTTCTTCCCACCACAGGGATGTTGAATGTTATTGTATTATGGTCACTATTTCCAAGCGGTCCTGCTATAGTTACCTCTTGGGCCAGCTCCTGCGCTCCATTCCGGATTAAATCTAGAGTTGCCTCTCCCCTTGTGGGTTCCCATACCAGCTGCTCCATGAAGCAGTCATTTAAAGTATCGAGAAATTTCATCTCTGTATTTCGTCCTGAAGTGAAATGTTCCCAGTCAATATGGGGATAATTGAAATTCCCCACTATTATTGGATTCTTAATTTTGATAGCATCTCTAATTTCCCTTAGTATTTCATCATCACTATTACTGTCCTGGTCAGGTGGTCGATAATAGATCCCTAATGTTATATTTTTATTAAAGCATGACACTTCTATCCATAGCGATTCTATGGAACATGTGGATTTGCTTAAGATTTTTACTTCATTTGAATCTACATTTTCTTTCACATATAGTGCCACTCCTCCCCCTGCACGATCTGTTCTGTCCTTCCGATATATTTTGTACCCCAGAATGATTGTGTCCCATTGGTTGCTCTCAGTCCACCAGGTTTCTGTGATGCCTATTATATCAATATCCTCCTTTATCACAAGGCACTCTAGTTCACCATCTTATTATTTAGACTTCTAGCATTTGTGTACAAGCACTTTAAAAACTTGTCCTTGTTTATTTGTCTGCCCTTTTCTGATGTGCCAGTTTCTTTTTTATGTGACTGTTTATCATCTGATCCGGCCCTTACACCATCATCTCATCCACGCATTGAGACTCTGAAGCTCTGCCTGCCTACCTGGCCCTGCACTTGGAACTGGGAGCATTTCTGAGAATGCCACCATAGAGGTCCTGGATTTCAGTCTCTTCCTTAGCAGCTTAAATTTGGCTTCCAAGACATCTCTCCTACCCTTCCCTAGGTCATTGGTACCTACATGTACCACGACCACCGGCTCCTCCCCAGCACTACATATAAGTCTATCTAGATGCCTCGAGAGATCCGCAACCTTCGCACCAGGCAGGCAAGTCACCATACGGTTCTTCCAATCATCACAAACCCAGCTATCTACGTTTCTAATTATCGAAACTCCCATTACTAACACCTGCCTTTTCCTAGCAACTGGAGTTCCCTCCCCTGGAGAGGTAACCTCAGTGTGAGAGGCAACCCCAGCACCATCTGGAAGGAGGGTCACAACTATGGAAAGGTTTCCCTCTGCTCCCATTGACTGCTCTGCTTCCCTGGGCCTTTCTTCCTCCTCAACAGCACACAGACTGTCTGAGCGGATTTGGGACAATTCTACAGTGTCCTGGAAAGCCTCATCAACATACCTCTCTGCCTCTCTTAGCTCCTCCAGTTCCGCCACCCTGGCCTCCAAAGTCCGTACGTGGTCTCTGAGGGTCAGGAGCTCCTTGCACCGACTGCACACATACGTCACCTGGCCACAAGGCAGGTAATCATACATGCTACACTCAGTGCAATAAACTGGATAGCCCCCACTCTGCTGCTGGGTTTCTGCCTGCATTGTCTCCTAGTTAATGAAAGAGTGGGTTTAAAGAAAGGGGTTTTGGAATATGGTTTGGAGTATAGGTTTTAAGGAGACTACAGGGGAACAGGTAGGACCGACAAGGGATCCCTGCTCCCTTCCCACTCCCCTTCCAAACTCCCTTGCAAAACTCCCTGTTAGCAGCCCCTGTTTGGAAGCTCCCTGGTTGTTTGTGCGCAGCTTTATAAAGCCCTGGCCTGAGTGAATGGCCGCCCACTGATTAAGGCTCAGCCAATTGCCAGAGGCTTCGAGCTTTCAAACCTTCCTTTGAAGCTCATGGCCTCCAACTGCCAGCAACAGCACATGGTCCTTCAAACAACCAAACGAACAAACACTAATGGGTTTGTTTGCTTTCCTTAAGAAGGGGCTAAGAAGTAGGAGCCTGTAAAGTCTAGAGAGATGACTAGAGAGATGACCGTGCTTCTCCTTGCCAGATTTGCTATGGGGTAGGTGGAAAGTGCTTTCAGAAACAGAGTGAAACAATAAAAGTCTGGGAAACGAAAAAATTGTACTCGCATGTGAGTTAATCCCATTGCTGCAAATTAGTTTTGTCATCTGTAAGAAGGCATCAAGATGTTAGCAATGCCCACAAGAATTGTAATATAGCAAAGTAAGTAACTGTTTTATTATACTTTCACCTGAATCTAATTTTCCCCACTTCTGCAATCATCCAGTCTATTGTTCTCCAGGGGGATGTTTATATCTTCCTTCAAATTTATAGGGATTTCATCTGAGATTTAAAAAAAAAGCAAACCACCTTTAAAAACAGTTGAAGGCAGTTTCAGGCTAAAGAAAAATTTTACTATACACCACAGGCACTGTGTGGCCTAAATACCTTCTGAAGTTATAATCCTCCTTGGAGTCAGTTCGAAACAGTGGACGTTTTTGAAATGACTCTTATTATAGCCGCTTTTTTGAATGTCAGCTTCAGATTTAGGAGTTTACCTCCAAAAGGTAACACCAGGAAATTAAATTACATATACACACCAATGAAAGATAGTCTCTCACAACCTTTATTTGGCTGGATGAAAGTGAAAAGCAAGTCAATGAAAGATACATATGTAAGTCAGTGAAAAAAATAATTTTTAAATTAAGACCATGTGTTACTATATTCCTCTGTAAAAGCAGCAAAGAGTCCTGTGGCACCTTTGCTGCTTTTACAGATCCAGACTAACGCGGCTACCCCTCTGATACTATATTCCTCTGTGCTACAAATTAGAGGCTTAAGTGTTTGCAGGATTATTGGTAGGTATACATCTTACTAATGTGAGTTCATAGAAGATAACCTTAGAGAGGAAGGATGGTCCAGTGGTTTGATTGGTAGTCTGGGACTAGGATGATCTGGATTCAGTTCCCTGTGGTACCACAGACTTCTTACGTGACCTTGAGCAAGTCACTTAAGGTCTGTCTACACGCCAAGCTGGTGAAGTAAAGTCTAGCTTGAGGCGATATACCCACTCTAGCTCTGATAGAGCTAGCATGCCAGAAATAACACATAGCTGCATCAGCAGGAGGGTTGAGGTGCCCTGAGCATGTAACCATCCAAGACAGTAGGTATGTACTCAGGGTGGCTACACGCTATATTTAGCACGCTAGCTTTATCAGAGCTAGCACAAGTAAGTCTCCTCAAGCTGGAATTTATACCTTCCAGTTCAAAGTGTGGATACAGCTTTAGTCTTTCTCTGCCTGAGTTCCCCACCTTCAAAATGAGTAGGGTACCTCCCTACCTCACGAGGGCATTGCGAAGATAAAAATGACCAGCGACTCGCACGCTACAGTAATGAGGGCCGAAGAGATGGATCCCATGGGACTGAGCATTGTGCCCAGTAATAAGTAGTTGCAAAATATGTCATGTGGGCTTAATTTCAATTTTTCTGCTTTTGATGATGCTATAGTTCATTAACATTACGTACAGCTAGGTCTACACTACCACTTCTGTTGGTGTAACTTTTATCGCTCAGGGGTTTGAATAAACCTCTCCCCTGAGCAACATAAGTGACATCAACCCAAGCGCTGGTGTGGACAGTGCTATTTCGGCAGGAGAGCCGCTGTCACCACTCGTTGGGGGTGGATTAATTAAGTCAAAGGAAGAGCTCTCTGCTGTCAGCTTAGAGTGGCTCCACTTGAGAGTTTATAGCGGCACAGCTGGGTCGGTGCAGCTTCGCTGCTGCAAGCTCTCACGTGTAGCCATAGCCTAATGAGAACACCTTTAATAAGAATGGCAGGAGGTCCAGATCCTCCATGTTTGCTGGGTTGTCAGACAGCAAACAGTATTTCCCAAGATTTTTGCTGAAGCTGTCTCACAAAACATAGGCTTCTCAAGATACAGCTCTATTAAAAACCATGTATGAATAGCTCTCAATAGAATAAGCAAGTTTAGAGAACCTGGCCTGAAAGCAACTGTAAAGTACACAGGTAGGGCCCACTCCACAGACCACTAACACAAGAATGTACATGTTAAATTTTTCCATGGCCCATGCCGCCCGATTGGTTAAGGGTAAAATTTTCAAAAGTGCCTAAGTCCCATTTTCAGAAATGACTTAGGAGCCTAAGACTCCATCTACACTGTACACTCCTTTCAGAGGTCTGTAGAGTACATACACTACATGCTGCCCTAGCATGGGTATAAATACCAATGTAGATGGTGTGGAACTGCTAAGGTGAGTAAAGAGATGCCTGAAACATTAGAGTATGTCCCCTACATGGCCCTCTACATGCCCAAGCAAGGCCTCCCCTCTCTACACTGCTAAAAATAGCAGTGTAGAGTCCTGCTGTCTCCCTGCTACTGGGAAAAGCTCCAGCAGCAGGGAAAGGCTCTGGCAGAGGGGAAGACAGCAGGGAAAGGCTCTGGCTCCCCCCTGCCAGAGCCTTTCACTGACATATATAGCAATGTGCACACCATGGATATAGCCTGCTTTTCACTGCAGTGTGTAGCTAGACATACCCTAGATCAGTGGTTTCCAACCTTTTTATGCCCAAGATCACTTTTTGAATCTAAGGGCAACCCAGGATCTATCCTGCCCCTTCTCCTGAGCCCCATTCTGCTGACTCCACCCCTTCCCCCATTGCTCGCTCTCCCCAACCCTCACACACTTTCACAGGGCTCGGGCAAGGGGGTTGGGTTCAGGAGGGGTGCGGGCTCTGGGCTGGGGCTGAGGGATTTGCACTGTGAGAGGAGGCTCTGGGCTGAGCCTGGGACAGGGAGTTGGAGTGCAGGAGGGGCTATGGGATGCTGGCTTTGGGAGGGGGCTCGGGGTGGGGCTTGGGGTGCCGGAGTGGGTATGGGGTGCTGGCTCCAGGAGGGGACTCATGGTTGGGGTACAGCTTTCTGCCAGGCAGCACTTACCTCTGGCAGCTCCTGGTCAGTGGTGGCTAAGGCAGATTTCCTGCCTACCCCGGCCCCACACAGCTCCCAGAAGAGGGTTGGGAACACTTGGCTCCACAGGCTGCTCCTCTCTGCAAGCACCACCCCTGCAGCTCTCCTGGCCAATGGGGTGGTGCTTGCAGGCAGGAGCAGTGCACAGAGGGAGGCCTCTGGCCCCCTATCCCCAGGGATAGGCGCCAACTTTTCGTGGCGCCGGTGGGTGCTCAACCCCTCTCCGGCCCCAATCCAACTTCTTCCCCAAAGTCTCCACCCCAACCCTCCCTGCCCCTATTGGACTTCTTCCCCAAATCCCCATCCTGGTCTCGCCTCTTCCCCAAGCATACTGCATTCCTCCTCCTCCCCCCTCCCTTCCAGTGTTTGCTGCCACAAAACAGCTGTTTTGTGGCAGGAAGTGCTGGGAGCTAGAGGGGAGAAGTGGAGCCACAGGTCGCTCAGGGGAGGAGGCGGAGGTGAGCTGCCAGTGGCTGCAGAGCACCCATCAATTTTCCCCTGTGGGTGCTCCAGCCCTGGAGCACCCATGGAGTCAGCGGCTATGCCCCCAGGGTCACGCTGGCTGCTTCCAGGTGGGACGTGGGGTCGGTGTAGGCAGTCTGCCTTAGCAGCAGACACGCTGCACTGCTGGAGATTGTGATCAGCCTAGAGATCCTCTAGGATCAACCAGTCGATTGTGAATGACTGGTTGGTGACCACTGCCCTAGATGCTACCTCCAGTGGTGTGTTATGTAGACCTAGCTTAAGTTACCTCCTTACCTCCTTACCATCCAAGTCACTTTAAAAATAGGGCTTAGGAGTCTAAGTCATCCTAAGTGCATTATGGATTTTTTGCCTTCCTCAGAAGTCTTAGATGTTAGCCACTGCTAGGGCACTACTGTCTGGACAGATTAATGGTATGATCCTGTTTGGGATCATTGGCCTCATGGCTAATACCAATGAACCATTATGTAAATATTACAATATGTTGCTTCCATGATTATGATTTGTGCTCCTTTTGCCGGTAAAGATGGAGAAAGTAGCTCCACCCAGGCAATAAAGAGCAAAAATGTTTTTAAAATGCTTCTCAGTTTTGACAAGCTAAGTGCAAAAAAATATAGAGTTATAGCATGAGATTAGCTGCCAGTAAGTTCCAACAAGCAGCCCATTTATCAAATCTGCCTATGTGCCAGAGGGATGGAAAGAAGGGCAGCACTGGAGATGGATTTGTTCAATGATGACACGTGCTCCTGAGGGGTCATACTCAAAATCATTTGTTTAAATATTTAACACATTAGGTGATATCATTCCTGACACGTTTCAAGTGCTTTTCAGGAATGGAGGAAGAAAAATGGAATTTGTCTATCTTAGGTCTTAGATAGGCCCCATTTCCATAATACCTGAGGGAAATATTTTCAATAAACAACATCATCTTTCTGCAGACACACTGAATAGAGTGACTCGATTCCAGCACTTCTACTGTCAGGCAAGATTGAAAGCAAACCAGGAAGAGAAAGAAACATCACCAGATGGACTGAAATCCACAGAAGAGCAGAGGTTTTACTACTCTGTCGCAGTACAAAAGACAGAAGGTGTTGGTTGACAACTTCCCTATCAGAGATGGCACTCGAAGAAGAAGAATACTTTCAGAAGTGATGTAGGTACTTAGAAGCCTAAGTCAAATAGAAAGTTAGTGAGTCTTGGGCTCCAAAGCACCCAAGTTATTCACTTTTGAACATCCAACTTGATCTCTCTCAAAAATTTTACTATGAGTGCTTCACAATCTTTAGTATAGTTATCCACGCAACATCCATGTGAGGGAGGAAAATAATAATAGCACTATTTTACCAGTGGAGAACTGAGGCACAGAGAGGTTAAGTGACTTGCCCAAGGTCACACTGGAGGACAGAGATGGAGCAGGGAACTGAATTTGGGAGTCCCTGGGTCCTAGGCCAGTGGCCTAGCCAGTGAGCCATCTTTCCTCTCAGCAACTGGAATGTCCAATTTCTGAGTCCTGTGCATCTTAGTTTTCTAGGGCAGGGTTAACCAGGGATAACATGGGGAAGCTAGTCAAGTTTGGCATTTCGAGACACAAATTTCCTGCATTTACAAAATTAATTCAAATGTGTGAAACATTCTCATCTACAATAAGCTGGTGCTTTGCCTCTGAGTAATGTATTTGGTTAATAAAAACTTTTTAATTAGCTTGGATTATATTAATATTTTCACTATTTATTTATATTACAGTAATACCAGAGAGAATCAAATCAGATTCATAGACTCCAAGACCAAAAGGACCCATTGTGATCATCGACTCTGACCACAAGTCATAGAACTCCCCCAACACAATTCCTAGAGCAGATCTTTTAGAAAACCATCCAATCTCAATTTAAAAATCGATGTGATGGAGAATCCATCATGACCCTTGGTAAATTGTTCCAATGGTCTATTACTTTCACTAGTATAAATTTACTCCTTATTTCCAGACTGAATAAGTCTATTGCACCATGTTATACCTTTCTCTGCTAGATTGAAGAACCCATTACTTAAATATTTGTTCTCCATGTAGATATTTACTGACTGTAATCAAGTAATCCCTTAACCTTTTCTTTGTTAAGATAACTAGATAGACTCAAGGAACTCAATCACTATCAGGCATGTCTTCTAATCTTTTAATCATTCTTGTGGCTCTTCTGCGAACACTCTCCAATTTATCACCATCCTTCTTGAATTGTGGGCACCAGAACTGGACACATTATTCCTGCAGTGGTCATACCAGTGCCAAATACAAGACATAAGATAACCTCTCTATTCCTACTTGAGATTCCCTTGTTTATTCATCTCATTATTTCTTTTGGTCACTAGGAACTTGTGAGGGTTCACGCCCCTCATTGCAGGGTAGCACAGCCTAGTGGCCGGAGTCCATAGAATTGTCCCTAACAGCGCCGTAGAGCCTTGCCATGGGCTTAGTGGGGAGGTTCTACCAAAACATACTGAGGCTTACCAGGGGCTAGATACCAGTACATCACTCCCCCCGGGTTGCTTCCTACAGAGTTGATCATTGGAGTCTCTCACGCGTCTCCAGGTTCTCCACAGGTCTCTGGGTCCAGCACCTCCTTGGGCTCCTCCTGCAGCAGGGTTTTGTGCTGGCCAGGGGAAACTTCAGGCCCCAGTGAGTTCAAGGGCGGTGACTGGTCCTCCACAGGAGCTTCCCTCATAAGTCCTTTCCCTATGGTTGCCCTCCCAGACTGAGCTGAATTCCTCTTCTTATACTCCCAGAGCACTTGGAGCATGCCCAGTACAACCAGGGCGGGACTTCCTCCATCAGAGCTACTGGTCTGACAATGCTAAGGCTAGTACGGGGCAGGGCTCATGTTCAGCTGATTATCCACCACAACCCCAAATCTTTTCAGAGTAATTGCTTCCCAGGATAGAGTCTCACAAGTATTCTTTGATTCCCCCAATTTGTGTGCCATCTGCAAACTTCATCAATGACGATTTTATGTTCTTTTCCAGATAACCGATAAAAAATATTAAATAGCGTGGGGCCAACACCTGATCCCTGCGGAACCCATCTGGAAACACACCTGCTTGATGATGATTCCCCATTCACAATTACATTTTGAGACCTATCTGTAAAGCAGTTTTGAATCAATTTACGGTGTGCCATGTTAATTTTAAATACAGTTTTTAAAACAAATAGTCTTGCAGTATCAAATCAAACACCTTAAAGAAGTCTATGTGTATTACATCAATATTATTACTTTTATCATCCAAACTTCTAATGTCATCTAAACAGATAAGTTAGACAGGATCTATTTTCCATAAACCCATGTTGATTTGCATTAATTACATTACCATCCTTTCTTTATTAACTGAGTCCTGTATCAGCCACGCCATTATCTTGCCTGGGATCAATGTCAGGCTGACAGGCCCAGTGTTACCTGGGCCATCCTATTTATACTTTTTAAAAGCTGGTACAACATTAATTTTCACCCAGTCTTCTGGAACTTCCCCAGGGTTCCAACTGGACTCAGTTGTGCATGACACTGCACAAATAAGACATGGTCCCTGGAGTCCTTCCCAGACACCCTTTTTTCTCCCTCCATGTTGGTGCTCAGTTCCTTAGACTCCCTCCTAAGTGGAAGATGAACACCAAAATGGCCATGTTCAGCTTGAATTTTCAAGCACGCTGTGTCCAAGTTGGCTGAGAAAACAAGAAAGTGAGTTAGAGCATGTTTGGAATTTAGACAAATTGGTATGTAGTTTACCCATCTGTTTATAGCAGATGTTTGGGGCCAAATTTAGAGCTGATGCATAAAGTGTTGTAAAGCAGTTTCTCCTTTACGTGGATTTTGACTCTTTTATAGTCTCTACAACAGGGCTGCCCGGGTGAGGGGTCAAGTGGGGCAATTTGCCCCAGGCCCCGTGCTCCGCAGGGGCTCCCAAGAAAACGTCTGAGACTCCCACCTTCGCCCCCCTCCTGGAGCCTCAGCACATCAAGCAGCGTCCCCGGACAGCGCTGTAGCCTGACTCCTGCGGGGCCCCTAAGCTCCGCCCCACTCAGAGCCCTGTGGTAAGGGGACGGGGCTGCGAGTTCAGGCTTAGTGGAGGAAGCTCATGCCCCACTGGAGCTCACAGCCCCGCCCCCTTACCACGCGGCTCTGAGTGGGGCGGAGCTCAGGAGGCCCACAGGAGACACGCTGCAGCTGTTCAGCGATGGGCTGAGTTCCAGGTGAGAGAAGGGCCGGGGGGGGGAGAGGGATAAGGGGCAGGGAGTCCAGGGGACAGTCAGGGCACAGAGAGGGGGCAGAGGTTGGGGGGGCAGTCAGGGGACAGGGAATGGGGAGATCTGTCAGGACTCAGCAGGGGAGTGGATAGGGGTCGGGGCAGTCAGGGGACAGGGAGCAGGGGTGGGGCCACAGGGTGGCGGTGGGGGTTGCTGGAGGATGGTGACGGGACAAGGAGCAGAATGGGTCAGGGATTCTGAGGGGGGGGCAGTCGGGGGGCAGGAAGTGGGTGGGGGTCGGATAGGGGGCAGGGCCAGGCTGTTTGAGGAGGCACAGCCTTCCCTACCCTAAAGCTCATTCTACAGTTTGAGGATTGCAGAAGAGCCATGCTGTTAGCTTTTCCATTAGGGCTACCATCCCTTTCACTTCTCAAATGCCAAATTATAGTCTATATTTAATTTCAGTGACATAGGGAGAGTCATGTCAGGGGAGGGTAGCTTCATTTAAAATTAGCCACTGGGGGAGGGATCACATGAGAAGAGCAATACCCTACACCACCTACCTCCTTCCCAACCCTATCAAGGGAGACCCGCCTCCCCTGCATTCCCTGAGGCTTCAAAGGGATTAATTCACTGGTACTCAAACTTTGGTCCTGGTGGCCCCTTTCACAAAGCAAACATCTGAGTGTGTCACCCCCGCCACTCCTTGTAAATTGAAAACTTTTTAATATATATTTAACACTATTATAAATGCTGGAGGCAAAGTGGGGTTTGAGGTGGAGGCTGACAGCTCACAACCCCCAGTAATAACCTCGTTAACCCTTGAGGGGTTTTGACCTCCAGTTTGATAACCCCTGGGTTAATTTAATTTTAGCACCCTGTGTCCATTCACATGCATGTGCTATTTGAGCATTTCAGTTTTCACAACATAGGCTCATCCCAGATTCTGGAACAAGCTCAAATGCTCAGTTCGTGGAGTATGTACATAAGCTATACTAAAGACAAACGCACAGTAACCGTCTTCAGTTTGTGAAGGACCCCATGGAGCCAGTCTAGGAAACAGATAAATGCATGGAGGTTAAGTCTATTAATGGTTATTAGCCAGGATGGGAAGGAACGGTGTCCATAGCCTCTGTTTGTCAGAGGGTGGTGATGGATGGCAGGAGAGAGATCACTTGATCATTACCTGTTAGGTTCACTCCCTCTGGGGCACTTGGCATTGGCCATTGTCAGTAGACAGGATACTGGGCTGGGTGGACCTTTGGTTTGACCCAATATGGTTGTTCTTATGTTCTAACCTAAATGAATCCAAAGTTATGGAGACAGATATGAGTCAAAGAAGCCAGCATAATATCAGAAACCTGGAAAAATCTCTGACTGGATAGGCTCAAGCGTTTGGTCACAAGCTAAGGCGGTTCAAAAGTTTTGGATTTTTTTTAAGCAGAATTTGTTTATTGTTTCTTTCAACAGTCAAACACAGCAAGCAGCAAATATTTGGCCACACACTTCTGAAACCTCAAACCATGTTCAGGTTTTGGCAGACTAATTTCAGCTTTTCAATTAAAAAAAACACAACAAATTTTGAAGGAAAGAAGACATTGTCAGTGATTTTTTTCTGCTTTTAAAATCCCCCTAGTTTTTGATCCAAAAAAAATTTTGATGGAAAATATTTGTCCAACCCTTTTAATGAGCTTTAGTGCCTTTTAGCACTAGCTGATGCTGAGACCCAGAGATACCTTGTAAAGAAGTTCTCTCAAAACTGGTTTTGTGCTGAGATGCGGAAGGTTTATTTTTCCCAGGGCTGCCCGTGGGGGTGTGGAGCAAGTGGGACCATTTGCCCTAGGCCCTGCAGGGGCCACCACAAGAACATAGTATTGCAATTTTTTTTATGGAAGGGGCCCCTGAAATTGCTTTTCCCCAGGCCCCCTTAATCCTCTGGCCGGCCCTGCTCTACAACCTATTCCATTGCTGTGTGAAGGGGTCTAAAGCATAAGTAGGTGTATGTAAGTCACATTCCAAAGAGTCAGAAAATGCAAGTTAAAACAGCTCTTACCTCGGCCCTCATTCCTAACCTAATTTAAGTGAAATATAAATCCAATAACTTCCAAGATCAAGTCAAATTATTATTTTCTTTCTGAAATGATAATCTGAGATCCCTGCTACATCCCACAGGACTTTGATTTTCCAAGCAATCAGACAAGCTTACTACACATCATTGTACCTTGCCAAAAAAACTGCAAATATTTTGGTTCTATTTCTCAGTTTTTCATTGGTGACATACTACAAAATTCTTGAAACCCATTTACATATTCCTGGGCTCTTTTCCGATTTCCACTATTATACATTGGAGTTGAACTTTTGAGCTCAATATGTTCATGAAGGTTTGAAATGAGGAAAAGCAACTTTGGGCAGCTCTAATAATGACTATTTCTGGAAGAATAAATAAGAACTCTTTACTATTCCTTGACCATTTCTGGAACTGAGCCCAAACTAAACCTTGTGTAAGGTTCTGAATTATTCAATGCCATTTTCATGAATCCTTTCTGGAGGATTCTGAGAAGAGCTGTTCTTACAGTGCGTCCAGTCTGTCTGAAAGCTCAATGTACTGGAGATCTCACAAGAAAGTCCATTCTCATTCAAGCAAATTTAACAGACTCAGGGGATATGGGTAGTTTGCATGAGCATCTCAGACTCTGGGCACTTATCTGAACCAAATGCATTTCCGTTTTGGTGGCAAGTATTCCCCTTGTTGAGAGCTGAGAGAGATCAGCACCTCTCAGAATCGGGCTCCTAATGTCCTGTACTGAGTTATTTCTTGGCCTCCATCATTGCCACACCTGATGTGCAGAGGGTGGTTTTACTGGCCTACAGTCTAGTGAACACAATTCCAGCATTTATTAAGCAGAGTCAAAACCAACCTATTTTTTTTAAGCATCAGATGACTTATTACATTGAAGCAAATGAGGAAGCAAACATGAACGAGTAGTTGTGCCATTCAGATGCCTTCCCCAGAGGGAAAAGAACACGCACAGTGTTTTCTTTCTAGCTGGACTAATAGGTTTTTGGAAGGCTCCTTTGCCACAGGCTCCTACGGACATGAATGTTTTGCTGAACTTGCATGCACTTCCTCCAAAATGCAGGTAACTCAATAAAAGTTTACACTGATGTATGAGCGCCTGGGTGGCACCACGCACAAATTCCTTGCAGAAGGTTTGTACAGTTCATATTACAAACAAGCTATTTTACAAGCATTTGTCAGGGGATAAAACTGCACCATTCCCCCCTCCTTCCCCCCAACGGGACTTCACTGAAAAAATGCATTAAATATTAGATAGCGAAAGGGACAGATTAAAACTCACTAACACCATTACAGCTTCCTGCCACTAACCAACATTAGCTAGTGAACTGTCATTGGTAAATCTAATTTTTCACACTGTCCTCCTACCCTGAAGCAGCAATGACAGACTTGATGGATTATAGCTATGCCACATTTCTACTCAGTAGGGAGAACACCAGTAGGAAATGTTAATGCTATGCACACTGTACACAAACCTCTTCTAAGAGGTGAATTCTCTACTTGCAATGGAGACCACAGAACTTCTCACTGCTACCACTTTTTCTTGTTGTCATCCTCTTGGTTCTGATTGTCTGAAAGAGCCTCCCAGAGACATCTAACACCCTGTATTGTTATGCAGAAAGTGAGACAAATCATTCACAAAGTCCTGGATCTCAATAGCCCTACTCTGTAGGCAGGCCTGTTGGAATGAATGGGATGGCTTGTAGAGTAAGGTGCTACTCAAAATCTTTAAGGGGGCAGGATCAGGTCCCATGGCAGGTATTTGTCACTACACAGACATAGAATGATTAGAAAAACTATTCCCCCCTCTGTAGAAGAGCGCCTCCTGCTGGTGACATCCGGGAATTAGCTCATTCCAGCTCTGGAGTGCCCTCTGCAGGCTGGTGCCTGTCCTCTGGCCCCTGTGTCCCTCCCAGGCCTGGTGCCCTGTTGTCTGGGGTGCTGCCCCGTGGCAGTAACCCCCCAGTCTTAGAGTCTCCCCTTCCCAGGGGACCCCCACCCACTATCCCCACCTCGCCTCAGTATAAGGCTACTGCCAGTCATCATCTAGCCCCGACACCCTGGGGCAGACTGCAGTATCAGCCTACTCATTACAGGCAAGGTTGGGTTTGGACCTGCTGCCTTGGCCTACTCCTGGGCTGCCCTCTACAACCCCCAGCACCTGGTGGCCTTATGCTAAGCCGCAGCCTAGGGCTTTCCAGGCTGGAGTTCCTCAGCTCCTCTGCCTTTCCCCAGCCCTGCTCCACTCAGGTACCCTGTCTCTAGCTCCCTGCACCCAGGCCCTTCTGCCTCTAGAGGCAAAGGGAGACTATTGAGCACCTGGCTCCCAGCCTTTTTATTCAGGTCAGCTGTGGTCTGATTGGGGTGTGGCCCAGCTGCAGCCACTTCCCAATCAGCCCAGTTTAGCAGCTCCCAGCCACAACCTTCCCCCAGGGCTGTTTTAAGCCCTCCAGAGTAGGAGCAGGGTAACCACCCCGTGATACCCCCCAGATATGCACACACACACACAACTCTCACAAATGGCTGACGTGACACAACTGTCTTATTTAGATCCACTAGTGCCCTATTCCTCCTTCCATTGTTGGGATCTGTTGGTGTGGAGCAGGCCCTCTTGATCCTGTGAGATGATCTGAGGAAGACTGTAGAATCATAGAAATATAGGGCTAAAAGTCACCTCGAGAGATCACCTAGTTCAGCCCTCTGCACGGAGGCTGGACCAATAAACCTAGACCATTCTTGGTAGGTGTTTGTCCAACCTGTTAAAAGACCTCCAATGATGGGGGTCATGGGTAGTGGGTATAATAGTCCACGGGAGGAGTTTTAGCTTTATTATGCCCCATTCAGGTTCCAGGGCAGCTGAGGAGGTGATAAGTGCTATTCAGCTTCCTGGACTCCAGAGAGATTACTGATGACCCCAGGAAGCTGAGTAGCAAATACCACCTCCTCAACTGCCCCGGAACCTGCATGAAGCATATGAAAAGCATCTTTGGAGAAGAGTGAGAAGCTTTTCCACACAGTGGCTTGGGGTCTGGAGAGGGGAGATGCGGCATGGCTGCAGCTGGCCTGGGGTTCCTCCGGGCAGGTGAGGTGGGGAGGCTCTGGGCTTCAGCTGGCCCTGGACTACTTCAGCCGAGGGGTGGAGGGCACTCAGGCCTACGGCCAGCCTGGAGCTCCTCCGACCAAGTGGGGGCTGTTGGGGCTCCTTTGGACTGGCGGGGGACTTGTGGCTCTGGCCACGGGGGAGCGGGTGGAAGAGGTGGAGCTGGGGGCTAGCCTCCCCTAAGGGGGGCCCCACCTGATGCCCATCATGGAGATTTCACAACCTCCCTTGGAAGCCTATTCCAGAGTTTAACTACCCTTATATAGAAAGTTTTTCCTAATATCTAACCTAAATCTCCCTTGCTGCAGTTTAAGCCCATTACTTCTTATCCTACCTTCAGTGGACATGGAGAACAATTGATCACCATTCTCTTTATTACAGCACTTAACATACTTGAAGACTGTTGTCAAGTCCCTCCTCGGTCTTCTTTTCTCAAGATTAAACTTGCTCGGTTTTTCAATCTTTCCTCATAGGTCAGGGTTTCTAGACCTTTTATCATTTTTGTTGCTCTCCTCTGGACTCTCTCCAGTTTATCCACAGGTACTTCTGCTTTATTCTTCCTTTGGAAAATTGCTTTAAACTCCTTTGGCAAAACCCTTCAAACTCCTTCTTGTTCGCAATTTGGCCCTTAATCTTTTACATAATCTGATTTAAAAAAAAAGAGCAATAGCAATAAAACTCGGCTCTCTGGATAGAAGTCACCTCGTGAAATAATACTTCAATAAAGGATTATGGACCCAATCAGTGCCCCATTGTGCTAGGCATTGTACAGCTTCCTAGCAATAGACAATTCCTGCCCTATGTACAATCTAAATAGGCAAGACAGACGAAAGGTTGGAGAAAGGAATTATCAGATCTCTGAGGCACTGAGATACAGTAATTTAGAGGCTAAAACTGTGTCTAAACTATGAACTAGGGGTGTGATCCCCCTGCTTGCATACATCTACACCTCACTGAGCCAGTGCAAATATAAAGAGCAGTGTAGCTGCAGTAGTTAAGCAGAGGCATAGCCGAATATGTACCTGCCGGAAACCAGTGGATACATATTCAGCATGGCTAATCTGTGCCTCCACTGCCATCACCCCTGTTATACTGCTATAGGGCATATGCGTATGAAGCAGGGCTGGCTCCAGGGACCAGCCCAGCAAGCAGGTGCTTGGGGTGGCCGACGGAGAGGGGTGGCATGTCTGACTCTTCAGCGGCAATTCGGCGGCGGGTCCCTCACTCCCTGTCAGAGGGAAGGACCAGCCGCCGAAGACTGGAGTGACGGCAGCAGACCTGATTGCAACTTTTTTTTTTTTTGGCTGCTGCTTGTGGTAGCAAAAACCCTGGAGCTGTCCCTGCTATGAAGGCAGGGGGATCACACCCCTACCTTGCAGTGTAGATGTAGCCAACTTGTCTGTAGTCGCAGGATGCCTATGGCAGAGCTGGGAATTGTACCCTAAACATTAACCACAAGATCCCCCTTCCTCTGAGCTCACACAATCAAGGAAGAGGAACAACATCATGAGACATATCTGACCAGTAACAACTAGCCAAGACAGCTTGAGTTGCAAACACATACATGTTAACAATACATACTTAAAACAATTTTGAATAATGAACAAATCCGTTAAAATGTGTCTTAAAAATAGCAGCAATACACCTCTACCCTGAGATAATGCAACCCGATATAACATGAATTCGGATATAAAGCTGTAAAGCAGCGCTCCGGGGCGGGGGAGGGATTTTTTAGCTCCCGAGGATGGCGTTATATTGGGGTAGAAGTGTACTATAATCTCAGTATTCAAGGCATTTTCTATAGTAGTAAAGGGAAGTGCTAGGGCATACTGCAGGTACTAAGGTAACTTTATTTAGCTATCTAAAATAATTGACAAAAATTTAGATAGGTAAAACCTGCTGATTTTTAAAGGGCTATGACTGCCTGAAAGGGGGCTCCAAAGAGGATGGATCTAGACTGTTCTCAGTGGTAGCAGATGACAGAACAAGGAGTAATGGTCTCAAGTTGCAGTGGGGGAGGTTTAGGTTGGATACTAGGAAAACCTTTTTCACTAGGAGGGTGGTGAAGCACTGGAATGGGTTACCTAGGGAGGTGGTGAAATCTCCTTCCTTAAAAACCTCTAAGGTCAGGCTTGACAAAGCCCTGGCTGGGATGATTTAGTTGGGGATTTGTCCTGCTTTGAGCAGGGGGTTGGACCAGATAACCTCCTGAAGTCCTTCCAACCCTGATATTCTATGCTTCTATATATCAGTTGAAAGTATAATTATTTGCACACACAAAATTGCACCCTGGAAATGAATAGCAATCAGAAGGGGAAATGGACAGATGTGGGGCAACATTCAGTTTTTTTCCACCTTAAAGAAAGAATGAAGAAGTCTAATTTTAAGCCTTTCTCTCGCCTCCATCCAAGTTGCAGACCTGACCAAAGCCTGAAGGGTATTTGACCAGCAGCTATTTTGGAATGTTTTCTCCTTCCTTAACTAAAATGGGCTATTTCTCTAAACCATTTGCTAATTAATATCCACAAGAATGTCCTTATAGATAGGACATAGCTGCAGCACTTTCAACTGGTGCCAGGGTTTGGATCTAGACAGAAAATTCCTCTGGATTCAAGTATTTACTTATTTAGTGAATCTTTCCAAAGTCATATTTTTTAAGCTGTAAGGGAAAACCATTCTGAAGAGTAAACGAACTGACTGGGAGCTGCAGAACAGAAGTTTGCTGTGGCAGGACTAGCAATGCTGACTTTAAACAATGGTCCCACTGAAGAACTGAACTTAAGTGCCTCGGTGCAGTAAAGCCGACATGTTGTCTTTGGGAAGCATTTGCAGCTTAAGAGGGATGGAGTTTGCTTTAGGTCTGATGCAGCAACTCATTTGGTGTTACAGGTTTTCTTTCCCACCTACTTAAGCAATTAGATTGCAATGAAGGAGACTGTTAGACGGATACTATTTCATCAGATGAGTATTTCCTTAGAGAAACTATAGAAACCTTAGCCCAGTGGTGAGCTGGAGCCGGTTCCCACAGGTTCCCAAGAACCGGTTGCTAAAATTAGACCTCCATGGAGAATTGGTTGTTAAAGGGCCAGGGAGTGGGCAAAGAACTCCGGTCTGTGGGCCGGACCATCCTGTTGCTCCCAGGATTCCCAGCTGGGGAGGCTGAGGCTCCCCCGGCCTTTCCCCCGCTTCCCCCCAGCTGCAGCATGGCCAGCCGCTGGCATCAGCTGTGCAGCTCAGTTGAGCTCCAGAGTCATCCTGCTGCTTTGAGCTGCTGGCAAGGTAAGCGGGGAGGTGGCTGCAAGCTCTAGGGATCCTGGGAGGGCAAGTGGGGCAATTTGACACAGGCCCTGCAGGGGCCCCTAGCCCCACAAGTATGTCTCCCCCTGCTCCGGCCCCTCCCCCACTCCCCCTCTTTAAATCAGAATTTTTTTTATAGGGAACTGGTTGTTAAGATTTTGGCAGCTCATCACTGCTTTAGCCCAAAGTTCCCTCTCCTATCTATAACCACTATTTTGCCTTTTGGCACAGCCATGAGGACTGGGATGTTGCCTAAGCCTTAACAACTCATCAGTAGCCTGAGACAGCCTCCTCTCTGCTTCTCCCTTGGGGGCCTATTTCAGCAGCAAATTACATCATCTCCTCCTGCTAGGCTGGCTCATTTGAACTGAATGTTGCTTTGGGGTAAGGAGTAGAGCTGAGGGTCTGCTTATTCTACGCTCCTCCGCACCCAGCAATGCTTGCTCACTCCTGTGCACTCGTATCCAAGTTCTGGGTAATCTGCATAGGTATTTTACGGAGGTTTTTACTCATCCACTCTGCCTTGCAAGTCATAACTGGACCCTGTAATAATGATTCTTCTTTCTTGACAGATCTGCCACTGTGTGTATTCCAAGGCCACTCTGCTTCTTTGTCATAGCCAGAGGAAGAGGAAAGAGGGGAAAGTTCATTCATGAAGAGGCAGAGAATGGATGTTCCTTTGGACAACACAGATGCAACATTAGGGCCCAATTCTACTTCCTTTGCCCATGCTGATTAACTCCAATCCTGTGAGTTATTTCATTGACTTCAAATAAAGAGAGCTTAGAGCAACCACTTTGTAAGGTACTCTCCAGGGTGACCAAGGGACAGAATCAGGCCTGATTTGGGTTCCTCACCAAAGGCTCTTACGCAAAGTAACCTGTCATGGGATAACAGGGAAGGTTCTCTCATGGATTGGTAACTAATTAAAGATTAGGAAACAAAGGGTAGGAATAAATGGTCAGTTTTCAGAATGGAGAGAGGCAAATAGTGGTGTCCCCCAGGGGTCTGTACTGGGCCCAGTCCTAGTCAACATATTCATAAATAATCTGGAAAAAGGGGTAAATAGTGAGGTGGCAAAATTTGCAGATGATACAAAACTACTCAAGATTGTTAAGTCCGAGGCAGACTATGAAGAGCTACAAAAGGATCTCTCAAAACTGGGTGTCTGGGCAACAAAATGGCAGATGAAATTCAATGTTGATAAATACAAAGTAATGCACATCGGAAAACAATCCTAACTATCCATATAAAATGATGGGGTCTAAATTAGCTGTTACCACTCAAAAAAGAGATCTTGGAGTCATTGTGGATAGTTCTCTGAAAACATCCACTCAATGTGCAGTGGCAGTCAAAAAAGAGAGTAGAATGTTGGGACTCATTAAGAAAGGAACGGATAAGAAGACAGAAAATATCATATTGGCTCTGTATAAATCCATGGTATGCCCGTGTACTGAATACTACATGCAGATGTGGTCGCCCCATCTGAAAAAAAGATATATTGGAATTGGAAAAGGTTCAGAAAAGGGTAACAAAAATGATTAGGTGCATGGAACGGCTTCCATATGAGGAGAGATTAATAAGACTGGGACTTTTCAGCTTGGAAAAGAGACAGCTAAGGCGGGATATGATTGAGGTTTATAAAATCATGACTGGTATGGAGAAAGTAAATAAGGAAGTGTTATTTACTCCTTCTCATAACAGAAGAACTAGGGGGTCACCAAATGAAATTAATAGGCAGCATGTTTAAAACAAACAAAAGGAAGTATTTCTTTACACAATGCACAGTCAACCTGTGGAACTCTGTGTCAGAGTTATTAGACAGGGTGGGTAAGGAATGGTGTCCCTAGCCTCTGTTTGTCAGAGGGTAGAGATGGAGGGCAGGAGAGAGATTCACTTGATCATAACCTGTTCTGTTCATTCCCTCTGGGGTGCCTAGCATTGGCCACTGTCAGAAGACAGGATACAAGTGTCTAATTTCAGTGTAGACATACTCAGACAGACTGCAGCCAGTCTCAGGTGGGCAGGTTACCGGGGCAGTGACTTGGCTGATAGAGCATTCCACTACAGCTGTCCAGGAATTTTTTTTGATGGAAAATGCCACTTCATCCAAGCCAAAACTTTTCACAAAAACGTATCAGTTGTGATGTAACTTCTGTCAGGAAGTTTGCTCTGGATGGAATTTCTGGATGGTGGGGGCAGAGACACCTCCCACCCTAGAATAGTCAATAACCCAGTGGTTAGAGAATTCATGGGTACAGCACTCGAATCTGGCCTCCCATATCTCACTAATAACCAAGCGACTGGCTATTCTGGAATAGGTTGTCAGTCTTAATTTTTCATGAAAATTTTTGAAAAGTCTTAGTTCCATGCCAATGCTGAATGAAAACAGATTTCAGAAGCTTAATTTTTATTTTTAAAGACAATTTTTTGTTTTCCAGCCAGCCCTACATTCCACAGCAGTGAAACAGGTAGCGCAACACAGCAGTAGTCATGCACTTGGCCAGGATGCTTTCATGTAGGTTTCCCGACTCTCTGGGGACATGATACTTCCAGCAATGCTGCCATACCATGTGTGTGTGAAATGGAGGTCAAACCCACATTAACAGTGTTACTCTATGAACTGAGGACCTCTGGATCTAAAAGCCCCTAGAAGGAAACAATCACCTGACTCGGGGACAGGGTTTAGTTACAGAGGCATGTGCACTGGGAACAGGGATTGTTCACATTTCAATTTAGAACTAAATCCTGTGGGTGTATTTTGCACAGACTTCTGATTTTTGACCTTGGCTGTCAGTCAGAAACTCCCACATCTGATTACACTAATTTCCTTCTGTAGGTCCATCTCCCATAACCCCTTTAGGGAACTAATAAGGTCATGCCAAACTCTGACAAATTCACTTCAGTTCAACTCTGATTCTGCCCTCTAGTATTAAAAATCAGTTCCCTGCTCCCTCAGATGAAAAGGAACAGACTTATAGATAGAGACCAACATTTTCAAACAGAAACATGGACAGTTAAGTCCATATTTAGGCTCCTAAATAAAAGTTGCTCTGATTTTTAGAGGTGCTGTGAACCCACACTCCCCTTAAAATCAATAGTAGCTCTGGGTACTCAGCACCTTTGAAACTCAGGTCAACTTTTATTCAGAAGCTAAATTTGGCCATGCTGAAAATTCCACCATAAATGAGAGACTTGCTACTTCTTGGCAATACATTTAAGCCCTTGTTGTTCACAGGACGAGCTGCACCTGAAAAGGAAAATTTCCCTTGACTAACCTGCGAAGCACCCTATAGTCTTCACTTTTGACAGTAAAGATCTGTCTCCTGGCAGGAATTATTCCAGCAGTAGAGCTGAATCAAATGCAAGCGTGCCAGGTTGATATCAGTGTTGTTTTAACTAACACTCTGCTTAGATTTAGTTTTATGTTTTTGCGTTGTCACTGTGATTTCTCAAACCTTGCAAAGTTAAATCCAATTAAAATGTGAAGTAGATTGCAATGATGCATCCAGCAATGATTTCAAGACATGCTTGCCTTCTGATGGAAGCTACATTGTGAAATCATCACTGACCCAAGGATGAGGCTGTACCCAAGTGACATACCTCATTGAAAAATGTACAATAAGGATTAATAGATCCACTGAGTTATCACTGCCACATATGGCTATCGGTGTTATTCCATCCCCATCTTCCATTAAGCAGAGACTGCCAACCTTTCCAAACCAGGAGAGGGATGTGGGAGCTAGGCTAAGACAAGCAGTTATTATTTGATCTTTGGATGCCTGTGTTCAAATTTTATCTCCACTCTAAAGAGGAAGAACTAAAGCACTAACACAGGGGATTCTCCAACCTGGCCCATGACCACCACCTAGAAGCACTCCACCTCAGCCATCAAACTGATATAACATACCTCTCCTTGTGTCAGTTTTTCTGACTACTCATGCAAACGTGTGCATTTTAGTAGGCAATTTTTCCTGCAAACATGTTCTGAAATTTGGCCCTTTCTCCACTAGAAATGCACTGAGACTGCATTACCTCCAGGAAGAAGGAATGGAGCATAGTGACAGGCAGACTCTCAGAAACAGATCTCCTGTGGGGAAACTCTCAATAACGAAAACACCTTTCCAGAAGTGGTAAAACAGGTAACAGTATGCAATATTGTACATTCACATATTCATTACAGAATTGCATTAAGAACACAGGAATTACAATACCTTAACAGAGCATCAATCCATTTAAGGGTATATCCACACAGCACTTAGAAGCATATCTTTCAGCTTGGGTCAACAGACAGTTGTATCAGGCCTCATGTTAGCACTCTAAAAGTAGTTGTGCAGACAATGCTTTGGAGTTGTGGCTTGGCTGTAACTCAGGCTTGGAAGCCTAGGAAGGAGTGAGGATACAGAGTCCAAGCACCAGCTGTTTTTTTAAGAGTGCTAGCGCACGCCCCAGGAACCCAAGTCTGTCAAGTTGGGCTGGAAGGTTTGCTCCAAAATACTATGTGGACATACTCTAAATCAGATAATGCAAACTCCTCAGAGCAAAGATCTTGACCGAGATGAGACACTTTAAGGAGGGCTGATTTTCAGAGTGCAGGTGCTCAGCACTTTTTGAAAATCAAGATCCTTTAAAAGTATCCGTATGGGCATACCAAAATGGAGGCTCTCAAATTCAGAAGCCACGTGAAAATCTTGGCTCTTGTCAACAGAACACCAGGCACACTTTGATCACCACATGAATAATGTCCTGTTTCCAACAGCACCCCGTGCCACAGATTTAGGATGACTGTAGAAAAAACATAGTGCTTCTAGTAATTGTGCAAGACACTACAAATTGACATGAGAGCTTTCTTCCCAAATATATAGGGTGTCAGCTTGTGTCCTGAAGCATGAAGACTGAAAATTCCTGTACTTTGTAACCCTTACTTACTGAAATACAGATGATATCCACATTTATGTGCGTCCAGTCCTCTCTGAAATTTAATATTATTATCCCTCTGCCACAAGACTAGCTATCTAGATGCCTACGCTGTGCCTATCACAATAGCATCTAACTGAGGGCCTGTGGCATGTTGTACTGAAGAAACTCTAAACCTTTCCCACCACTGTTTATGCTTCTGAAATACTTTACAAAGCTCAGTTGAAATATAAATTCACTTTGGACAGATGGCTGCTTCGAATTAAAGTGTATTTTCCAGGAGCTAGCTGTACTCTTTCCATGGCTACTTGAGTCATTTCTTGATATTATGATGCTGTTAGTCCTTTGGTAATCTTCAGAATTTCCATACCATTTGCCAAATGCTATGAATCCATTTAGCCTGCTGTTGACCTGTGTGTGTGAATATTTCAGGGTGAATTTCATCACCGAGAAGGGATTTACTATCCTTTGAGTTGCCAGTAGTAGCCTGTGACTTCTCCTGTTATAAGGTTGTGAGGTTCATTGGCAGTACGGAGTCAGATGGACTGAAAAACTCTTCAGACCACATGCCCAAAAGTCTCGGGAAGTCTGTTCACTTTTCCAACTAGGTCACTAAAAGTGCCCTTATTTATGCAGGGCCAAATTCTGGCACCCTTCCTCATGCTGAGTAACATCTTACTTCACAAGTAAACTAATTGGAATCAGTGGAACTACTCATGGAGTAAGAGACTATGCAACGTTAGAGGGGCAGAATCTGGTATGAAATAAATGCACATAAAAACTGCACATTGTTGTGTGTAGGACGTGTGAATAGTTAAATCAAAATCAATGGACCAAATTACCACTGATGCAAACAGAAGTAACTCCAACGTGAAAAATGGAAGTGCACTTGTTTTTACAGGCTGAGAGTTTTGTCCTCTTTATTCCCCCACACACTCCCCATGTACTAATTTGTATTATGTTAAAAGATAAACTGAAATACAGATGTTTTCTGAGCAGGACAAACATGCAAAACAGAAATTCTAAAGAGAGGCTTGAGGTGAGGGTGGGAAGCAAGTTAGACAAAAGCGTGTAGTGCAACATGGTAGAATCAAGGCTAATGCAGTTTGTGGCTGCATGTGAAGAGGTGTGATGGTTATTGATTTCATAGGCGCCAACTCCGTTGGTACTCTGGGGCTGGAGCACTCATGGGGAAAAACTAGTGGGGGCTCCACACCAACCGGCCGACAAGCTCCCCCCTCCTTGCCTCCTTCTCCCCCCTGAGCACAGCGCATCCCCGCTTCTCCTCCTCCCTCCCAGCGCTTTCCGCCCCCCTGCTGCCTAACAGCTGTTTGGCAGTGCTTCGGACTTTCCAGGAGGGAGGGGGAGGAGCATGGATTCATCAGGCTCAGGGGAGGAGGCGGAGAAGAGGTGGGGTGGGGCGGGACTTGGGGGAAGGGGTGGAATGGGGGCAGGGCAAGGATGGTGCAGGGGCAGGAAGAAGCGGGGACAGGGCGTCAGGGGCGGGGTTTGTGTGTCAAGCACCCACTGGGCAGAGGGAAAGTCAGCGCCTATGATTTATTTGTATTATAGTTTGTAGCACATAGATTGTGGTAGGCCCTGTAGAAACACATAGCAGCGGACAGTCCCTGTCCTGAGCAGGGAATCTGCAATATAAATATGACAGGACAGACAACGGGAGGGAGGGAAAAGAGTGGCATAAAGTAATGAAATAACTTGCTTAAGGTGACATAGTAGGTCAGCACTAGGGAACAGAATCCAGGCCTTCCAACTTCCAGCTCAGAGCACTACCCACTGGACCAGACTCCTCACTCGTTTCCTCTCTCTGACTCCTGTGAAGTGTATTTGGACACTGTGTTCAGTTCTCAGTACCTCGAGACTCAGACAGTCTCTCCGGGTTTATTCACAAGACTACACCTCAGTGGTAGCTGAACAGTTGACAAAGCGCCAGGAGTTTAGAGAAAAGCAACAAAAATGGTTAGGGGGATAGACACCCCATGCAACAGTTCAAACACATGGACTTCGCAGGGCACACACAGGGTCAGCAAACGCAGGAAAGGGGCCTGGCCAGAGGTCCACTCTCTTTTATACCAAGGAGAAGGATCTAGCTCAGGCACCTTCACTGATCTCAATAGTGGCTATGACACAGTAAAGGGGTATGTGTGTGTCTCTCAGCTCAGATAGTCCAGTGCCATATGGCCACAAATGAGCAATGACGACTATTGTATAAAGCAGTGACTACGGAAGGTGCACAGCAGCCCCATAACCAGACCTTAAATAAAAATAATAATTAGTATCTAGCTCTGGTATAGCACTTTTCATCAGTAAATCTCCAAGTGCTTTACAAAGGAGGTTACTATCATTACCTCCCATTCTACAGATGAGGAAACACAGGCACAGGGTGGTGAAGTGACTTGACCGAGGTCACCCAGCAGATCAGTAGCAGAGTTGGGAATTGACCCCAGGGCTTCTGAGTCCCCATCCAATGATTTATCCACTAGGTCACATGGGGCTGGAACTTTATCCTCCCGCCAAACCTCAGCATAAGGCACAAGCGCTCTGGTTTTATGAGGGTTTCCAGACTCCTTTTAAGAGCATTATTATTTTTGTAGAAGAAGATTTGTACTTGATGGAATTTATTAGATGAATACGCAGGTAATTGCTTTGTTCAGCTCTTGACAAATTGTTCTAATCCTACCTTTAACTCCAAAGGGGCCAGGAAATGAAAATATACCTTCATTCCTCATTAATTATTAATTTCCTGTCACTATTTTCCTTACTTCAGGCATTTGGACTGACTAAAAGGCTTGTTAAGGAGAGTGTGTGTGGGGAGGGGGAATGGAGGGAGAAGAGAAATGTTTCTGAACACTAAAAATAGTTTCAAATTCCTACCAAGAAATGACAAATTGTTACATACACAGTCAGACGTGGAGATGTATATTTTGTTTTAAATTCCGATTTCCAAATGCTCTGTGTGAAGAAAAACCACAGATTGAAACTCCATGTGCTCCTACTGGCAGGAGTGCCAAAGTTAGTATTTTTAATAATAATAATAATAAAAACAGCAAAAAAATCCACCCTTTTACACATAGGTGCACAAAGTTGTTTTGGCCTATCACTTTTTTTTCCCCTTTGTCATATTGAATTATTAATGATGGGTCAAATTGTAAGATCCTTACTCAAGCAAAATTCCCATTGACTGAAATGGGAGACTAGCCCAAGTGCGAACTGCAGGTTTGGCTTGCCAATTATATAAACAGAAGCAACGGGAAAGGTCTTGGCGAGAAGGCTAAAAGCAAAAGCCATTTAAAAAAGAAATGGATGTCGGGGAGGAGGATAACAACAACTTAGGGAAGCTCTTAGGAGAATACGTACCCCTGCTCTCTCTCATCTTAGCAGAAGGGACTCTGAATCCCACACAGGTTTCTAAAGAAAATGAATCTCCGGGGACTCAATTCAGACCACAACAAACAAGCCACATTAAAAAATCCAAATAAATCACTTCTAATCTGGGCACAGTGATCCCAGGGACTGAAGACAAACTAGTCCTTTCAGCTCTCAGAAATGGAGCCCAACATCAGAGTCAACAGAAGAAGAATCCAAAGAGGAAAACTGATTTTCTGGGCTTTGCTGGTCTCTTCACACTCAGATTTTCTCTCTCCCTCCAAAATTATGTATATACACACACTGATAAGAGGAAAAATATGGTTTGAAGCAAGGGAATGACTTATTATTTAATAATATTACTTATTATTGTCAGTAGTTGGGGTGATTGAAGAGGCATTGTACATATTGGTGGGCAATTTTGTTTGACCTAATATTGATTGCCCTGACTTGGAAGTTTTAGTTTGCATTCCATTTAGGAGAGCATGTGGAAAAAGGAGCCGAGATAGGGGAGATGGAAAATATCCCTTGGACACTTGCAGAAACTTTGGCTGGTATTCATGAGGTGCTGAACACCCACCACGCCTATTAACGGGAGCAGCAGTATTCTAATTAGGGCTGTCGATTAATCACAGTTAAATAACTAAAAAAAAGTAGTCACAATTTAAAAAGTAGTCACAATTAATGGCAGTTTTAATCACACTGTTAAACAATAGCATACCAGTTGAAATATAACAACTATTTTGGATGTTTTTCTACATTTTCATATATATTGATTTCAATTGCAACACAGAATACAAAGTATATATTATTTTTTATTATAAATATTTGCACTGTAAAAATGATAAAAGAAATAGTATCTTTCAATTCACCTCATACAAGCACTGTAGTGCAATCTCTGTCCTGAAAGTGCAACTTACAAATGTAGAATTTTGTTACATAATGGCACTCAAAAACAAAACAATGTAAAACTTCAGAACCTAAGTCTACCCAGTCCTACTTCTTGTTCAGCCAATCGCTAAGACAAACAAATTTGTTTACATTAACAGGAGATAATGTTGCCCTCTTCTTATTTACAATGTCACCAGAAAGTGAGAACAGGGATTTGCATGGCACTTTTGTAGCTGCCAGATATGCTAAACATTCACATGAGCCTTCATGCTTCGGCCACCATTCCAGAGGACATGCTTCCATGCTGATGATGCTCATTATAACAATAATGCATAAATTAAATTTCTGACTGTACTCCTTGGGGAGAGAATTGTATGTTCCCTGCTCTGTTTTACCTGCATTCTGCCACATATTTCATGTTATAGCAGTCTTAGATGACGACCAGCATATTGTTCATTTTAAGAATACTTTCCACTGCAGATTTGACAAAAATGCAAAGAAGGTACCAATCTGAGATTTCTAAAGACAGACACAGCACTAAACCCAGTGTTTAAGAATCTGAAGTGCCTTCCAAAATCTGAGAACGGTGAGGTGTGAAGCATGCGTTCAGAAGTCTTAAAAGAGCAACACTCTGATGCAGAAACTACAGAATCCAAACCACCAAAAAAGAAAATCAACCTTCTGCTGCTGGCATCTGATTCAGATAATGAAAATGAACAAGCGTTAGTCCACACTGCTTCGGATTTTTATCGAGCAGAACCAGTCATCAGCATGGATGCATGTCCCCTGCAATGGTGATTGAAGCATGAAGGCTCATGTGAATCTTTAGCTCATCTGGCACGTAAATATCTTGCAATGCCGGCTACAACAGTGTCTTGAGAATGCCTGTTCTCACTTTCAGGTGACATTGTAAACAAGAAGCGGGCAGCATTATCTCCTGCAAATGTAAATACAATTGTTTGTCTGAGCAATTGGCCGAACAAGAAGTAGGACTGAGTGGACTTACAGGCGCTAAAATTTTTGATTGTTTTATTTTTTGAAGGCAGGTTTTTATTTATTTTTTCACATAATTCTATATTGGTAAGTTCAACTTTCATGACAAAGATTGCACTGCAGTACTTGTATTAGGGAACTGAAAAAAATACTATTTCTTTTGTTTTTTCAGTACAAATACTTATAATCAAAAATATAAAGTGAGCACTGTACACTTTGTATTCTGCATTGTAACTGAAATCAATATATTTGAAACTGTAGAAAACATCCAAAAATATTTAAGTAAATGATATCCTATTACACTGCTCTACAGCCAAAATGCTTCTGAAATAAATGTAGTCCAACTTTACTAATTCTGGGTCACTGAGAACGAAAATTATGCTTAAAATTGTTGATTGGCTCTAGTTTTCAAGATATGCTATTGGGTCAGTATATACGACCCTTGACTTGGGAATGGCGAAGGATAAGTGAGTTATAAAGGGAAGGGATCTCAATTTAAACCAGAAACGACTAAAATACATCTTTGCCTGGATCTATGAATAAATCTATGACTGGGTTTGGACAGTACTTGCTTTTTAGGCAAAACAATGAATGATGCAATCTGAAGCTGATATTGCATCATACATGATATGAATTGCATCGTGTTATTCCTAGAAGTCATGGATGATGCAATCATAACGAAGCTTACATCACTCTGCTGAACAAATTGCCCTATATCAGCTCTAGAAATCATACAGTGTCATGCTCTCTTATTTGTCAGTGTTTGATTTTGTAAAGGGACACATTTCTGGTTAGCCAAAGTGAGCAGAGATGCCTCGTACTTGTGTGAACAGTGCAGATAACTTCTGCTATGTTTGTAGCAAAGTGACTTTTGCATCACAAAAGCGCAGTATAACCACTATGGTTAAGAAAGCCTATCACCTTTATTTTGGCTGCAAAATTGGAGATCAGGACAAGAGGTGGGCCCCACACATATGCTGCAACACTTGTGCAACAAATCTTCGCCAGTGGTTGCACAGGAAAAGGAAATCTATGCCTTTTGCAGTGCCAATGATTTGGAGCCAACAGATCATAGCAGCAATTGTTACTTCTGAATGGTGCCTCCAGTTGGGAAAGGTGTGTCAAAGAAGAAAAAGTGGACTGTGCATTATCCAAACATTCCATCAGCTATACGCCCAGTACCCCACGGAGAAGGACTGCCGGTTCCTGAGGCACCAGGATCATTCTCACTCGAGTCAGATGAGAAGAGGAAGAGGATGAAACTTCTGGTCCTGAACCATCAATGTCACAGGACCCACATTTTCTCTCATCCTTCTCCTCTGAACCACACCTCATAACACAAGGTGAACTGAATGACCTTGTCAGGGATTTGGAACTACCCAAGAGTAAGGCAGAGCTGTTGGGTTCCAGACTACAGCAGTGGAATCTCCTGGCAGGCTATCAGGGCAAATGGAGCCCATCAATGCTTGCAGACTATTGCTGGACAGTGATAAGAGATGCTCCATTTAATAAACACAAGAGACAAGCCAAGAAGCGCCGAGTAGACACTGAATAGGACTAAACTATGTACATAGTTTTTTGCCTTTTGTTTCATAATAAATTTTATTTATATAACCCTTTTGCTGATTTTTAAAGTGTTACATAAACAGGACAGGTGAAATATTATCATGTAAAGCAACCATAAACACATGAAAAGACCTAGGTTTACAATTTATGATTGAAACTCTACTATCTACACAATATACATAGACATAAAATGTAAAAACTTAAATATCTTAGAAACAGTAGCCAATCAGTTGTTTTAATTGTCATATTTGAATTCAGCACATCAAAATACATAATAAATAGCACATTTTATCTCTGAAGAAGACGACTTCTCAAAAATTGTAGACCAGTGTTATTGTTTAACAGTGTGATTAATCGTGATACTTTTTTTTAATAGCCTGACAGCCCTAAATTAAACACACACTCCCACGCCCCCAATTTTAACAGGAGAACCTCTGTTATGTGAGAGGATAGTGGTTGGGGTTTGGGCTGTCAGTCCCATGCATTATTGACTAATATAGTTGCAAGAAAATGTCTGGTTATCCAAAAAAAAAAAGAAAAAGCAGGCATAACATAATACTTGAGTGTTTATATTATTCCAGCAAATTTTTCTTAAACAAATAGGTCTTCTCTGGCTTTTCCAAGTTACAGCAGTTAATAAAGTTCCATTATTACTTTTCCACGATTTTCCATGTCTTGTCCATGAGTCAGCCGCAGTGATTTGACAATCATCCTGCAGTTCAAGTAGGTCCTTAATTATAATAGCCTAAAAACCCTAACCAAGATTAGGACCTCAGCGTTGTAAGCTAATTACACATAGTAAGGGACAATCCCTGCCCCAAAGAATTTACAATCTAAATAGACAAGACAAAGGAGACTCAGAGAGGTTAAGCAACTTGCCCTAACATTACACAGGGAGTCTATAGCAGAGCCTGGAACTGAACCCAGATCTCTCAAGTCCTGGTCCAATGAAGTCAATGGGAAACATAGCCATGTTCAGTGCCTCAGGAGATTGGTGCCTTACATGGTGAGTTTACACAAGCGGTTTAAGGTTCACTCAGCCCTATAGTGAATCAATACCTGTTTTTTGTGGGAGGGAGCCTAGATCAAAACGTTACTAATGTATAGTAACATGTTCCTGCAACTTAGCATTTCATTGTGAAGAGAACCAAATGCAAGAGAGGGAGAAGAGACTAAAGTAAAATGTTTATAAATATTGATCAGGCATATTGATAACTGTTCCCTAGCCGGCTTGGTAAAGCATGGCACGAGGGCAGCAGATCCAGCACTCTGCATTGGCAAACAGGGCTCCTTTGTTTGCCACTCTACACCCAGATGCTAGAAACCTGCATAGAAACAGAGAGGAATTACTGCTGACTTATGCTGGGAGGTAGAATTTGTGAGCCCTGACCAGGAAATAAGAGGGTTTTAATCAGGGCCTTCCTTAGCACCCATAGGCAGCTGCATAGGGCACCAGTATGTCTGGGGCACCACTCTGCTGGGAGCCGGGAGTGACGGGAAGCACTGGAGCATGTAAGAGCAGGGTTGGGTTCTAGAGAGTGACTCACTTCCTCAGCAGCAAGCCCAAGCAACAAGGACTGGTTTGGAACGATCACACACAGCTGGTAGCATGTGTGAAAAAATCAGGATGGGGGTTGGAGTAGGGTGACCAGATGGCCTACTTTTATAGGGACAGTCCCAATTTTTGGGTCTTTTTCTTATATAAGCAAGGGCGGCTCTATGTATTTTGCCTCCCCAAGCATGGCGGTTAGGCAGCTTTTGGTGGCATTTCTGCGAGAGGGCCGCTGGTAACACGGATTCGACGTCATGCCCGTGGGAGGTCCGCCAGTCCCGCACATTTGGCGTACCCGCCACTGAATTGCCACCAAAGCCGTGGGACCAGCTGACCTCCTGTAGGCAGGCCGCCATAGGCAGCCTGACTGCCACCCTCACGGCAACTAGCAGGCTGCCCCAGGCACGCACTTGGTGCGCTGGTGCCTGGAGCCGCCCCTGTATATAGGCTTCTATTACCCCCCAGCCCCTGTCCTGATTTTTCACAATCGCTGTCTGGTCACCCTAGCTGGGGGGTAATTTGGTGCCTATATAAGACAAAGCCCCAAATATCGAGACTGGCCCTATAAAATCAGGGCATCTGATCACCCTAGCTAGGAAGCATGTCTTTCCCCGGGCTGGCAGCGATCCATCTTATCCGAGGGGAGCTGCGCAGGGCAGGATGAGCTGCTGTGGCTCTGTGGGTGTCCTGTTCATGAGATCAGATGCTGTGCTAACTTCACCAGGGTCCATGGTGCTGGCGGTGGTGCCCAGTGGCGAGTGATCAGACCTGAGGGTTTGCTGCTGCTGTTACCACTCTGCACCCCAAGAGGTGGATTTTGGGGTCCTGCAGCTTTCCACCTCCCTCCTCCTCTACTGCAGCTGTTGGACCAGCAGGTTGAGGGTGAGCCAAGCATGAAAACAGTACTGTTTTGCATTTAGATGGTCATTTAACAACTTTGTTTGCCAAAAATGCTTGATAATAATCCTGAATCCAATTTCAATTAAAAAAAATCAATATCTTAGCCAAAAACAGAAAATAAGTTGACAATTATTTGTGACAAGTTTGGTTTGGGGCAGGGAGTGGGCAAGTTTTTATCAGAGAAACAAAAAATGTTGACTGGCTTTCCTATAGCCCTTTTACTACTAAATAGAGCCCTCCAACAACTGTCATATGCTCATCTTCTTATTAGTATATAGAGTGATCTTATGTTGTACTAAGATGCTCTTTCTTCCCCCCACTCCCGCAGTGAGTCAGTATAGCTTTTGCCAGCCCAGAGGTTGGGCAGCCAATGTCTTATGCTTTCACAATGTTTTATCCAACTTTCATAAAGTAAATACATGGTTAATATGAGTTAAAAAGGCCAGGGACACTTCCTTGTGAAGAATCTGTGCAGCAGATCTTGCTAGAACTGTGAAAATGTCAGTTTTTGATGGAACTTTAGAGGCAGTGATTTATCATTTATTTTTGGCAGTGCCCAAAATGTGCTGCTATTGCTAACGTCTTTCCAAACAAAAAGACTTCTGTAACATTTCTGTGCTACCTTAATCTAGATGAGATGATTCTCTGCTGACTTCATATTGATCATTTTGTGCTTTACCTAGGAATAAAACTAAGGTTATATTTTCCCACTGCTTGGAAACCCATCTTATTAAACTGGATAATGCCGTTCATCTATTTACAGTATATGATGGATATAGAGTTGTAACTAACATTAAGACTGATGCCCACTATACATTTAAAACTAAAAAGGGGCTTTGTAAAAATGACATGGGTTTCCAACTCTACTGTGTCTCAGTCAGGGCAGAGCGCCTTGTGAGGTGTCTTCACGCTAGCTCAAGGTCACAGGTTCACAGCTATCCTATATTATTTATTTTAAATAATATTTCTGATAATCTGACAATAATTTAAACAGTTATTTTTTTAAAAAACATCCTTATAAGTTATGCCATATTGAAAACAACTTTCCGGGTCACAAAAAAGAAAATGGAAAGATGAAATAGGATTAGCTATACAAGCACAAAAGGATTATATACTTATGTTTGTAAGAAGTTGATCAAGATCATCAAGTAACCGCTGAATTTTTTTTTTATGTAGATGAAGCTCTAGAAACAACAATAACACATGGAACAATCATTTTAAACCTATACAGACACAAAACAAGGAATTACAACAGTTGAAACTGTACTAGCATGGGATTTAGATGACATTGGCACATGGTCGCAATCTCTAAACAGCGAATGACATGCCATTATACTTGAGAAAGGCCCTATGAGAATAAAAGATCTTGAATATCCTAAAGACATTAGAGGTAGGAAATTCACAGAACACAATTACTACAAAGACTTTCAAACAGTGAAATTGTCAACAGATGGTGACTAGTGAACTCTAAACGCAAGGATGCTGTATTTTGTTTCCAAAGAAAGATTTTCAATAGTTGCAATTTTAAGATAGCAACCATGAGTACTAATGATTGGAAAAATCTTAGTCACACATTACTGCAACATGAAAAGGCACAACATCACATTGAAAGTATGCACAAATGGTGTGAGCTGAGTGTAAGGTTAAAAAAAAATCAGACAACTCTTGATGCCCAAAATCAAAGATTGCTGGAGTCAGAGAAGCAGCATTGGCATTGTGTTCTTGAACATCTATTGTCGAATATCTATCAACAAACAATCTTGCTTTTAGAGGAAGCTTTGAAAAATTATTCCAGTCCCAAAATGGCAACTTTTTGGGCCTTGTACAACTGCTGGGAAAATTTGATACAGTGATGAGTGAACATCTCCAAAGAGTAACTGAAAATTAAATACATGAGCACTATTTGAAATAAAGAATTCAAAACTGATCATGCTAATGAATGATAAAGTGAAAGACAAAATTGTTTCATTGGTTACTCTGGCAAAATATTTTTCCATAATTCTAGATTGCATTCCAGACATAATCATCAAGAACAGATGTCGTTAGTAGTGAGATTTGTCAACATTAGTGATTCAGCACAGATTACAGTTAAGGAATCATTTATAATATTTTTAGAAGTAGAGGACGCTACAGGTTTGGGACTTCAAGCTCTCCTTGATGAACTAAAACGAATGAGATTGTCCATATTGAATATTAGAGGACAAGGCTATGATAATGGTGCCAATATGAGAGGATGCATTTCTGGCAATGCAAACTAGATTGCTGGCAGAAAATCCATGAATCTTTTTTGTTCTGTGTGCATGCCACAGCCTTAATTTGATTTTGTGTGATATGTCCAAGTCTTCTATAGAAGACATTTCTTTTTTTGGTTTGCTGCAAAGCATTTACGTGCTCTTTTCAGCTTCCACTCAAAGATGACAAAAGTTCAAAGCACATGTCAATGGTATTACCAGTAAGCCTCTATCTGAGACACGCTGGGAAAGCAGAGTAGAAAGTACAAAAACGTTGAGATATCAATGTGAGAAAGTTTACGAAGAACTGGTCGCTATTTTGGAAGAAACCAGAGATCCAAAAGCTAAGTGTGAAGCACAGTCATTGGCCTCTGAAATATCCAGCTTCAAGTTTCTAACATCTGTCATAATCTGGTATGACATTCTTGTTAAAATCTCAAGTGTAAGCAAAATAATGCAGAATCCAGTGATGCAGCTTGATTCAACACTTATCTTACTAAACAACACACAAGACTTTTTAGTGCAATACAGAGAAAATGGATTCAAAGCAGCACAGGTTACAGCAAGAGAGCTTGCACAGGCACTCGGTGTAGAACCAAAATTTCCATGTCCAAACGTGACACGAGTTTCAAGAAAAAACGGCAAGCAGAATATGAAGGAGCAGATGAGCCCATAGATGATCCAGAAATGAAATTTGAGGTTGAATTTTTTAACGTTGTAATGGATAAAGCAATATCTGCCGTTGATGAAAGGTTTAATACCTTACAAGTACACTATGAACAGTTTGGATTTTTGTATGACATAACTAAAATTCAACGAAATAGGAGAACAAGAGCAGCAAATAACCGAATGCAAGAACCCAGAGACCCTCCTGAAGCACCATTTGATTTAAATGGACTTGAACTGTACGAAGAATTGAGTACATTGTCATCAGTGTTGCCACATGCAAAATTGTTGATGGACATTGTACAGTTTATTCATATCAGCAAACTTGTTGACATATATCCTTATGTGTCCATTGCCACTCGTATTCTACTGACAATTCCTGTAACAGTAGCATCAGGAGAATGGAGTTTCTCAAAATTAAAGCTCATTAAAAACCATCTCTGTCCTACAATGAATCAGGAACGCTTGACTAGTCTTGCTTTCTTGCAATCGAACAAGACATCACTTCGTCTTCGTCATATGATGACATTATTGCTGATTTTGGGCCCAAAAAGCCAGAAAGATTGCTTTTAATTAAAAACAAATCCTTGTTTTAATATCTCAATAGAAATTTCCTATAAAATGTTGACAAATTTTAAAAATTATATTATTCGCATCATTCTGTCAACAAATCAGAATTTTTTCTATAGCGCTACTTCTTTAATGCAGGTATAGTCCATCAGCATTAGTGGGCTTAATTAAGTTAAATTGTTTTTAATAAAGTGCATGTGGCAAGTTTTCCAATACTGTAAGCTTATGTTTATGTTGCTAAAATTAAGTCGGGCATAGGGGCACCAATTTAATAATCCCACCTAGGGCACCATAAATCCTAAGGATGGTTCTGGTTTGAATTGTCCTGCTGAGGGCAGAGCTAACAAGGGAGTGGGACCAGATCAGTTCTGCAGAGAAGCCCTAGAAAGAGTTAGGCTTTAAGAGAAGGTTTAAGCTTATGTTTGATTATTATTTGAATTAGCAATAAAGCTAAACCCTAAGAGTTTAGCCTGTACTCTGTGGGTGTAGACTCTGCTCAAAATAAGATGGGAACTTCACCTGATTATAAGCACTTATGTTCATAGAAATGGAACTATAATTCCAGTTATCATTATTGTTCTTATGCATCACCAGATGAAAGATTATTCTTTACAGCATTGCTCAGAAAAACTGGAATAGGTCAGTGTAGAAAAATATGACAACGATACTGTTAGCATCTTCAAGAGATATGACTGCAGTGAAAAACATACATTGGCAATTCTGCCTGGAAGTTATGTGAACTCCGCAGTATTTCTAGACATCTGTCACCACTGTTATTAAATGCCAAAAAGCATAACACGGAAATAACCATTCTATTTAGGGCAGGAACAACAACAAATTAATTGACATGAAAGCACATCAGTATCATTCTCTTCAATAGACTTTTTGATAGTCTTTGCAAGAACAGTTTGTATTTTGCAGTTTGAAAGGCTCCACACTGCTCTCTGAGAGCTGTACATGTGGAAGTATTTTTTTTAGTGGTTACAAATCCTTGTATATTTTAAGTTGCGATGCCTGCTGACATTTCATTCCTTGTATATTCTCACATTTAAGTCTTCCTCCAAATGCACTGTGATGTACTGGATGAGACTGCAGACTGGAAGCCTGAGGATATAAGTTTAGCTCATGGCCTTGACCAGGGCCGGCGCTACCATTTAGGCAGCCTATGCAATCACTTAGGGCGCCAGGATTATTGAGGGGGCGGTATTTTGCCGGGGGGGGGGTGGCAGGCAGCTCCAGTTGACCTGCCACAGGCATGCCTGCAGAGGGTCCGTTGATCCGCGGCTCCGATGGAGCTGCCGCAGTCATGCCTGTGGACGGTCGGCTGCTCCCGCGGCTCCGGTGACCTCCCACAGGCATGCCTGCAGCAGCTCCACCGGAGCCGCGGGATCAGCGCGGGGGGCGGTGAAATGGCCGTGCGCCTAGGGCACGAGAAACCCTGGCTCCGGTCCTGGCCTTGACACAGAATAGCTTTGGGTCAGATTTTTGAAAGTTAAATAAATGCCTAAAGATGCAGATGGGCACTGACTGGAATTTACAGAAGTGCATAAGCAGCGTAGGTGTTTTGGGAAAGCCCATTAGTCAGCTCTGTGCATCTTTAGGTCCCTAAATACTTTTCAAAATCGGTGCCTTTGTGACTTAGGACAATGTTTTCTGAAAGTTAGTTGAATTTGCATAATTCATTGGTACACCAAGATTCTAGTTATGCACAAATGACCCCTTTTAGAAGTGCTCTTTCACCCCCACCCCAGGAACAGAATCTTCTCCAAGTAGGTGCACTGACACTTCAAGCCTGTTAGCATCATTCCTCTGTCTTTTGAGGCTTGGTCTACACGGGGGGCGGAGGAAGGCAGAAAATCGTTCTAAGTTACGCAACTGCAGCTACATGAATAATGTAGCTGAAGTTGATGTACTTAGATCTACTTATCGCAGTGTCTTCACTGTGATAAGTTGACGGCTGACACTCTCCCGTCGACTCCGCCTGTGCCTTTCGCCCTGGTGGAGTACTGAGTTGATGGGAGAGTGCTCGGCAGTCGATTTACTGCGTCTAGACTAGACGCAATAAATCGATCTCTGCTGGATTGATCTCTGCCTGTTGATCCAGCGGGTAATGTAAACAAGCCCCAAGAATTACATCAGAACACAGGCCAAACAGCTCCCAAAATGTCATCAGCCCTAAAACCATTGGCCAAGACTTTCAAAAGTGCCTAGTGATTTCAAGTGCCTCAATATGCTGTGTCCAATTTGTGAAACTTTAAAAGGGGCTAGATATTCAGAGGGTGGGTGCTCAGCGCTTTCTGAAAAATCAGACCCCTTTAAGTTACCTAAAATATAATCACTAGGCAATCTGAAAACCATGGCCATTGGGATTACGCTGTATGCACTTTTTTCCCCCCCCAAAATAAAATTTTCATTGCCCCAGCCAGTGCTTAGATTGGCATAAAGGAATACAGAAACTGGTCCCCATGCATCAAGGAAAGATGCTGAAGTCCCTGTACATTCAGCCTCAAAATCCCCATAATTGTGTTAATAATTATTATCATTTAACACAGACATGGATGCCTGGAAATGTTGGAGAGAACTAGTGATCACAGCAAAAGTGCTAAAATATAATATGTCCTGTACATCTATCTGTTAGTGGCCCTAAGCCCAGCAGGAACTTGCACTTTCTTCCCCTTCTGTGCTTTCTCAGATTTTATTAATGTTGTCATGATACAATTCCCCACTCTGAACCTTAGCGTCCAAAGGATGGGGTACCAGCATGAATTCCTCTAAGCTTAATTACCAGCTTAGAACCTGTAGCACTGCCACCAACCAGGAATTCCAGTGCCTGGTACACTCTGGTCCCCTCAAAACCTTGCCAGGGGACCCCGCAAGACCCAGACCCTCTGGATCTTAACACAAGGAAAGTAAACCCTTTCCCCCACCGTTGCCTCTCCCAGGCTTCCCCTCCCTGGGTTACTCTGGAAGATCACTGTGTGATTCAAACTCCTTGAATAACAAAACAGAGAGGACAATTCACCTTCCTCCCTCCTTCTCTTTCCCCCTCCCAGACTCTTCCTGAGAGAGACAGTAATCCTGGCACAGAGAGAAATCAGCCTCTCTCCCTCTTCCCTCCTTTCTCCCCACCAATTCCCTGGTGAATCCAGATCCGGTCCCCTGGGGTCTCACCAGAATAAAAAAACAAACAATTAGGTTCTTAAACAAGAAAAGGTTTTAATTAAAGAAAGAAAAAAACAGTAAAATTTATCTTTGTAAATTAAAAAAAAAATGGAATAGGTACAGGGTCTTTCAGCTATAGACACTGGGAATACTCTCCCAGTCTAAGTATACAAGTACAAATTAAAATCTTTTCAGCAAAATACCAATTTGAACTCCTTTCAGCCAAATGCACATTTGAACTCCTTCCAACCAAATACACATTTGCAAATAAAGAAAACAAACATAAGCCTAACTCGCTTTATCTACCTTGTACTCACTATTCTGGATCTATAAGAAACTGTATCAGGGAGACTGGAGAGAAACCTGGTTGCACATCTGATCCCTCTGACCCTCCAGAGTGAACAACCACCAAAAACTAACAGCACACACAAAAACTTCCCTCCCTCAAGATTTGAAAGTATCCTGTCCTCTGATTGGTCCTCTGGTCAGGTGACAGCCAGGCTCACTGTTCTTGTTAACCCTTTCCAGGCAAAGAGATATGAAGCACTTCTGTTCTATTAACTCTTACTTATCTGTTTATGACAAATGTGTAAAGTGAATCTACAAATAAGGACATAAGGGAGAGTCAGCTAGGAGGTGATAAGAACTTTCCTAGACAAGAATCTCCATCCAGTGTCTTAATAGTTTGCCTGGCTTTGTGGCTGGAAAGTCAGTCCTCAGCTGCCTTCCAGTCACACTGGATACGGGAGGGGATGATGCACCCAAGATCAGGTACTTTGACTCAAGACATAGAAAACACATTTGACTCTGGAAATAAAGTTGTTGCAGTTCTCACTGATCTGAGGCAGCCTATAGCACCTGTGTGGCACATTAGGCTGGCTGCCAAACTGCTACAAGTTATTCCTTGTGGGCCAATGGTGCAGTACATCCAAGAAATTATTAGTAACTGAAGCTTTTTTTTGTAAGTCGGGGAGAAAAATCAGTCAGCTTAAACATCTCCATAGTGGCCTTCCACAAGGGTCAGTTTTGGCTCCCTTCTTGTACAATATACACACATACAACTTTCCTGAAACAGGCCAAGAAGTATGTCTATATTGATGAGATCTGTATTGCTGACATGGGAACAACTTCCACAGGGTTGAAGGAAATCTCAGCCAAGACATGGACATTTTGACCACTTAGTTCCAACAATAGAGACTAATTTTTAGATAACCCAAGACAGTGGCAACTACTTTTCATCTAAACTTCTTGCCGTGGGACCTATCTCCATCCATGTACAAGGACAACCAGTCGTCATATCTTGAGAGTAAACCATACCATGACATACCAACCTTACTTGGAACCTCTAAAAATGAAGAACGCTTCCCTTACCACCCTGATAGGCAAACTATTAGAAACCTCCTGGAAAGCAGACCCTTCAGTCCTTTGTACCTCTGTCTTGGCTCTAGTGTTTGCTCCAGAAGAATAGCACTTTGTGGTCTGGGATTGCATCCACCACACTCAGCTTGCCAACATGGAGCTGAATTCGGACATTCAGATTGTTAGTGGCTGCCTGAATTATATACCCACTCCAGTCTAGCGCACATAGCTCCAGCAGACCTTCAACGAGATGCCATTACTGTTAAGTGTGCCTGGAGAGCTGTGACGGATTAATCCAACTCATGGTATCTCTGACTGACTGATGTGTAATTTTCAGAAACAACACACAGCATCAACTTGAAGGTCTGTTCGCATTCAGGGGAAGAATCCCACTCCTCTGGACAGAGATGTGACACCATGGTGGATCTCTCAACACCCCTTTGCTACAGGAGCTCATGCACTCTGGGACAACAGTGCTACTGGCCTTTTACATGCACAGATAATGAGCACAGCCTGAAAACTATATTCTTACAGAGCGGAAGCATTGGTGGGAAAAAGAGTCTAACACACTAAGTATTTTTAGGAGCCCTTCACTGCACCTGCTCCTCATCCACTTGACCATAGATCCTGGACCAGGCTCAACATGCTACTCTCTGGTGCTCTCAGAGTTGCCACGACTATGCACCAGCTTGACCTGGTTTCCTTTTCACATTGACTGTGGGGCAGCTTTGCAGACAGTAACTCATGTGGTGGAAAAGTGCCAAGCTTGACATCCGGAGGGTAGTTTAAAATGCCTAGCCTCCCTTTATACAGATGTTATCTCCTTTGGTCATGATGTCTGTATATGAGAAGAGGAAGAACTTTCCTTACTTTGTTTGTGAAAAATTGGTGATCCTCTGTGCACAACCACCACCACCACAATGGTAAGACAAGTCAAGTGTAATTTACAATTTTATTTCCCACGTCCCGCAACTAGCTTTATGGGTGTAATGGGGCAAACAAGAAATGGCAGAGGAGCCAGTAATAGGAAAGACATGTTAGATCACGAAGTCCGTCATTCTGCTACTGCAGACTTTAGTTCCACAAAAAAGACAATCATATTAAACGTACAGGACATTATCCAGTTTCAATCTGATTGGATGAGTTAAAAAAAAAATCAGTGCCTACAGAGTTAATTTTTAGCTATCTTCTTTCAGATGGAAAAATATCCTCTCCATGCCCTGCAGCGTTTAACATTAAACCACATGTTGTGAATTATTCTCCACAAGGTCTGACTTACTCAATATTAAAGCCTTCCTCTTGTTCTCTCCTCCAAACATACAGCTTCTGTGAATAAAGTGTCATTCATGGGCATAACTCTTGAAGAGTTAATAGCAGGGAATGGAGGGTGAAACCTCCTCTGTGTTATAATGGGGAAAAAATCAGTCTCAATTTTCAAAACGATTTTTAGTATTAAAAAAAATCAGACTTTTTCCCCCTGCAGTGCATTCAGTTTAGCTTCTTGTTTGATTTATTATTTTATCTTTAAGTCGAACACCTGGTCTTACTCTTTCACTCTTCGCCTCTCCCGAAATACCTTCCCACCCCCAGACATTTTTGTTCTGCACCAAATGTAGGCAACATAGTTAGGATTTGCTTTGGCTGATTTCCAAATACACTCACACAACTGATCTGAAAGTTATGAGACTTTTCTCGACGGGACACGGTGTGCCCTGGTTCTGAAGGACTACCAACCAGCAATGCTTCTGGAAGAGACTACGATAAATAAACAAGCTCACAAGACAATAATACGCAAGGCCGAAAACACTCCCTAAATTTAAACACTGCAGTCCTTGATCAGAGGGCTTTGTGCTGGTAGCCTACATGACTCGACTGAAATTGCTACTTGTGAATCAGAGGGATAATGACAACAAGCTGTTGCTGTGGTTATCTGGGTTAGCTATACTTGGCTTTCCTGCAGTTTGTGTCACTGGTTCAGCTGCACGGGTAGTAGCAAGGTTGGAGCCTTAGTGTAGATAGGATTACAAGTGGCTATCAGAATATTAAGCAGTATGTTGTCTGACCCCGCTCAGAAAATGTCTACACAACACGGTGGTTATAGTATCAGCTGACTGACAACATCTTGTCTTGATATCGACCTCAGCAGAAGCAGTGTGGGATAGAGCACTAGATTGGGGTCTTCTCCTGGCCTGCTAGGTGACCCCTCTGTGCCTTGGTTTCCCCTTCTGTAAAATGGAGACAAAGATACCGACCTCTTGTGAACCAATTTGAGATCTACTGGTGAAAAGCACGATGCAAGAACTAAGATTTGTTATTGCCAAGCATTCAAAAATCACAAGTCAGGCCCCTAAAAGTCATGAGACCCACTTAAAAATCGTGAGATTTTACAAATAATACATTTGGGGTTCTTTTTATTTGCCTTCTAGGGTTTGAGCCTTTAAAGTTAACATTTTCAGGGTTTTCTCCATAACCAAGAGGGCCAGAAATGTATTTAGTTAGTTAGTTATCTTTTAAAGTGACTCCTGAGATTCTGGTATGTACACATGACTGCAATTTAGAGTTTAAAGGAAGATGCCAGCTACTGAGCGATTTGAAATTAAATCACAGGAGTTCGCAGCAGTGCTGCCTACGCTAGGTGTTCCCCAGCATGGCTGCCACAGAGCAACATTTGGCAAGAAAAGCTCAATGTTGACAAGGCCTTAGGTTCTAGTATTCTGCCTGTGTCAGTGATGTAAGGAGGTTTGCCTGCTTCAGAGGGTGTGATTAATCTGTCATTATATATAGGGGAATATGACTTTAGCAGCCTCTCATCTCAGGTGTAATGCTAGTGGCCTCACACAGATTCTGTAAGATGCCTTTCATTCATCCTACCAAACCGGAGCTGCATTTGCGGTGCTTTCCCCAACTGAAGGGCGTTACTCCATGAATGCAGGCAATGTTAAAGCCTGAATACTGCACACAGTTTTCCATTTGCAAAATGTCACCCCCTTTCCGTCCTCCTCTCTCCCCCACCCCTTATGTGGTTTTGCTTTTAAAGCTCCAAAAATGCTTCAGATCAATGGCAGTTCTTGTAAAGGTTACAGGATTGGTAGAAATGGAAACTGAAACTCGGAGTCACATTCAACCCTCTTCCCTTTGTTTTCAGTGGAGTTATTCCTAGGGTGACCAGATAGCAAATGTGAAAAATTGGGACAGAGGTGGGCGCGTAATAGGAGCTTACATAAGAAAAAGACCCAAAATTGGGACTGTCCCTATAAAATCGGGACATCTGGTCACTCTAGTTACACCAGGGTGAATTGGCCCCTCTGGTGAATTGGTTCACACAGGCGAGCACCGGGAACATTTTCCGCCCCACCCCCATACACAAAGAGCACCCGTATACTTTAAATCTGAATGAAAGAGTAGAACATGTGATTCATTAGTAACATGTCGCATCAGGTGTGCCGTGCAGAATGGCAGCTGCTTTCTGCAGACAAGCAGGCTGCTTAGAAATTTAAAAGGTACATCAGCTGGTATATTAAAAAACAAACAAATCTCTAATAGTTACATGACTATACACACCATAATATAGCTCCTATTCCTGTAAAGATTTTTAATCCAGTCTTGGTCTCTCACAGAGATATTCAGTTTGTACTTCAACTGGGCACCAGTTCCTGGTTAAGAAGCAACCACAATTTTTGCCAGAGTCTAAGGGAATATTTGTGGTGTTTTTATGATGCAAGCAGCCATCCACCAGAAACCGACCTGAGGCCATCACACTCATTTCTCTCAGGAGCCAGATCGCAACATGTCTCCAAGCCAGTTCCCAGAACTCAAGGTTGGTGCCATCTAGTCCGCAAAAGACCCCCAAAGGACATATCACAGTGCTCTGCTTGCCAGATCAGTTGCACACTTACAGTATATTACAGCTTGAAGAAAGGGAATATAGAACTTAAATACAGTGGGCCAGATACTCAGCTTGTGTATATTCATCTGGGTCCATTGAAGTCACTGGAATTAAACTGATTCTTAGCTGGTTCCATTGACTTCAGTGTACATAAACTGAGGATCTGGCCCCACAGGTGGCGAGTTATGTGGGCCCGTGGTGCCCGTGTTCCACCAATATTCAGGAACGTGGGCCTGGCTCCACCAATGTTTGGGCTCATATTTAATCACAGCTGTCCCGTCCATAAGACAGACCAGGGCAACCGCCCGGGGCCCCGCAGTTTGTGGGACCCCAGGCTTCAGGGGGACATGGGATCTGGTGGGGTTGGTGCTGGCCTGCCCTGCTCGGCCCCCATTCTACTTCTTCACCCAAGCCCCACCCCGCTTCTTTCTATCTTCTGCCTCCTCCCCGCATGATGGTGGGAGCTGGTGGAGTGGGTTGGACTATGGCTGGGTTCCTTGCTACTGCTGGTGCCAGGCCCCCCTACTAAGCCCTCAGGCCGGCCTGCACCCCACATCCCCCTGAAGCACAGGGCCCCCCAAAGCACGGGGCTTGAGGCAGTTGCCCTGGTCCGTCCTGTGGACGGGACAGCACTGATTGGACTCGTTCTGGGCACCACCAAAATTATACAAACCTGGTGCCCATGTCTGGCCTGGCATGTGCACAGTTTACCTGTCCACTGTTTTAATGAGTGGTTCCAACAAAAGCTTTTCCTCTGTGGGCAGTGGTACGTTCTGTGTCCCAGTGGGGCTGGGTGTTGAGGACTGGGAAAGGGCTGCTGACCAGTCTAGTCTTTTGTTTTCCTCTTTAGACAAAAGGGCTCCTCTCCCACCCCCAGAAAGAAAGGCAAATTAACTTCTAGGAAGTGCTCTTTGCCAGAAAAATTCGTATGCTACTCTACTCCTAAAACGTGTGTGCTGAGTGTATATAGCAAGTACGGCACAGCGTTCAACATGGGGTGTGTGCATATGAAGG